>NC_083641.1:20455522-21055522 GCF_963576545.1 Limanda limanda | reverse complement strand
GGAGATAAATCATGGAAAGACTTGCTTTTATGAAGCTGTAACAGATTATTGGATTTTAATTGGAAAAGTTGGTTGTCTAGCCACCTGAAGCCAGAGGAAACACTGTGAACACAACCCTGACATACACTCAGTTGCCAGAGACATATTTCTGTTCTGTAGTCTGGCCTGGATGCTACAATAGAAACACACACGTCACTATTAATGTAACACAAATCACCTGCACTACAAACTGTATCGTCAAAATAGACCATACAGTTGAAAGAACATCTCCTAAAAGACAGTTTAAACTAAACCTGAACATAATAACCCAACTGTTAGATTAGATGTACGTCATAAACTGGCAACTGAGTGTAACTGTTTTAAGTTGCTGCAGTGATATTGTTGGCTACTTGAATTAGTAACTGGATAATCTGTGCAGCTTGCAGATACAGAGCAACATTAGCCTTGGTTTGGAGTCTTGTTTCTGGCCACCTGGTGAGTCTCTCAGTTTCTGGTCTCCTGAGGGGAAATAATGGCTCTTTAATGGTTAAAGGCTCCACTATGTTCACCAGCTAGAATCAAACTTCGCTTCTTTGCTGTTGGTCTCTGTACAGTCAGTTTATAGAAGGAACAGTTCCATGCTGTGGCCCTAAACTGAGCACTTGCTCGTTGTGGGAATGTTCCGTTTCTCTGTAATTGTACATGGTCTTGACCTTTCATGCTCTGAGATAATGTAAGTTATGATTTGGCACTATACAAATAAAATTGAATTGAAAAATTGCACTATGAGAGCAGTGACCCTGAACCTAAATGGTGCTGATGCAGCTAAAAGAACTAAAACAAAGAACTGAGAGATGCTGTAAAGGCCCTCTGAGCTCTCGTGAACTGCAGAATTTCCATTTTGTCAGTGTGAAAGCTCATAGGAGGCAAAAGAAAAAACAAAACAAGCACTCATTTGAAATGTCTCCATTCACTTTGAATCCATAGTTGAATAAAATCAAAGCAAATGACAATAAAATCTCATTCTCGTGATTTTAAACCTGTGAAAGTTATAAATTGTAGATTTGAACATGATTTAATATGAAAGTTACAATCCTTCCCATGTGTGTATAATTTATACTATAGTAAGTTACACAGTATGTGGATTATATATGCTTTAGTCCTACTTTCTGTCCTATATAGCCTCTATTTATCATTATATACTTTCAAGGTCTGCTGTCAACTCCTGTGGGTCTTGTGGATTTACTCTACTTGCCAAATAAAAAGATCTCGCTCCTGATTCATCCTTAAATGTGTCAGATAAAAGCAGCTTTCCACAGCGTGTCTGTATTATCTCCGAGCTTGTTTAGCCCCTCTTATCTTACCAGTATACTCTGGATCCACATGAGGAGGGTAGAAGCGGAAGTTGATGAAGAAGGGGATAGGCACTCCGAACTTGAACCACTCCACCACATAGGGGGGTTGCTGGCCGTCCAGGGGAGGGGACACGTCACACCCCAGGATCACGCTCTCTCCAGCGCGAGCCGTCACAAACCGGGGCTCCTCTCTCACTGCGTGGGCACCTGGGACGAGAAGGAACACAGCTCTCAGTACAACCGAGGAATGTTAACGCTCACCTCAGAGGGGGCTGGAGTCTGACATGTACGACAACAAGGTGAAGGGAAATACTTCTGCACAGAAATCCTGCAGATGAAGCAAAATAGTCTAATTGTATTTGAGACGTCCAAGACTAATTCACAAACAATAGTTGGGAGACAATTAAAGGCGGTTGACTAAAGTGCTGCACAATGGATTAAAAGCACATTTTGCTTCAGATGCTCATGGCCCACAACAGGATATTTGCCCAGACTGCTTGGTCACCGCACACCCGGGTAAAACGCTCTCGCTTTCACCAGCTTTCCTCGTGGCTCCATCATCATCTGTCACCTGCATCTGTTGGTGAGTGTTTTGTGGCTGTGCCATACTGTACAATAAATGAGCTGCCAAAGGGTTCCATTGATCATCGCTGGCTGCTGCTCAGATGAGCTTTACTATGAGCACCACCAGAACTGGCGTTTAGCCATGACTGTCCAGGCGCGCTGCCGAGCGTTGACCTATCAGATGACTGAAAGGTCGGCATACCTGCCTCAGCAGAACGCTCACTCTGGGAATGGATTTTCTCCAGCTGCCACCCCCGCTTTCATTGAACCGGCTGTATCTCCACCGTCAGAGCAAGCATGACTGCCCGCCTCCGCCCAAGGGGGGAAATCGCTTCAGGGATCAAGAGACATGCTGACGGTTCACTCCAGAGAAACACCAGCTGAATAACGTAACGCTTTCATTAGCAGTATCATTTGCATTATCAGGGCACATTTTTACAGGAAGAGCGAACACGCTGGGAGTTGGAGGAGTTACGGCCACAAACGGCGTCGGTGTGACCGTCGGTTACAGCTTTTCTCTGCTTCGTGTTCCGCCACCATCACTGTTGTGTGAAATGGAAATGTCATGACTGCGAGCCCTGTGCCTTTTCAACTGTATCCACTGAAATTAAGACCAAAATATTTTCACCCAGTTCTTCTGTCTGAAAAAGAAAGCTCCACCCCTACATGCCATATGCACAATCACTGAGGGATTGTGTTCACCAGTTTAATCTGCATTATCCTGTGACACAGTTAATCCACTTTACTCATTTTAACCAGCACAGATTCTGGACTGAAACAGGGCAGATTTAATCAAATTACACTTTGTAAAGTGGACATGTGGTTCGGCAGTTACAAGCCTCAGCCGTGGAATCTGCTAGCTCCTCAGTAGTCAGAAGGTAAAAGCAGCTATGCTATGCTACTGTGAGGTTTAATGAGCCACACAGACCGAGTGAAGCCCGTTCACGACTCAGTGAACCCCACATGAGCAATGAACAGCCGCTGTAGCTCGTCAGGTTTGGACCAGCAGCAGAACACGAACAGCTGCACGAATCCGAACACAAACGTAAAAGAGAATCAACTTCCAACCGGCCCACAGTGAACGTTACAAGTGTAAAAGCTCATCGGAGGCAAATTGACAGCTACCAGCCACAGAGACAGTACATCAAAGAAAATAAACTACACTAGTACAAGCACTAATTTGGAACATCTAAATCATACCGGTAATAAAGCAGCATTTTTCATTAGAATGAAACTGAGGGGGGGTGTGTGTGCCTGATGAAACCCAGCGCAGCCTGTCAGGACGTGTGGAGATTTCTCAGACTGAACGAGCGGGGAGTTGATTGTTGCTCCGAGCTTCTGTGGGCATGACGCTGCCCTGCACACTGAGCAAACCATGACCTTTTAATGCGCCTCGGCAGAAAACCTGTCCCATGCAGTTATAAGCACAACAAATTCAGAAATCTGCTAAACTAATCCTTTCAGGCTTGCCAAACTCTGAAATTCACACCTGAGCACACTCCATTGCAGCCTCATTTATAACACCTTTAACAACGATTACAATAACCCCTCTCAACAAGCCATACGCTGATTGTGTTGACGCCAACATTATTTTAGACACACTGTTTAGAAAATAAATAACCCCCAAAAAATGTGATCGCTGAATTACAAACTGGAACTGGGTACTTTGGCATATTGGGACGTCTTAGAGGAAAGGTTACACATTTAGGAAACCATGATTATTATTCTACTAGCACCTCTAAAGCCTTTTTATTGAGCGTTCTATCTCGATTGTCTACTTTGTACCTAAGCCTTTATGCTAAGCTAGGCCAACTGTCTTCTGGATGTAGCTTCATTTTTACTCTTCAGATGTGAGGGTGGAGTCAATCGTCTCATCCTATTCTTGGTAAAATTTGCCAAAATGCGCATTTTCCTGAGATGTCAAACTTCTCCTACTACTAAACCTGTGGAAAGTTGAACATTACAGCTTTAAATCTGATAATTTCCAAGCCTCTGTCAAATGCTAAAATGCAGCTCAAAAAATTATGAACTATTTTTGCAGCCAAGGTTACAGCAAGACTTTTAGTAAAATATTTACTGGATATTTCAGAAAAAATCTTTATTCCATCAAAAACCTATTTGCTGCAGACAGACCACATTGAAGGGCTTTGGTGGAGGAGGCCTCATGCACGGCCCAATGCAAAAACATGATGCAAGTATGCAAGTCCAACAGTGAGACGGAGCAATAGAAATAGAGCTCAAACATACATCTCACACCTCCATATGAACTGGGAAAAAAGGTTGTCTGGGTCCCACGGTTGCAGGTTTTCAAGACTGGGGGCTTTGGATGACAAATTGCGGCAGATACTCTGAGTGTTGTTTGTCTTAACATTCACTGTACGGGCTCCAGCTCTTGTGGATTTCAGAACAAAAGGCCGTGCAGGCTCCCATCCATAATGAAACACACTGGACACATTGTTTGGTTTGAGTAAGTAGAGTCACTTGACATGAAACACGGGCTCAAACCCTGTGGCACAACAGTGACGGCGGCTGAAATCTATTGTTTTCTCTGCAGACAGTTCAGGTTGCAGACGTTTAGCGGCTCAGGTTTCTCACTGGCCTTATTTTTGGATCCTGGCGGCGAAGGAAGCACGTCTGAGATAGAGAGGAGCCTTTAAAGACTTAAGATAATAAATGGGAGGGCTAATAATTCTCCAATTTCTTTATGAGATCCTCAAGAAGAGACAATCAGCACAATCTCGGACGGCGCTTTGAACTTTTTAATTTCCTTAATGGAAATGTGCAGTTTTACGAGGGCTTATTCAGGCGAATTATTTATGTTCTCGACAAGGCACATATGTGATAGAATCGCCCAGGCAGATCTTCCAATTAATCAGTTTTGTAAATGTAAAAGGATCAATACAGTTAAAGTTAGGGTGAATTTAAGTTAAAGAGTGAAGAGTGAAACTGTCCAAAATTCACAGAGGCAGAAATCTGTTGAGTAAGATCTGGACAAACCAGGCAGCTAATAAATCCAGGAGACCAATATGGTGTATGCATCCAGCACAGAATGGTTTACTGTTATGATCATGAATTTCTGAAGCGTAACAATTCAGTCACTTGTCCGATTAATCACAATACGGCAGGTAGGACATGCACCAAAGCAATAATTCCTCATTGTTGGGCAAAGGTTAAACAGGCAGTGTCACCGCAGGTTAGTCAGAGAGAAGAACAGGACTGGAACTAGTGATTACTTTCATTGATTTTCAATTTGATCTCTAAAATGCCAGAAAAGTGTGAAAAATAGTTGTTTGTTACCTGAAGCTTTCAGATATCTTGTTTTTCCAACTGACAAAATCCAAGATGTTTAATTTATTATCACTACTGTAAACTGTTTTGACCTTTGAATTCCCCAGATTTTCTCTTTTAAAAATATTTCTGGGCAAAAGAGGTAAAACTAGCAGATGTTTCACTCTAACAAACAGTTCAGGACCGTCTTATTCACATGTGTAAAAACAAACAGGTTATTATTTTTAATTCTAAATCTAAATTCTAGTTTGAATTCAGTTCCAATAAAGCATTAATCTCACCTTTTTGTTACTAATTGGCTCATTGTTGGCACTCTGCAGTAATGGGCTTACTACAGCTTGGAATTACACAAAGCGAGCACAATATAGAATTTATTTGGCCACAAAGGTGAGATTTTTGTATTTTCAAACAGTATTTATCAGTTTTACAACAGAAAAGACTTGTGTCTGCCAAGGCATCATGTATGAATTAAATTGAACTTGATAAAGTTTCCTGACTGGTTCTGGAAGAAACACCTTCTGGATCTGTGAACCATGTTTTGTGTCTAAGCCTGAAAAAAGGCTTTGAACGATTTATCGATTGTCAATTTTTTTTAATCAAAGAGGTGTTTTAAAATTTTTCTGAGATCAATAAAAAATCAAAGCAAATCACAATTATGAAGGAAAATATCCAGAACTGAATGAAGCATCCCTAGAAGAACGTTAACCGATACACACAATGTTATGTAACAAACATCATAAACCAGAGCGAGACATCTGCTTGAGGTCAATCAGCAGCTGTCCAGACCGGCACATGAATCACTGCAGCAGAACCACGGGGGCATGTGAGGTTAAATCTGGAGGAGATTTCAACTCGCTGTGTTTTTTCAAGAGGCAGCGGATGAAAATGGCTCTTTTGCAACATTGTACTATGAGAAATGATCAGATCTGTACAGTAAATAGACTCTGGAGGCAATTTTGGGCAATAATCCGGCAGAGCAGAGCTAGAGACATGTCTTGACACTAATGAGGTCCAATAACACATTGAACAATACTGAGGAAAAATATGAAAACTGAGGGAGTTCAACGAGGGACTGTTTTAGACGAGCGCTGCTTGGATTGTCTGGTCCAGGGTGCTTAATTCTATTCTTTTGACACCAGCGCAATATTTCACCCATTAAAAACTAAAAATCCAATATTTACCTCCCGTTCAAGTGTGATCCAGCGCTCGAGAAACGACAACCATTGCTAACTGCGGGGGAGATTCTGCAAAGGATGCATGAAGAGCTGTGTGTGCGGATACGAGCGCCACTTTACACTGGACAGAGCTCCCGATGTGGAGGATGTAATGGAATATAGACTGGACGGAGGCTGGAGAGAGAGTCTCAAGGACGTGCAGCCACTGGGCTGGATGGGCCACTGACAGGGCGGTAATTGAATGCCAGCCTGTGTGCGCTGAAGGTCACATAAGGATGGTCTGAGTGTATGTGGGCGCGTGTGTGTGAGTGCGTGTGTGTATGTGTGTGTGTGTTTATGCGTGTGTGTGTCCGTGTTAATCTGGGACTGTATAATTCAAGTGTACTGCAGCTAAAGTACAACAGATTACAAAAACAGTGCAAGGCATAGAAACCGTATTTCCCCTTAATAATTCATTACTGATGCATAAAGGGCTTCACCTAGAGACATATTCAGGCAGCCAGAATATTTACGTTCACACTTCTGTCCTTACGTTTTTACTGAGTTTACAGTATATTCAGATGATGACATTCACCTGTTTTTTTATCCCAGTATATTCAGAATTCTACCATAGAAGCAAGCACAATATTACACATTTAAGTACCACAATTACACACATAGATGTATGTGTTCTGTCTTTTATTTACTACTTTATTACTTGTTGTACAAGTTGCAATGTTTCATTTCGATTTTTGTAGCCTCATTTATGGCCCTGCTAAATTTGGCTTAATTATTGAATACAGAAGGATATTAGATTGTTTTTCAGGGAACAAATGTCCATACGTGGAAACAAAAAACAAGGCGCACAACACACTTGATAAAAGCTCTGTTTCCAGGGCTGACTTGTTAGTTATTATCGTAGACACAGATGTCAGTGGGATTTATACACAGGTTTTTTTGCTTCTGGAACAGAATCCAAAAGTTCAGGTTTCATTTCATCTCGATCTAATAGGAAACCCAACCTGGCAGCCAAGGTAGAAGCTGCTTCTTATGAGATTGGCAGACAGCCTGATCTTTGTTGGTAATTTTGACATCTGCAGAGAAGAAATTAAAAATACATCCACTCACAGCTCCAATGTGATCACTACATACAACTACTCTGCAAAATTGCATTCATAACTAGTTTAGTCCAAGTGTAAAGCAAATCGTTCATCTCACATTTTACACAACAGTCTGCAGACCAGAGGGTATATGCTTTCTGTCTAAAGATGCTGACCAGCATGTCGCTCCACAGACAAAGACCTCAGCGTCTGCTGCTTTTACTTCTGCACGGGGACAATCCAGGACAGATCTGCTCTCTTCATTATTTAGCTCCATTTAAAGGCAGAGGTCCCCGATCAGACGAGCAATGTTCAGTCAGGGATGTGCTGACACCTGCTCCAGCACACAGCAAGTACAGAGAGACAGAGAGAGAGAGAGACAGAGAGACAGAGGAACAGAGAGGGAGAGAGAGAGAGAGAGAAAGAGAGAGAGAGAGAGAGAGAGAGAGAGAGAGAGAGAGAGAGAGAGGGAGGAAGAGAGAGACAGAGAGCAAGACAGAGCGAGAGAGACAGAGAGAGAGAGTGAGGAAGAGAGAAACAGAGCGAGACTGAGCGAGAGAAAGAGAGAGGGAGAGAGAGAGAGAAAGAGACAGAGCGAGAGAAAGAGAGACAGAGAGAGAGAGACAGAGAGCGAGCGAGGAAGAGCGAGACAGAGAGAGAGAAAGAAAGAGGGAGGAAATAAAGGAGACAGAGACAGACAGAGGGAAGAAGAGAGAGACAGAGACTGAGAAAGAAGGCGAGACAGAGAGAGAGAGAGATGGGGAGGGAAACGGAGACAGAGAAAGAGAGGGAGGAAGAAAGACACAGACGAGAGTGATGTGTGAGAGCGGCTGTGTGTGCCAGAGAAGCCTCAGAGGGCGAAGCAGCATTTCGAGGAGCAGCTCTACCAGAGGAGCACGTTACAGGACATCTCTCAGGGACTGAAGTCACAGAAGTTCCTCAGTCTCGCCATGTTTCAGTCATTTTTTACAGACGATCACGTTATTTTTTTTTCACGAGTTTTCATTGTTTACAATAAGGTGTTTTAAAGACGTTACAGGGAAGCACATTGCTGCTTATCGGCACTTCCATGAAGTTTGTTTAATTAAAACTGGTTATCGGCGTTTTCAGGGGTCAATAAATCATATGTAACAGGGAGTGAGCTCCTGTGTTACATGTGAACTGCTCCGACATCGGCTCCACATATCTTCCAATCAACATATCCACTTCCATATATTTCCCATTCGCCGCCTCCCTCTCTCTAACGCTCACTTCCTCTTTCTATGACTCTCACACACACACACACACTCGAGCTGCAGCTCAGAGCGACATAAGAGTGCTCAGTGTGGATTCAACACTTATCTCTGAAGATGCGCACTTCTTCTGGCAGATGCATATATGTGTTTCCTCAGAATAGAAAAAACCACGGCAGATTCAGGATTGAAAAGATCCTTTCAGCAGCATGAAATGTCTTACTGATTGAAGGTGGAGTAAAGCTGGGGAGAAAATAGTGCTGATTTGAATTATTATATCAGGGAATAGTAGCTGCTGAATTACGCTATCAGATGATTTATGTGTCTCATTGTTAATACATGGAGGAAAGGTTTAGATTCAGAATTTGCCTGAGTGTCTTTTGATGGTTTTGTTACATTTTCAAATCATGTGGATTATTGTCAATTATAACTATATGTAATTTATGATACAATACACAAACTCTCTCATCCAGAGAAATCTACAAGCGCTCCAGCAAATAATCATATTAATCAGAATCTATATTGATAGTATAACAAACTGAATGTATTTGGGTTTTGATCTAATGCCTTCATAAAACAAGCAATCAATATATATTGATATATATCACTTTGGGTAATGGAAGCTTTGCCCAAGTTTTAGTGACTGAAGGATAAGTGGAGAAAATAAACTGCAAAATATCCAATATTTAAAATAATTGTTATCCGGAGGAATAAAATCTAAGATCAATAAATGATATCATTAATAGTTTGAATACCCAAAATAAGATTTAGTTTTGTTTTCTATGACACGTCAAACATCTAGGTCGCCCCACACTGGTTAACAATGGTAAAATATACATAACAAATATTTTGTGGTAAAAATAAAAAACAAATCTATGAGTTAAATAACAGCAGAAGTACTTTTAAATGTTTCAAAATGCAAAACGTCAAAAAACGATCTGCTGCAAACCAACAGATGTTTGATGATTTTGCACCTCTTCTGTTTCAGCACTAACAGGGTTATTCCAAAATGTGCATGAAAACTTGTGCCTGGAACAAAAAGCAGGTGTTGGCCTACAGACAGTGGAACATGTGGGATGTTTGAGGACTTGAAGGATTCAGCATCTGCATTTTAGAAACCTCTCAAAAACAGAGGCAGAACGAGTAAGAGGCGCCTGCACAGGACGCACAGACCAGTCTGATAGCTCCTTATACAAAGAATTGACAAACTGCTCCATCAGGTCACCTCTGATTGACTGGAGGTGTTTTCTGGGACAGCATCCAGTCCTGCTCCAGGATGAATGATGACATCAGCCCTTTTTTTAAAAACTGTTCAACCTCTGTCAGCCTGCAGACCTTCATCCACCACCACCACCCTGGAATATGTACTTGATTGTATAAATTCAAAGACATTGAAGAAGATCAACTCTGCCTTCTCTAATGAAGGGGCTCGATATTATCAGGTCGGTTTAGCCCCTTCTGAGCGATAAGAGCATCCATATCCTAATCTGACTAACCTAACTTGTATAATCAGGGGTCTGCGACTTTATCCCCTTGATGAAGCTGTTTCTTTACAAACTAATCCACTCCCCTGCAGAGAATTTCCAACTAGTCCTAAAGAACATGTTCTACCAGTAAGGAGAATTAACCAAACCTTAGTTATTTTTAAATGCATTAAATAAAGAATGAGCAGCGAGCCAACTTTAGACACTGACACATTGTTCATTTCCCTTATAATTATTACGCGTGGTTGTGTCATTTTTTCTTTTTTTTACAAGAAATATCCTTGTGATTAAAATCTAAATTCCTGATCATTTATTGGAATTGAGGGGGAAACTTTGCAGGAAATTACAGGACGTGTAACATAAGGTGCTCATGTGCAGAAGTGACACAGCTGTACAGATAACCTCCTAACCTCCACCTTAAAACCTTTTAAGGCAGTACAACACTGAGCGGTCACTTTTTAAGAAAATAGAATTGTAATATAATGTATTGTAGCGTTCAAACACGCAAACAAATAATCATATCATCTTTCAGATCAGTCTCCTTTCGTCCTAGTCTGAGACCTATCAAAAATCCTGTTATATTCCGATCACCCGGTCAGATATTTTACTTACAATGGTAACATGTCAGACGGGTCTATACTTATATAGCGTTCAGCTGAATGATAAGACAGATGGTCTTTAGATCTTTGCTCCACAGATAATGTAACTAGACGTCCAGTAAGTACAGGATCAACACAACCACAACAGTTTATTTAACTAGTAAGAGGCACTACTTGTTTCAAAAGGAGATGATAATCTAGCGGCTGAGAGAGTTAGTCCCTCCGACCAGATCTGCATGATCTGAAAAACTGGCGTTCCCAGAATGCCGCAGGGTTTGTTTGCATGGAGACTCTGCTGGGAGTGGACCGGGGGAGGAGAGCGGAGGGGGAGGGTGGAGGGGGCATCACCAGGAAGAGCTGGCTCATGCCCAGTGCTGAGAGTCTGCCATCCACCCCTTGAGCACACGCTCCCTCCTAAGCTCTTTACTAAGCTTCACTCTCATGACTGTAGCACGACACCAAGGAAAATGAGTAGGAGAGATGAAGTTGAGCTTCAGTCAAGCAAATACGTTTAAAAGACAAAGCTAGGAAAACATAAAAGGTAAAAACAGCAATGACACAATGCTGCTAGAAATCTAGATTATTAATGAAAATGATGGAGTGACTACACTGTAATGACTCTTGAAGAAACAGGTTAATTTGACCGATGGAGATTTATCAAATGCAGTTAGGGAACTTTGCATCTGCTGCTGAGGATGTTTGGTTCTTTCACCTCAGGTGAACCAAGACTTGAAGATTTTGAACTGTTGAGATGATCTTTTATGGAAAAAAACCAATGACAAAACTATGATAAAAGTAATTTTCTGAGCCAAAACAATGTGAAGGATGAGAGGATTTGAATTTGTAGAGCATCACATCCAACTCAGATTTTCTTTGTACATCTGATGCACTGGAAAACTGTTACTGTTATACAAATTACACACAGTGAGTGTAGACAGCCTCAGGTCCATCAAAACCAAAACATGTTCTCCTACAGCGAGTTGCTGTTTGTGTGCTGGAGGAGTGGTGTCGTAATTTTTGATTAAAAATATTGTGAAGTGAAAAAATACAACACATTCACAGCGATTTTGATTAGCTACTCAGGTCATTAGGGGTTCATGAACGGAGCGCAACAGAGAGCTCTGCATTTACGACCCCAATCTCTGCAAAAACAAGAAAGAAAACTGCGACAACTCAAAACCTTATTGAGCCAAAAATAAAACAAACATTTGTCGTGTACTGTTTGGTCTGTATTCATTTGCAGCTTTGTTTCCTTTTAAACAAACTGACTGTTATACTGCAGTAGTTCTCAGGGGTGAGGGCGACCTTAATTCTTATAGATGGTGAAACATATTGAAATGAGTGAAATCCAACATATTCAAATTGAAATTCTAACAACATTTTTATTCATTTCCTATAGTTTTATGAGGTTTGAATTCTGACTTTGCAAAACTAATGACATCATTCAACTTGTAAAGAAAAAAACACTCATATCATTACAACTCATTGAAGCACAGTGGATGTCAGACAAATTCAATCACTGCTGACAAATCATGGAAACGCAGCGTTAAACAACGTCCCAGACAGTTTCAACACCCGACAAAAACTCAAGACAGCCCAGCCAATCTGAAACTGGACCCGCAGAGACAGTGGGAGGGCTTACAGACACCAATTCAGCACTACTGGGAGGCCCCAGATACGTGAGTGACAGTTCTGACACCTCCACAAATCCTGTCTGCTCCTATACGTCTCTGTCTTGGAAGAAACGGGCCTTCAGAAGAAACCCGAAACAAGAACAAGTGTGCTAATTCACGGTTCAGGAGGGAGATTCTGGATCGTGTGCAGCATCAAGGAGCCGTCGCACGAGTAGGGAATTAAGATGAATATCATCTGGCCAAAAGCCAGTTCAACAAACGCTTAAAAAATGCCAAGTCCCAGCACAGGAGCGGAGAGGAGTCAGTCTGCCATCAGTGACTCAGGATGAAAATAGTCCTTCAAATATACCACTCCTCAACACTTGCCAATGACATTTAATTACTTCTATATCGCCATCAGCGTCCCTCTTGCTTCACCTTGATTGGTTGCCAAGTCATCATTGACTTTGTTGAACTAACCTCCCGTCTCCCTGACCATATGCTGCCTCCCCAATGGGCACTTGGCACCAGAAAACTTCTTTGACCACCATTTACTGTGACTGATTGTTCATACCTGAGCAATCCTGTGCAAATCACTGACTGGTGGTAAAAACAAGGGTCCTGCAGTATGTTGGACGTGAGCTTTTCTTTTCACGTTTTTACATCGAAGTCCAATCGTCATTTAAGTAATAAAGTTGTTTGTCTTACAACCCTCAAGAAAATATGTTTTATTTTTTTGTTACTTTTCAATGAAAACAGTTTCTGAAGTTCTGACCAGTGTAAATTTAAATCTAAATTCAAAAATTCAAAATAAATCTAAACACATAATTTCTCGTGGAATACCTGTTGACGACTTTCTCTGTAGTACCACAATTTGATACTATTTTACAATGTGATTTTTTGTATTTTTACTGACAAATAAATAATCTACAGTAATCTACAAACTGATTATGTAGTTTCATAATATATATATATATATAGCCTCACATCTAAGTCAGTATTATCCAAATATGTACAGAGACAAATTATTTTACATGAGCTGTTTCAGTAAATTTATGCTGTTTTAAAATGTTCTGGCGGAAATTAAAGAAATTAATTTAACTGTAGACTCATTGGTCCTTTGTTTGTGCCTAAGCAAAGTGCAAATATAACAAAATACCACTCCTGAGAAAGGAGCCAAATCTCAGCTCCACTGAGCTGCAATAATCCTACTTTTTCTTTGTTTGTTTTGGAGCATATTAGTTTTTAACCATCTGTTTCCAGTCCGTTGGTACCTTCAAATCTGACCTGTATCTCCCAGAACTGACAAAATTTGGATTTTCAGAACTGTTACTTCCAAGGTTTTTTTTCTATTGGATAGACTATAAGGTCAAGTTTGGACCACCAGCTTTTTGGTTTGGCCTATATCCCTCATTGGAGAGGGCTGATACTAATTCAGTTAATATGCATATCACCAGCCTACCGTATCCCAAGGGAAAGTATAGGATTTGTAGCTTCATATCAGAGTATGCGCAAAGAAGCTTATATAGTTTTCATTACTTATGGAATTAGTTCAACATTTTTGGTCAAAAGCTGAGAAGATGTTTGAAAAGGGAGCCAGTTAGCTTAGCTTAGCATAACGAATCGGAGCAGGGAGAGACGGATCTGCCCATCTCACAAATGAACATGTTGTACTTTAGCGTGTAGAGGAAACCAAAGTGAGAAAATACAGGTGTAATAAAATAACATATTACACCCCATGCAAAATAAATGGATTATTTATAAATTTCAGTTTTTGTATTGATCAAAAAGACATTTAATCCAGAAGATGTCATGCCATAGGTAGATGTTTGTACAATTGAACAGAACCAGGCTAGCTGTTTCCCTTTGTTTCCAGTCTTTGTGCTAAGCTAACCTAACTGGCCACAGACTCACATGTGCAGCTGAGCAGGCAAACAAGAGTGGTGGCAATTTTCTCATTTAATTCTCAGCAAAAACGCACAATTCTGCTTTGTTTAATACATATTGTCCAAAAGTCAAACTACACAAAACTGAAGTTGTGTTTTGTTCTTTACATATGTCTGTCTGGAAACAAATGCAGCTACACCGAAAGTATGACTTCACACATTCTCAAAATAGCAGACAGATTGCTGTGTGGTCTCCATCCTGAGACACAAGGGATGCTGACAAGTCACAGTTTGTGTTAACATGAGTTTGAGAGGTTCTGTGCAGCACCAGACAAAGATCAGACACTTTATTCTGGGAAACTGCAATAGAGGAAGTAAACCAGCTCTCATTTTTAACACGTTGTGATCCGTGACTCTCCGGTGCAGCCTGTCATCCTAAAGTAAATAACCTCCAGAGCAATGCAGATACCAGACAACACCTACGAATCAATGTCCCTCAGCCACATTCATGCCTTCTTGAAATAGAGAATTTAAGCAGTGACATCGTTGAGACGTCCTCGGCGCCTAAATCTAACATTTCTCTTAAATATGTTTCTCACACTGTGCTCATCTTTTCAGTGTGGGTCTGTCATCACAGGAGGAGCCAGACCTGTGGGCAGACCAGTTCTGACTGGGTATGTGGGGTCATGGGGATCAGTTACCAGGCGACAGCTTGGCACATGTCTCCCTCATCTGGACATGAGTGGAAGAGCAAGGTTAAGTAAGTACATGGGTCAATGCAGAGTGCTCAGGAGGAAAAACAAGAACAAAAGGGATATTGTGCAGTTTGCAGGTCCAGGAATGACTAGTTTATGAAGCACTTAGATCAGCGCCAGACGAGCCTTGCAGCTTGTGTGCTGCTCACAGGATCACACACTCAGCACTGGGGCCCAGTGCATGTGAAGTGTGGAGATCCGGCACATGGATCCCATGCACGCAGCAGTGGGCTCGATCAAACCCAGGAGTGCATTTTATCTGACACGTGATGCATTATTTAGTTACTTTTCCATCTTGAGGGCTGAGACGGTCACACCCCTCTCTGGAGAGCCCTAGTGGGACTGATTGCTATGATACAATGCACACACGTTCCTGAATGCGAGGACGCTTATTCCCCCATTTGCTCTGCATGTTTCAAATCACAAATCACAGGCCCCTGAACCCACAGACAGAATCAATCAGCCTCTCGCTGCCATGCTCCATCACTGTGGACTCCAGGGTTTCTCCCAGTGGCATGTGCAGCAGCAGCAGCAGCAGCAGCAGCAGCAGATATCATCATGCACATGCACCAGGCCTGTGCAAGACAATTGTTGTCTCCCTTACGTGATTAAACCAGGGATGAACTTTCACGTCACACAAGAGAGAGTCTGCGTTACAATGAAATAGCTCCACACTCTATGTGACCTGACATACAATACACACACACACACACACACAGAAAAAAAAAAAACCACGGTGCGATTAGGGGAAAAGCTGCAGGACGCGCACACGCACACATCGGATCATATGCAATATTCCTGCACTTCAACTCACCTTGAGCGGCCGTTCCTCTGGTGCTGAATACACTTGCTATCAGAGTGGCCACATACCAAATCATAGTACTAGAGCCGACCAGCTATTACCACGCAAAGTGCCCCGTTCAGCCAATCTCTCATATTCGACCTTGCACCTCGCGGTCTCTCGGCAGCACGATCCCCCTTTTCATATCCTGCTCTCTCTCTCTCTCGTGGCGCGTGCCTTCATCCCTTCATCCCTCCCCCGTCCTTCCATCCGCATCCTCCTCTCTCCCGAAGAGACAGAGCACCTGCACCCTCCGCTCGTAGTAGACGGTGGAGACGTTTCTACGAGCGCATAGTGAAACCGAGGTGTGAGGAGGACGCAGCCACAGGTCCCGCCCCCTCGCCGCCCTCCCATTGGCTGCCCGGCGAGGCTCCGGGGCTGCGCATTGGCTCTGCGCACAGCTCCAAGGTGAGTTGGAGCGTGCCGTAGTACCGGAGCCGCAGAATCATGCGCATTGACAGAAGAGCCGCGTCCACGTCTTGGAGCATCTCTCTCCTAAACTGGCCCCATGTGCACCACCACCTCCACCACCACTACAACGTGCACGACCACCACCTCCACTACCACTACAACGTGCACGACCACCACCAGCACCGCCCGTCATCCATTCATCCGCTGGCACCGTGCGCCTCTTTGTGCCGCAGCTTTATGAACGAGGGGCATGAAGCTGCTGGAGGATGCGAGTGACTCATCCGTCGATCACCCATCGCCCCTCGGCTGTTGTCATGTCGCTGTCACCGACATGAAACGCTTCTCCCCCCCCCCACCACCACCACCACCCCTCTTCCTCTTCCTCTTCCTCTTCCTCTTCTCTTCCTCTCCACCACCGTGTCTGGGTTTGTGTGATGGGTGTGGCGACAGATACTAAACCATTCGCCTGTGTGTATGGTTTTTGCACACATGGGTACCAGTGATGAGGCTCTTCCTCCTCCTCAGACTCCCTCCCTCTGTTTTTTCTGCATGCATGACCAGGGAGGATGCATTCCGCCTCTAGCTGCTGCTCATCACATCCCATCGCACCTCACACCGGCTGCTGCTGCTCAGCGCCACGTTCTGTACATCTCGTTTTTTTTCCCTTCCTGCAGATTTTGTCACATTTTTTTTTGTCTGTCTGTCTCCCTCCTCCCCTCCCTTCCCTTCCCTTCCCTTTTTTTTTTTTTTAGGAGCCTGTCATAGGCTATTCCTGTCTGGAATCAAAGACTTAAAAAAATCAAAGACATTCTCCATTTTCTTATGCAGAGCGTTTAATTCCTGCAGTAAAATCCTGCTGAGTAATACTCTCATGACACATCTCAACGTTTTTATCACGATTCTTTCCAACCTGCTCAGGGGGATTAGATCATTTTTAGGAAAGGACGTCACCCCTCTGTCTGAGAAGAGTTGCACACAGCCTGGTCCCTCAACCATTCACCCCTCATGTGCACTCAAATAAAGTCATCACATCAGGGCCTGTGCATGTTACACACAGATGGGGCTCAGTATGCATAGGGGTTCAAATCTCTGAACCCTACTCCATATAGAAAAATTGTTCTGGCCCAGGTTTGGCCCACTGTCACACGGTCATCCGGCACACTACTGTGTGGGATGTTGGCACTTGGATCACTCATGTCTGCCAGAACTAGTCCACGAGTAAAACATAACCATACCACATGTCAACCAAAGGTGGTCCAAATTTAGTTTGTGCTATTTTTGGCCATATTGACCATTTACCACACAAACATTTTAGGTTCTCGTCCGTTGTGTCAAGTCCACAAGAATTCCAGAAGTGCCGCATCATTGCCTGAAGTGCGACTGGAGGGTTGAAAGCCACATCAAAAAAATGTAGAGATCAATTTAGACAAGAAATTTAAAACAATGTCTTGCATAAAGTGCAGGTGTTTGAGTACAACCTGGGTTCTACCTGTGCCTGGGTCAGGTTATGACTTGGTGATTGTAGAGGCCAAAACATATGATTCACATCATTTTCCAACTCACCAAACCTAAAATTGGGGTGGAAGTTAGCATGGCGTCTCTGTAAAACATTACAAGCCTAAAGATTACTCTATTGGCATTGTATACATACATACATACATACATACATACATACATACATACATACATACATACATACATACATACATACATACATACATACATACATACATACATACATACATACATACATACATACATACATACATACATACATACATACATACATACATACATACATACATACATACATACATACATACATACATACATACATACATACATACATACATACATACATACATACATACATACATACATACATACATACATACATACATACATACATACATACATACATACATACATACATACATACATACATACATACATACATACATACATACATACATACATACATACATACATACATACATACATACATACATACAACATACGTACATACATACATACATACATACATACATACATACATACATACATACATACAACATACATACATACGTACATACATTCATACAAAAAGCTCTGTACATGTGCCAGTGTAAGCAGGTAAAGGTATCAGAGCCAGTGTTGGATGCTGCAGAGAACATGGGCCTCTCTCTAGAGCAGCATCACTACAGGGAGACTTTCACCCTGCAGCAAACTCAATGGCATTAACAACTCAAGCTATGAGTCACAAGTTTTGACTCCTGATCATCAGTAGTGCAGCAGCAGGGAGTCCTTGTTTAGTCGTGCTGCTGTTTGACCCATCAGGAGGAATGGACGCTTTCACATGTTAAAGTCTCCTCTGCACCGAGGGCTGCACAGAGGAGCTGTTTAACATCAGTGACCAAGACGTTTGGAAGGAGGAGCATCTGTCAGAGTGTCACGGTTACTGTTAGTGGAGGTGTGCATTAGTTTGCTCTGACTGTTGCATTTAAATCAAGGTCACATTACCAACACACCTCCTTAAAAGCCTCACGTAAAGCCAAATGCACGTGCTGACACAACAGCAGGACACACTGTATCTGTATGTGCAGTAGCATAAAGCCTCTTTCCACAGTGACACACACACACACACACAAACACACACACACAAATATAATGTAATTTGCTCCATGAAGCCACAGGATGAGATTTGAAGAATTTGATTTCCTACAAACCACGACAGAGAAGAGATAAGAACAGTTAAGATAATCTCTTATGCAACATGACGATCAGTTTTGCAGCTCTGCCAGTGGAAGCTGGGGACGGCTCTCACCAAAGGGCAGAGAGGGAACATGAACTGTTTCTAAATTTCAAATACAACAGGGACCAGTGCTGCTGGCCTGAAAAACAATTTAAGGATTATATTCGGCAGAAAACTCTCATATCCATGGTTAAATGTAAGGTTCATCATTCTTTTATCGAGTTTCACGTGGGTGTTTGAGCTTCGCGCTGATCAGAAAAAAAGTATATTGCCGTTAATGGACCCTGTGTTCACTCCGCTCTTTATGTTCAAAGCTGCTGCAGAGATGAACTGAAAAGCAGCAGAGGAAGGTCAGTTGATTTTTATCAAGAAAGGTCACATTTTAAATTCAACTCCACTGTTTCAGATTATGTATTTTCTTCATTTAGCTTCATTTCAGCAGTTTACGAGTTGTTTGTGAGTGAGATCTTTTTGCATCAAGTATTTTTTGTTATTTTCACTGTATGACTGCAAACAAATGGTGTGCGGAGCGAGCCTGTAGATTGATAAAACACAAGTAAAAAACTGTTCAAACTGAGACTAAGTTAACATATTATAAAGATACATGTATGAATATTTTTATACAAGGAATTAAAAATAGAAAATCAGAACAAAGACGATGTATATATTAATCTCTGAGTGCAGCACAGTGATTTATATTTCAAGTCATAGTCCAGTGGGATCTTCTCAGTCCCTCACCACTGTGAGCAGGCAGCTTTTTAATCTCAGCAGCAGTAAAGGTTTTATTTTATACTCTTGAGATAAAAATGTAAAAATAAAAGGAGAGCATTTCATTCCTAATCCATAATGTTCAAAATAAGCAGTCATTTTTTGCATTGGTCCTTTATCCCATGTATTGTAAACCCATACATTGGTGTGACTAGGCCCTAACCCAAAAGCTACCAGACTCACATGCTTTAGTGACAGAGACGTGTGGATGTGTACACTGAGGGCCTCATTCAGCATCTGTGGACTGACCTGCCTGCAACCAGGCATCATAAACATGTCGGTTTAGGGTGTTTTTTAAACTCTGCACGTCTTTATTTCTGACACTTGATGTCAGCATCATTCAGGATTTTGACCAGCAACACGTCAGCAGCGTTTGATACAAGAACTCAACCGCGGCCTTTCCGTTGTTGATGTGGTTTTGCGGGAATACGCACTGTGGATATTTGACAAAATTACATTCTATTAGTCATTTATACTATTGTGGATCTCCGTTGTGGGTTTCACACAGAACAAGAGAGTTTTAATTATTCTGAACTTTCCTTTTCCAAATCCTTTAACTACGATATCAACCAAATATATAACTTCTTTGATCTGTATTTTCTCTTTTCTTATTTTCTTAGTTATGCTTAAACCTAATGTCATTTTTCAGTCCCTGCCTTTATTTGCCAATAGGGACAGTACAACATTCAGAGAGTGATTGTATACATAATGTGATTTCAACTGGGAATTTAATGTTAAATAAAAACTCTAATGACAGGGCTGAAACATGTCTCATTCACTGACTTCACAGTTTTGTCCCCATCTCTGTAGAGGAGACTGACACGTGTGTCGCGTTGGCAGGATGACTCAGGGCCTCACAGTCACTTCCACTCTCTGCACTGATGCTCAGATGAGAATCACTGGTGAAGTTGAGTGGTCGTCGGGGGAGTCTGTGGTCAACCCGTTTGAATGGTGGATCTCCAAGTGCAAGTGTCTACATCTTCAGTTTGGTTTACTTAATCCAAACATAACTCCAAATAAAGGACTGCTAATAAATCGAATGCCCGTCCATCAAACCCTCACACGGACTGATTCAACTGCAGCTCTACTGTCTGACTATTTTCACACGATATCTGCAAACCCATTACTGTAAAATCCCTGCACTTAGCCTTTAGCATCATCGCTGCAGGGTTTCAAACACAAAGTTGAACCCCTTTCAACATGTATGGTTGCCATGGTTTCAAACGTCTCTGTACAGGTGTGTTGTACTGTCAGAAGTAATGCTTCTCAGCGGTTAGTCTGATTAAAATACACCCAGTCGTTAATGTTCCTGTCTAAAAACACAGTCACAGTATGGACAATTAAAACAAAAATCTAAATTTAAAGCCGCCTGCTCCCGTTATATCACACTGATATCACCAGGTCTCTAAATATTGTTGCCTCCCTGTGCATCATGTCATCATCTCTCAGTTCACTTGTGAAATCTATTAATACCACAGTGTTAATTGAGCGGAGCTGCTAATTCCTGGATAAGCACAGCATCGTTTACCATTTAGCCTCAGTGAATGTGATGAACCTCACTGTGGGTGACGCCATCTCTTTGATGAGAGAGAATAAGGACCTCGAGCTGCTGTGGCCGAGGGGGGGGGATCTGTAAATGTGTTTGAGGGAGAAACACAGAGGAAGAGGGATTTAAAAGTAACTCATTGTTCTTTTTACTTGAGGTAACTTTAAGAAAGTTAATCCCACTGCACCCAATATAGAAACTTTTGTGGCGCGCCTAGCAACACACACTGATTCCGCTTGCTAGCCAGATGATGAACGTTACTGTAGCTGAGAAGATTCACATTGTGATTTACCTTTTATCTGCCAAATTACTCGTCACTTCCTGGTTTGGCCAAACGTGTGTCTGAGGGTGGAGCCTGTTTAAATACAGAGGACAAGACCAAGTGCTGCACCAGTATTTTGGGGATACAGTTTCTTTGTGTGAAGTTTTATGTGTTGTTGATTTAGTTTCCCCCTAATTGTTTCCAAATTTGTCTCATCTGCCATGTTATATGTCTGCATTTGTGTAAAGTGTAAGGTCAGGTGTTTGAGTTAATGTAGTGGTTTGTAAGCAGAGATCCTCTTTTAATGGGCCCAGTTTTCTACTTAATCAGCGCATTTTTCATCCCTTTGTATTTTGATATTTTTGGGTGAAATAAATCCCATCTTTTGAAAAGTAACTTTGTGCATTTGTCCTCTGACTTGCTGCAAAGTTAAACTGAGCATGCTGCTGAAATACAGACACCTATATAGACACCTTTAAGTCTCCCAGTCACCAGGATGTGAAACTTTGTCCTCCTTTCTCCAACTTCGCTTCATGTCTGGGAATTTGAGCCGCCTCTCTATCTGAACCTCAGGACGCTTCTGTAAGTCCCACTCCTGTTCTGAGGAGCTCCGCCAACACCACCGGCTGCAGCTTTTAAATCAAATCCAAAGCAGAAAGTGTGTCAGCTGAAATCTCCAGTATATAGAATTAAAAAAGAAACTAAGATCAGAGAGGAAAACTAGCCCACACCTCCTGAGCAGTCTTACCCAGTTTCTGGTTAAAATTCAGATGATATCTTCAATATGCTTAAAACTACAGTTAGTGGCAGAACAATAATATCAGAAATGTTAAGAGGAGAAAATGAATTTGCTTCTAAGCTCACTAATCACAGCTGCAGGAAGGGGGATTCTGAGAGTGCCAGATTTCTGGCACTCACAGAAGGTTACTCAGCCGCACGAATATCCATCAAAGGAACTGGGACAATTATGACCAACATATACAGCCACTTAATAGTGAACATTAGCATTTCTTTGAATCACTCTAGACGTGGGTTTCCATTATCTTCCCGACCTGTGCACCACTTATCCTGAGTAGTAAGCGAAGAGACGATGTGTTACAGTGGCTCACATCAACATGCACTAATCACTGATCTGAGGTTCAGTGTCTTGCCCAAGGACGCTTCCACATGCAGAGAGCAGAGGAGCTGGGGACCGACCCTCCGATTAGTGAACGACCCGCTGTGCCTCCTGAGCCATGACTGCTCTCTCTGCTTGGTCCACTGTCCTGTAAATGGGTTTATAATGATGCATTACATTAAACATCTGCAATGACAGCTCTCTCCTAGTGTTTGCACTGAGATCTGAAATTAACTGTAATTTTCAGGCGTGTTGCCCAATTTTTATCCAAAACAAAACGAATTTACCAATTTATTGTGAATATTTTGCTCTGGATTTTGTTTGAACTCTAATAATAACCAGTGAACAGTTAAGAGAAGGTAGGAGTCACATGACTGGAGTGTGCGATATAAGAGGAGGACATACATTTGTGCTTTACATATCGATTGAAGTAGATTTGAAAGTATTTACATTTCAGGAAGTAATGTTTTTATTTGATTTCAATTTAAAAAAGCTAAAAATATTAAAATTGTAAATAAAGTATTAAAAAACAAAAAGCTAAAAGTATTTAAAAACATGTCTGGAATGAAAATTTTAAAAATCCGACATTGATATTTTAAGTATAGTTAATCCTAGAGACATAATACCATCTTTATATATTTTGACGTATTTCTTTTTTTTTCCAAGTGTCGCACCATCAAGATTCATTAACTGTTATTATAATGATTCAGAAATGCAGGGACAATCTCTGTTATGTTCCCTTATGCACTTTAGATTATTCACCATGTTATAATCTATTCTATGAAATAAATTTACAGTTTCATTTCACTGCAGGTTTCTTTTATTAGGCTGATATGCTTTAATATCCTGTGCTTCTTCCAGCACCTTAAATAGTTTCTTTGGTGTCAGACTCGTCTGTCAAGCTTACAGGAACACCGTGGCTGTTTCAGACTGAATAAATGAATGGATTAAAAAAGTTGCTGCAGTGCATTATTCATTTCATGAAATATATACATTCACAGAGTAAATGATGCACGGAGGCAGAAAACAAACCGTCGTCGCTTTGTGCAAATACGTTCCACAGGAAATGTGGCGATAAGAATAAAAGTGTATGTGAGTCACTTTGATGAATCAGAAATTGACCTCAATTGACTGAGTATGAACAGGCTGGATGAAACGGTTTTGGGTTCTTTTTCTAGTCACTTTGTGTGTCTACATAGTTTTTTCAGTCATTTCATTTGTGCATCTTTTTATGACAGCTTTGCCTTATTTTTGTGGTTTTGTGTCTCTTTGTTGTCATCTTCCACTTGTTTTGTGGCCGTTTCGCATCTTGCTGTGGTTGTAACTTGCCTTTTTCTCGTCATTTAAGAGACTTTCCACCTAGAAACGTCAACAGTCACTTATGACAAAGGCTCTTTTAACCTCTTCATCCAGTAAATCTGCTCCGTAAACTTTACATCACTGCCTAGATTTGTTTCCCTCTTCCATACTCTGAAATGTTCTCCCAGGAAAGTGTATTCTCAGACAAGACACATTAAAAACCAGGATATTTAGTTATTGTGTCGCTTCATGTGTGAAACAATAGAAATGTACAGTTTTCAAAGAGATGCAGCAGTAGGGACCTTGCAACACAGGAATGATTGCTTAGCAACATATTCTACTAATACTGCAACAGGCAGGCAGGATGGTGCAGGTCAATTGTAAAACCTCAACAAGTTCATCTTATTTGTGTTTTTTATATTTAAGTGGGTGGTTCAGATGGTTGTTATGAGATTTAAAGTGACTGTGACATAGTTTTTAAATTGTGTTCTATGACATATAATTGGAATGGCATATAATCCCTTTCTGTAACCTTTATTATAATGTTACCAACAAAACAAACAATCAACCATATTCAATATAATTATCATAATAATTCATACATTAAAATAAGAGGCTATGCTAATGTTTTGACAGCTGAAATAATGTCTGGTTTTACACTGCCACCTGCTGTTTATTTGCAGGAATCCCAGCAGCTACAGTTACAAACAGTATATCAGTGCAAAGCATGAAAATAAATAGAATGAGAAAGTAAATGACATAAATTATATATCAGAAGGATCATTTTGTTTCCAGCTCTAAAGTCCTACTCACAGAGCATCCTGCTGTTTTCCTGCAGAATACAGATGTTGAAATGTTTTTTTATTTATCCTCACATCTGTTTCAGATCAGGGACTTTCTGTTGCCTCGGTAATATTTTCCTTTTTTTGACGTAGCATTGGGAATCAGCATTGGTCCAGTGGAGGATGTAGTGTTGATGTTGGACGTCAGGCACACTGGCACAGTGATGTTCAGGCATTTCCTGTCTGTGAACCGTCCATCTTCCGCCCCGATGCCCTTGTGGCGATCATTACAGCTGCTTTTGCCCTCAGTGTTGTCTTACAGGCCACAACCATGAGTTCCTCTCTCTGTCTCTTAGCATGGTGGTTTTACATTTTAACAATTCTTGTGTCACTTATGTTCTCTTGATATGGCTACTCTAAATATGATTTTGGATATTTGGTTTTACTGTTATTATTTATTATGTATCGTAAAGTGTCCTTTGCTGTCTAAAGGCATTGCTAGAATTGCCACATTTCATAAATGTAAAGTGTATTTTGGACCATGTTTCAGTGGTTTGCTTGTGCACAGATGATATGAATGCTAAAAAGGCAACACGAGGGGGTTATTAACATTAATTTAACCTGAAATTCTGTGTCTATTTTATAAGATTATCTTGCTTTTCATGCAAAATTGTATTCTGCAAGCTAAGTGTACTGAAATGTGAAGTAACAGCAAATATAAAAACTCTAGAAAATGTATTCTGCTACCTTCTAGCAGTAACACGTTGTGGAATAAGTATTTTTTTTACTGTTATGCAGGTAAATCATATTGAATACTCTGAGGCATGCAGGGGAGATTGCAAATGTGTTGAAATCCTACTTCTGTGTAGGAAGAAAACAGTCTGATTTTGAATAAGTCTTTTTTAGTCTTTGTACACCATTGTACATTTATATTCAGCTACTATTTATACTCTCATAGGAAAATAAAACCACTAGAGGGTGTAGGTCGACACTTTCTCACGACAACAGAAGTCCATGACTGTCTGTGTGTGCGTGTGCGTGTGCGTGTGCGTGTGTGTCTGTGCAAACTTGGTTTCAGGGTCTGAATGAGGGTAAGGATAAGGACTAAGCATTTAGTTGTAATAGTCAAGGACAGTGGCCATAGGGAATGCAATGATGCAATGAGTGTCCTCGATATTTACTGAGAGAGAGAGAGAGAGGGAGGGGGAGAGAGAGAGAGAGAGAGAGAGAGAGAGAGAGAGAGAGAGAGAGAGAGAGAGAGAGAGGGATACATTATAAGATATATATATATATAAAGAGAGAGAGGTATAGGGATGTATATATATATATATAGAGAGAGACAAAGTAAGATGGAGAGAGGTAGATATATAAATGTATATAAAGAGAGAGAGAGAGAGAGAGAGAGAGAGAGAGACATTAAAATGGAGAGCGAGAGAGAGTAAGAGTGAGATTTTTTTGTATATATATTTAAAGGGTATGATAGATAGATAGATAGATAGATAGATAGATAGATAGATAGATAGATAGATAGATAGATAGATAGATAGATAGATAGATAGATAGATAGATAGATAGATAGATAGATAGATAGATAGATAGATAGATAGATAGATAGATAGATAGATAGATAGATAGATAGATAGATAGATATAGATAATTAGATAGATAGATAGAAAAATAGATAGATAGATAGATAGATAGATAGATAGATAGATAGATAGATAGATAGATAGATAGATAGATAGATAGATAGATAGATAGATAGATAGATAGATAGATAGATAGATAGATAGATAGATAGATAGATAGATAGATAGATAGATAGATAGATAGATAGATAGATAGATAGA
The DNA here is from genome assembly GCF_963576545.1 of Limanda limanda. Taxonomy (NCBI): domain Eukaryota; kingdom Metazoa; phylum Chordata; class Actinopteri; order Pleuronectiformes; family Pleuronectidae; genus Limanda; species Limanda limanda. Next base: position 21,028,885 of record NC_083641.1, on the reverse strand, counting down.
TAGATAGATAGATAGATAGATACAGTTTTGCAGGAGGAGGAGGAGACCACATCGAAGGCCCCGCCTCCTGCCTGACAGACAGCACTGAGGGCCCGCCCCCCTCGACGCTTGTAGCTATGGAAACTCGTCGATGGCAACATCCAGCAGTCGGCTGCTCTGCTCCTCTCCATCCTCCCGCCGCTGCTCCTCCTCCTGCTGGAACCTCCGAGCTGCTCCCTGACTCCGCGGCTCCGGGACCGAGGGACCAGACGCTGCAAGATGGCGCTCGCTCGGCTGGTGGCTTGTGTCGCTCTCTACGCGAGTCTGGGTGAGTCGCTTGATCCTCTGTTCTCCCTCCGTCAGGATAGAAACATGTCCGTGTGGTGAAGCTGCTGATCCGGAGCCGTGGGAGCTACAGACGGAACAGCCGGAACAGCCGCTAGCTCGACACAAACAGGCTGCTGCTGGTCAGGGATCCTCCCGCTGCTGCCTGGTGTTCATCACGCTTTCTCTACTGTAATGTCACCGACACGTTTCTTATTCTTATTTAACGTTAAGCCGTTAAATCGCTTGTGTGTCAGTTACTAACCGTCAGTGACTGTTTCCTGACACACACACACACACACACACACACACACACACACACACACACACACACACACACACACACACACACACACACACACACACACAGCAGAGATAAGCTTCTCTTAACGTCTCCACTGAATGAACCTGTGAGAGAAGAGCCTCGATGTGACTGTGTGTGTCAATGGAGGATCGTTCCTCAGAGGACGAATAGAGCCAGCGTGTCTTCCAGGGACAAGAGACCTGTCCCGTGTGTCCTGACACGAAGGGGACAAGATCCATAACAAATCCCAGTCTTGTGTGTTTGTGTGTGTGATCATTTCAGATATAACATGTGTGTTTGTGTTTGTCAAGGCTGCATCTCCATGTGCCATGATGCATTGATGGTGCAAGTTAAACAGGCATTGTAAACTGCAACCAATGTTAATAATAATATTAATAACTTAATCAAAGTGCTTTACAAGTATTAATATAAAACTTAAATATATGAATAATAAGAATACAGATAATAAAAGCAATGGACATCACACGATTAAAGCTTTTTTATAGAGATGTTAACGGGTAAGTGAATCTTTAAGTCTAATCCAATGGCTTTATTTAAAAGTCTTATATATTATGTAAGAACAATTTCTCACTTAACAGCCGGATTTATAACCTCCATTACAAACCCCCACCATACAACACATGATGGTTTCATTAGGATTAGAATCATCAATGGGAATATTTGCAGGCGAATCTAATGATAAGGATTCGTTTTTTTTATAAACGGCCCAAATAACTGGAAGTCAGACAGAACCGTGACAAAACCCACAACATTAAGTAATGAAGGGTCCACTGTGTCTGATGATAGTTGCTTAATTTAATAATTAGTACAAACAGTTGATATATTAGTGAACCCGGGGCTTTTGTTGACCAAGTTGTTGATCCAGCTTCAGTTGAAGGCTGCAGGTGAACAAGTAAGAATTAGTTGGTCTCCTGTAAATGTGTGATACTTATAGGATCTACAGTAGCCTACAGGATCAGGTCAGATTAAAAATATTAATATAAATATTAATCCTGATATGTCATGAACCCGTTATAGCTGGTGCCTGGTCAGAATGTGAAGTCACATCATGTGCAGACCATTTGGTTCAGGTTGCAACTCAGGATTATTTTCATTATTGATATTCTATTAACTGCCAACCATTATGTTCAGTCAGCTATTATTTGTTGGTGTTTTAAAGGTCACTCTGTAACAGTCTGGTTGTATTTGATTGTGATTTTAAAAAGTAAAGATATTTAGAGTTTTCTGATATGAAATTCTCACATTGTAGAACAACAGGCACCTTTTTGATTGAAAAATTACTCAGATGATTAATCTGTTATCAAAACAGTTGCTGGTCAATCATCTGTCAATTAAAATAATCTATAAATGGATTCAACTCTACTCTCGGTCACAACTAGCAAAACACCGAATATTCAAAGGTCATCTTTCCAACCAGCTCGACTCCCGTTCCACAAGTAACATTGTGCGCTGACCTTTGGTGATCACGTGGTGATTGATGGCGGTGGGCGGGGGGGTTTTGTCAGTGCCGCAGGTCGAGGCCGTCAGATGAAAACGTACTCGGTCATGGTGAGGCCGCACAGCAGAGGTGACACATCTCATGGCGGCTGCCTTTAGAAACAGCTGGAGCTTTTGAGTTGATCAATGTGGCGGATGCTGAGCGATGTGCTGCGTCCAGCCGGGTGTGCGTTTGCTGTGAGGTCACCCCGCTGGAGTGGGTCGGTTACACTGCGAAAATTGCATCAGTAAGGGCTGAACTTCTGACCCTGGTCTTCTGCAAAGTGTGAATCAAATGACCAAGAGAAGGCCGACAGGCAGCGCTCGCTCTAATTAGGCCGTTGACACTGCTTTGGTGCTGAATCAGGTCCGACCTCATCGCTCAGAACTACAGCAGCAGTCATGTTTTAAGACTAATATTAATAGATTCATGGAAAATTCTGTCCTTAAGTTTCCGTCTGTGTTTAGGGTTGAATAATGAGGATGAGTCGGAATTAGCATTCTTTAATTCATGCTTCATGTAATTAGGACACAGCAGAGCAGAAAGTTGAATTATTAAATTTAAATTAAGTCCTTGTTGCCTCCTTCCTCGAGTTATTTTGGGAGAAAGAAGTCAGTGAAAAATGTGAGAAAGAATTTCCCTCAGAGTAAAAATAAGATTCGCTTGCATGAGTTTACAGTCGTTTGTAACAATGAAGACAAATCGTCAGATCTGTGAAGCTGGAATGAGAGAATCATTGGTAGTTTTGTGTTTCAAATGACTAAAGTGATATATGAGTTATCAGCGTCACATGAAACCTTTCCTTTTCTACACCATTTTGTCAAATGAAAATATTTCCGTTGTTTATTGCACATTACCCCCGAAACATTCTGCTTGATTTATTTGTTCAATTCAATACTCTGTGCACTCTGATGCGTCAGTGGCACTGCAGAGATTAAATCTACCGGAGCGACATTATCTCTCGGTCTCTAGTCAGTGAGGGATCCTGCAGTGTTGAGAGTTTTTTCCGTGCACAGGCGTCTTTAGAAAAACACGAGAGCAAAGTACAGTTCACGTGTCTCTTTCTTACATATCGCTCAATTATTTATGACAACACGACTGTCTCCCTCTAATCTACTGGAGTGATTAATTGTTCTTACACACTCACTCCACTATGCTGTGAATCCCACCGGTCCTTGTCCTCACTCCGCTCCCCGTCCGCCCGCAGCTAACTCTGCCTTTAGCATATTTTGCAGCAGACTGCACTGGAATGTCTGGGAAGCTGGCTTTTTATAGATGCACTGGATCAACAACTTTTTGTTGCAGGGATGGGGATGGGTGGTTGTTTTCACATTTAGCCCGTAAGAGGATTTCAGAATGTGGCTAGTTAGGAGCGTGTTTCCCTCAGAACGGGCTCTATACCTAGATTGTCTCTGCGTTACAATAGCAGGCGGATTAAAATCCAGCCTCTGTTCGCTTTCCAGAAGGCGCTGGGATTATTTTCATAATTCAAAAATATTGTCTTCTCCCCAGCCTACATTGTGTCACTGGGGGTCCAAGCCTGGCTGTATGAATGCTTTTATTCTAAGCCTGTATTAGTAATTAGTTGCACATTGTCTTGTTAATCGACTGTGGTTCCCACGGCCTAGTTTTGTTTTGTTTAGATAAACCTTCACTAGAAATCATGTTAATACTGCCTGGTTGTTACTAATTTTGGATTTTGCTTCTCCTTGTATCTACTCAGTCCTCTGTTGACTCCATCTATAGTAAAGTCTGTTAAATACTGCAAAAATAAAGACAGAAAAGTGTTTTTGTTCATTTTTGGCCAAATGGACGCGGGGGAGGTCACATGCAGCAAAGGTCTCCTCCACGACCTTTTATCAGGGTTCCAGAGAGCTTTACAAAAACAAACGGACTCGGACGCATGAGACACTGTCATGTCGCAATCCCGGAAATAACGAGTTCTAATGCGTATTTATTATAACTCAATATTTTCCACTGTGATTGCATCAGATTTTACTCGATGGCCAATATCTTACAGAGCTTCAGTTTTCCTATTGTTCCTGGACACGAGTCTCTTCAATTCCCCCAGCTCCTGTCTGTTTTATATGCATATGTCAAGGGTGCGTTTGCTGGACGAGCACTTTCTGTGTCTCTCAGGATGTCCAGTCACAGTTGGGGTAAAAATAGCTCTTGATGCACAGGGTGGGAAAGTCAGCAACAGGGACGGAAGCTGAGACCTGGGAGTCAGATCTCATCAGTGTCTGCAGCTGCGCCTGTATGACCGGAATGCCTTGGCAGGACCCATGTTTGAGCATCAGCTATACGCTCACTCCCGGTGGCTCCGAGTCACACGGTACATCTCAGGGTCACTCGTGTGCTCACAGGGCCGCTTCGGAGAGATACCTCAGAGTGGCTCCGAGTGCCTCAGGCCAACAGGAGCAGATTCCCCTGCTGTACTCAAAGCCTGATGACGGTTATTGTCTCGGTTCTGCTTCATCCGCAACCCTTCACATGACCCCACAGGGAGGCCTTCATTACTCAGCGTGGGTGCTATTAGATACATGTATACCCAGCAATTACGACATTTGGAGGCGTCACAGACACAGTAGGTTGAGTGTAGGGCAGCGACATGCTTATTTGTTCCCAGCATTTAAAACCGAACACACTGTTGAGTCGTGTGTACATCTGAAAATTATAATTTTCACATTTGCCTAATTTAGTGTTGTCGTCCCCCGCCTTCCCACGACTCTCTAATTTAACGCTCAACTTGGCTTTCTACATGGCCCAGTTTTTACCAAACTTGTGAATTATGCCCTCTTGTTATTTTAATGTGACATTTACAAAATAACACTGATTGCTTTAAGGAGTTCAACCAAGCACGGAACTTCAAATAAGTGTATGTCATGTGTTGTTTGAGCCAGGGGGCATGATGTTGTGATGATGTTGATTAAATATGTTAAGAACGGAAGCACAGTCTCACTGTTGCGTTACGACTGTGCCTTTGCATTTGCTTTGTTTGGGGGAATTTCTATAAATTATTTATTCACTAAAGCTCAGAGTACCTTAGCGTCACAATTTAGTGAAGCAAGAAACCCTTGTATCTTGTAATGTCTTAGGGCATATGTGGCTTTTAACCAACCGTTTGGCCCAAATTTGTTATATAACAATGTAAAAATTGCACAACCCTTCCACAAAGCTCACATTTCAATATGGTATAACAGCGCACACTGGACCAAATATCTGGAAAGATTTTTACAGAAATGAAACGGTGGCACTTTGCTCTAGCGGGTGATGCATCGTTGACTGCTCCCAGGTATTAGTCAGAGATGTTTCATCACCCAAACACGAGTGAGATCTCGTGTGCCACTGATGCAAATGCTTACATCTACAAAAAGAAAAGGAAACAAGCATCCTCCACCACTTTGCACGAGATAGATTGTCTCCAACTTTGTTTCTTTTTTGGTAACTTTACTTTGTCGTAATTAAATGAGGATTTGTGAATGATTGGATATTTTGGGATAAACACGTACTTGCTATGAGAAACAGTTGATGTCTTACAGTTTCATCCTTTTAATTTGGGAGGTCTAGCAAAATAGGTTGACATGCTGTTAAGTGCAGACCATTCACTGCTGCATCATCGCCTCCTTTCACCCTCTGTCTGAAACGCTCCATTTTAGCTGTTGGCCCAAAACAGCCCAGTCTGCTCTGGTTGGTCACTGGCCCCACTCTTTCTGTTATTGGTCATCTCCTTAAAGAGCGTGTCGGAGATGTCACAGTCCGAACCCGGAGGCTTCCTGATCAGCTGCAAAACACTGCTGTAGCCATGGTAACAATAGCGATGGGTCCACAGCGCCAGTTCGGGTCAAATTAGCTGGTAGGTTGTCATGTGATGCTTTATAGAGGCATTAAAAAAGCCTGGAATGCAAACAAGGTGTTTCAGCATCTTTTTCTGCGGGAGAGATGGACTCTCTGTTCCACTGACTTTGGCCTTTAACAGATCTTTTATAGGCACAACACAATAAAGAAAATGGAAAAACCTGAAAAACCTAATATGGACACGGATTAATCAGCCTCGAGCTACAGCCAGTTAGTCTTTGCACAAATACTCAAGTCCCTCTTGATTTCTAATGTTTTTCCTCACTAATTGAAAACAAAACGAGTGTGGACTGGAAAAGGTTCCTCAGTGGCACTGTTTTTTTGCTGATAGTTTGTGTTCTGCTGCATTGGCCTGAGGGCGGCACACAGAGGGACTGTGCATGAAAACCTTCCTACACAGACTCTTCAGTATGCGCGGTGTGACAACCTCAAAGAAACAGGCTGAGAGGCTGAGAGTCAGCACTTTAACCTCAGTCGGGGTTTCAGTCCGAACGCAGTGTGCTGGAGAAAAATCGAAACAATAGATCTATATATCTGCCTACGTATTTACCGATACCACTGTATTAATATTTCATTGCAGTAATTTAACTTTTAAAACCTGCTCTCACTTGCAATGAACCATCACCAACTGAATTATTTACTATTTAACCACTACAAAAGAACAAAATCAAATATTGAAGCCTGAATATTTGTACTCCGAGTCAGTTTATACTAAAACACTATGTGCAGTACACATCAAATCTTTAAAACTGACACGTTTTGCCCCCAGGTTATAATCCTCTTAAACACAAATGGGAATTAATTAATACGATATGTTTGCCCTAAATCGAATCCCAAGCCTCTCACACTCTCTTAGTTTCTAAATTTATCTTTCTAATCCTCTGTTTATTAGGCAACATGCCCACTAGATAATGTCTGCTAATGCTTGTGTATGCTGTCAGCGTTACTCATTTGGTGTCTTTTTTTTCCCTTTTTCTCTACAGGCCAAATTCCATCATCAGCCGGGGTTACCCTTCGAACCACGGACAAGATTGTGTGGGCAAATGAGTTTGAGCGTAAGTTGCTGGAAAATCTCTCCAACCTATTTGTGCCAAAGTAGCTTTTCTCTTCCTGACTCCTGCTCACTCGCTCTTTGTTTCCTCCACAGCCATCGAACTGACCTGTTTAATAGAGTCCATCTCAACAAACAACCCAAGGATTGAATGGAAAAAGATTAAAAACGGTGTCCCCAGTTATGTGTACTTCCAAAACAAGATATCAGGTAAACCGCTCAGAAAGTCTCTTTTTAAAAGAACCATATCAGCCTGCAGAGCACGGAGTGGAAACACAGTGTCTCAGGACTCAAAGCTAAGATTGAATGAATGGAACCTTGAAAGAAGTTGGCAGCGGATTCTGTTTTTTGCTCTGTGAAGAGTCACACTGTGTATTTGAATGAGGAATTGTTAAGTGTTTTTTTCCTCTTCTCTGTGTAGGGGACTTGGAGCAGAGAGCTCAGCTCAGAGAACCAGCCAACATCCTGATCTTCAACTCCACTCGCTCTGACACGGCAGAGTACCGCTGCGAGGTAGCCGCCATCGACGATCAAAGGGACTTTGATGAGATACTTATCAGTCTCGCAGTGAGAGGTGCGGTCGGCCGACACTGGGTTCAGATACCCACCACTGATGGTTGCACCACATCTAGAATTACATTATTGTTTGTTAACAGACAAAGAGAAAATGACACTGCACCTCATAAAATCTAAAATGTTGTTGCTTTTCTGTGTGTTTATATTTTTATGGAATTCATATTTTATGATTTGGGGTGTATAGGCAAATTTTATAGTAATAGTTATAGATACATTCTGAATTGTTGTAATGAGTATTCTTATTCTATTTTATCACACAAATTCTATTCTATATCTGTATTATTGTATAACTGTATTTATCTGATTACTACCATTATTGTTGTTTTTGTATTACTTAATTAACTATAACTATTATTTTTATAATTTATTACACAACCAGATGAAACAATAAAAAAATCTTGATTATTTATAATATATCCTGTACAGAGATAAGAGCATTATCATATAGTGTATTCCCTAAAATGTTATGGTTTTTTCATTTTGATGTTTTATGCATCAACTAAATAGTTAAAAACAAAAACAGTCGGTTGTTGCTAATGCGTTGCGCCTGTTGTTGACTGCTGTGTGTCTGTGTGCAGTGAAACCAGTTGTTCCTCGGTGCAGCGTGCCAGAGGCGGTCACCGTGGGGACATCAACGGAGCTGCGATGTCTGGAGAACGAGGGCTTCCCTGCTCCTCTCTACCGCTGGTTCCACAACAATGAGGAGCTTCCTCAGGAACCCAAAAACACCCCCAAGCTGCTCAACTCCTCATACAGCATCAACCCCGACACCGGAGGCCTGGTGAGACAGACAGAGACGTGTTGTTGCCCGTTATTGGTACAGTTATGACTTTTTAGAAATAGAATTTGTCTCAGTCAAGCAGGAGGAAGTATCTGACTGACCTGTTTGTGGATGAGACTCTTCAGCATCCAGAATACTTAATGGCAGCTTATCTAATGTAAATGTGAACAGCTTAATCCAAATAAACCCGTAGCCATCATATGACTAATAGCAGGATTAATCCATGTGTGTAAAGATAGCCCGTGTGGAAGCTAAACCCCAAACTGGCACATATGAAAGGAGGATAATGATGCATCCAAAGCCAAGGTGATGTGATGTGTAAATAGTTCACTTCACAAATATAATAACTGAGAAAAAGTCTTACACACAGGAAGGAATTCAACCGTATTACTAAACACATTTCATGTCCATATCATAAAGTGTAACAGAACAATTAAAGACAATAAGGATTTATCTACAGGATGACATCTTGAAGCATTCTTTGGACATTGCTGCTCTTTGTCAATGCACTGAAATATTTCAAAAAATGTCTTCACAGAAATTCCGAAGGCTGAGGAAGGAGGACGCAGGAGAGTACTACTGCCAGGCGAAGAACGATGCAGGACATGCACAGTGTCCCGTGCAAATAATGGAAGTCTGTGAGTGTCATGTTTTTTTCTGTTCACAGATTTGAAACATCCAAAGGTATGAGCTAGTTTCTGAGACGTCTTCTGCAGATGTCCTGAGTGAAAATGTACCGTGGTGGTTTCTGAAATGTGAAAAGACACCTCAATCAAAGACGGCTGAAAAGAAGAGATGATTTTTTTTACTATAATTTCTCACTCAACACTTTATAAAGACAAACAAAGCTAAATCCATTTTAGTAGTCGGTCCCTAAACAAAAGTTTTTGCACAGTTCAACCTCCTCTTGTACTCAAAATTACAGGCACTGACATTTTTCAGACCACCTACAAATCTGTTAAGATCTGATCTTTGTTCTGTTGCAGATGATATCGACATCCTTGGGATTTTCCTCAAGTGCTTCGGAGCAGTGATTATATTCTTCTGTGTGGCTGCTTCCATGTGTCATTACCTTAGACGTGGATGCTTCCACAAAAAAGGTCACAATGAAAACAAGTGAGTATAAATATCACCTCTGATAAACGGTTGCTTTGTCATTCTGTCTAACGTTCAACACTATTTGAATGATTTCCTTTAAATTTTAATTTGTGTATCTATTCGTTTCAGCTACAACTGGCCAGCACAGACTGATGGTGTTGACTACGGTGATGCAGATGAGGTAAACAAAATCGTTGAAACATACACAGCATTTAATTTATGTTCCATTAACTCTGCAAATACTGATTTTCTAATTCTTATTTTTTTACAGGGCCATTTCCGCCACAAGAGTTCATTCATCATCTGACGGGGTTTCGGTTCAGGGTAAGAGCTGCAGGAAAAGGATCAAACACACAAGCAAAAACTGTTGAGGTTAATTTGCAACAATGATGCTCCAGATGCTGAAGCTAGAGGTGGAACATGGCACATATTCTCTGAGGCACATGAAAATCAGCCAACTTGCCAAAGTAATTTTTGATATAATTTTTGTGGCACTGTTTTACAGTATTTATAAAAGTAACAGCATTCTTTTTATTTTGTTAGTATTCATTTCCATTTGAAACATTGGGGGCGTATTTTTAGTTTGAGTCATTATCCAGATTTTTTTTAATTATTAAACCATTTGAATGCAGTGATATTTGTTCCACGGTGTCATTGCTAAAGATGCTGTAAGCCACGTTCCTCTCTCCTTGTTTTTTGGACAAATCCTCTTTTATAAATCTTAAACTTTTTACTGTGTACACTGCAATTGTTCTACAAATCTCCTTTACATTTTCTTCGTTCATAAGATCAACACATTCTCTTCTCGGGTTTGTTTCACGTGGGGAAGAGGAGAAACAAGTTTTTGTATATACTGTCGTTATACAGACAAGTAGCAGACTGCAAAAAGGCTGAATAGCTCAGACTGATATGGCACAATTCATTAGCCTTTATTCTATTTACAGACATAACAAGTAAGTGCAAGTACAGATATAACCTTGAATTTGAGATCCATGTATCCCACTATGCTGCAAAGTCATTATAAAATATAAAAGGTGGTGAAGTATGATTTTTAGAGTGCTGTTTTCTGTGAATAAGTGACCTTCTGTACTTTAATAATTTTTGATATAATTTTTGTGGCACTGTTTTACAGTATTTATAAAAGTAACAGCATTCTTTTTATTTTGTTAGTATTCATTTCCATTTGAAACATTGGGGGCGTATTTTTAGTTTGAGTCATTATCCAGATTTTTTTTAATTATTAAACCATTTGAATGCAGTGATATTTGTTCCACGGTGTCATTGCTAAAGATGCTGTAAGCCACGTTCCTCTCTCCTTGTTTTTTGGACAAATCCTCTTTTATAAATCTTAAACTTTTTACTGTGTACACTGCAATTGTTCTACAAATCTCCTTTACATTTTCTTCGTTCATAAGATCAACACATTCTCTTCTCGGGTTTGTTTCACGTGGGGAAGAGGAGAAACAAGTTTTTGTATATACTGTCGTTATACAGACAAGTAGCAGACTGCAAAAAGGCTGAATAGCTCAGACTGATATGGCACAATTCATTAGCCTTTATTCTATTTACAGACATAACAAGTAAGTGCAAGTACAGATATAACCTTGAATTTGAGATCCATGTATCCCACTATGCTGCAAAGTCATTATAAAATATAAAAGGTGGTGAAGTATGATTTTTAGAGTGCTGTTTTCTGTGAATAAGTGACCTTCTGTACTTTAATAATTATTTCTTGAGTATTGGACATATTGTCCAGTTTTGACTTGGTATTTAATGTACATAAATACAAACATTTTTGATCATTTGATTTTCATACATTGCACACCATACCTTATTGTAAATATGGCAATAAAACTGTTGGTTGGAAATAAATGTACAGTATTTACTGTTCAGTGTGTTTCTGCAGTGTCAAGCCCATCAGTAATAACAGTATTATTTTAATTTCAAACATTTGTGTCAATGATTTGTGTAACAACTCAGGAACTGTTGTAAAATGTCCACTGTTCATTTGATATTAATTCTACATGTTCATGTTATTTTGTTACTATTAAATACAATTGAACTGTAAATGTTGTCTTAAAAGTTTTTTTGTTGTGTATTCATGCAGGGCAGGCAAAAGTATGCAGATACAGAATTAACAATAAGTATCAAACACTTTGAGTAAAACAGTAAACTACACACACAAAAAAAAACTATTATACAAAACTTTAGTACATCTGTTTTATGTTACTTTAATACTACACCATTTTTGTATTGCTTTATATATATGATCAGATATCATGCACTCTACATCTGGACATAAAGGAGTCGATAAACCTGTAATAATAACCAAATACCACAGTGTCTAGGTTAGTTATGTGGTAGGGACCATTCTCCTGAATATATAATCAGAACAATTTACTTTGGATAATTTGAAGCCTGTATTTTGTTATTGTTATTATGTATATTATTAGATACTTTAACGTAAATACACTTCTGAGTACATTTAGAACAAGAACCAAGAGGAAAGAACACATTAGTGGAGTTCTAGCTGCTCTGCCCTTGTTGCCTGTTACACAAAGGACTGACATTAAGGTTCCCGTCATTACATACAAGGCTCTGAATGGTTAGCAACAACAGCAGAGATTAAATCAGAGATTCAGCATTTGTAAACTACACTTATTTTTATATTTATATTGTATGTACATCACTTTGAGCTGCATTGAAAGGTGTTACACGAATACAGTTTATAATAAGTATTATTTAAAATTCAATGTGTAGTTTTAATCAAAGACCAAAATACTTTTTGCATATAGCTATTTATGAATACAGTTGTTTAATTGAGTAAATCAGTTTAAACAATCATACTATTTTCACCTGAATATATGAGAGGTCCAGACTTCCGGTAAGGGGGCGCCAGTCTTGTTTGCTTTTACTCTGAAAACCCCCACCCGGAAGCAGTCTTGTCACACAGGTTTCGCACTTCCTGGTGGTTTGACAACAGTTTGTGTCAGAGAACACAAACATGTCGGGTTCGTCCTCAGCGTGAAGCTGCTGTGTGTGTCTGTGAAGCTGCTGCAGAGTCAGAGACAGAAGAGGAAACAGGCAGCTAACGTGCTAACATGCTAACGTGCTAATGGACGTGTTGTTACGCGTTTTCCCTCCAGACGTCGTTTCACGTTTATCTTCGTCGGCGGAGGCGAGGGCGGACATGTAGCTAACGTGGAGTGTTTCTGAGAAGCATCCTCGTCTCCTCCAGGTGTAGCTGTGTGTGTGTGTGTAGCTGTGTGTGAGCTCAGAGAAGAAGAAGGCCTCCGCTGAGTTGTGTGTTTGTTGTCTTCTTCTTCACAACGTTAGCAAACTGCTGGGGGGTTTGCGCTCATTTCTCCAGATAAGAGGAGCGCGACGCCACCATGAGTTTCTTCAGCTTCGGACAGAGTGCAGAGATCGACGTGGTGCTGAACGACTCGGAGACGAGGAAGAAAGCCGAGCACAAGACAGAGGATGGGAAGAAGGACAAGTACTTCCTCTTCTACGATGGAGAGACGGTGAGTGGGAAGGTGAACGTCACGCTGAAGAGTCCCGGGAAGAGGCTGGAGCACCAGGGCATCAAGATCGAGTTCGTTGGGCAAATAGGTAAAAAACACACACACCTACAAATTATAGTAAAAAAGTGAAATGTTTAGAGTTCATAATCATTATTGTCACACTATTATTCAAAGCTCTTCTTGTATTACTTTTATTTTTCTACTACCATTATTGTTTATTCCTATTATTTAATAATATCAGTTTATTATTGAGTCATTTTTGCTCCGTTGCTCTTTAAGGGAGATCAGTTGTGTGTGAATCCTCCTCACTGTGCTTGGACAATTTAACTTTTGTTATATTGCTATTGATGAAAATGACATTGACAATCCTACCAAGTTCACACACATTTCACACTCTGGCTTCTGTTCATTACCTTTTAAAAAGTTAGCAGTGTTTTCACTCAATATCTGTAAAATACACAGAAGACACAATCTTCTTTGCATTTGATTATTAGGGAAACTGTGCCACCATCCTCACAATAACACAGTCATTTAGAACCATTGACTGGTCCAAGAATGAATTTTAACCAAAATAAAAAACTTGCACAAAAGGTTGCAACTTTAGTTTGAACGTCACTACATATGAAACCAAAGCACAACAATTGTGGGAAATGAGGAGTCCTGTTGACTTAGTAAGCATTTTATTTTTTTTTAAATACACTTAACGATTTTAACTAATATTCCTGTAGTATAATTCTGCCTTTGGGTAGAAGTTCTCAATTTTATTTTACTATTAAGTTCTGCTTTCTGTGAAGATAGGAAATGCCCCCCCTCCCATCCTTAAGCAAAAACACTTCCCCTTTCTGCATCCCTTCCTCCTATAATCTTATTTCCACACTGTCTCTTTGGGTAAAACTCTAAAAACATTGCTTTGTGCAAGTTAAATTTACCTCTGAATAATTTTAGATTTTCAAAAAGATAGTTATTTGTCATAATAAAAAAAGTAATGCCCTTTCCCCCAATTGTTACAACAAATACAACAAATCATAGATGTATATCTGTCCAAAATTTACTTTATGAGACTCAATAATAAAATAACTGCAACCGATTCTTCTTTTCTAGAGCTGTATTACGACAGAGGAAACCATCATGAGTTTGTTTCGCTGGTGAAGGATCTGGCGAGACCTGGTGAAATAACTCAGTCGCAGACCTTCGACTTTGAGTTCACTCACGTTGAGAAACCTTACGAGTCCTACACAGGCCAGAATGTCAAGCTAAGGTAAGTTTGATCATTCACTTTACAGGCAGTGAAATGAGTGACTCTGAGTGTCACTCTTTAACCAGCCTTAACATAGCAACTTAACATTTGTTTGTTCCATTTGCAGATATTTCCTTCGTGCCACAGTGATACGAAGACTAAATGACATCAGTAAAGAGATGGACATCGTGGTCCACACGCTGAGCACTTACCCCGAACTCAACTCCTCCATTAAGATGGAGGTTGGAATTGAAGATTGTCTCCACATCGAGTTTGAGTATAATAAATCCAAGTAAGAGCTTTTTTCACCAATTGATCAAACTAACGTATTGTCAGCTGATTTTCTATCGATTGATTCACCACAGTGTTTCCCCTACCATTCTATTAGGGGGGCGCTGCGCCCCCCCCAACGGCACCTCCCGCCCCCCCTGGAAGGTCAAGTTAATTATTTATTTTATTTTTTATTTTTTAATATGGCGCCAGATTTCTACTTAAATAATTTTAAGGTTACATTACCTATAAAACAGGTCTATAGCTTGCATCTCTGTCTCGACATGGTCGCGCGGTTAGAGTTCTCCTCTGCTCTCTGTATCGCGCACGGCGGAGTTCCATCCAGATGCGCGCACACACTGACACATGCGCGCACACACTGGCACGTGCGCAAATGAATTGGCTTTTTGAGGGCTTTTATTAGGTGACTTTACATAATCTTTTTCGATTCACATTCGTTTTCCCTTTCCTGCTTCGTGTCAACATCTGCACATAAATACATAGCTTGAAGCAGCAAGTGGTTAACTTTTCTTAAAGAAAATTTTGGAAGTAGTTGGTTTAAACAAAAACTGTTGGCAAATAGACTATCATTGGTTGGCTGTGTCTACTTAGTCTTACACGTCCACGTAAACAAAACAAACAGATTTAAAACAAGTCGAGATGGAAAAACAAACAACACAACCAATTATATGAGCAAACGCAAAAACAACTTTCAGCCAACACAACCAAAAACAACACTGTGTCATGGACTATTACTACTGCATATTCACGCAAACAATTCATTTTTTTAATGGACCTCCCAAATGGAACCCTGGGTAATCAGGCCCAGTTTTCCAGTCACTATAATGCCAATATAATTTTTGCAAAGATATTATATATCTATATATTGCCAATTCCAATCCTTAGTCGCCCTTTGTGCTGACTCAACACAACTTAGAAGCTGTTGAGTCTTATATATGTATTGTAACAACTGGCCAATGTGTACAACTTCAGGCAGGGTTGTGTCTTCACTTTGTTGTCCCTACAGGCAAGATACCCTACAGGTGTATTGTCACCCTGCTGGAAACAAATGCAAACACAACCCCAGGCCCATTCAGTGAAGATAGTCTAATGATAAATAAACAGGATTACATGTAGATGCGTGGACAAGCTGGCGGGCAGGTAAGCAGGCAGGTAAACATCCAGGCAGTTAAAATGCAAAATACAGCTAATAGACACAAAAGGTTAATTTGGTCTATGAGTGTTCTTAGGTAGAATCAAGAGGCACTTGTTTATTCTGTTGTGTTGATTCTTTGTTGTCGCTAGAAGTTCAGATCGATTGTCCAATACTATTTTAACCTCAGCATCTCGGGTTCAAAATTTGTAAAATTTTACATTATATATATAGTGTTGTTTTAATTTTTTAGTCAGTTGAAATAAAATTTGGTACTTGTACTTTTACTTTTGATACTTAAGTACATTTCAACACCAGATACTTTTGATACTTAAGTACATTTAATATGAGCAACTCTAAGACTTTAACTCAAGTCATTTTCTGACGGGTGACTTTTATTTTTACCGGAGTCACTTTCAAGTAAGATATCTGTACTTTTACTCAAGTATGGCTTTAAAGTACTTTATACACCACTGTTTTTAAGAATGTTATGTCGCATACGTAGACAGCATAAACAGGCAGTTGTGCGAGGAAACCAGACCCGGCCATTTATAGTCTCCCTGCCAGTCCTACAGAAGGGACAAACTGGACAAACACATGACGTCTGAGCATCACAGAATAGCCTGTCAGCGCTGAAATCCAATGTACAGTTCAAAATCATTAAAAGAAACACATTAACATCATGATTCCTTTAAGTTTTTGTGCCGCCCCCCCCCCCCCAAAAAGCTGTAAACCTAGGGGAAACACTGCACCAACTATTTGTTTAGACATGAAAATCTCTGACACAAATAATAAACATGATTATCTGGTACTTTTCAAACTGAATTTACAAAATGCCTCTAAAGAAAGAAAATCATAAAATGACATTATATTAAGTTTCAGACTGAATACTTTTATTAATCTATCAACAGCAATTTCTGGATACAATTGAAAGCGTTCAGACAAACATCTGTTCAGTTTATAAAGGATGAGTGTACACATACTAACCTATTTATTTACAACTCTAATTCTCATTCTATGCTTGTGTCTGTGTTCTATTTATTTTTTGACAGGTACCATCTGAAAGATGTAATTGTGGGGAAAATCTATTTCCTGTTGGTGAGGATTAAGATAAGACACATGGAGATTGATATCATCAAACGTGAGACAACAGGCACCGGCCCAAGTGTATACCATGAAAATGACACTATTGCCAAGTATGAGATAATGGACGGCGCTCCAGTCAGGGGTAAACAACCCTGATTCAAAATGATCAAGTTTCTTTAAAATATAGAGCATTTATTTTTCAGTTAAAATAAGTCCTTATCTAATCTGATCCCCTGTACTTCATATTTCAGGGGAATCCATTCCAATCCGGTTATTTCTGGCCGGTTATGATCTGACTCCCACGATGCGAGACATCAACAAGAAGTTCTCGGTGCGCTATTACCTGAACCTGGTGTTGATCGATGAGGAGGAACGACGCTACTTCAAACAGCAGGTAAGATCGGGATGAAAGAGGGAGCGGCTTCTCTCGTGCTCAGTGTTAGCATGTATTAAAATAATCTGAATATTCTCTACATCTGGCACTAATCTGAGTCTGGAATTATCCCTGAAAATGTAGCACCTGGTTTCACTGACCCTCTGAATACAGTTACATCTCTGCTGGAGAAAGCTGATTAATTTAGAGATGTCTAATACCCATGAATGGGTCACAAAGGTTTATTGAGTTAATAGTGTGTATGGTAAAGACCCAAGATAGAAACATCCATTCAGAACAAAGTCTGTGTAAGTTTCTATTGAGCCGATCTGCAAACCGATAAAGAGCTGAAACCAGCCGACACCTTTATTATTATTTATTCATAGTAGGGCTGCAACTAACAGGTATTTTATTACCTATTATTCTGATGATTACTAAAATCAATAAAATGCACATCCCAACTTCACAAACAACCAGTGTCATATCTTCAAATAGTCAAAAACACTAACATACTGAGTTTGCATTTATAGGAGAATAAGGTAACCAGAAACTATTCCTGATTGAGAAGCTGACAAAGAACATTGCTCTATTTTCTATAAAGAAAATAAATAATAAAAAAAAAAACCACCAACAGAAACAATAAAACATTTTAAAGTGAGCAAACCCAGGTTATTGAGATGGTCTTAAGTTTAATATACAGTTCCATTAAATTTACCAGTGCATATAGACATAAAGCATATAAATAATCATATTACTAACGTGCTCGTACCTTTTCTCCTTCCACAGGAAATCACACTGTGGAGGAAAGGTGACGTGGTCAGGAAGAGCATGTCCCACCAGGCCGCCATCGCCTCTCAGCGGTTCGAGGGCTCGGCGGCTTCGGAGAGCGCCCTGGAGCAGGCGGCAAGGGAGGAGAGCGGGTAGAGCCGCCGCACCCCCCCGTCTCCTCACACAAGACTCATCTGCGTCGGAGTAGTGAAGGCACCCGTCAACTGTACATCATCTCGTCAAGCAGCTGTTTTATTGGGGAGGAAGAAGGGAGACAGACATGTGACCAATGAAACCGTTTGCATGAGGCATTAACGTGGCCTCAGGCTGCTGGTCTTCACCTTCCTCATTAATACTTTCCTTTTTCTTTATGGGAATCAAACTAATCACCTGTCGCGATGTCCACCGTGTCAAATGTTTCATGTGAAGTTCTTGGATTTTTAAGCCTTTTGTTACATTTTCACGCTTTTTGGGGATAAAATGATTTGTTTGTCTCCTTATTAATGCAACTTAAATGTCATGAGTTTCCATCTAAATGTGGCCGACATTCCATGTGTAATAAACGCATTCCTAACATTGCTATTAGGTCAAGATATCTGAGATAACTTTGCACTGCTATATCTTGCTGATCACCCTTTTCTCTTTGGGTTTGTGTTTGTGTGTTTGCATATAAAAAAACAGTGGAAGTGGAAACTGGAATCTTTTTATTTTAAAGTATTTTCCAACACATTTTTAAAAGGAACCTGTACATAAGACCAGATGAATCCTGTTACCCTGTGCTAGGTTGTGTACACTGCTTCTACAGTACACGGTGCCACAAACGTTCATGTCCATGTGCTTACCTCGGCATTCCAGTGGTGTTAGGAAAAGAGTGTCACAGTGTTTGTATTCAGATCTGATAGTATGAAGTCCTCTTTATCATCTTTGTTAGAGACTTGAAATTTGTGCCTCAGTGTATCAAGCAAATTAAATCCTCCTGCCTCGAACATGATTTTAGTATTTTAACTCAAGAGAAGTTACAGTATAACGATCTATCTTTTGCAAAATGCTAATCTCTTACTCCTTGTCCCCAAAAGTCTAATAAATTGATGCCAAATGGAAAAACCTCAGTCTGTATTGTTGGTGTTGAAGAAGTGAATTTTCTTAAGTTGGTATCGTTAGAATACACTTGAGGGTGAGTTGTGTTGACATTTAGAGACGCACAACACTATGGGAAAGAATTTATTCAGATTTTTTAAATAAAAACAGGCTGTTAACCAACACACCAACTGTATCTATAAAAACCTGAAACATTTAAACTGACTAAAGTGGAGGTCATATATGCAGTGAACACACATTTGGAAACGTTCAGGTATGAAGGGTCGTAGGTGTTACTTTCAAACAGCCTTTATTAAAATCCTCGCAGAGCTGGAAAGGAGGAGTGTTCTCTTTGTTAGACTTGTAATCAAATTATAACTCGTCTGTTAGTACTGTGTTTCTATACATTTAACTTTCAGTAGCTGTGATGAACATTTTAAACCCGTTGACTAACTTGCACCTCTCTGAAAATTAAAACACACACATCCATGCACATTTCACACAATACTTTATTGATACTCACAATTTTCTGCAATGACTGTTCATCCTCTTATAGAATTCAAATTCAATCTCCACCTAGGAGAAGTCGGAGGCTAGAGTCACAGTCAACACGATGACATCTGTGTTCCACTGATGAGGGTTTTTATCTCCTTTCACACAACACACACACACACACACACACACACACACACACACACACACACACACACACACACACACACACACACACACACACACACACACACACACACACAAGCACTCTCTCCACTCAGGGTAAATTGAACTCAGAGTTGCATAAACAAATTATTTTCACATTTCATATTTCTTTACATCATCACTGGTTTAATGAGGACTTATATTTAGAAAGATAGATAGATAGATAGATAGATAGATAGATAGATAGATAGATAGATAGATAGATAGATAGATAGATAGATAGATAGATAGATAGATAGATAGATAGATAGATAGATAGAAAGAAAGATAGATAGATAGATAGATAGATAGATAGATAGATAGATAGATAGATAGATAGATAGATAGATAGATAGATAGATAGATAGATAGATAGATAGATAGATAGATAGATAGATAGATAGATAGATAGATAGATAGATAGATAGATAGATAGATAGATAGATATGTGCAGGTAGATAAAGATAATTAACAAACAAAGACACCAATCAATCAATATCACCCCTTTAAAAATCCATATTTTAAATTCATATATCCCAACATAATCAATCACCACATGTGGCCACAGAGGGCGCTGTATTTCATAAAAAAAAAGCTGCTTTGAGCCTTCTTGCTGATAAACTACATTTCCCAGCAGCAGTAGCGGTGGCCGGGTGACATAACGCTGGGGGTGAAACATGGCGGCTGCAGGACCTTTATCCAGAGTGTTCAGACTGAGCTCCATCATCTGCAGGAGGAACCTGAGGTTGTGTCTCGGCAGGAGCTCACTCAGACGGGGGATCGCTTCATGTGTTGACCGTAAGTCCAGAAACACGTGGATGTGTTTACACATGACAGATCATACAACCTGCTGAACTGCACCGGGTGAACAAATCG
Source organism: Limanda limanda (assembly GCF_963576545.1). Classification (NCBI taxonomy): domain Eukaryota; kingdom Metazoa; phylum Chordata; class Actinopteri; order Pleuronectiformes; family Pleuronectidae; genus Limanda; species Limanda limanda. The sequence goes on along the minus strand of NC_083641.1, from coordinate 21,008,353 downwards.
AACACGTCAGCTAACTTCTACAGCTCTACTAGCTTTACTGTTAATTATTAAGAATGAATGGACACAGAAATGTTGATTTGTCTTTAAATGTTAGATTTGAACAGCTGTCATTGGTCAGAGGGACACACACCCCTCACTAACACCGCCCCTCTCCTCACGAAGGTGACACAGTGAGAGAAGAGTAACTGTTACTAAAGCTGAGATTCATACATCTTCCTTATTGTTTACTGCTTTTTAACAAAGTTAGTTCATACAGATCCATATTACACATTTATTCTGCGTTTCTCTGATGAGCTCAGAAACAGGATTGATGATGGTCCTTGAGGAGACATATCTAAAGTACTAGGTTCCACATGGACTATACCTAAAGTACTAGGTTCAACATAGACCATACCGCAAGTACTAGGTTCAGCATGTTCCATACCCAAAGTACTAGGTTCAACATGGACCATATCTAAAGTACTAGGTTCAACATGAGAGGTGGTGGACTAGTGGGGAGAGGCGGTGGACTAGTGGCAGAGTCTTGGACTTCAACATAGACTTTACTTAAAGTACTAGGTTCAACATGGATCATACCCAAAGTACTAGGTTCAACATAGACTTTACCTAAAGTACTAGGTTCAACATGGACTATACCTAAAGTACTAGGTTCAACATAGACCATACCCAAAGTACTAGGTTCAGCATGTACCATACCCAAAGTACTAGGTTCAACATGGACCATATCTAAAGTACTAGGTTCAACATGGATAATACCCAAAGTACTAGGTTCAACATAGACTTTACTTAAAGTACTAGGTTCAACATGGATCATACCCAAAGTACTAGGTTCAACATAGACTTTACCTAAAGTACTAGGTTCAACACGGATCATACCCAAAGTACTAGGTTCAACATAGACTTTACCTAAAGTACTAGGTTCAACATGGACCATACCTAAAGAAAAAAAAAAATAGAAAAGAAACCTAATACATTTTCGACCTGGAAACAACATTTTCAATATGTGACTGTAATGACAAGTTCTTATTATTTATTTGCTCAAGAGCAGGACACTGAATAAGAGACTGTAGCTGTGGTCTCATTTCTTCTTAAATTTACACATATATCTTCTTCTAAAAAAAAAACCCCCATCAGAAACAGATGTATTTCATATCTATACATTTATTTGATAAAGAGTTTCTCTCTCTTCCCCCAGGCTTAGTATGCGTATCAGTACTTTCTGCAGCCTCAGGATTCCTGCTAGCCAAAGAAATTCAAAATCATCTGACCAATGCAATACAATAGTTATATTTATTTCTATCTTTATTTACCAATGACTGAGATTTCATATCCGGGATTGGTGCATGTAATTGGCTTTGTGAGTCGTGCTTAATGTTCTCTGCTCTTTGTTGATAGCTGCTCACGGACTCAGCGATGAACAGAGGGAGTTCCAGAAAGTAGCCTTTGACTTTGCAGCCAATGAGATGGCTCCGCACATGGCAGAGTGGGACCAGAAGGTACTTTTACAGAGAAGATTAGTTTATAATGTCACTAAAGATAATGTGAAGGCAATGGTCAGGACTGTCATTTAAAAATAATCGATAACTTGGTTTCAGAATAAGCAGTTGTGAGTAACATTTCAAGACAGAACCAGGTCCTGGTTGGGCTATAACAATAAGAACTGTTCATTCTTCCTGTTCTTTCCAGGAAATCTTTCCGGTGGAGACGATGAGGAAAGCAGCACAGCTCGGGTTTGGAGGGATCTACGTTCAGCCAGAAGTTGGAGGATCGGGTCTTTCTCGCCTGGACACGTCGGTCATCTTCGAGGCTTTGTCCACGGGATGCGTCAGCACCACAGCGTACATCAGTATCCACAAGTAGGTATCCCTCAGACTGCGATAATGAAGTTCAAATGTGATGAAAAAGATTAATTGTTTGGTTGTTCAGACGACCAGAGGATGACTGAGTGGTGGAAACAGTTAGAAATCGTTAAAGGTTGTTCATTATAACCACTATACTGGACTCTATAGTTATAGATATGTGTACAATAGCTGGATATATTTCCCCTGACACTTCCGATCCTTTCTTTCTTTGCAGCATGTGCGCCTGGATGATCGACACGTTTGGCAACAACGAGCAGAGGGAGAGGTTCTGTCCGGATCTCTGCTCCATGGAGAAGTTGGCTTCCTATTGTCTCACTGAACCAGGTCAGTTCATACACACTTAAAAGTCCTGAATATGATGTTTGAGAACGTGTAGGAACCATGTGTTTTCAAAGTGAATAAAGCTGAGATCTTTGACTTCAGGCAGCGGCAGTGATGCTGCATCAATTTCGACCTCTGCTCAGCGGCAAGGTGACCACTACATCTTGAACGGCACCAAGGTATGAAAGTCTTTGCACGTGTTGACGCTCACACGTGGCTTCATTTATAACCACGAACTGCCGATTCAGACTGAGCTCATTTCTCGATTATTCTCCAGGCCTTCATCAGTGGAGGAGGAGACACGGACGTTTACGTTGTGATGTGCAGAACCGGAGTTAAAGGTCCTAAAGGCATCTCGTGTGTGGTGGTGGAGAAGGGAACTCCAGGCCTCAATTTTGGCAAAAAAGAAAAAAAGGTAACGGTATTTTTGGCTTGTAAATTCAACTTTACTTGCTTTGTTGGGATTATTTTGCTCCCTTGTAGTGTTTACAGTTAACCACTAGATGGCAGAATTATGTCACAGTCACTCAACTGTTTTCTGTCCTTCAGGTGGGTTGGAACTCTCAGCCGACCAGAGCGGTGATATTTGAGGACTGTGCTGTTCCAGTGAGCAACCGGCTCGGGGAGGAAGGTCAAGGCTTCAGCATCGCCATGAAAGGCCTGAACGGAGGCAGGATTAATATCGGTGAGGAGGAAAACAATATCAATATTCACTCTTTCATTAAACAGCATCTTCTGACACCCAAATTACCCCTTTAGCTGGAGAGGTCGTGGAAATGATCTCACACAAATCTAGCAGCTGTGAATGAGTCTGTCGATTTGTGAATGAAATATGAGTATGTTGTTAAAAATAATGGAGTTCAGAGGTGGTGAAGACATGAAGAATGGTTGTTGAAGCCGACAGTAAATCAAGACTATGGTTAGGTACATTTTTAAAGAGGAAATAAAACATTCACTTACTAAATGAAACATTTAATTCATAACATGTCAAACGCACCTTTTCTGATTTCAACACCCACAGAGTTTCTCAGTCTGGTTTAACCAACAGCTCGCAGCAAAGATATGAATTCTTTTAGATATAAATTACAAAGAGCTTTAAAAGTCTTAAAACCAGTTTCAGAAATAAAAGAGTTTTGAAGTATTACATTGACTTAAATTCAGATGGGATGGGTCTTTACTTTTTTTATGTCACAACAAAAATGTCTCTTCTCTGCCAGATCAAACAAGAAAAAATATTATTTTGGGAATGCACTGCATTGTTAAAATGTTTCTGGTCAAGTTTCTGCGTTACACTAATGTTTATCCACATAGGAACATGCACGTTTAACAATGATGAGGATTGAGGACGAGTAATCGTTGTGGTTAAATCCTGGAAGTGCTCATGTGTCGAATGTCATTCAAACTTACATACTTATCAAACTTATCTAATAGACATAAATATAACACATGTACTTTCACTTATGGTCCTAAATTTAATTTAATTTCCATCATGTTAAAAAGGTAAAAAGTTTCAAAATGTATTATTATCTGACCGACATTTTCTCACCGACTGACTCTGGTAGTTTTACTAGTGTTCAGAAAAAAATTCACAAAACTTCCTGGTCCCTAATTTTCATTTCACACATCAACAGTTTTCACCTGAATAATCTGTCGACAGCTTCCTGTTCTCTGGGGGCGGCTCATGCCTGTGTGCAGCTTGCCAGGGATCACCTGCTGGTGCGCAAACAGTTCGGAGAGACACTTTCCAGCAACCAGGTAAGAACAAAAATTCAGTGTGCAGCCGCTAACCCTGTGTGTGTGTTTAAAAAGATGTCTGGGATTGATCTTTCCCTTCTGTCTGACCGCCTGTGTAGTTTCTTCAGTTCAAACTGGCAGAGATGGCGACCAAGCTGGTTGCGTCTCGCCTCCTGGTGCGTGAAGCTGCCACGGCGCTGCAGGAGGGCCGATCCGATGCCGTGTTTCTCTGCTCCATGGCCAAGCTCTTCGCGACGGACGAGTGCTTTGATGTGAGTGATAAAAGATGCATTCGTTGACTCTGAAGAAAAACTGTTAGACTTTTGTTTTTTAACTGTTGCATGTTTGGCTGCTCCCTGATCAGATCTGTAACCAGGCGCTTCAGATGCACGGCGGCTACGGTTACCTCAAAGACTACGCAGTGCAGCAGTTTGTCCGTGACATCAGGGTTCATCAGATCCTAGAGGGTGAGCTCATTTTAGATTTCCTCACATTTAAATAGTTGTCAGACCATGATTTTGTTGAACATTAACATATTTTTGTGTCTCTCCTGTTTTTGTTTTCCTTAAAGGAACAAACGAGGTGATGAGGATGATTATTTCCCGAAACCTTCTGACTGAGTCGTGATGAATCTCCCTCTTTCTGGGTCTGGATGTGACTTCACTAGTGACCATATTGTTTTGGTCTCCACTGCTGGTTTTGTTACTGTGTGACTTGTTTCCTGAATTGCCTCCAGCATCATAGTTTTTCAAAGGGTGAGAAATGTATATTAGGGTTTTTTTTGGTTTTATTTTTAGCTACAGTGAAAAATCATGAACTGCTCATCTCATTCTGGTCCAGAGTGAAATATTTCAGTCAACATTGCACAGATCGTCAAATAACATGTCATTCAGCGCCATCTGCAGGTCAGAGTCTCCTCCTGTCCAACACTTAAGTGATGATTGGATTTCCAGCTATTCTGCTTATTAATGCTAATACAACACCGTTAAGCATTTTGAATGCTAACATTAGCACACAGCTCAAGGCACAGCTGAATGCAGTTACATCTAAACTGCACAAATCACATGTGAAGCTCACATTGTTTAAGTGCAGGTTGTTGCAGATGATCACTGACGGTGTCAATCAGTCTGTTAATATCGGGCTGAGCCTGTGATGTAATGTTCACAACCACATGGAAACAAAACAGTTACTCTGGCTCCACCTGCAGGAAAAAAACGGTTTTCTTTAGATTTTTCATCGTAAATATCTAATTCCTGTCAATCTGCTCGTGTAGATATGTTTAGTCTTGTTACAAAGCTGCTAAAACTACTGAAAATCATTTAACACCAACCACTAACACAAAGTGCTAATAAATATACATATATTTACAATAAATATACTGTACCTCTGCCACTGTACTCTACTTCTGCCAAGGCCAAACTATCCTCTGTCCAGTTCTTATAGTAGAAACATAATAGGTCTGATAATCTAAAACTTAGATTTTCTAGAAGTTCTTTGTCCAAGAACAGTCACAGTGCACCACAACTGCACCCAGCCACCTGTGTTATGACAAATACATCATTAAGATTCATCATTAAGTGCTTTATAGTCCAGGGTGAACTCCGCCAGCTGGGATAGGCTCCAGGCTCCCCTCTGTGATCTTTACAGAATAAGCGATATGGATGAAAAACATAGTGAATCTGCCTCTTAAAACGCAAATGCTGCAACATTTTATTTTTTCTTGGTGTGATGGAAATCTGTTAAGTAGTTTCACCGTAATCCTGTGTAAATCTCCTTGGCCGAGGTCATTATGTGGTTGTTTTATTTCACATATCTACAGTTTGTCACATGCAACCTCAGTGTCTTTTCAAAACCTCCGTTACTGTATCGTTACTGGCTGTTGTTACTGTGTTTTCTGTAAAGTTAGTGTTATATGGGTCGTATGTTAAAATGTAATTTTACAATTTGCAAATTACACTCCAAATAAAATTATTTGAATTTGCACAAAAGGATTTTTACTATTTATCGATTGCCTGAATGACACATGACTGGGATTTGTTATTTAAAATGTCTGCCATTTTGTAAGTGAGAAAAATTCAGTGAGGCTAAAAATCAACCACTCCAGAACCACTCCTTTATTGGAAAACAATCAGAACTGCATTAAAAGTGCTACATGTAGTCTGTCAACACCGATAATTCACTGCCACATCAAATCCAGAGTTCAGAATAATTACAAGAAAACAAACCAGTTTCAGTCCGAAAGACCAATAATCTCAATTCTCAGCTAATTGTCTCGTGTTTACGGTAATAATATCAAATTATATCAAGCACCTTTTGAACAAAAAAAAAAGAATCTCTACTTCAACAATGTCACGATTTTGGTTGCATCCCATCTACCACGACCGGCGAAAAACTCACACAGAAGGTTCTCTCCGAAGTGAAGAGAGAGAGAAACTAACACACACGGTTATTAAAACCTGAACTGTGATTTTAGTTTTGGCTGAAGTTTTGCCCTGAACTTGTGTAGCGAGCCTGAGAAGAGTGAACTGAGCGTGACAGAGAAATGAAATAATAAAAAAAAAATCATATGTAGTTGTTTTTTTTTACATTATTCAAATGTACCCAAAACGTTATATTTTACACAAACTTCCAAACTCTAAGAGCACTCCACCGTTCATTCTGGTTCCCAGTATCCAGACAGATCTTATAGGAACTGGTGTTTTAATGCTACTTCACAACATTACTGAAAATGTCTTTCTGAGCATGTTAATACAAATTAAACCTCAGTGAGACAGAACGCAGCGAATGAAAACTGAAATGAGCGATGCTGCGTTATCGTGATCAGCAGAGCGATGGGAGCGTCTGTGCCAACGAAGCACAAACCATCTTCTCTTGGAACCGTTCAGGTCTTCAACTTTCCCCAAAAACAACCGCTGTCCTTTTAGTCCCCACCAGCATGGTCACACCAGCGTGGTCACACCAGCGAACCGGCCTGGCTCTGAGCCGGCACCATGATGGTGACGGCGCCCGTGCGCGTCAGGGTGGAGGAGCTCATCTGTGGGGACACGGCGAGCGGCGGCGCCTGAGGCTGCGCCCCCTCAGTCCGGTTGGGGACGCCGAGCAAAGAGCTCCTCACAATGTGCGGAGGACCCCCGTTGGCACAGGGGGGCCGCTTGTGTTTCCGTGACGGAGTGCCTCCCATGTTGTAACCAGGAAGTCCTTGTAAGGTGTTGGCCTCTCCAGGTCGCAGCTGGTAGGCGTTGATGACTGAGCCCGTGTCTGACGCCGAGATGGACGTGTACGGGTAGTGGTAGTTGGGCGGGTTCGGGTCTCGAGTTCGAGGACTGGTTGCTATGGAGGACAGCGTGCCGTTCTTGGACCCGATGTCGGAGCCGGTGTTGCTCTTTGCCCATGACACTCGCTTTGGGGCCTGAGCATCTTCCCTGAGGCGGAGAGAGAGAGAGGGAGGAGAGGGAGGCAGAGAAAACCAATATTACTATTTATCAAGACAAATAAAATGAAAAAAATATGCAACAATCTTTTCTTGCTTCCAAGAAGTGAAAGTACACATGACGCACATTCAGCTTATACATTAATACAGTATTTACAGTAGGTGAATGTTACTCGTAATGTTAAGAATTTTGAGTGGTTGCTGGAACTAGGAAAGTGTTTTTTAAATAGTTATATCCCCCCCAAAATATACATTTTTATGATTTCCGTCTTCTCTTTTTGTGATATTGTCATAAGTCTTAATGCAGATAAACAATCTCTGTGGTTTGTAGCTGTCTTATACTGAACTACACAATGTTCAGAGGTGTTCTGCGTGTTTGACCTCATTAATAATCATACAATGAAATTTCTGACAGTTTTAGAAAACTCAACATTATATATAAGCTTCATAAAGAGAGCTGCTGTACTGAATTGCACTAGACTGGATGTGGGCACGGTGGTGCAGTGGTGAGCACTATTGCCTTATAGCAGGAAGGTTACAGAGTCCAAACCCGGTGTTGGTCTTTCTGGAGTTTGCATGTATACCCTGTATTTGTAAGTGTGAGTGTGAATGGTGTCTGTCTCTGTGTGTGGGCGCTGTGATACGCTGGTGACCTGGCCAGGGTCTCCCCGCTTCTTTCCCTATATGTTGGCTTGGATTGGCTGCAGCTTACCCCCCCACAACCCTCCGGGGACAAGCGGTATAGGTAATGGACGACTGGACGTGTGTCTCTAATAAAGTGACCAGCGAGTGTGAAGTGAAACTCACTTGATCTCGTTGGCCATCTCCTCCTCCGTGTCCCGTCTCCTCCTCAGGATGAATATGAGGAACAGCACCATGGCCATGAGTCCCACCACCGAGCCCAGGGTGGCCGCTGCGATCACGCCTGCGTTGGAAGCTTCAACAACAACACCAGTCAGTATTCACCCTCACAGCTGGGATTTAAATACACACTGTGGAGAGGAGTGAAGAAGGTTTTACTGTGGACGTACAGGTGATGACTTCCAGGTTAATGGAGCAGCTGTCGGAGCCGGCCGTGTTGCTGGCTCGGCAGACGTACTTCCCCGACATGTTCTTGGTGAGGTTGCTCAGCCGGAGGGTGCCGTGTCTCTCGTCTGCAACACAACCGCAAAGTTACACACACACACACACACACACTGGAGTCATTTAAAGAACATGAGATCTCTGCAAGTGGGTGTAATAGAGCTAACCAAGGGAACAACATTGGTTAATATTAAACAACAATACTAAAGGTTTGGGAACTATTAACAAACACACAGTCACTGAGAGTAAGACCATACAATGTACTCAAAAAAAACGACATTTTAAATCTGATATTTAAATCAGAGAAACAGTTCCAATTTGAGTTATTATTCAACATTTCTGCTTCAGTTCAGACAATTTTCTACTAATGAATTTATTCTTGTAAAATCATGAATTCTTCTCATAATATTATGACTTTAGTCTTATAAAATCCTGACTTTATTTTTGTGAAATTACAAAAAAGATCCTTGTAAATTACAACTTAATCCTTGTAAAATAACTTATTTTTTCAAGTTATATCACAACTTTTCTTCAGAATATTATGACCTCAGTCTTGTTAATCACAACTTTTATTCTCCTAATATTTGACCTTATTCCTTTAAAATTCCAACTTTATATTAGTAAAATAACATTTTCTTCTCATAATATTAAGAGTTTATTTTTGTAAATTACGAGTTTATTCTTGAAATCTCTACATTTCCCCCCTTTAAGTCGCCCAATACTCCGTAGTACTTTGTTAATCCAGAATGTTTGGCATTGCAGACAGCAGATGACGACTTGCTGCATTTTACATGTTGCTCAGCACTTTTTGCTGTGTTCAGTGCTTTCGCAACCAGATATTTCCATTCAACGCAATCTGTTCTTGGCAAATCTGGCTTCACACTGCTGTGTTGTCGCGAACATAGGCAGTAGAAAAATAAACAAGCTTTATGTGGGACTTATCACATCAAATCCTCTCAAATCCAATCTTACACGTCACATTGCCGCACGTCTTCATGTGATGTGGTCTTTTGCTTTGGAGGGGACGCAAGGAAATACGACTGTGTGTGTGTGTGTGTGTGTGTGTGTGTGTGTGTGTGTGTGTGTGTGTGTGTGTGTGTGTGTGTGTGCGTGTATTAGTTTGGTGGAATCACCCTTATAGAGTCTAGCTCATATAAAAAATGTGATTCCTGCTTGTGCAACTAAACAGAAAAAAGAAATGCAAATCAGGGACTCATCCAAATCATCCCCGACAAAAAGTCCAGGTTACGTCAGCAGGCAACATATTAATGCAAGAGACCAGACAATCAATCACCATGAGCGTATCCACAGCCGCCACCTTGACCCCAGAGTTTGTGTGAGTGAAGGCTGCACTGAGCTTTGTGTTTTGGCTGCAGCTCAGTGAATGTAGGAGGCTGCACACAGAGCCAGTCAACAGCATAAATCTAATTGGTACAGTCACTGAGTGTCGTCACAAACTGTCTGATGTAACTCTGCTGTTGATGGATTTCAGTCAACGCGAGGAGAAGCCAACACACGATAATTAGCTGGTATAAATAAACAGATAAAAGCTTGGGTGTTTTATTGTTTATCCCTTTGCCCAGCTGTTAAAAACCATGTCTCAGATATGAAAACAAACGCAGATCGGTCCGACGTGCACCTGAGCCGCTCGGATTATTTATCCTGCCAGTTTGAAATCCAGCTGTGAGGAATCAAACCCAATTGTGACAGATTAGCAGAACGTCAGCTGACTCGGAGCCCGGAGCGAGTTCAACTGATCAGATCCCAGTAGCGGCGGCGCCGGAAGGAACGTGACGTTACAGCTCAGTCTGAAGGAGCTAGGGCTGCCACTAACGACTATTTTTCTATCGATTAATCGACGACTATTTTATCGATTAGTCGATTAATCTAAACGACTAATTTTCCTCCAAAAAAATCAAATTGACCATTTCATTTCAGTTAATTTTATTTTGACAAGAACAAACTGTATGTCATCGTATAATGCAGCACAAAACAAAATGTAAACAAAGGCTCAAATATTAAAGTGCAAAACTGAAGGTTTAAACTAGCAACTCCAACGTGATAAAAATAAATAAAAAAGAGGGCATATAAGTTAAGTCAGCATTGCAACTCAAAAAGATATCAAAGTTTCTATTTAACCCCTTATCAAAATAAAAAAGTTATGTCTGCATATTAAACAAAGAGCAACAAGTTTAAAGTATAAGAAACAATGGTGTCCAGCTCAAAATCAAACTCAAACGTTAGTTAGACATGCGTGTTGTAATGTAAGAATGTCAGCATGTCCACATGTTCTGGACTCAGTCTAGCGGCCCCCCCTCCCCCCACGCGGGCGCCGTAGCTGAGGTGACGCGAGAAGGACCCGACTCGCGTCCAGGGCCGCCGTCCGCACCTGCGACGGACACCGCCCCGCGGTCCAAGAGAAAGGAAGCCCTCGCACCAGCGACGCCGTGAAGCGCCGTGGAGCGCCCCCCCCCCAAAAAAAAAACAACTTGAGGCGGGCCGCACACCGAGCCTCCGGCTGCGTGGAGGGGAGTGCGCCGGGGCGACTGCTGCCCCAGCCGCGGCACGCATAGTCTATCGCGGCTGGTGCCCAGCGGTTTTTAAAAAAAATGGATCGCGGCAGCCCTAGAAGGAGCATTACTCATGATACGCTGTCGTCACTGCAAGGTCAATGAGCAGCTTCTGTCCGAGCCCTGACACTTGATTAATGGGAATACGACGCTCGTGGGACAGTTTGAAAGATGACATGACAGGTTTCCAAATTAATGTGTCAAGATAATAACCTTTATAACCAATAACTGTCATGTTCTAATCACTTATTTCATAAATTTGACTCTAGAATTACCACCCTGTGGATGTCTGCATCCACCAACGCAGTGTTTCAGCCTGAATACAATAACTTTTCCAGATTCATACAAGGTCGCTGTGACCTTTGACTACATTAATCTAATCAGCTCATCTTCGTGTCCAAGTAACAACGGCTCAACATTTTCCCGAGAGGCAGACTTGAGATATGTTCAGGAGGCTAAAAACATGGTTCTAGAGGCCACATTGACCTTTGACCTAAGCCATACTGTAGTGGAAAATTATACTGTTCCTGTAGTGCCTGTAAGGTCAACACAGGTTCAAATGTATCTGATCATAAGTTCTTCTGTTTTCAAGTGACCCGGGTTCATATGAGTCATTGAACTGTGTTTGTTCCTGAAACTTTCTCTAAAAATCTATTGTTGGAGATCGTGTCTAGACACTGTCTCGTCAAAGTTGTCTCGTCCACGTGTGCTGTTCATGTGTTTGTGTAAAGTCCTTCTGAGTGTTTTGAGGAACTCAGGGGGGCTTCTTAACTGCCAGTTCCTGAGAGACTCTTCGCACTCTCAAGCAGACAGCCTTGCTCTCAGTTTGATTTGTGTCCAAGGCCTTGTAATAAAATACAGATTAACAGTTTGTTTGATTCACTCTTTATTCCTGACGACTACGTTAAATTGCCATAACAACACAAATCTAATCAGGTAACCCGTGATTTTAAGTGAACCCTTTCCCCAAATTTTAAAGGACTAGGTTGAGGTGCTACTGAGTTGTTTTGTTCATAAGGCTAAAATAGCGTTTGGGGGGGGAGTCACAGTACATTTGACCTTTGACCACCAAAATCAGAAAACAACCCGGAAATATAAAAACAAACACACTCGTCTTCTACACAACATCTGAAACAGGACCGTACAGGACACAGCTGTCGATTCATTCACATTTCTACTTGCTCCAAAAATATGCCTTCAAATGACTTTTAATTCTAACACTCAAATTACAATTAAATAAATATAAATATTGACAGATCAATTAATAATTTCAACCTTATGGGAAATAAATAAATAGTCCTTTAACGTTTTGTTTACAACAAGCCTCATTCAGTATCCAGGCTTGTTGTCGTCCATATGTAGCACACGATGGAAAGATGAATGAATGGAGTGACAGCCCAGTCTAACACCATACACTTACAATAAAGATCGACAAGGCAATTTCAACCCTTTATCACAAAATATGAATATACGCAACTATAAAAATCCTTCTCATAGCTTTATCCATGAAGTTTTTATCTTCCACATCATAACCGTAAAGATAAGATACTACTTGTTATTCCTCAAAAGTTTATTAATCTATGAATGTGCAAGGAGACTGAGAATATTAAAGGTTGAATGGGATTATCACCTGGTTTCACACTAGTTCAAAGCTGTTTATTTATTTACAGTAGATGGTTATCATTCCTGAATCATAACTCTATTAGCATCCTGATAAGCTGGGTTGTTTTTTTGCATTTAAAGCTTTTCTACAGTTTAAGCCTGACCGGGAGTTCACCCCAGACACCCTGACCCCTCAGGAGGTCAAAGGTTTACAGTGACCGAGACGTCACGACACAAGCGCATTAACGGAAAAACACAATCGCAAAAGCCACACAATGGAAACTGAACCACAGCAGAAGTGAGAGACAACGTATGACGACAATGAAACATGCAAAGTTGTGGATTTTGCCGTTGTTATAGCATTTACATACTCTATGTCTTTTGGGATTTGCAGTTGTTTTGTAGCCTTTGCAGTTGTGTAGTCACTTTTGCAGTTGTGTTGTGGATTTTGCATTTGTCTTTTCCATTTTTGTGCTTATGTGAGATGTCCTGGCAACTACTCTGTTTGCAGGTGAGGGTGGGATGGATGGAGTTATGAGGAAAGGAGTAGAAACGGTTATGAGTGAAAATCCTTACCCATGAACCCAAGCACAAGCATAGGCTGGGGGCAGGTTCTCCATTCTTTGCGTGAGGAAAAGATGGGTGAGACAGAGTGAGAATGAATGAAGGGTGGGGAGGGAGTGACATGCACCGACAGGACAGAGTGAAAGACGCTGCACTCTCCGTCCCCAAATCCAAACGATGCCTCTTGGAGGGGTTGATTAAGTAATGACATGGGACGAGTTAGATTAGGAACAGAGGTCAACAGGAAATGAGGAGCACAGAGAGAGGATCAGCAGAGAGAGAGAAAACAGCTGAGCAGAATATGAGAGATCGCTGAAAGATAAGCAGCTATGGCAGAGTGAAGTTGGAGTGTCATAGAGCGAGAGAGAGAGAGAGAGAGAGCATACATCAGTGCAGATAAAACGATGGAGCACAGGGTGTGATGGCATGTAAGAGGTGCAGACCGCATGTGATGCCCCCCCCCCCCCCAGGGGCCCAATGCACAATTGCAAAGAGTAGTTTTCATTTTATCAGTCTGGGGACTTTTCTGATATAAAGAGATGACGGGCCAGAGATCAGACCAGTTAAGTCAATACTCAATCAATCAGCCCATGTCCCGCTGTGCAGAAACAGATGGTGTTGTCCCTGCAGCATTATCTCCAAACAAAAATCAACAAAATAATGCGACAAATGTGGCCCGTGCACGACCCGCAGGAATCCACTTCCTTCTCTATCAGGCTGGAGTGGACTGTGTGTCTCAATCTGTAAAGAGGATTTCACGCTGGATGTTCCGAGGCACGATGGAGGATCTTCCTCTCAGGAGCGTCCGGGACAACGATCAGCAAAGTAAAGCTCGGCGGCGACTTATCATCATGAACATGGGTTATGAGTGTGACCTCTGCCCCATGTGCATGTAGGGGTCAGGGTCAACAGCAGGGAGCGCGACCTTTCGACCAGAACGTTAACAGGATTAAGGATAATTTCTCTACTAGACAGTTAGCCTAAGTGACAATATACTGTCTTTATTTTAACAATGGTAAAATAGTAATACTAATCAATGTATTATTTTAATAAATCATATTTCTGTAATAATCCAAAACAGATAACAGTTTGCACACAACCGGAACCTGCATGTAGCCTTAGTGGTAAAACCCTGCTCAAACTGTATGGACAGTACTTGTTTACCACTGTTATCTCCTTGTTTGGAATAATTGTTTTTGGTACTAAAGTGTCTGAGATCAACTCTCATCTGGATTTCACGTATGAAGAATGTAGCAGGAGATTCAGACGAGGGGTGGTGAGGAGTAGAGCAGCAGAAAGCAAATTTCTCGAATCTCGTTTGCCATCTTCTACGTGCACGACACCTCTGTTTATCCTGAGATATTTGTATTCATTTTAGTTTTTTAAAGTTGGCAACTGTTAAAAACGTCATCAACACACACTCGCTCGTGGGGAATCTTCTGGACTTTTTTTTGCTGTATTCTCACATTCTCACACAATTTCCAGACATTAGCCAACGTGTGGATGACAGGAAAAGTTTCCGTAAAATGAAAGAAGTTCAGTGCCTGTCTGGGATCAGCTCACACGTGAGATACATCCTCGTAATGACAGTACTCACTCTGCATCGGCGAGAAGAAAACCTCCGACAGGGGCGCGGCCTTGGTCCACTTGTACTGAGGGATGGGTTTTCCATGACTGGACTTACAGCTCAGCGTCACGTTGCCCTTCACCACTGGGTTTCCTGTCATGGTGCACACCGGCGGAGAGGGGGGGACTGGGCGGAGAGACAGACAGTGTGATTAAGTTAACAGAAGAATAAAGGATCAATGACCCCTTTCTGAACTTCTGCATATTAAACTATATTAGTTTAATCCACTGCCAGCGACGTGGAGATGGCAGCAGCCATATTGTAAAAAAAAAAAAAAAATTGAAAAAAAAGTGTTTTGACGCCCACCCCTCCCCCTTTGTCCCATCTGCTGCTGGAGGATGACATAATGGCCTGTGAATCCCTCAACAACAGATGACTTTTATTTGTACAGTGCTTACTCACACAAATACAAGATGTTTAACAGACGGGTCCAATCCAAAATCCTCCAAAATATGTTCGGCATTTGTTCTGGCTGGATTTCCAAATCCAGAGGCAAAGTGTGAGCCGTGGCGCAGACGGCTGTGATTAAACCTGACCTCTGAAACCGCTCTGACGCTGAGCTGCCGTACCTTTGACATTAAGGTGTATCTCTCCGGAAATGCCATTACTTCTCGGGATGAGGACGCTGCAGACGTAACGTCCCGAGTCCGACTCCTGTGTGTCGTTGATGTAGATTGAGAGGTTGGCTGAGGGCATGGCCGCGCTGAAGCCCACCCTGGTGGTGTAATCGCTCTGACCGAGCCCGACCTCACCGGAGCTGAAGTTTATCACCTGCACAGAGAAAACACAATCACGGAAACCCTTTAAATCTGTCTAGTATTATCGCACAAATGAATTCATTAGTGATAATTAGGATTATGCAATGGCAATTTCCGTTTAACCCTGTATCCTCAAACACTATTTATATATATCACATTTTATTTAATTTGCTGCAGGCATTTTAGAAAGTGCAGATTAACCCTATAACAGAAATCGATGTGCTTCATAAAGATAATCCGGACATGTACAGATGGTGGATGTTGAATTTTAGGCTGATTTTCTGTTTGAGCTAAGCTCAGACATCGTACACTGAAACTGTTCAGATTATAATAATCATGCAAAGACCCTTCACACACACACACACACAAACACAAACACAAACACACACACACACACACACACACAAGCACACAGTATGGGCAGATATATGTGACTGGATGTCCGTGCTTCATATAGGAGGTTCAGTGGAAATCAGAGATGAAATGTCATTAGTGTCATCCGTTCATTAATGTCACTCATCCATCCTTCCTTCCTTCCTACTCAGCAGTGGTGTTGGATATAATCCTAATCTCCACAGATCATCTTTTTTTCACCTTGCACATTACTAGATGTTTCTCAGAATGTAACATAATCATGAAAACAAATAATGACTCCTCTCCTCTTGCTTAACATTAAGCAGTGAAGGGACAGGCCCTGGAAGAGCGTACAAAAAAAAGACACAACCTTATAGCAGCTGTTTGGTTTTTAACGTTGTGGCCCATCTGTGTATTTTTGACTCAAGAAAATAATGTTGTGGTTAATGGGTGTAGCTCAATTGTCACTAAGAGGTGGACCATGGTCCAGATCCAGACTTAGATACCATTGTACCTTTACATTTAACCCATAAATCACTAAGAATTATTTAGAGAGAGCATCTTGGAAAACTTCTCACAACTCAGCCAATCAAATCTGTGAGTTCTGATGAGCCTTTTACCTGGAGTCAGAGAGTGAGACACACAGAGCAGGGAGCGAACGAGAGGAGGAAGGACAGTAGGAATTGAGTCAGAGAAGAGTTACTTCAAATAGTCTAAAAAGAGAAAACTCAACTGCGAAGAACCAAGTTTTTAACAAAGAAGAAAAAGTAAGAGAAAGAGAGAAAAGAGAAAGAGAAAAAAGCCAGAGAGTGTTTTTGTAGTTTGCTTAAAAGACATTTCAATATCAATATGATCGTCAAAACACTAATCATGGTCCCAGCTCTGATATTTGGGTTTATCGATGTCTACAGCAGCACGAGTGTCAGCCAACTGTATTTGACTTGAATCCCTTTAAAGAGTCTCTCCTCCCACTGCTCCACCAGAGGTCAGATCAGGGTTAACTACACAGCAGATCAGTGCAGATCCATGACCTCCTCACCTGCCTCGACTTATTCCCCATGAATTGCCAAATGACGGAGTTCCTGGAAATGTCGGAGTTGGGGCTGTACCAGGCTTGTAGCACCACCATCTCGCCTCTCACCACCTCCAGCTCCCCTCTGGGGATCTCCACCTTGTGGGTGTCACCTGAAACACAGACCAGTATGGAAATGGTTAATCTCCTCCGTTGCGTGGCAGAGTATTTTTACTTATTTAAATTTCATTTATTTCTTGATTTAAATAAAAAAAAACACTAATAACAATTTCTTAGGACCCCTCTTCTTTTTCATGGTAAACACTTTAAACTATTCAAAGATGATCAGTTACAATGATGAAGAACAAAGAAATGCACTCAAATAATTAACAGCTCATTCTGTCTCATTCTGTTTTGTGAATGAGGGTTTCATTTTCATTGATGGATGAAATATTGATTATATTGACCTGCTGAGAATGAAGTGGTATGAAAAGCAAAAAACAGGAACATGTTATGAAAAGTTGAGTTTTATAAATGTGATATCAGCTCATCTGATCTGTTAAGGTTTTCATAATCATCAGTGACCATTCGCTCTCAAACATGCTGAGACGCAAGAATCACAATTTGTGCTATCTTCTACTCTTTAAGAAAATTTATATATCAAGCTACAGTTAAGGCGAACACAAATGTTAATTTTAAATTGTTCAACTAAATGCAGAAGTTAACAAGTTTTCTTAACTCATAAAAAAAGTTGAAAATAAATATATATGCTAAATTAAAAATCAAAAGCATGTGTTTCACTGGAAAGTTCAGATCTCCTTAAGTTCCACATGCAGGGTTGCCTCTTATAATAATTTAATGATGACTGTATACTGGATATAACATTTTACAATTGTCCTTTTCTATTACACTAGTCCTCATGAAGAATAAAGGGAGATCTATCTCCTGGCAAATGAGCACAAAGTCCGATAAAGCACAGCTACTTGTCTTACTGCATCTATGAAAAAAGCTAATCTTAAGAATTTAAGAAAAGAGGATGGTAGAACAAAATCTTGATCGTCTTTTCATGATTGAAGAACTGTATTGTCTAAGTGTCATCCTCAAATCAAATGTGAAAATATAGAATAAGAAAAGAAGTTCTTCTTCAGCATATAACATAAATCAAGAGAATACAAAGCATTGCTCAAAGCTTAAACACATTTTCATGCCGAAAACGAGCAGAAGAAGATTGTTAAGGAGAAGAAACAATGATCATGATGATGTGAAGGAAGAATCGAGGAGCGAAAAGGAAGCAAAAGACAGGGAAAAAGATGATGGGACTCTTTAAAAGAGGAGGAGGTCTGACTCACAGGGTGCTCCGTCACCCGAACCCGACAGCTGCAGCTGGATCAAGTGATCCCAGCAGTCGGTGTCTATCTGTGTCTCCAGCTTGAAGATTGGTTCAATAAAACTCATGCCAAGTAAAAAAAAAAAAAAAAAGTATTTGTTGCCACTTAATCCCGTGACTGCAGAAAAATTGTGGAGAGTTTCCCTCGTGTACTAAAATATACAGAGGGAGTGCATCCTTAGAGAGAGAGAGAGGGGAGAGGGGGAGAGAGAGAGAGAGAGAGAGAGAGAGAGAGAGAGAGAGAGAGAGAGAGAGAGAGAGGGAGAGAGTCAGAGAGAGATGGAGAGAGAGATGGAGAGAGAGTCAGAGAGAGAGAGAGAGATGGAAAGAGAGAGAGGGTCAGAGAGCAATGGAGAGAGAGATAGAGAGTCAGAGAGAGAGAGAGCGATGGAAAGAGAGAGAGATGGAAAGAGAGAGAGAGAGGGAGTGTTATGATCTCCAGCTGAGTTTCCACATCTGTTCAGCCTTCCTCCTTTTCCAGACTGAAAGCATGCAGAGGCAGAGAATTAGCAGATTGGTGGTGGTGGTGGGACGGAGGGGGGTGCACAGACCGAGAAGAGGAAAATATATGTGCAGGTGTGAGAGAGAAAGACAGAAAGCACGAGGAAAAACAGAGGAATGAATTTGTTTGGACACGTGCTTCTGCCGCAGTGACTTGGTGCTTTCTTATTCCTCCCGGGACAATTTGACCTCGGCTGCTGCAGTGCTCTCCTGTCCCCTTAATTTCTGAATCTCTGGATCTGGTAAACCCTGCTGACTAATCCCCAAACAATCCCGGGCTCAATCCTCTCACCTCACGTGAGCAAAAGAGCTCAGCGGGACATAGATATGATGTAACTCACTTCTCCCAGCAACGCCCCATCGTCATATCATCATAATCATCATCACGGCAAAAGCATTTACATTCTCTAAATTCCGATGAGCGGATGGTTTGCTTTACATGAAATCATATACATGTCATGCGATCTGTGCTGAGCCGGTTGGTGGATTTCACGTGTCGTGGGTCTGAAGTAAAGCGCTCAACACGTCAGGAAAACCTGCTGACACGCACTTTAATAAATATAAAAATCCGACATCTAAAAAGGACATGATTATATAAGAAAATAAACTGTGCAATATTGATTATATGTTTACAAAATGATAGAAACTGATTGATAAACTTGAGTTTTCTTTAAAACGCAGCCGGATTCATCTTCCCTCCAACAAAAGTGTGCTACACACAGACCCAAAAGAGGATGTCATAATTCCACTGTGGATAAAAAATACACTTTGAGCAGAGAAACTGTACTAGTTTTAAAAGTTAATGGTACATCGCTTGAAAGATGATTTCTCCCTCGTCACTGTTGACATAATTGAAGCACAGATATAAAGATGGAAAACGTGACAGCTTCCCAAAAGTGTCACAGTCACAAACTGGTGGTCGGCTGCAGTAGAGGTCATACGTACCACCTCCTCCACCTGAACAGATGGGAGGTTTGCCACAAAAACAGTCAAATTACAATACACCCATAACTCTGATGTGTATTGTGAGACACGAATAAAAAACGCAGGCAGCATCTAAACGTAAAACATATCTTCGTATCCATCATTTGCTCAAGTCAGTGGTGTCGAGCAAAGCCAGCTCCTGAACGTGCATGAGATTAACATCTTTATCATCATCATCCTCGCAGCTGCAGCAGCCGTCGTTGTATCAGCCTGTTTCTGATTCATAATGAACAACAGCCCAAAGTTGTTTTCATAGTTTTCACAAATTCTGTAAAAGCTTCAATCTCATTTCCACCTGCTAATGTTTTCTCAGTTGCAGTTGCCAATAAACTGATGAGCTGCGACAATTATGCAACAATGTGGAGAAAAGGTCTTGTTCGGGATGTGATTGTCTGCATTGACAACGAAAGCCTGGAATCTCTTTGCTCCGTATAATGCTATAAAGTGCTGTGTTGCGTCTTGATTACTATACATTGTGTTGCGCAGAGCACACAATCAGAAAGGATCAGGTTTTCTGTAGGTTGATGAGGGCAGGTCGCCGCCTGATGGGGGTGATTGGCAGCTTTAGGGTCCATGCAGTGGTGGAGGCGGGCAGTAATTCTGAATGATACACAGCTATCCCTTGATGAAGCAGGATAATGCCCTGTAGTCTCCCCACTCCAGACTATTCTTCTGCTTCTTTGAGCAGGTTTATCCTCAGAACTGTGTCATTCAATTGTTTATTAAATGAAGGAAAATCTTCACTAATCCGCGGCCGTCTCCATCTGGGATGTGTGTTTGTGTGGCTGCAGACACACACACACACAGGCGGAGTGTAGAAGATGTGGATATGGGTATGAATTCAACTTAAAACCCTCACAAGAGGGGACAAAAACGGGAAAAGCTGCCAATTAAGAGGGTGCAGATATGAAACCATGTGGCCTCATTAAACTCATCTTAATTATATTTTGCCAGAGGCTAATGCTCAGCCACGCTTTGTATCTTCTAATTGGATTCTTCTCTTTAGAATAAACAATGTTTTTTGTTTTCCTGCAGGGCATCCTGGCTTTGAGATATTGGCACAAACTCTGCTGCAAGAGCAATTAAGACGTCAGGGATGTTGGACCCGCAAAACCTGCACAAAACAATCAGGGAGAAGTCGACCATGTCGCCAGTGCACGTCTGCGCCAGGGGCACAATTACAAGATCAATTGTGCATGAGCTGTAGTATCTCAAGCCACCCATAGAGGGCAACACATTCATGTGAAAAAAGCAGATCATGTGATTATGACTTCAAACCCCAGTGGAAATCATCATATCAGCAGAATCTCTCAAATCTCTGAATGTTAAACTCCACATGTGAATAACAGAGAGGAAAGTAAAGCAGCAGAGTGAGACTCTGAAAGCCAGGCTGAGCAGGTTTAGATTTAAAAATAACCACATAGGTGTCTCACTTATTACTGGAGTACATGTAATTTGCATGTCTAACTAGGCATCTCGACCCAGTTCTGCCGCGTGTTGTTGTGATCAAGTGAAGGATAAAAAGTCGGTCCCCCTCTCTCGACGCCCTCAGGGAACCGTGTAGGCCTTTGTGAAGATAAACTGATCCTCTTTAACCAGCCTCACTCTATCTCCCTGAGTAATCTCCCTGCTTCCTCCCATGTCTTTCTGTCATGTGAGTCTCTCTCTCTCTCTCACTCTCTCTCTCTCTCTGGGGCTAAAGCTTCAGTGGAGGCTCTCCATTTACACCAAGTGAAAAACCACAAAGGTTTAAGGTCTTAAAAAGGGGACGATGAGTGATTTTAAATATTTGTTAAAGGCTTTCTGTCCACAAATTTGAAGTCAAAGAAAATCCTTCATAATTATAACACATCTTTATAACTTTTTTTTAAACCACAGATTTCATATTTTTACCATTGTGCCTTGCAATAATGTTGATTGTGATTTGGTGCTACATTACGTTTTTAGTCATATGTCATCACTTGGTCTAACAGTATCTTCAAATTCACATGCTACATAGGCAGAGTGAGCATGTAAACAAATTAGACCGGCACCAAAAAAACAAAACTTATCTTGCATTAAAGACGCTGCTCGCTCCTCCTCTCGGCCAAGCTTAAGTTGTGCTTTGCCGTGGGAGTTGGGGGCGTGGTCGGCTAGCCGCTGGGCGTGTATTATGCTAATGATTCCCACCATTCTTCACACAGCTTCTCAGATACTTTGGTGTCATGATTGTCAGCTCCGTACACCTTTGTCTGCTAGTGCTGCCATCTTTTCAGCAAAACAAACTAACTGGTTTGCTTTACTGATCACTGGTCAAGAGGGCATGCTGATAGTGAGCGCCCTCTGCTGGATCACACAAACTTTGTTACACAACTACTGGTGTAGACAGTTTCCCATCTACAAGCAATTGACAGTGCGTCACAGGATTGCGGTAGAAATCAGATTTTCACTTGTAATTTGAAGGTAAACATATGTACAACACGTCCTTGCAACCACACGAGAAGTTTGATTAACGTTTGAATTCTGGCAGAGACGTGTTTCTGTGACAAACAGCAGCTAAAAATGCCTGTAAGAACTCTACGACGTGTTCTGTCTTTGCCGAGCGGGGATCTGTGTCAGAGCAGCGATAACAAAGTCATCGGATGACCCCATAAACAAGGAGCCATGCAAGAACAAACAATTTAATCATGAATAATTTAATCTGATTTGTTCCCCTCATTATATCATTTCATTGATGTGGCTTGTTCAGAGATCTAGAGGACCTTTGGTTTTTCTCTTCAATTAAGCCATTTAACAAGTGAGACACGTCAAATGCAAACTGATTTTCCAGATGTGTTGACGTCCAACAAGGGTAAATATGAACACAGATGATGACTGAGCCTGGAAAAAAGTGTAGTTGTTCTCAAATGTTTTGACAGATCGGATAGGGAGGAATTTAGGACAGCAAAATAGCCCTGTCGTAGTAAAACTGCACATTGGACTGACCCTACAGGCTTCAAACAGATGGTGCTTCAATAATAAATATTTGGGGAAGGCTCCTTTAAATTGGATTACATTAGTGTAATCTCTGCAGCTATTTTAAACCATTTTGAGTGTGCTATCTCATCACAGTAGCTTTAATCCCTCTTAACTTTTGATTGTGTTTAAATTGATTCTCCTCGCACACATGGCTCCAAACTCCCGCATCCTCCCTCTGGTTCTCACTGCAAAACTCGCTTGATTCTACTCTCACGTGCACAAACATGCGCACGTGAATTCATGCAGGAAAAAGAAATATATACCTACATACAACATTGCACAGAAATAAATATGCATTATTTTGGCATTTAAATATTTCGGTCATAGGTCCCAGCAGATGAACCATTCCACTCAGAAGTCAGTTACTGTGCAACCGAGTCCAAGGATTTAAAACCTACTGACTAATAAACTTAAAAGTAAATTTTCAGTCTGCAGCTAGATTGATATCATGCATTTTTCTCCAGACCCATATTAGGTCACCTTGACCACCTTGACCTTCACAAAAAGCAGACTTGGAATATCATGTTCAAGTTTCCGTTTTGCCAAATGTGAAATCATTCTCTTATTCTCTCAAAGATAATGCGTTCACCAGGAAAAAAGGGTTTGTGAAGTCACAGTGACCTTTGGAGTTTGACATTCAACCACCAACGATCGACAATGTTCATCAGGTACTTAATTTATTTTTTCTTGTATCATTTAATTTGGTACAGAGTAAAGAGAAACTAGCCGCTTCCACCAGAGACGTCACAGATCATCAGTGGTGAACATAAACACTGCAGCTGTGCTCTGCAAAACTAAACAGGGACTTGAAACTCTCAATAAATCTCTGTAAAGCTGAGAGGACCTTCTGTTTGTCTGTGGGTTCTTCACTGAGAGCGACCCCTCTCCCATAGAGGCCTTGATCTGTTCATATGGTCCCAGTGCATCCAGTAGAACACACGCCTCCAAAAAGAGCCCAACAGTCACATTTAATTCAATAAAGCTGCACCAAATTACACCCACTCTTAGATATCAGCTTCCTAAATATGTACGATTTCCACATCGAGATCAACGAATTATTCACAGGAAAAACTGTGAAAATGTTGTAAAGCACCCAATCATGCAAAATTAAATGGAGTGGAAAAATAACTGGATCTGCCCCCTGATCCATATCCGCACCAAAGTTTAACAGTAAGTTTTGTGTTAATCCATTCGGTAGATATTGTGTAATCTCATTCACAATCAAACAAACCAACAAACACTGGACATGGGTGAAAACATAACCTCCTCGGTGGAGGTAAAACCATCAGACCTTGGTGGGACAAGACATTTTTGGGGCCCAATCAAGAAGCTACACTTTCTCATGCAATAACAATAACCTTTAAATCATCAACATCAAATCATCAGAAGCACAATTAATGCCGAGATGCATTAACGTCACTGAAATAAACAAAGCTGACATGTTTATTCATTGTGTATCGTGTGGGCGTGTCTTTCGCCCCCAGCCTACAAACCCTCACCGCAGTTCAATGACCTTTTGAACCTTTTCACACGCCGACTGTTTGTTTGTCCTCTGACTCTCCTTACAAGATTTATTTACATGCATGATTATGCATTTATAGCCACAGCGGCGACGGGCGGCGGGCATGCTGGTGTGTTTGTGCTGAATGCCTTTCATGTCTTCTTACAGCGCTGACATCCTACACACTTAACCACAATGCCCCTCGGAGCTGAACACAACACCTGACAGGCAACAGAGGAGCAGGTTTCTATAGTCAGCCAGGGAAGGAGGGAGCAGTGGGTTTGATCACATGCAAATACCACACACACAGGGGATATAGGTGTTTATGTATGAAAACAAAGAGTCTTATTGTAGACCAACTTTACTGAATTATGCAGAAGGCTTGCATCTGTTTGTGTGTGCATACTAATTCATGAGCTGAGAGAATATTTAGACCCAGAGGAAGAGTCTGTAAAGTAGCTGGTGTCTTCTTGTGTTTTCGGAGAGTTGGTCGGTCCGACTCGGAGCAGTGGATGCCAGTGGTCTTTTTTATCCCAGCTGTCCATCACACGTCCCCCAGTGCCCTTCCTTACCCCTCCTCCAGCCAGCTCTGGGCTCCTCGTGGCAGGGAATGAAAGGCAAACTGAGCGCTTAAATGGGTCTGCAATGTTACACCACAACAGGGCCCATGACCACCCCCCCGCCCCCGACACCGGCTCTGGTCTTTGAAGAAGATATTTATAAACCATTAGTGTGGCAGCGTGGCGAGGGTTGGCTGTTTTATCTCCCAGATCTGTCATGTGCTACCGTGCACGAGGCGAGCTGCGCTGACAGACTGACAGAGTGGCGGCTGATAGGACCGCGGCAGCACAAGCCCAGAGTGGTAGGCGGCGGCCGAGGGCCCCCCCCGAATGCCTCGCCACTTCACTGCCGGTGGGACGTGGGGAGGGTTTAATGCAGTGAGACCGTAATTAAGAAGATGAGTGATCTGATTACAGTCTTAAATTGGGCTCTCATCAGAGATGAATTACAGGATGAGACTTATGAGCTATAACATACTGAAACGCCTCCCAAGCATCTGAACATCTGGAGAGAGAATCTGTTCTTCTTGAGTGTTTATAGGGAATCGCTTAAAGAAACACTTGTATTCTCTGTATACAAGCCCGACTCTGTTGAAATCATAGCTCAACTGACTTATATCAACAATATGATCTGGGAGTTTTAAAAGTTTGCAAGTATTATATAAAGTGCTGTTTTTTACGTGTTATTATTGTCATAAATTGTTACCTACATATGTAAATAAAATGTTTTACTGCTAAGTGACTCAACTGCATGAGATCTCTGTTTAAAGCAACTTCTTGACACTCAGATCATGTCCACACACGCTAAACAAACTTTTTCCTCTGCGTTTCTAAGTTTGTAGTTCTAAGTCACTAGACTTTGAAAGGCCTTCCAGAGGGCAGATGTTCAAAAACAGCTGTTTCTATGTATCTGTACTCATGTAAAATGGAGCTTTTTGGAAACAGCTTACTTCACAAAGGCGCACTGTTGCTTTATGTAATGAGCATGCAACAGAACAACAACAATGGCGGCTATAAACTGGTTTCTCTACGTTCGGTTAGCACTGCTAGGACTATTTACAAGTAAGAAGCTAAATTTTGCATTACTGCGCCAGAATACACGTATTCACAGGCGTCTATCTCACCCCATATTGGACCACAGTGTTCTCTGCTACTGGAAGGATCATTGCTGGCATCCTAATTGAGCGTTAGTACTCAATTGTGTGTTCATCTCTAGATGAAGATATTTTGCAAAGTGAATGTTGTGTAGACAGAGATCGTTTTAAAAAAAAGGGGGAAATATCTCTTCAAAAAAATATTTGCAGTAGTGTAAACATGGCTTAAGGTTGATAATTTCAAATCTAAACTTTAGTCCCAATGAAAGCGAAAGTGTTAAAATGACAAATCACAGTTTTATTTTGACCTATTTCTTGGTTGAACGTCCCGAAGACTCTGCTGGTCGCCTGCCAACTGCTCGGAGCCAAGAAACACAACAATTATACAACTGTTTCTGGTTCCTCTCTCTTCTCTTTCCCCTCTTCCGCTTCTCCTCCTTTTACACCCAGCTCTCCTCTCTCTGGTTCTGTTGGAGGTTTCTTCCTGTTAAAAGGGAGTTTTCTCTCTCCACTGTGGCCAAGTGCTTGATCATTGACCAGATAATTGACCAGACCGCTGAAAAGCTGCAGAAATATTTGGCTTCCTTGTTTGCTAAATCGTAAAAAATTATTAAAAATATTACTGTATTAAACACCTTCTTCAATTTTAACACAATCAATCAGGTTAAAATTATAGTACAGCAGTGAAACACACGCTCAGCTCATCTTATATCTTATTCTATATTTACCTTAAGCAGAGAAATGAGGTGATTAATAATTAACATTACCTGGTGCACAAGCCATTACATAGGCTAAATCAATATTTCAAAAAAGTCTAATAATAGCATGCTATTTTAACATGTATTTAGGACATGGAAGACATGATTGACTGCATATATCTTGTTAGAACATGAGCAGGTGTGGGTAATAAGTGAAAAATGTGCATTATTTAGAGAAAAAGGAAGCCTGTTTTATATACTAACTCTTTATAGACACACCAGCCTGTAGATATTCTACCTTTGTATCATTAGAAATTATGCTTTGATGAATTTCACTCAGTGAGAGCAAGCAGTTAAATCTTCAAAGGTACAGGCTCAGAAGAGTCAGGCGCTCTCGGTCAGTGGTGATGGTCGGAGCCCCGCTGGCCCCCATCTCCACTCTACATTACATCTAACAGCCTGTTACAGGAAGATAGTGCCATCTGACCCTCTCATCCACACACTCACAGGATGTCCACCTACAGTAAAGCTGAGGGGCCTGACCCAAGGTGAGAGCTACAGCTTCAGGTCTATAGAGACCACAGGAAATCACTTGGCCTGTCATGTGTCCCACCTGAGCCCAGGCTGCTGCTCTTTTCTCCCATTTACTGTAGGGACACAGGTGATGTTTGCCTTATTCTCAATAAGACAACTTTGCACTTTCCAACCTTTACCAGATTAATCTGAGTCTTCCATCTTTGTACTTCATGCCATTAGGTCCCAATGCTTCACTATATATAATCAAGAGAAATATGACAAAAGAGTTTTCCATGGAGGTTAAACAGTTGGAGAACCAGGACATGTTGGAGCAAGACAGACATGGATGCATAATAACTGAGAATTGAGAGTTGATGGGATGTTACTAGAGAGGTAACATGTAACATGTGGGAACCATCAATAGAAATAAGCTAATATTATAGCTGGAGATTGAGAGACCGACACACTCAGTTCCGAGAGTACTAAACAATACGAATATAAGGGAGAAAGAGGTTTCACATATTGTAAGAACCAATTTCAAAAGCTTGTGGACCTAAAAGAAGACGACAGCAACCTCCCAGAACAAAAAACAGTCAACGTCAGAAGTCTCAGGCAGCACCAGTACCTGACAAGATCCACTCCAACTGATTCACAGTTATCATAGCAGCTAAATTGAGTCGGATTGAGTCAACACTTGAGCAAAGCTTAGAAACAACATAGCAACTTTGGAAACAATACCAGAAGGTCAAAGCACCAGCTACTGGAGACAGAACAACCTGATCACTGCCTGGATGGACCTCAACAAAGCCTCCTTCACACTAGAGTGCTTGGCACTATGCAGAGCACTGATAACCCTCAATGGGGCTATGGAAAACAACACTAGAAGCCAACTCTAAGGAAAGATATCATGACACTGTGTCAGCCTCCTCTGATAAATAAATGACATGTGCGCCAGGAGTGATTGAGACATAGACTCCCCAGGATCTACAGGAAGGAGTCTTTCAGATTGGATGATTATAGGAAGAGCGGGAAGGCGATCAGGACTGAAAGGGTGAAATTACCAGGAAGCAAGATAACAGACATACAGGACAGCTACAAGTACCGAGGTATCCCAAAGACTAATGGGAGCCATGATCATCAACTGAGAGAGGAAGTGGCTGGCATTTGAGAAATCAGTGGTTCCAAAAAGCCGACCTGAGGGAAAGCTCAGAGGGTCTTAACACAATACAAGGTCCTAAGCTCCCAACAGATGCTGGGCTCTACCACAGCAGACAGGACCCAAGGTTGTACAAAGACGTCCATTAAACAGTCGAGCGCATGGTAGCAGGTTGTCAGTTGCACGCTGGGATAGTGTACACAGAGGAGCACAGCCATGTGGCTGCTGAACAGGAACATCTGTGCCGAGTTTGGATTAGAAGGACCCAAGTCACGATGGGACAATTACAAATGTTTGTAATTTTGGTGGATCCGATCCTTTAACAGCTGCTTCACCTTTGTCCCGGTTTCACTCACCTGTGGCACATGGTGCAGGTCACCTACAACAAACTGGAGCTAAATTTAGACTGAAAACTGGAGCCGTATGTTACATAAGGAAAAGAGGCGACACAGAGATTATTCCCCAACCAGATTAGATTTTTATCTGTTGTTTGTTTCTGGAAAATGTGCTTGGGCTGTGTTCCCTTTGTGGAAAAGCAGTCATTTAAGCAAATAAAGTACAACCCAATAATTGAGCAAATGTGGACATTACAATTTAACTTATCCTTACAGGGTAAATTACATTTAAATCAAATTATCTGCTGTTGTCAAGTCTGTGTTTCTATAAGATCAAACACACACATTGTGTAAATTAAACACAGGAGAAGCTATTGCGCTGCACTTGTCTAAAATAGGTTGTTCAGTGTCTCACCCCTGCAGATTATTACTGTCCGGTGCAGCTCTGTGCCTCAGCAGTCACAGCCGTGTTCAAGTGTGACATTTTACTGCCGAGCAAAGTGTCTTGTATCTATTCGCCAAGCTCGCAAATCACAGCTGTGATTTATGTGGCGCAGTGAATTGAACAGGTAATTTCGCTCCTGCTTTAACTCCCTTCTGTGCATTACTGTGCTAATGTGACACTTTATTGATCCCTGTAGGGAAATGTTCTTTTCCCAGCAAGGTCTAAGTGCAGGGTCAGTAACAGGCGAGCAGCTCAGCAGCTGGTAAAGATTCAGTGTCGTGTTGAAGGATGTTTGCCGTCACAGGGGCTTAAACCTGTGGCCTGCTGTGGTTGAAGGACGGTCACCGAACTCAACACGCTGCCAAAAGCTTCCTGTTGTTACAAGATTTCCCTGTTAGTTAATGCAGATGTACAGTACAGTTATTATCTGCTGTTTTAACGGCACTGCAATCCTCACACTACCTGCTTGGATATATGAAAAAGTAAGCAGACATATTAAGAAACAAACAACATGATACTACGGTGGAATCTGAGCATTAATTTAATTTAATGTGGGGATCTGGAGACACAGCAGCAGCAGTAAAACACCAGTTGAAGTAGCACAGTAGCAAATTACTTTTGCGATCATACACACAAACCTATTACCTTAAGTTACCCACTGGCCCCACTATCTCAAACATTAATGTCTTTGGATAATTTCGCAAGTCAGCGGTTGCACAAATGTTCATCAAAAAAATGTTTGTGTGTACACTCATCACACAATTCAAACACATGAGAACATTGTGTTTGCCTTCTGATCCAGCAGTGGGCTCTTGACCTTTCGCATGTCTTCTTGACCCATCAAGTCACTAATGTTATGTTTATTTTGCAACAAAAAAGAGGCTATCAAGCAAAGCTATCCTGTGTGGACAATCACAACATCATTTGAATACATTTGAATTTGCGTATCGTATCAAATTTGTGAGTGAGAACCCATCTATTAATCAGTATTTAGTTTGACGCTCTAGTTATATAGCATCTCATACTACAGAGAAAAACAATCTGATATAAAAGATCAGAGAGAACGCTCTGCAGATACTGCACCAACACACAAGCAAAGTAAATAAAATGTTTTATTTTGCTTCACAACCACAGCAGAATGAAGAGAGAAGGATTTTAATTCACAACCACTGACACGTTGCCTGCAAACAACAAATAGATAAATCATAAACACATCTAACAGAGGAACGATTGTACCGTAATGGCCGTAATGGACCATCTGATTCAGATGTTTCACCGACAGTCATGCACTTTCTCTTTCAAAGAAAAGGAAATAAAGTGGTCCCCAGTGAGCAAACCGTCAGCGAGAAAGAGTCTTTACACAACAGGGACATGAAGTCGACGTGTGCTTCCATTTTACACAGTTGCGAGCAGCGGTGATTTACGAGAGGTGAGAATCAACATGGATTATCACGGTGTAAAAGGATTCAATGGCTCCCCCAACACTGACATGATAGATTTAGTCAAAGAGGCTTTTAAGGCCCCTCGAGGGTCCACTTGTGAATGCATTATAAACTGCGCTTTTCTCAAAATGCTCGCCTCGCTTTTGCGATTAGATGGAGAACAGTTGCTCCTCTGAGACTGGCCGAGTGGTGTCTCTGTGTAATGGTCAAAGGCGAGATGGGGATTCTGGTGTTTTGTTTAATCCTCCTGAGCTACTTTTCTCTTCCACAAATATATAAATATAAACCTGGTTTCTTCATGATAGCAGATTTGCGAAATGGTAATTTCCCTGAGATGTGGACCAAAGAGACATGTGAAATTAATATGAGGATGTTTCAATCTATTACTGTAAGTAACCACTGTTTTCATCTGATATTTTCTCCATTAGTCAATTAACTGTTTTGTCTTTGGCAATGTCTGTTCTAATTTCAAATTGTTGCTTATATTCAACAGTCAAAAAGCCACAAACATATTTCATCTATTGATGTCACAATAGACAGTGACAAACTACAAATCCTTATATTTGACAAACTATACACAAACTATAAATTAAATAAATCTGAAAACTGCTATCACTTAAACCCAACATACACAAGCAATGTTTTAATTCTTCAAGGGCCTAAAACCCGGGGTGTAACTTCTACTATTCCCTCCAGGGCTGAACATATATAGGAAAAAAACTAACTGTTCTAAAGAGAAGCTTTTTTAAATCAAAGCAAAAAGCTTTAAGTTTAACATTTAAATCTTGAGAGCTGCAGTTATCACAGTTCTTTGTTGTTGTGTGGAGCTTTTTACTCTACTATAAAGTGCCTGGTTCTGTTAAGATCTTTGAAGACAGCTGGGAGCAAAGGGGTTAAGCTTTTAATTCTGCTACAGTTCAACAGAGCATTGATTAGTTTGGATGGGGCCATTGATGGAGGCAGAGGTTGTGTTTGTTGTGGAGGAGGTGTTTACAGATGGTAAACAGAGCATTTGCATGCTCATAAAATGAAGCATGCGGTTTTATTTTTGTGCAACTTTCCATGTTACAGCGTTGTGTTGTGTTTCTGAATATAACCGTCGGTGCCCTGAGCTTATCCTGCTCTGGCAATTAAAGCTGAGCACACACAGTGGACTTATAGACACATTGGTGCAGTGACTGAAGGGAGCCTGTTGCCCTTTGACCCCTGCAGCCTCACACCCACTCTCTGCTCTGAGACCCCTTTCTCCCGTCATGTCGATCTGCAGCACACGTGCAGATAAACAATCGCTGTTTCCTAGGCCAGGTCACTCAGCTGCCTCTCCACACTCTAATCTTATTATCAGCCCAAGCTGGCTTTAGCAGGGAGGGGGACGGAATCAACAAAAGTCGTGCTCAAGACAAGACATCGTAACATGACCACTGTCCTTTAACTTGGAAAACAATCGCATTATAGTAGAAACCTGGTGATGAGCATGGAAAGGCTGAGTCTGGGAGCGAGGCTGAAAATTATAGTTTCCACTAACTACACAGATATTGTACAGTAATTGTAAAAAATCATGTAAATACAACATAATAAAATATTGATAATAAATACAGTATAATATATAATCATATCATTTTAACACAGTTGTGTTATTTCTGTTTTTTATACAAATCTATAGATAAACAGTGAACAATAATTTACTGGAACATCAGTTAACTGGAAAATATTAAAAATTTATTAAAACTTGCGTACCATTTCCGATTTTTTCAATTTCACTTTTCTGGTCAATTCAGTTTTCGTCTCTCATTTTCACACAAAAGCACGAAAAGCACACATAGTTAAATATTTCTAGATGGTGCAACATCTACATTTACACTGGAATTAAAAAACGTAAAGCTAATTTATGCTCAACGTTAGATAAGACTATGAAAAGGGACCGAGCTTTCTGTTCGTACTCTGCGTTCATTTCATCCATCGCTTTATGGACACGATGTAACATACAATACGGAGCAGGATGGAAATTGAGTGTATTTATAAATTGACTTGTCTTAAGGACCTTTCAATGCCCTTTACAATACCAGCCACACACATTCATATAATGACTCCATGCAGAGCACTTTTCTGTCACACATCAGTCACACCATCAGGGGCAATTAGGGGTTCACTGTGTCGCCCATGGACACTTTGGCGTGCAGAACTGGAGCAGCCGGGTATTGAACCACTGTCAGATTAGATGTGAGACACGTAGCAGCTGTCATTCTTGAGCTTTGTGTCATGAAACACCTGGTTCAGAAACAACAGCACCTACCTAACCTTTGTTTTACAGCCTTTTCAAAGAAAACCGGCTTCTAGGAAAGAAAGAAAAGCTCTTGAGGGCACAAGCTATCGTCCGCGCCTTCACCTAAACCAATTAGGCTGTTGATCAAATGCAGTGGTCCCCTCACCCCCAAATGATGCTCTCAAAAGGAGTATACATACACTTGTAGCTGAGGTGTTACTCTGTGATATCATGAGGGACACTGAAAACTGTAAATAATTGGTCCACATGAGAAACACAACAGCAGCAAACACAGGATCTGAGAAGGATTATTTACCAGTGTGAGGCAAAGGGTGAGTCTGCTGTTCATGGTCTATCGTCTGTAATCCACCTTTCATCCAGCTGAAGCTGTACATCAGACTGAGACTGAGACCACACTGGAACTAACTCTATAAACTTTATTTCAGTAAATGATTTCAACTGCGCAAATAAATAAAACTATTTTTTCCGTATTCGTAAACATTCACAAACACGGACAAAATTAACGCTGAGACAAAAGGTTCCGTCTGTCTTCGTAAACGTATCCAATGTTGTTCGTAAAATGAGCCTTAAATAGTGATTGTATGATCTCAAATTATTTCCAGTATAAATGGATGGCATTGTCTTTTACCATTTAAGCGTGTCATGCTTTTGTAAAACAATTAAGAGATTTAAATCTATCTTTAAATCTCTCTTCAAAATGTTACGTCATTGTTGAAATGTCTTCCTCATGTCCTTTGGTCTTTTCACTTGAGCTTTTGTTCATCACTTAACTATTTATTCAAGTGGTACTGCTCCATATCTTTCAGGATACGTGCATGAATACAGACAAAATGAACACATGAGCGCTATTTTCCTACATGTTTCTAAGGTTGCGCCTAAATGAGCCGCTAGAGTCAAAAAACAAAATAGAAGAGAAATAAAAATGCTCTTCTGCTATGGCGGCATATGTGCTTATATGCTGAAACTCTTTCTGTGACTGCAGCAGTGACACTAATTTTCTCATTTGGAATCAGTACGGACATGAGCACTGATCAGACAATCTAAATGCACGACGGTCGTCTCCACTGCAGGATTTTTCTGAAAACTCTCTGCCAATACTTTGTTCTTCTTTGGGCTAATTTGTGTCAGAGGAGGAGAACAGATGAATAATGAAATAAAGGCATAAATGCCACAAAAGCAGGAAATGTCTTAGTCTGAGTCGCTGATTAATCACAAACTGGATTTGACTCGCTTCAGTATGAAAAGGGAGCGCTTTAATCAGTGTTTTGTCTCAGGTTGTATGTATGCAACTATACGAAGTATAAATAAAATAGAAAATGCAAATACAACCAAATATATAGAGCTAGATATAAGAAAATAAGCAAATGTTTTCCATTAACATGGATACGCATCTTTTCAGCATTGTTTTTTCTCCGAAATAAAAGGTTTCATGTCTGCAAACATTAACATTCATAACAATTTGTCCATGAAAGGCTGATATTGGCCGATTTTTAGCAATGAATCAATCAGGCTCTTATTCACCTCATCAGTACACCTCCTGGATCATTGCAATGTGCGTTCAGTTTGAATGCTTCCCACTGAATGCTCCAGTTTCCAGTGCTGGACTATTTCTCTGATGTGTCACCACTTTCGGGATGAAATCCTAAATTTCACTGGCTCGACTTGACACCAGAGAAACTTTATGACTTCATCTTCCCATTTGAAATGAAGCATATTTGAAGTCTGAGCCGTGGCGCTAAAGGTGCCGCGGCTGCCGAGCTTATCAGGTTTGTGCAGGTTTCTTAGAAGCAGCTGTGTTCGCCAGATCAATTTAGAAGACCAGCCAACCTCTGGGTCGGGAAATAGAAATGAGAAAAATTTCCCCTCCTGAAAATAAGACCATATAGGTGAGACTTACTCTATAGATACTAATATATGTGACTTAATGCATGACTGGGCCCACTGCCACTTTGCTGACAGAGATAAGGGAGAAGGCTAAAAAAGCAGTTCATGTTTTTGTACACGTGAGGTAATTTAATTTCAGTTCAGCTAACTACTCTATTATTACAAAGCTATTCTCAACACTTCTTATTTCAGAGCGGCCATTAAACTGATACTGCAAATGAGTTACTGTGTTGAGCAAATTATCTGTTAATAACATGTCAAGTGATTTAGTCAGAATTTCATGTCAGAGAGAGTGGAGTTATAATAGAGATGTGCTTATATTCAGTATAATCCATGTCTGCTGTCCACTAGTGAACACTCAACCAGTTCTCAGACATTTATAATGATTCAGCTTAACACTTTTCTTTCTCCTCATACAAACAACTTTAACAATATGCTCCCAAATTATATGGGCTTTTCTGTGGTTCATGCCCCACTAGTTTTTGAGTAATTACGCCAAAATACTTAGATAGAAAACAACCTAGATAGAATGGCACTCAGTAGAGCGCATACCTTCACTAAAGCCCAACGGTCCTCTGATGAAACCACATTTAAATTAACAGGATCTGCATTCACTAACTAAACATGACAGAGTTTGACATCAAGATCCAGGAAATATTCTGAGAAATAAAAAATAAAAATGTTTAAGATCCATCCCCTGATCCAGATCTGCACCAAAACATACAGTAAATGTAGAATTAAGGGATGGGAATTTTCTGCTTAACTTGCTACAGTGAACAGGAAATTAAATGAAATTCACCTGAACCGTTCGTGCAGAGACGCTGACATTAGGTATGATGCAGAGGAGAAATTTCTCCTACCAAAGCTCCCTGGTCATACTAATGACATCGTGAGAGGCTTACAGACAGGAGTGTCACTTCAAGTGATGTTAAGGTCATTACTCTGCCCGGCTTCAATTCTCCGCCATCCCAAAGAGCCAATTATTCCAGGGTTTGACGGATCCCTGAGATTGTAAAATGCTGTTTGGTGACGCTTTCTGCTTGGTAGGTTGTTTCTATTTTGAGTGGCAATACCTAGAGGTATTGATTCTAATGGCAATTGCCTCACCGCCACCAGCGGGACCGAGCCGAAAGAAGATTTGATCCACAAACTAAATTGATGCTACGGCTCCTATATAAACACTTGAGAGAAAAAAGAATAAGTAAAGGGATTCATGAAAACAACAAAAGCCATTTCAGGAGAATTTGTTGTCACATGGGGAGTAAGTAGTGCGGTAAGAGACAGAAAAAAATCCTGACCGTACAATTATATGCTGTCAAAATACTAGTTACACATGTCATTGACAGTTTTTTTTTAGAGCTGTCAGTTTAACGCGTTATTAACGGCGTTAATGCAAACCCATTTTAACGCCGTCAATTTTTTTAACGCGAGTTAAAGCAGAGCTGCAGCTTCAGTATCTGTGTTCGGATCCAGTCTGACCTGCTCTTGCTTTTTGTTTTAATATTTCGCCAACTAAAATATATATTTTTAAGCTATTGTAGCGTCCACAGGACACACGGAACTTCTTCGTGGTTTAGTAACTTTTATTATCCTCTACGCGGACATGTGCACTCCGTCATCGCACACATCAACAACACTTCACTTCCTCATTGAGCCCGATCCCCGAACAACCCCATCCTATTGGTCCAAACAGTTACATGTTCCACCCAGACCCCTTCACTGACCCTCAGACATCAGAACGCTCCTTAAACACAGTGTTTTACTGAACATACGTCAAAACCAAACATAAACATAAACCCAGTCCGTTACACTATTAGGCTGCAGCTATATGGTTTTATGTATTTAAAAATAGGGTACTTCTTATTTCATACATTTTCCACAAATATGGGGAGGACTCAAATAGCCCTACAAAGTTCTGTGTTTAATTTATTTCAAAGTAGGCCAACACTTGCCTGTGTATTTTGTTTGTTTGTTATTTTGTTGCTTGTCTGTTTGGGTAGCTAGCTGAAAGCAAAGAAGTAGTAGGCTTACCTTTTATTGGTAACCTAACTGTTATGGTTAATTGTTTCTGAAATAAGAGGCCTGACTGCTATGTTCACAGCAAACTTTTTTTAGTTTAGAATTTTTTTTAATATTAAGCCATGGTTTAACTGCACTATAGGCTGAGTCCTTGTTTACCTGAAATGTGCACTTTATAATTTTATTTTGTACCGCCCTGTTTGGCAATGTTGTTTTTCAATAAAATAAAACATTTGCATAAAGCAAGCCAATCCACTTTTCCATGTTGATAAGAGCATTAAAACGAAATAAAATGATGGAAAAAAAATAAATGAAGGGACATTTAGAATAGATAAAAATTTGCGATTAATTGCGCTTAATCGCGATTAAATATTTTAATCGTTTGACAGCACTAGTTTTTTTAAAACGTTTTTTAGATGAATGGGCCTAAAACTTGAAACAAGAAAATGATGATTTATGATTAATCAATATTTTACAAAACAATCTATCAAATATACACAAGCTTCAGAACAGAACCAACAGTGGGTTTGCTTTAATTCATTTATTACAACACTACATTATTCAACTTTTTTGACCAATCAAATGAGTTGCTCTTTCCGTCCAAGTGAACATTTGTACCAAATTTGACGAAATTTCCTCAAGACATTTCCGAGGTATCACGTTCCCAAGTATTGAACACACACACACACAGACAAACCTGTAAACATAATGTCACTGGTGAGGACTAACATTACAGAGCCACGGTGTAAAGCAGTTTTAATCTGCGAGGTGGAATAACTGCAGCCCGCGCGCTCGAGTTGCCTTGCCAATGCAGGATTGACCCGAGGGACCTTCTTTAGCCTCAGATAACCACGCCAGAAGCCTGTGAGGACAGGTTAGACCTCGAATCAGATGAGAGCATTAATCTGGCCTCAACAACCCTCCCGTCCATCTGGCGAGACAGTCGAGCAACAGGAGAAAGGAGCAAGGATGCCTCTCACTCCTCAATGAATACTAATCTCCCATCTCTGCTCAGACTGAAGCCACCGTGCTTCAGAACACACCCGTTCTGTTCTTCCACGCATTCAAATCCTCCAGTTTCTTACGGCTATCATCCACCATTTAAAAACTAACATATCAACAGTACAGCCTCGCACATAACTCATCCAACCCTGTCACACCACAGTGAGAAAATATCCCATCTCCCTTTGCTTTACTATAACCTCCAAACAAGGCAATAATCTGAGTGCGCCTCAGTGCAGAACTCATCCGCTGCGACCAGACAGCCCATTTCCTACCTGCACTACAAAGTCAAAAGAATAAAGATGTTTCTTTTTCTCTCTTTACAGACGAGCAGTTTTCAGGCGTTTTAACCCCGACAAATCAATCTCACTCTGTAGATAAAAGGAAACATTTAAAAACGCTGATGAAACTGGTTTTAGTGCATTAAAAAAGAGCCTCCCTCATATATTACAACAGCTTGCAACAACTGAGTATTTTTGATGAGCTGCAGAAACTGCCTGAAACTTAATTTCTGCAGGTGAACGCGTTCTTGAGCCACGAAGTCCTGCATTAATAGGATTTATTTTTCTCAAACGTTTCCGTGAACATCTCTCTGCAGACGTCAGTCGGGGGCTTTTTGCGTAATGTATGTGGGTTTGTGCACCTGGTGTCTAAAGTTCACACGCTGGTTTCTAACCAGAGCAAAGGTCTCTTTTAAAGACTGAATGTACCTCATTAGTTTGTGCCGCTTCCTCTCAGAGTGCACCTGGTCTGAAGCAGCACGACCCTCGCCTACGCCTGGGGTGTAAATGACACACTCCTACGAGATGCATCATTTATGGCCACAATCAGGGGAAACCGGCGGCTTCCACAAACTCAGCACAGCTCATTTGGATGCTTTTTTTTCCTTTGTAGAATATCTATGATTCAGAAGCTGAGCGGTTACAGCAGCAGAGGTAAAGACGAAGGAGCAAAGCAAACATCTGATTGGCCGAGAAGGGAAGATGGACCAAAGTGTCCCCATCGTCTCATCCTGCAGGTGGTAAAACTCCACTGGTCACCAGCGGCCACATCATTAGTCTCATGAAGATGGAGTGTGGATGAGGAGGCGGCGGGGAGGTGAGGACACACCTGTCAGGCACCAGCGCTGGCTCAATCAGCCTGAGCTTCATTACGATTCACTGCACTGAAAATCGAAATCTACAGCGACGTGCATT
The DNA here is from genome assembly GCF_963576545.1 of Limanda limanda. NCBI lineage: Eukaryota > Metazoa > Chordata > Actinopteri > Pleuronectiformes > Pleuronectidae > Limanda > Limanda limanda. The sequence goes on along the minus strand of NC_083641.1, from coordinate 20,969,435 downwards.
GGACACAGCCTCAGCCCATCGGTAGGTTTAAAGAAAGATTTAATTAACTGACCAAATAGAATTCACTGAACAGCAGCTGAATTTAAACGAAGTCTTTGTCCGATACATATTCGTGAGCTGTGGGAGGTCATGACACAAAATGTTGATGGTTGTTAGGGTAGTTGTGGTTCCAGCAAACCTGAGTACGGTGAATATACCACACAACAAAAACACCAAATGAGGGACTATCTTTTGGAAGAAGTTACAGAGATTATACCTGTCGTTATAAACTATTTCAGTATCCATGAACTTTTTGTGTGAGGAACTTAAAAGATAATAAATTCAAATCCTGTACTAATGAAAATGTGCATTTAATCCAGTATACATTAAATTACATCTACCACATCCTATTCATCCAGGTCATGGAATCTTCAGGAATTTGGACTTGCTTGTGTTTGCTGTTTCGTGTTTAATCCACTTCTACCTGACTAGTGGGAGATTTATTCATGTTCAAATCCTGAAGCTGACACATTTTGTACCTCAATGTCTCACTGGTTTGGACTTATAACGCAGGTTACTTTCTCTTGTCATACTTGACATCAGAAACCTTTTCCATCCTGTTCAAATGTCGCAAAGTATCAACAACCATCAGTTGACATCTGTAGCTGCCTCATAAAAACATGAATATTTGATCAGATTAGGAAAATGCATCCTCCTGGGTTTTACTACCATTGTAAACAACACTTCTCGGACGGATGAGCTGGAGATTGTCAGGCGTGTTACTGTACTTTTAATAAATATGCTGTTAGAAACAATTGTGCCCAAATTGATGTGTGAAGGGGCAGTGATCTTAAAGCGGGTCACCTCTGTTTAATCACAGGAGAGAAAACACCATAACATATACATGACTGTGAGCTTTCCTCTCTGTGAGTAGTTTCAATAAGTGAATAATTCAAGTGCACCACACGAGGGCTGGAATAGACGGGACTGTAAAAGATAGAGATGAAATGGTTTGAAAATCATTTAATATGATAACAGTCATCAGAAATATGATATTCTGTACTTAAACCTGCAGCTAAACTGAACCAGTACAACTTCTCAACCCTTCCTCCTGTTTCAGCTGAGACTAAAGCGCCTCCCTGCACAAATCTCATCGCCCTGCAGAGCCGGAGAGACTTCCTGCCTTACTGCATGCAACATGAGCTGCTGCTGGCTGGCTAATTGCAATAGGCAGACATTTGGCTAACTCACGCTATGTAGACAACCACTATAGCAACACTTGGCTTTACAGCTCAACCAACAGTACGCCAGATTCCGATGTGAATAAGGATTGATGTTCCAACGCATTTTTATTCGCATTGAATGACTGTAAAATTAAAAACATTTATCTTAATGTGTACTTTTTTTGATGTCCAATCTGCTATCTGAGGAGGTGGGATTTATGACGTATATTGCAGCCAACCACCAGGTGGCGATCACGATACCATTGTGTTTTCCATCCGTGTTTACAGTCTATGCTCTCTATATGTCAGCTGGTTCCCTGTCTAGAATGTACCCAGCCTCTCCCCCACTGTCGGCTGCGATTGGCTCCAAGCCCAACTTTGATCCTCAAAGGATATGCAGTAAAGATAATGGATGGCAGGATGTACGATCAATATGTTGGGTCTAATAATTAGGTTAAATTATTTAATATTCTGCAAATACTACACTCTTAATTTATTATTAATTTAGAACAATAAGGATACTACATAGAGTGCACTCTATCCAATTGCGACTGGAATATTTCTCTGAACATGAAAACAGTTTAATCACTCGGAGCTCAACAGAATGAATCAATGCTGTGGCAACAGAGGCTGTTGATCAGCAAAACTTGTTACAGTCTGTATTTTTCCACAGAAAAAAAGTTGAATTGGGTTTTCAACTATATCATTAACTCTCCTTTGTGGTCGAGCTCTGTCGCCTTTCACTTTAAATCAGAAACATGAACAAACCAAAGACTTTTTACAGTCATGGGGAGAGAAGTTTACACTTGATGCCTCCTCTTCTGTACAGCATTTGAAAATTTTCTTCAGTCGGAGTTAAACTGTTCCCAGTCGTTGCTGACGGAGCCACACAATCATGAGAATTATTCTACGGTTACAGCTGCTGTGGCCAGCAGATCGCTAATGCACTCAGTGCAGCTCACATCAAAGCAAATCATCCGGCAACAAAATGCTGATTAGTTTGTGAAAATAATGGACATTCTGTTCCATATTTTTCCTTCTGATGCCGGGGAAACATGGATCATTTGTTTAATCTGCATCAGCTAAAATGTACATGGCTCCAACATAATGATATTCCCTTTATAACAGCAAAGCAAGCACAACAGGCAAACTGCAACAAAACACAGGAGACATATGCAAGCGAAATGGTGGCATGTTCCACAAACAGTGTTTCTGCTGTTCACCAAACTAAGACCTTTCAATTACACTGAAAGTACAAAAGTGAAAAAATATTTCTGTGTTAATTTAGTACACACATATTATTGACTTTTTACTTCCCATGTCTTTATAACAATAATTATAACCTGGAGCAATGTATGGATTACAAAGCAAGGACCACCGCCCCCCCCAGGACCAGAGCCTCTGTTTGATGTGATCATGAATATTTCTTGTTTAAAAGCCAGAGAACTTAAGACTATGAATAAAAAATATCCAAAGAGACACAAAATCCCCAAAAGACACAAAAAATAAACAAAACATAAAAAGTCAAAAATGTCTCTTTGCCAGTTTCTCATAATCCATTAATATCAGGACCCAGATAACTGGCAAAAACAAATACTTAGTAATATACTTTTGCTACAACTGACACTTCCAGGAAACTGTCATCTTTCACTCCTGACTTAAATATGCCCGGGGGGTCTGCTATCACAGGGTTATTATTCATCTTGAGATAAATAAAATACTTGATTACGATTGGATAGAAAATAGTTATGTGACCCATGCAGTTGGAGGTCATTAAATTAGATAAGTTTGTACGGTATTTAAACATTTTTTTTTTGTTTCTTACGCTACTCAGATATGCGTTGGATTAAAGCTTGTTGGTCGGTGTGCCTGAAGTCATAATGACAACAATCACACTTTCATGCTTGGCTTACAAAACATAGCTAGCCTTCATGCAAATTTGCCGTGCTAGCTAACACTACAATGCTAAAGAGAAGTACACAAGATACATAAATTCCACAACTAGCAGGTTAGCCAGCTACATGTGCCTCCTCTTTTGCACTACTGCTCGACTGTTTCGAGATTTCAAGGGCTGGTTCCTCCGTTACCACGTGAAAAGTTGAGTTCTTCTCAACTTCTGCCACACTCTGTACTAACAAAACAATGCAACAGTACCACAATGCAATTTGACATTGCATGGTCTTTCATAATTCAAAGAAACGGAGCGGCTTTTCCATTAAAGCTACATACGTGTTAGTCCTGTGTTCCGTGGCTACAGTTAGGGATGGGGGAAAAAAATCGATATGCTGCCTCCCAAATCGATTTTTTTTTTTTTTTTTTTTTTTAAACATATTTATTGGTTTATACCAGGGGGGATATATTGGGGGAGCAACTTCACCCCAGAGCATGTTGACCAGCTCTTGTTTTTGCACAAGAATCTAAACATACCCAAGCACTAGCTTTGCATCGGCTACATGCAAACAACAATAGCCTACTTTTTGTTTATTTCAAAGTTTATATTTTAAGTAAACTTTTATTCATTCTGTTTAATTTACCTTTTATTTATTGTTTAAAAGTAGCCTAAGTGGCATACATTTCTTAATCTGTCAGTTTGTGTGCAGTTGACAGGGGCTATACAATAATAGGGAACATTTTTATTTATTTTCTCTATTGGCTGCCCGGCAGTCATTAAGTTAATGTTAATATTTGAAATAAAACTGGTAAAGCTCTAAGTGAATTTGACTGTGTTGTATTTGAAGGAATGATTCAACATTTTTCCACGGTCCAGTATTTAAAAAAAAAAAAATAACCAAAAGAAATCCCAGGAAATCGTAATATCGAATCGCAATACTTACAGAATCGCAATACATATCGTATCGCCACCTAAGTATCGTGATAGTATCGTATCGGGAGGTCCCTGCCGATTCCCTTCCCTAGCTACAGTAGAGCTACCGCTCGTCTGTCAACACACGTCAACATCCTCCAGGTGAGTTCAGCACTTCCAGGCTGTTTTAATCACCTGCCTCAAAGTCAAATTAGCTCAACGAGCCGGCACACACAGCGCCACTCAACACCTGTCAACCTCCACTACTGTAACTGTCACTGGGAAATCAACAATGATAACTTGATGTTTAGAGCCTTCGGTGTGCCACTGTGAGGTCCAACGCACAGCAGCTGTTGTGTAAGAACATACAAATATGCACATCACTGTCCTTTTCATTGTGCGGTGCGAGCGTGAGCCAATTAATCTGACCTAGTTCTATACGGGAGAATCCTTTCGGTAGCTTTGGCTGTTTCTGCCTCCAATCAGTGTCTGCAACCTCTACAGGGGTCCTCCCAGTGTTCATGGTACACAGAGTGGACGGTGGTCAATTATAGGAACACCCACACTAAGGTCTGTGTCAGGCTAACACATGCAACCGTATGAGAAACTGGTGGAAATGTATCAGCTTGAGTCGATAGAGAAGATAAATTCAGTTCAATGAAGGGACTCGGAAGACGAACAGCGTCAGGAGGTTTTCTCTGCAGCAGATTGTACTGGTGACAAGAAAGAATTAAGACTAACACGTTTTTAATGTGTTTAGCTCATTACTCTGCACGAGGTGAGGAAACTAAGGCACTTATTCTAAGCGAACCTGGATCAGAGCAGAAACAATTATTCACTTAATCAATTAGTGGAACAGGAAATTAATCGAAAAGCTACTATTTTGATAAATGATTGAAGTTATTTCCAGAGCAACGGTAGAGATAAAAAAGAGGAATATTCCCTGATTTGAGATGTTCTCTGGTTAGGTTGTCGGAATGAGCCGGCTGAGCATTTTACCCTGTTGAGCGTAATTACAGAAGCACAATCAGAATCAGCTTCATTGGCCATGTATGCTTACACATATATGACAACTACACTCAACATTATCATTAGCACACAATTAGACACAAGAAAACATTTAATTCAACAGTTGACGATTAAATACTGAGACTGTTGATAAAAATGTGTGATGTTCAAATACAGTAGTGTGTAATAACTTTCTCACACCGATCTACTAGCGAATATACACATACAAATATATATATATATTTTTTAAACTGCCAATGATTCCTAAGACATAGTCATCTAACCCTCATGACAAATAAATATAACTGAGGCTTTATGGCTTACAGTTTAAACATTAATTGATAAATAACAATCAATAAAAATAAAACATGAAAGTAGAATTTGAAAATAAATATAAATGTTTTCACATATATCATTATCTTTTAGAAGTTCATTGACTTCTTTACTTCCAGATATCTCCCAGATCTCTGAGACTCTCCCTTGCCAACCCCTGCCTGCGCACTGATAGTTAATTCACATGCAGCAGCCTGCCAGCAGTGCTGTTTGTTCCACTGCTGGACGACCACTGTTTAATTTCTTGTTTAGTTAATCATGCAATACATAATTAGATGTACCCTAAGCTCTGTGAGTTATTCTGTGAAAAGGATATAGCTGGCTCGGAAGCATCAGCTGACACCGGAGCCAAGTGGCTCCCGTCTCATTATGAAGCAGCCGTCACTGAACACAATCAGCTGAGGACATGGTAATGTTTTAATAGCCGGGGAAGGAGAAAGGCATTCTCACATGAGGAGGGTGAGGCTGGCACGCTAACCTGACTCTCCAGTCAGACTACCGGCTGCCAAGTCGCCTAGTCACTTATGAGCAGCAGTAATGTGTTACATACTGCGTGATACTGTATCACTGAAATGTTCAGCGTCGTCTCGCAGACGCAAAAATGAAAAGGATCCTAGAGGCAGCTGAGTATTAACACATTTATTTAAACCTTTAACAGCCAATTAGCAACTTATGGGTCTCCTCATGTAAAGCTAACAAGATGCATTTCTTTAATAGAGGCTGCGTCTTCTCAGCTCATTTGAAGTCATATTGGACAGACGGGCAGCGTGGTTTACTGCAGCAGTTTCTCGAGCCGCTAATTCTTAAGTTTCTGACAGGCAGGATTGGCTTTTGACAGGCTGCTTAGCTGCTGTCGGAAACATAAAAAGAAATCCATCATGCAAATTGAGAAATCCACTTGATCACCAGAGCTGGAGGCGACTGTGAGTTGCTTGTCAGCGAGCCACAAGACTGAGTTCATACATTTGTTTCATTCCATTTAGCAGTTACACCAAATCAACAGACGGCAGATGTGCTGTCACGCCAGAGTGGTTTCCGTGAACGTGACAACAACACAGATATAAACTCAGGTGTCCTGTGCTTTGTTAAATAATGAAATACACAAATGCTTTCTAAGTAATTTCAGCATCTGAAACTGAGCTGAGGATGGATATGATGTCCAGCTTCTTTTTTTTTTCAAAGCTGTTGAACCAAACAAATCCTGACACAACAGACACAAGCTGTAAAAACCTAGGATTTCTTCACCAGCGCAGAGACAACATCTGGTCAGAAGTGATTCAGAGGCACTGTTGACAAGATCGTCCGAGTCAGAAGAGCCTGAAGGCCTTTTATAGAAGCGGAGACTAAATGATGCAGAGTGTGTTTAAAAAGAGGAAATTTCACCATGTTTAACACTTCTTGTCAATATTTGTGTGTGATTATGTAACGTGATAGCATCCAGCTGGAAAACAGCTGTGAGTTCCGGCTCCGGATGAACTGCTTCAAGTACAAACCCTTTTTTATTCACAGTGACCCTTCAACAAAAAGCCATGTTACACATTAAAATTGGCATCTTTGATTTTAAAAAGGTATAATAAGGCATAATTCATTAGATTTGCTGCCAATATATTTGAATTTGTATCTATATTTTGTAATCTGTTGCTAAATGAATCCTTACAAGCCATTCCAGGAAAAAAAGCCAATATTTGATAGAACTGAGATTTATATTTCACCATTGTATAAGTGTTCCCCCAAATATGTCTGGTGGGATTTCACGTCCAGAATCATCACAATCACATCCTGCACTTTCAGGTATAAACACATGGTTTTATATTTCTTATTTTTCATGTCACAAGGGACAATAACCATCAAAAGAAAGCAAAGAAGAAAAACTTCCTTGAAACTCAATTTAAGTCATTCAACCGTGCAACAACATTATGCCCTCTTAAGATGAGGAGTGCTCCGCTGTGTGGTGCCTCAAAGGGGACCTCCAGTAAAAAAAACACAAGCCGTGGCAGCCACTTTGAATTTCAAAGCAATAGGAAAATTACATATTTCATGTAGTGTCAGCGTGCTCTCGTTCCCGCAGAACTTTGTCGGAAGACAGGGTGGGGGCAGGGGTCAGACGCGAATAGACTCATAACTGATGATATGTCTTATATGAATGGACTGAATCATGAATCTGAGTACAATGCAAAGTGGATTCGAATCTGGTGTTAATGAAAGCCTGTGAGAACGGTAGGGCTGGGCGACAAAACAATAGCAATATGACAAAAGTCCAAATATGTATTGATGTATTGATTATACGTTGTGTTGGTTCATAAAAACATTACAGATAAATCTAAGATTTGTAAAATTAGTGCCTGTTCTAAACTTGCCTGTTCTCTTGTTTAGGTTCAGGCTCCGCAACTGCTTCAGTATTATTCCTCTAAAATATACGGTTACATTTTTATTTTTATTGTTTGCGTGTTGGCCATTGTAAACAGAGTTTCTTATTCACTGCCTATGGCACAAAATGTTGTGTTCATCCTACCTGGTTTATGTGCAATAAAGATTTTAGACTCACACCGAGTGCTACAGAGCACTGGTGGACTGTTTATTACATTTTTATTGATATTTAACAAGTTGCTTGTCCGAATTGCACCTAGCTCACCACTGCACTTCCCATGACCACTTACAACACACAAGCCAGGTCAAAGGTCGATTAGATTAACGGTTTGCGAGAGAGACGGACGTTTGTTGAACTTGTAGGTGGATGTTTTAAAGTGTCATAAAGCAGATTTAAAAGCAAAACCTTCACTAATGGAGCAAAATGGATAATAAATAGCTTATAATGGATAATAAAGTGACACTTATTGCGATAATTACCATTATCTATCAATATTTTTGGTCATAATTTCCAGCCCTGGTGAAAGGTCACACAGGTGAACTCTCTTTACTGTGTTGTTTGTTTGACTTTAAATCACTTAATTGATACCACGTAACAATTAAAACCCAGGATTCTGTTAATTGGAATAAAAACTAACTTAACTTTGAAAGTTCGGGGCTAGGGGAGGTCTTCAGTGAAATGTGAGATGTTCCCGTGGACATGCAGATGGAAGTGGATAATACAGTGACACTTATTGCGATAATTACCGTTATCTATCAATATTTTTGGTCATAATTTCCAGCCCTGGTGAAAGGTCACACAGGTGAACTCTCACTACTGTGTTGTTTATTTGACTTTAAATCACTTAATTGATACCACGTAACAATTAAAACCCAGGATTCTGTTAATTGGAATAAAAACTAACTTTACTTTGAAAGTTCGGGGTTAGGAGAGGTCTTCAGTGAAATGTGAGATGTTCCCGTGGACATGCAGATGGAAGTGAGAGCTCCAGGTTTCTCTCGGACACTCCAGCACCACCAGCAGCAGCTTATCGAAGCGTCGAGTGAATTAATCAGCTTATTACCTCCAGAGATCCACAGGAACAGCAGCAGCGCTCGAAGCCTCGTCTGTATCTCCATGGCGCCGCATCCACCACCGGCTCCTCCGAAGTTCACACGGCTTCACCAGTCTCCAGGTGACGGGTTCCTCTGTGAGAAGCAGCGGGACCACGTGGAGCCTCCTCTCCTCCTCTCTGCCATCCCGCCTCCTCCTCCTCCTCCTCTTCCTCCTCACATCTCACCGGCTCCACCCGGGGGAGAAGGAAAGAAGAGATGCTCGCTCCTTCGCTTTCTCTCACTCCTCTCGCTCCTCTCGGGTGTTCTCCACGTCCTCCTCCTCTGCTGAGCTTCTCTGAGTGAGGCTGCCTCGTGTTCTCCTCCTCACTGTGTCAAACTGTGAGGAGCTTATTTCACCTGCAGGAGCTGCTCGGTGACGCCCCCTGCCACCGAAACCTCAACTGCAGCTGGAAGAGTCAGACAGCACAGAGTGAGAAGTTCACCTGAACAGAACCGGATCCATCAGACAGGTGTTTATGAGTGTAGAAGTATTCAGATAATTTCAGTTAAAGTAAATAGCCTCATAATACTCCATAAAGAGAAAAATTACTGCATTTTGTATTTAGTGGAACAACTCAAAGGAGGGGAAAGTTAAAAAATACCTCAATAAAAGTGGTGAATCACAAAAGAGGGGTTTTCATTCAAAGCTTGTGGGATTTGTTGATGTTTTTAAATCGTTGAGAGCTAATTTTAGAAAACGAGACATACTGCAGACACACACTGTTTGATGGTGGATCGCCAATCAGAGGTCGTGGATCGTGATCGTGTTGGCAGCTGATCGTTTAATAGGATTAAAACAAGACTGCTTGACATACATACACCTACTCACACACTCCACTATTACCGCTTCTTCAATTAATTTGTCATTGCTGCTCCCTTCATCTCCATCAGACATTTTCTTATATAAATAATTTAAACATTGACACACTTTTCCATTATGTTAGTTATCTGCTAAAAACATGTTGTTAATGATGTAATGTAACTTAATGTAACATAATGTAATTTGATGTTACTAAATACATAACACAACATATGTGGACATATTTCAGGCGACCTGGTGAATATTGGTTTAATACTCAGTCTCCATTTAGCTCAGTTTTGGTCTCCACCATCTCCTGCTTTTGTCACCAGCAGCCGTCGGCTCCACTATCTTCACCAGCTACTTGCTAACTTTGTCTGTCTGCTGTTTGGTGCAGGACACGTGCAAGTAGTGCACAGTGAGTTTTTTATTTTGAGCCTTTTTACTGAAACAACCTCATGCTGTGATGGAGTGGGGGGGTGGGGGAGGAACAACAGCTGAGGTCGGGCCCTACAAAAGAAGTGTTTAAACAATAAAAGAGTTGGAGGAGACTGTATGTGAAAATGTAACCCTGCATTTTCCAGTTAAAGAGTCCACACCAAGGTCAAATAAGTTATGTTTATAAGCACAAATAAAAATAGAAATACTCTTCACTGGTGGCTTCAATTTTAATATTTTACTTTTACTGTGTTTTATCTTAAAACACTAAAATCATCCGAAACCATAATGACGTCACTCAAATACACTCAGGTCCAAACAAATGTAATGTCAACTCAATTACCATGAACTTCCTGAAGTATTAGAAAGTCTCATCCGGAGCAGACACGCGTCGCAGGTAAAGGTCTCACAGGAAAACACTGCAGCCACTTACACAGGAGAACAGGATGCAGGCGGGAGGGTTTTACATTATAATATAAGTCTCAGCTCACAATAAATGGGCTGTCAGGTGAAATATTAATGCAGGTGGAGCCATGTGTTGTATTTTTAATGCAACATAATGGATTTATTACGTGATATTAGGCTTCACATGTTTTTTGACGTGACCTGCACCTCCATGTGACCTCAGGTCCACAATTATACACATTCAGACACATGACGACAGACATGTACGTCTTTGTGTGTGTGTGCATGTGTGTGTGTATTTTTGTATGTGTGTGTGTTGATGTTTTTCATCTGCTTCGAGTTCAGTCTGACAGGCAATTACACTCCTGACTTATTTATGTTGTTCTCATATTGTGGAACCGGCTGTCCCCCTCTTCTTCCATAGATGGATGTTAAGGTTGGACCTGGTATTGAGTTTTCCCTGAAAACTGTGTAAGTGTTGTTTTTTCCAGATAGACCTTTACTGACCTTGAAACACAAGGTCGGGACAAATTGTACAATTTACTAAATATTTGTAAATGCAATACAAGTATGTATGTGCAAGAGAGGAACATGACTTTGAATTAATTCTAAGTATATGATCAATAATTATTGATAAGTGAATATTACTGGAGGGAACATGGTCAAAAAATGTTTATTACGGCAGTTCACGTAGTTATGGTATTATTTATTAAGAAAATATTCCCTCTAGATTAAAGTGTCAAGAGAGTTAAAAGCAATCTAGCCATCTATTTATCTATCTATCTATCTATCTATCTTTCTATCTATCTATCTTTAGGTCTGTACCCTGTATTTAATATTTACTATAGGTAAGTAAAAGACTATTTAAACTTTAGGTCGTGTTTCTAACCTTCTCCCTCGAATCGAAATAGTTTCTTAGAAGATTTGACTTTCATGTCTATATTTGTGTTTCAGCGTGTGTAAAACGTGTGGATCATGGACAGACACCTCAACATTAGAAATATAATGTCACTGCTCTGTGTGAATAATTGATTGCTTCACCGTGAAAGTAGCACAGGTATGAAACTGCACCGCTGGCACGTCTGGGCCTTTTCCAACCCTGTTCCCCTTCAATGAGCCACATCAACCGCAGGTCAGGTCGACTTTTTTACCAATGAAGTCAGCTAAAAGACCACCTGTGCTTTCATGCAGCGCTGCAAAGACACTGAAATGACACAATCTGATCGTCACTGGCATTTAGTAAGAAAAATGCTTCTGGGGTAGAAGTCCATTTCTTCAGTATCTCTCTGATTTGTGTCACTTTCAGCAGCTATCTATACGAGCTAATACACTCCCCGCCGTATTGCTGAATACATCTATTGTTGAGAAAGGCGGAGATGCTCTTATCTCACTGCCAGATGGTGGACGATGAATTTGGCCTTGACAGTCGACTCCTACATAGCATGACAGTACTTCTTTGTGGAGACCATTTCCTCTTGTTGCACTTTGTTACCAATAAATGAATGTAAAAATATTCATGCATGCAGAAAAATGACCCTTTGTGCCTGAGATAATCTTATTAGCATTATTATTATACATGATATTGTTAATTTATATATACCGATGCATATCTGTACGTAACTTATTGTTTACTCTTGTGGCTGCTTGAGCTGGAACTAATTCAACTACTTCAGATACAGTATTTTAATCCAGTGATTCACGATTTAGGGGGCAGGCCTTTTTAAAAGGTCGCAAAATATATCTGTGAAGACGTTAGATGATAAATGGAGAAGAAAATAAGAGAAACTGAATTTTGCTCCATATATGATTGTGATTATATTTCCCTTTTTCAAATTGCTTATTGTTTATTTTTCTGGTGTGTTTTAGGTAATTTATTTTGCCCCTTTGGGCTTCAAGCACTTACCTAAATGAATATGCATATGACACACATTTTTCTGTAAGTTAGTACGAGCCAAAAGGTTTTCTTATATAACTGTAACTTAATATTTAGTGATATGTTGTATTTTATAAGTAACATCTTATTTTACAGTATAATAAACATTATTTTGGAACTATCTAGTAATTATACCTGTCAAATAAAGGTACATGATGGGCTAGTAATGTATGAATATAAAGGAGCAGAAATACTACACTATTTCAGTAAATTCACTATGTATTTCACAGTGTCTGAGCAGAATGATGGATTGCTGGTATTTCTACCAAGTGCAGATCTCAGATTAGTGTGTTCTTCTGTGCCACCTAGTGGTGTAACCCCTGAAGCACTGGAGCAGTCTGTCCATACACCTGCTTTTTTATTTTTAGAGATTTGTGGGGGTGTAACCTGCAGGTGATAAAGAAGTAAACAGTGGACAGGTCAGCAGTCGCTCTCAGGGCTGATACAGATTGACAGACAATCATTCACACGCACGCTCAGAGCTGCTGGCAGATTTGATGTCTCAGCTCCTGACCTGAGTGTCTCTGAACAGAGGGAGGGAAACGTCCAGAGTGAGAACATCCAATGTCCTCAAAGAAAAGGGCCACAGCAGGGAATCAAACATTTCAAAAAATGTCTGACTATATACCGTGCATCTTTTATTTAACCTAATTAGGTGTTATTCAATGTTCTGAATACAACTTGTAATTACCTTGTACATACAGAGTTCAGATTCTTTATTCCCATCGTATTATCAGGAACATATAGCTGTCACAGTCTGCTCATCTCCTGTCTGCTGGTATTTTTCCACTCCTCTGTCTCTGCTCCACTCTACCTGTTAGCCACGCCCCCTCATCAGGCCAACTCTCCACACCTGTGACAGCCCTGGCTGCATATAAGCCTGCTCCTGTCTCTGCTTCAGTGCCAGATTGTCTTGCGTAAATGCCTGACCTCCAGCATTTCTCTCTCCGGCCTGCTACCTGTTATCTGCCTGCTACCTGCTCCGGCCTGCTGCCTGCTACCTGCCTGCCACCTGCTTGCTACCTGCTTGCTACCTGCTCCGGCCTGCTACACAGCTCACCACTGAACCTGTCTGCATCTAGGTAATCCTCCTGCTGTGGACCTTGCCTCCACTCAGCAACACCAGACTCACTCCTTGCCGGATCTCGCTGAAGATCACTGGGAACAAAGACTTTTCACCCTGCCACTGTTAAGAACTGTTTTAGACTGCAGTGAAAAATAAAGTTCATTACCAATTAAGATCTCGTCTGCCTGTGCTGCATTTGGGTCCTCACCATACCCGTGACAGTACAATCTGGCCAGACATGGGCCCAGCGCACACGCCGATGGATCGCCTGGAGAAGGTAGAGGCGATGCTCCAGCACCACGAGGCGCTGCTGCTTTCGAACTCAGCAGATGTTCGACTGGCGGTGACTAAGCAGGAGCAGGCGTTTACCTTGCTAGCCTCGCAGGTCCAACAACTCGCCGCAGCTTTTGCTCAAGCTGTCCCTCTGCCTCCAGAACCAGTCCAGCCTCTACCAGTCCCGGCTGCCTCTGCTTCCGCCTCGGAGCCTCGTGTGGGGGTTCCTGAACGCTACGCCGGAGACGCGGAGGGCTGCCGCCCGTTCCTCACGAACTGTTCCATCCTGTTTGCCCTCCAGCCCCACACCTTCGCTTCGGAAGACGCCAGGGTGGCGTTCACCGTGAATCATCTGACGGGGCGCGCTCGGCTGTGGGGAACAGCCGAGTGGGAGCGTCGCACTCCAGCGTGCTCCACTTTCCAAGCCTTCGCCGCTGAGCTCCGCAAAGTGTTCGGAGAAGCTTCCCGAGGTCCGGACGCTTCTGGAGGGCTTCTGGGTCTGAAGCAAGGGTCTCGTTCAGTGGCCGATTACTCCATCCACTTCCGCACCCAGGCTAGCTCCAGTGAGTGGAACCAGGCTGCCCAGTGCAACGCATTCCTGATGGGGCTCGCTGACTACATTAAAGACGAACTGATTTCATACGACCTTCCCACCACTGTCGACGGCATCATTGAGCTGGCGTCCCGCATCGACCGTCGCATTCAAGCGAGACAGCGGGAGAAACATCAGGGGCTCGCAGGACGACGCCAGCCCGCCCCTTCACCAGCGGCTTCCGACGTATCGATGCTTTCTGGCTGCCGGTATTCAGGGGAACCTGAACCCATGCAGGTGGGTCGGGCCAGTCTAACTCCAGAAGAGAGGAGGAGACGCCGCGAGGGGAGCCTCTGCCTGTATTGTGGCCAAGCGGGACACTTTATTTCCAGGTGCCCGCTAAAAGGTCGGGCTCATCAGGAAGGAAGGAGTTCCTGGTGAGTCATACATCTAGCTCCTCCTCCAGCCCACGATCCCTGTGCCAGGTCCGCCTGCTACTGCCTGAGGGATCCCAGACCCTCGCCACCCTCATTGACTCTGGCTCTGATGCCAACATTATGGACTCTAACCTAGCTCTGCAGCTGGGTGTCGGTCAGATTCCCCTGCCAGCTCCAGTTTCCACCAACGCTCTGGATGGCCGACTTCTGGGAACTGTGACCCACCTGACAGTGCCTATACGGATGTTAATTTCCGGGAACCACCATGAAACACTCCAGTTTCACATCCTGCACTCTCCTCGTCATCCTCTCCTTCTGGGGTTCCCATGGCTCTGACGTCACAATCCACACCTTGATTGGACCACAGGGGCGATCCTGGGGTGGAGTTCATCGTGTCACCAGGTCTGCCTCAAGCAAGCCGCCACACCACGACCTTCTGCCACGACCAGTTCTTCTACCGATGTGCTGGGGGTCCCGGCTGAGTATCTGGACTTCAGGGAGGTCTTCAGTAAGGCCAAGGCAACCTCCCTGCCCCCACATCGGCCCTATGACTGTGCCATCAACCTCCAGCCCGGTGCCACGCCGCCCAGAGGACGCCTGTATTCCCTGTCCGTTCCTGAGAGGGGGGCGATGGAGACATATATCAATGACGGTCTAGCGGCAGGCATCATCCGCCCTTCCTCGTCTCCGGCTGGAGCAGGTTTCTTCTTCGTGGAGAAGAAAGACAAGACACTCCGCCCCTGCATTGATTATCGTGGATTGAATGACATTACCATCAAGAACCGGTACCCCCTGCCTCTCATCTCCTCAGCTTTCGGGCTCCTAGAGGGGGCCACCATATTCACCAAGCTTGACCTGCGCAACGCCTACCACCTGGTCCGGATCCGCGAGGGGGACGAGTGGAAGACGGCGTTCAATACCCCCACTGGTCACTACGAGTACCTGGTGATGCCCTTCGGCCTCACCAACGCTCCTGCTGTCTTCCAGGCTCTGGTCAACGACGTGCTCAGGGACATGCTCAACAAGGTCGTCTTCGTGTACCTTGATGACATTCTGATCTTCTCCCGCTCCAGAGAGGAACATGTACATCACGTCCAGAAGGTCCTCCAACGTCTGCTGGAAAACTCCCTGTTCATCAAGGCCGAGAAGTGTGAGTTTCACGTCTCGTCTGTCTCCTTCCTGGGGTACGTTGTAGGGAGAGGGACCGTGGAGATGGACTCAGCCAAGGTTTCTGCCGTCACCACTTGGCCCGCCCCTGATTCCCGCAAGCAGCTGCAACGTTTCCTGGGCTTCGCCAACTTCTACCGGAAGTTCATCAGGGGCTACAGTTCGGTGGCGGCCCCCCTCACAGCTATTACCTCCTCCAAGGTTCCGTTTCTCTGGTCCACGGCCGCCAATGACTCTTTTCTGGCCCTGAAGACACGATTCACCTCGGCCCCCATCCTCCAAATACCGGACCCTGAACGGCAGTTCGTGGTCGAGGTGGACGCTTCCGACTCGGGAGTGGGGGCTGTCTTGTCCCAGAGAGCAGCCTCCGACCAGAGGTTGCACCCCTGCGCATTCTATTCCCGACGTTTGACCCCGGCAGAGAGGAATTATGACATTGGAAACCGAGAGCTCCTCGCCGTCAAGTTGGCTTTAGAAGAGTGGCGACACTGGCTCGAGGGGACTAAACTGCCGTTTCTGGTATGGACTGACCATAAAAACCTCCAGTCCGCCAAAAGACTGAACTCCTGCCAGGCTCGATGGGCACTCTTCCTGACCCGCTTCAACTTTTCCCTCTCCTATCGACCGGGGTCCCGCAACGTCAAGCCCGATGCCCTGTCCCGTCAGTTCTCGGAAAAGGAGGGGGACAGGACCGACCCAGACACTATCCTGCCTTCTTCCCGTCTGGTGGCCACACTCACCTGGGAGATAGAGGAGAAGGTCAGGGTCGCCGCCCAAGACCAGCCCGGACCAAGTACTTGCCCTCCCAACTGTCTGTTCGTCCCGCCTGACCTCCGGTCCGAGGTTCTACAATGGGCCCACAGCTCTCAACTTACCTGTCATCCAGGGATCCAACGGACCAAGGACGTGGTGCGGCGCCGGTTCTGGTGGACGTCACTGGATGAGGACATTCGGGGGTTCGTCAATGCCTGTCCCACCTGCAACCAGCACAAGCCGGCTCATCATGCCCCTGCCGGTCTTCTACATCCTCTGCCTGTGCCTCATCGTCCCTGGTCGCACATTTCTTTGGACTTTGTCACCGGTCTACCACCATCCAGCGGCAACACTACTATCCTGACGGTGGTAGATAGGTTCAGCAAGATGGCACATTTCGTGCCCCTGCCCAAACTCCCATCTGCCAAAGAGACGGCTAAACTACTCCTCCTCCACGTCATCCGTCTCCATGGCATCCCAGTGGACGTGGTCTCTGACCGGGGTCCCCAGTTCGCCTCAGTATTCTGGAGGGAGTTCTGCTCGCTCCTGGGAGCCACCGTCAGCCTGTCCTCGGGGTACCACCCCCAGTCCAACGGCCAGACCGAACGCAAGAATCAGGAGATGGAAACGGCACTACGCTGCATGACGTCTCAAGACCCTACTTCTTGGTCCGAACAGCTTCTATGGGTAGAATACGCCCACAACACCTTGACCAGCTCCGCCACCGGTCTCTCCCCCTTTGAGTGCACCTATGGGTTCCAACCACCGCTTTTTCCGGCACTTGAGAAAGAAACATCCTGCCCCTCTGTCCAGGACTTCATCCGCCGTTGTCGCAGGACTTGGACCCGAGCCAGGGCGGCTCTACTCCGGGCCGCTGACCGCTACACCGCGGCCGCCAATCGCCACCGCTCCAAGGCCCCAGACTACCAGCCGGGTCAGAAAGTTTGGCTTTCCACCCGTGATCTTCCCCTCCGGGTGGAATCCAAGAAACTGGCTCCTCGCTTCATCGGCCCGTTCGAGATCCAGGAGATCGTCAACCCAGTGGCAGTGAGGCTCAAACTCCCTAGATCCATGCGGGTTCATCCCACGTTTCATGTCTCCAAGGTTAAACCGGTCCAAGAGAGCGCCCTGGTTCCTGCCACACCACCTCCACCGCCTCCTCGCCTCATCGATGGAGGTCCCGCCTACACTGTCCGTCGTATCCTGCAGTCTCGCCGGCGTGGGAGGGGATTCCAGTACTTGGTGGACTGGGAGGGTTACGGCCCTGAAGAAAGGTTCTGGGTTCCTGGGAGGAACATCTTGGACCGCACCATCATCAGGGATTTCCATCGACGCAACCCCAACCAGACGTCCAGAACCAGGCCACCTCCCAGACCACTTCCTCCGTCGGAGTCCCCAAACGACAGCGACGACAGTCTCCCCGGGACCAGGGTCTTGGAGATGGACACTGGGCTCTCGGACGAGTATTAGCCCTCCTCCAGGCCCCCGCCTCCCACCCGGTTTGGTCCATTCGTCTTGGGACGTCGAGAGCCGTCCCTTGAGGGGGGGGGTTCTGTCACAGTCTGCTCATCTCCTGTCTGCTGGTATTTTTCCACTCCTCTGTCTCTGCTCCACTCTACCTGTTAGCCACGCCCCCTCATCAGGCCAACTCTCCACACCTGTGACAGCCCTGGCTGCATATAAGCCTGCTCCTGTCTCTGCTTCAGTGCCAGATTGTCTTGCGTAAATGCCTGACCTCCAGCATTTCTCTCTCCGGCCTGCTACCTGTTATCTGCCTGCTACCTGCTCCGGCCTGCTGCCTGCTACCTGCCTGCCACCTGCTTGCTACCTGCTTGCTACCTGCTCCGGCCTGCTACACAGCTCACCACTGAACCTGTCTGCATCTAGGTAATCCTCCTGCTGTGGACCTTGCCTCCACTCAGCAACACCAGACTCACTCCTTGCCGGATCTCGCTGAAGATCACTGGGAACAAAGACTTTTCACCCTGCCACTGTTAAGAACTGTTTTAGACTGCAGTGAAAAATAAAGTTCATTACCAATTAAGATCTCGTCTGCCTGTGCTGCATTTGGGTCCTCACCATACCCGTGACAATAGCTCTATTTCTGCTGCTTATTCTGAAATATTCTGTATCATCCAACTCGAAGCCCATTTATTCTATTTTTATGCAGCGTACTTCTATTTAAAATGCAAACTAACACCACAACAAATAGGATGTTTTTATATTAAATCTCTGCTTAGAGATCCCTTTCATCTAAATGTTACACACTGAACCTCTAATTAATTTTTTCTTCTACCTTTTTGTTCTTCTTTGTATTTTGCCTGACTTGACAATGACAGTTTTTAAAGATAGGAACAATTGAAGTGATTTACGTTTGGATAAATTACATTAAAATATAATCTTGACGCTCACATGAGTGACCTCGTTGATAAATCACAGCATGTGGTGAATTCAGCTGCCACTCTTTTATTTAATGGAAGTGATATTTGTGATGTATGAGTAAGTTTTTAACATCTTTTCAAAAAAAGATACCAGAAGGAAATGGTCACACAGGAATATTGTTGATTATCTGACACGGAAATACTTTAGATTTGTATTAGCATTTATTCCAAACAAATATGAGAATTAATCGTTTTCCAGTTCAATAAAGAGAAATGGAATCAAACCTGAAAATGTACCTTAGTATCTTAATTTGCTAATTTCTCTTAATTATTGATGATTCCCTCTGTTCTCTGAGTGCTGGAAGCATCTGTGTATCAGGTGACAGGAGTTTGAAGAATTCTCACTGTGAAATTGTAGCTATTAGTTTGTTCTAGACACTGACAGCTTCCTTTTTATTTCCATTAAAAATGTCCTGACGGTGACGTGCTGATATTGTGTGGGAGGGACTTGCAGCTGAACCACAGTCAGGCCTGTGTGTAACCTCAGAGGCTGAGTTTGTGTCTGTGTGTGTGTGTGTCTGTGTGTGTGTCTGCAACATGTTTGATGATACGACTCCTGTGTCGTTCATCAGTCTTCACCATCATTACAGAGATTAGATTTGGACGCGCTCGTGGGATATGACAATGACCTCGTGTGAGACTGAGATGTCCATCAAAGATTTATTTATTTCAGGGAAAGATAATAGGCTGTGACTCTGCTTATGTGCAGCACAATAACACATAATCACATCCACTCCCTATGAGTTTAAATATGAATTTTGACATCATGAAATTTTGTAGTGGAAGATACATTTCAGTCCTCACACGCTGCTGTGAGTCTGTCCCCTCCTCGTTCTGTGTCCCTCCAAAGCTTCAAACTGCTGTGATTCTGGTTATAATCTTAATTGCCAATTTGTTTCACACTAGCATTGCATCTGTTGTACGCTCTCTCCCCATGACACTGTACAAGACAACGGCTTTTGTAGCTCAGCACGACAGAGAGTCTTTAACAAAAACACAACAGTTTTTACTGTCTCCAGAAAACTGTGTCGGATGAAGAGGAGCATGAGAAGATGTTTAAAATAAACGAGATGACGTCTCTGTGTAGTGATACCAGCCTGGGGAGGGAGCTCTGACTCACCCTCTCATGATGAATTTATTTTAAAACAAGCTAACGACCAACTGAGACAGAGAGGGTTAGAGATAATGGGAAAAGAATTGCATTTTTTAAATCTTCACACTTATTAATAAAAAATACATGAAATATCTGTCACCTGTAGGTGCAGGAAACACTGAACAACAAGTGGCCAAATAATAATCAGTCCTGAAAAAGTGTCCTGTAGGCATTCCCATTATTGATTATTGATTAATTAAATGAAAAGGTCTAATTGTTTCTCAATTCAGCCATTAGGTTGTAAATCACTTGGTCCTTGAATGTCACAATATAATGAGAAATATCCTGGTTGTTGGTGGTGGAATGTTACATTGTACAAATTTGATGTACTTTACAGGAATAATGTCTTTTTATGTCTTTATATTTCTAATCCACCACATAAGAAGATACCTTTAACACAATGTAGTGTTGTGTTGCAGGTTTAACTGTAGTGACAACAAGCAGAGCTGTTTATTATCTTTGGGAAATATCAAAACCCAGATCCTCCTATTTTCATGCATGGCTGCACATTTTCATTGAATGAAAGATATGCTCAATGTGTTGTGTATCATTTTATGCATATTTCTCTGAAGCCCTTGAGATTTGCTATCTTTAGGAAATCTTGGAAAATGTATTTTTAGAATAAATTGCAATGGATTTTGAGTTTAGTTCTGCTTCACAGCAGGAGGTTATTCTGACTAAACTGACATTTTAAGACAAAAAGACATTTGTTGCTATGTTAAAAACTAAAAACTGAGATTCAGCTTTATGAAATGGTTTATTTTATTTTTAGATTTGGTGATAATTTTGAACCAAACAGAGAAATCCATAATATAAATAAATGTGTGTTCCAGGATGTACACTGTTTTCATGCTGATGTATTCTGAGGCACTGCATACAAGTTATTGCATATTTTCCAGAGGTATTTCACATTTTATGGAATAGGAATCTGGAATTTTTAGATCCGTTGTTGGCACAGTCGCCTTGAATCGGAAACTGAATGTAAAACCTGTATCAGTGCTGCTGACACATGTGCAGAGCTGATTTCTCCCTGGAGAAATGTGTAGTTGTAAAATCAGACCAGCAGGGGTCGCTCTTGAGCCTTTGCTGGAATCAGCTGCTGCTCCTGTGTTTAGTTGGTCTCACATGATCCATGTGATTCACTCTAGTGTCTG
This sequence comes from Limanda limanda, assembly GCF_963576545.1. Classification (NCBI taxonomy): domain Eukaryota; kingdom Metazoa; phylum Chordata; class Actinopteri; order Pleuronectiformes; family Pleuronectidae; genus Limanda; species Limanda limanda. Next base: position 20,948,076 of record NC_083641.1, on the reverse strand, counting down.
AACCATTGTTTGGGGAGATTAATGCAAACGTCCACATGCTATATAGTTGGGATTGCTCTGTAAAAAGCATTGAAGGAGATAATCATTGAAAATATCTGAGTGCTGCTCTGCTTCAGTTGTAGTTTCAGCAGCTGCTGAACATGTTTGATATTTTTCATCACAGACTCGTGGAGCAGAGGCAGAACTCGAGGGCTGTGATGTAATGTTGTAGAATAGATAAATGGGCCCTCAAGCACAAGTGGCAATTACAAGAGAGATATACTTGTACAGAGCAACGAATGGATGAAGATGTGGAAACAGAAAAATCACTTTTTCCCCTCCTTCATTTGTGCAGAGAGCAGAATCACTGCATGTGTCATCGTAGAGAGGAGCTCATATTGTCGAAATTCTGTGTGAATGTGAATCTGCTGTCACATAAAATGCAAATTTCTCCCAAAACAACATGTACAACTCACCAAACAAAACCTACTCTGCAAATAAAGCAACCACATTATCATTTTACAGGCAGATCAGGCAGCTGACATGTTGACAGATCACCACCACTTGAGTGGATGAGGATATATCCAATCATTTAAAGTTGTAAACATGTGTGTCACATAAAGAAAATCCTGATTTAATGTGTTGCATATCACCACTTGGGCTTAATGCAAGACAAGCATTAAAAAAAATGTTGGAATATTTTCATAAACCCTATTTCTGCATGAAAATATAAAGAAATATATGAGCATTTTTTATATGGACAGAATTATGAGCTAGAAATTCAATAATGAGAGAGAAGTCATAATATAGTCAAAATATTTTCAAATCTGAACTTTTACTTACTATCTCATCATATATTTTTTATTTCATACATTTCTTTAATTCACATTATCATGACGAACCTTTTTTTTATTTTATTTGTTATCAAGAAGCTCCTATACATTAAAGTAGAATAAACAAGGAAATCAAAATAGAATCCAAACTTTTGGGCTGACATTAAAAAAGCGTTTTACTTCATAATATTGACTTACTATGATGTGATCGCAATTAAAATATGAACATATCTCACATTTATTTGGTATTTATGATATTTTATCTCACACGTATTACTTACTGAGTCAGAATTTGAACATAGCAAATAAAAATTCATCCTCCTTATCTCATGATTTTGACTTTCCGTGATTGCCTCTGTTTCTATCCCGTCAGAAACTCTGCTTCCCATATTTAACAAATGTAGAAAACAATAAACTACAAAAACTCTCTCTTCCGCACTAGTGACTGTCTTGGGAGCGTGCACCATCATTTGGGAGAGGAGTGCATGTCATATTTGCAGAGAGGGACTGTGATATTTACTGTAAGCCGCCTCACACAGGCTCATTATATCAGTTTATCAGATGCAGCAGGAGTCTGGGCTCCTCCAGGCGTCTTCCAGCTCCGTGCACTGCTCAATACAAACAACTCTCAGACAATGTGACACCACCATTTAAGAGTATGACAAAAGAGGAGCCGCCATGCTCCCTCTGCTGGCAAAGGTCCCAGACAAAAAGAAAAAAAAAGAACTGAACCAAATGTTGCAGCAGGAGCTGCTTACCTTTGCATTCTGGTGCATTGGGTGTGATTGACTCGCTGCTATTGGCCCTGTGCTGCTGTGACACTCAGCCTATAAATAAACTCTGGAGTCCTCCTGGCTATCTAAAGGTCCTTTGCACTTGTATATACACCCAGGCACACCGTCTCTGCAGGGAAACAAAAGCCCTGCTCCTGTGACTAATGAAATCTGCTGACAAAGTATCTCAGTGGGTCAACAGCCAAGACCCATGACCAAGTAAAGAGAGATAACAGGAGCTCAATTAGGGACGGCAGCCAAATCCTGAGAGGTATTTCAGCTTTTATCAGTGCCACGGGTGCCCTCCGTTTTTTTTTTTCTTTTACATTTTTCTTCAGTTATTGTTGCAGCTAAATTGATAGAACGAAGCAATATGGACTTTGTCATAATGAGATGGAGCCAGACGGTGTTCAGAGACACATAAGGTCAGAGCCAGGGGGGCAAGAGGCCAACAGCTGAATTCACATTCTTCACCGGAGTCAGACAGACTGCCACATCTCACCATCTGTACCTCCCAGTTCTGTCAGGGCACACACACACACACACACACACACACACACACACACACACACACACACACACACACACACACACACACACACACACACACACACACACACACACACACACACACACACACACACACACACACACACACACACACACACACACACACACACACACACACACACCACACACACACACACTATTTGCAGCAAGTGTCACCTTAAACCCTAGTACATCCTAACAATCAGAAGCGCACAAGCAAAAAAAGTGCAAAACAAATATAGGAATAATTAACTGCATTATTTTATTTATTAAGAAGAGCGAGGTGAATACATTTTGAATTTGATTTTGATTTGAATATAGGTTATAAATCCTGCCTCCTCCATGTAAGTGGATGTGAAATAGCTTGAAAGAAAACCACACGTCAAATAAACTTTTCTCAAATATGGGTTCTGTCATTACAAAGATAGTGTGAAATACACACATCAGATCTGTGGAGAGTTGAGGATACTGTAACGTTTCTCAAATCAAAACAGGCAATAACACATATACCATGTTTCCTTCAATTTGTCCACATGCCTTCCCACAGTTGGAGGTTTAACTGGCACCTTCCTGCGTGTGTTTAATGGTTTCATGGTTCCCAAATGTGAATTAGCGCCACTCGCTGCTTATCTCAATGAACAGAATTGGCATAATGGTGGCGGATGCAAACGCACGTTAATTCTTACTTTCTGTTTGGTTCAATTTTTGCTAAATTTGGATGGAAAGGTCGCTAATGTCAAACTATTCTTTTTAGTTCGCTAATTTAATCCCATTAAACCGAAGAGTGGGTCTTTCTCTGCATAATTAGAGACGATACTAGACTCTGATTGACTGACAACATCTGCTCCGGTTAATTGAAATGTTGTGAACCTGCTGAGTTTTCCAGCGGAGACGATGTCTGTCCAAATGAGACAAAGCCGCATGGCTGGAAGGATTTGATTGAATGTTTAATGGCACCATGTCCACACTGGAGAAAACATGCAGCCTGATGAAAGATATGAGTTTTATTAGAGGAGGAAAAGCAGCAGAAAATTGCATCCAACAACTGCAGGAGTAAAAAAGTGTGTGTGTTCAACAGAGACACAAAGAGGGCAACTGAGGCCTGACCCCACCTGGGTACTCAGGCTCCTCTGAGGGTTTTATCTTGAAATACGACTACCGTCCCCATCTTACACCTCTCTCTGCTGTTGAGATGCCTCTATTTTATGCCTGTTAAGCCTTTGTGACCCACAACAATGTCCACACTTCCACTGGAGCAGAGATTGGAGCCATTGTGGACCCTCTTTGTGTCACGCCTTTGCTACAGACATCTGGACTCCTCTTCTGTTGCCCAATTTCCAGTCCCATTCAAGAAGAACAAAGGAGAGCAGGCGCCCGACCGTCCAAAAGTTGCCCTCCATCACGTCGGACTCTCACAGCCTGACATGGAGACAATGAGGTGGAGGGTGTAGAAGCAACAGTGCCCAGGAACCGGTCTGCTCTGTGTTGGAGGAGGGGAAGGAATGAGCAAGTGAAACCGAGCTCGTACCCCCCAGGGAGCCATGTGTGTCCACTAGTCCCAGAGAGAAAGACCCTGCTGGGCACCAGAGGCTCCAGAGGGGCCTCGGATTGTGGACGAGTGGGAGTGAAACAACAGCTGCTAAATAAATCAGCATAGAATCAGACAGCGGATGATAGACAGCAGGACTGCAACGATCTTTAGTGGCGAGGACGCTGGGTGACCGCTAACATGTTCGGTCAAACGCCCTCCACCCTCATCAGCAGCAGCAGAGGGGATGGCCACAATGATGATGAAACTGAGAGAGCAATGATCGTGTTCACGTGTTAGTGTTGCTGTACAGTGAGGTTATTAATAAATGACTGTAATCGCCAGAATTAGAGCGTCAAGTTCATTTGTGCTGCAGAGAAATCACACATTTGTCTCAGAGGGCGTCACATTTCATCTCAGAGAAGTCATTGTGAAATACTTGATATACTTGAGATCTAAAAAGCTAAACAGAAAAAAGAACCGAGGCAAAGGCTGAAAAGTCATTGGGCAGAGATCGTCAAAGAAGCAGCTGCATGAACCACTTTATATCCACGTTTGAAAGGAAGACAAGATATTTCACGTTTGTGTGATTATGTAGTTTCCTTCACTGACACTTTTTGTACTTTTGTAAATCCAAGTTGTAAAACTAACCTGAAATCCCAAACAGTTCGAGTTTCAACATCTCTCTCAATAATTGATCCAAAGCATCAATCTGTTGAATCATTTAGCAGGGATTCAACAGATAAGCAATAACACAATTAATAATAGTGGAATCATTGAAGTTGTGTCTCAACTGATCAAAAGTAAAAATACTGAGAGTAAAACTAATAAGTAAATAAATAACCTGAAACAGGATTTCCACTCACTCAATGTTTATGTCTTATGTGTGGTGGTTAAATGCTATCAAGAGTTTGGCTCAAATAAAAATATTTTGATTCAAATCTATTCACATATATACGGTGTCCGAGAAAGCTCAACGCACTGCAAATTACAACTTTACATAATATATCATCATCGTAACTTGTTATTACGTTACAAAGCATTGTTGTCAAAATTGATGAAGTTGTTTTATTATTAATTTGCATGTGTGTTTTCTACGTGCAATCGTGCACCCTTCTCTCACATCCACCATGCATTTAAAAACATTGTATTTATGGTAAAGTTATTCTTATATTCTAGAGAACTCTTCAGTTTATGTGACTTGCGTGGTTTTTCTTCAAGAGGCTTCCATCTGCATAACATTGCATCTTTGCCTTAATATTGTTCTTTAAAACTGAACCCTAAACCTTGCAATGAAATACTCCCATCAACCCAAAGGCATGAACTTAACGACAACCCTTTATTTATATATGAAAAGCATATGATCATAAAGACAGAAATGAAGTGGAATGAAGACCTCTATAAAACCTCTATAATAAACCTGTCTAATTTTGACCCTGCAGCTGAGTCAAAGGTCAGCCTGTGATATATGCTGCTTTAAGTTCTCTGGCTGCTCTCGGACACTGAGGACGCTCAGGGCGCAGATGTCGCGCGTGTCTCTTTAAAACAGCGACTCCTGGAGGCGGCCGAGCATTCTGCTGCGGACCGCGGGGACGAGGAGTGTGCAGCTCGGCGGAGGAGCCTCGTTCGAACCCACGCTTCATCCTGAGACCGTCCGGAGGAGAGGGCTCGTTCTATTTAACAAGCGGATGAATACAGTTTAACCCTGTTTTTTTGTTTTTTAATATCAAGCATCTGAGGAAGAACTGTGTGTGTGTGTATGTGTGTGTTTGTGTGATGGACCATGCGCGGACGGAGAAGTGATGCTGCCGAGTTTTGCTGAAGCTTCCTCCGGGGCGGTGCTGCCTCTTCTCCCGCTGCTCGCACGTCTTTTTCAGGGAGTGACATCAAAGTTTCCTCGGGGTGATTTTATTCTCCAGGTTCGGTTCCCTTGTCTTCCAGTCACATCTCAGCTGTGTTGAGTGACTGTGGAGGTTTCACTCCATCCTCTGACACTGAGCAGACACTGCAGACTCTCAGAGGAGGAGACACCAGTACACAGGGGAGATGAACTTTGGACATTTACTACTTGTGACTGTGTCATTGATCCACATCGCTTCAGGTAAAGAAGATAAATACTCAAGCAGAAATGTATTTTAAATATGAATCTCTCTCTTTCTCGCTCTCTCTCTCGCTCACACAGTCGAGTCTCCATGCCTTATGGAGGACATTACATTGGTTTCCAGACTTACTCTAACCTTAACCATATTTACTACAGGCCTAACCCTAACCTAACCTTAATTATAACATAAACCTAACCTAACCATAACACCCACCTAAAGCTGACCCTAAAACGTGTCTTCAACTTAAAATCCAATACACATTCTTAGGACTTGCTATTTGTCCCCATAAGAACGACAAGTCACCACAATGTGACTGTGTACACAGATTTAAGTCCATGAGTAATACCTGGACCTCACATACACAAAGACACAGACACACACACACACACACACACACACATGCAGGTTTGGGCAGCTAGCCTTGTTGGGACATTGCATTGACTTCCATTCATTAATGACCATAACCATGACAAATTCATGACTAACACTACCCTTAATTTAACCACAGTTCACATTGTACCTCTAATCTTAGCCAGGACCTCAGAAATTAATTATGTTTTGCCTCATCAAGACCAAAATTTTGTCCCCATAAGGTCCGTGGTCATCACAATGTGTGTTATACTGGTCCTAAATAGGTAACAAAAACAAGTATACACACATATACAAATACACCCACACACACAAAATCTCACACACTCTCTCTCACATACACATACACACACTGCCCATATGGCGTGACTGTTTCACTGTGCACCCTATTTGACTCGTCTTATCGTGTGTTCCGTCACTCCAGGGGGACGTGAACGGTGTGTTTAGCTGAATTTCAAACACATTTTCCTGACAGCTGTGGCAACTGAACACATCAAATATATATATATAGGTATGTGTGTGTGTAAAAGGAAGTGCCACACACGCATAAATCTGTAATATTAAAATACCACCGGTGAATGCCAAGAAGATGCACCTTTCCTCAGTGACCTCCTCTCCCTCAGCTCAGAGGTGGTCTCACATGGAGGCCATTAGGCAGCAGAGGAGGTCAAAGGAGAATCCACTCGAGCAAAGAGTGAAAACATTTGACTCTCACTTTCAGCTCACATATTCTCAGTGACAGGGTTATAGTCCTGAAAGCCACAGGCTCCTGCAAAATTGTTCATGGGGGTTATCATGTGTGTGTTATTGAAAAATGCTTTCAATGGCTCATTTTTTGATTACCTCTGAGAAAGGGATTATATATTTTAACCATTGCTCTAATAACAGTTTAAATTTCCAAGCCTTAATCCAAAGCCCACATAAAAGAAGGGCTCAGAAAAAAACAATTCATGAGTGCAGATGCGCATTTTTTATGTCTCAGATTAATTGATGCAACTTTTAACGCGAAAAACAGACAATATATATTATTCCTTTGATGCATGCATCATGATATCTGGTGTGTTTACAGTCTGGAATAATAAGTTGAACTAAAATCAGTGGATATGAAATTAAATCGAACCAAGAAATATGCTGTGCACTATCAAAGATAACAATTACAGCAAGAATTAGTTTGATAAATTCAGAATTTTACTGATACGAACATTTGAAAACAATATAATAGCTGATATGAATTTATTTACAAAAACACATACAAGAAAATACACAATATTTTGATTTGATCCGTTAACGGTTCCCTGAAGTGTCAATGTTTTTGTTTGTAGTATAAATGTGTAGGATTATGTTGCAGTGTAATTTCCGTCCATCTAGTGGTTCTATTTATAATTTACCACCAGTTCAAAGTTACTGGCATCAACACGCCACCAGAGGCAGTAAAGAGAAGGACCGTTGGCAAGTAAACATGTAAACATAAGTCACAATATATTTCTTTAAAAATAGACTTTAAAATGTCTGACAAGAAAGGAACACAAACATTTAGTCAACATTTTTCCAATACTAGCCTAACCACGAATAAAGCCAAATACATTATCAACACTTTAGGGCACCTGTAGAACGTATTCCTCCACCATCTAATTGCATAAAATAAAATAATAATACTGGATCTGCTTGTATATTTGGATTCGTTCCAAAATGGGTCCTTCCTTGAGTCATGCCCCACCCCAGCACTACATTTCTTGGAAAGCGGATCAGTCGTTTGTGAGTAATTTTGCTGACAGACAGCAATGAAAACATAACCGTGCTTAAATGTTTGTCTCTTAAGCTGCTAATTGCTTTGCTGTGTTCACAGACCCGTCACTGCTTTGTCTGGCTGCTAATTTGTGCTGTGAAAGTTGCATACGGTGGGTTTTTAGACAATAAGAGTCAACTAAACACGTTGAATCTGCGGACTGGAAAACCAAAACAATGAGCTGAAAGATGTTAAAACGCCTGTTACAGATTAGCGATTCTGTGGATGGGATTCTCTTCTTTCACACAGTAGTAGAAATAGTAATTCACTGTTAGTATAAACATATTGATTATAGCAGCTTTAAAACTTTGTGAACTGCAATTTCCCGTCAGTCTATTAACTCACACACTGTCTCCAGTATATCTTCAGCAAACTAATAGCAGCTGACACATGGGTCCAGCAGTTATTGGTCCAACTCTATTTTACATCTTCAATGATAAACTATAATTTCACAATAAATCCTGAGCTTTGTGGCGTCCGTGACACCTCTCACCCACTCTCCTCTATTGCTCTGCTTCAATATTATACACTAGTGCCACCTCTCCACGTTAAAGACACTTTCCAACACCCACACCATCTGCCTACTTCTCTTTAGCTGGATTGAGTGTTTCCACTTATTCCCACGTCGAGCTAACTGCACATTTCCCGCAGGACGATTTGCATTTTCATAAAAATGCTTGAGAGAAGAGCATTCAAATAGGCTCCATGACCTCTGTGGGCGTTGTGCTAAGACATATGCCCCACTTGTAGATTTTATTCAGTTTTTATTCATACAAATATGTAGATAAATGAGAATTATTTTTAGTGTTATAGTGAGATATGTATTTTCTTGTTGTGTCTCACCAGTAAGCTCCTCTCTGTTGGTGCTAAGATGTGTGGTGGGAGTTTAAGTCTCTGTTTTCTGAAACCTCTGTGTGATTGTATAGAGGAAAACAACAACAGTCACCTTCACTCTCACACGCACACACAGTTTCTTAATTAATATGCCATCAGTGTAGAGGCTAATATTCAATGTCTCGTCGAAATTTCAGTTATCTTGAGCTGCATTCAGACTCAGCCGTGGAACTAATTGATGCTAAACAACCTTTAGCTGGTGATTCGTGTCCATGCTGTCCTCCTGCTCATTATTTCATGACAAATACGGCTGAGGGCTGACTAAAGCCTCTCATGATGAAATGACCGGGGATGATGAAGCCACTGCATGGACCTGGTTAGTCGTCTTAATGGGCCATGGGCTTGAGTCATGTCGTCGGATGTTGATGATGTCCCACTTCTGGCACAGTCGCTGATGACATCATTCTGGAGATTAGATGACGGCTGAGGAGGACAGTTGCCAAACAAAGGCACTAAATGCCCAGACCGCTGCCAGAAGAAAAATCTAACCTGACGTGTTTTGAAATTCAGTTTGCTGTGGCACGTTATCGTCCTCCCGCAGAGATTACTTGGGAATGTCAGAGGGACTCCTCAAATGTTTTTGGCCTTTTTAAGTATGTAAATGAATTGAAATTGAAAAAGACGCAAGTTAATCTCTGCAGACGAGCTGTCAACCTTCTGCTGCTGACTCACTTGTAGCGTGAGAGCATGTGAAAGTTAGTCTCTTAGTTTTCTGCCTGTCAGGTAGTTAGTAGTTGGGTTTCACATCAAGCTGTGAGCTCTGACAGGTCCAGGTTCCTGCAGGAGTCTGAGGGGCACAGAGATCTGAAGCAAAACAAGACGTCCCTCTGTGGCATTGTTGTTCTCACCCATTAGCGTGACAGCGGTACACTTCTGCCCCTGGGGAGAACGTGGGGCTAATATTTGTAAATACTAATTAATGAACGCGACCACTGTTACGTAAGGCAACAGCTACGAGCCAAGAAATGCCAAATATAGCCTGAATCAACAGGGTTTTTCCAGACGTGATCCTGATCATCCCCTCAGCTCCTGCCCTGCCCACTCTGTGTGCTTGATGAGGCAGAAATGCTGGAGATGCCACGAGCAAACATGTGGGTGTGTGTCAGGGTTTGCAATTAGGACCGATGCGATAACTTGTCTATCAGCGCCGTGTGCAGCACTAATGGGCTTTCATTTGACTTTGGTCGCTTGCGCTTCTCTGGATGTTCTTTTTTTCTTTTTTTATTTGCTTCGTGAACAAATGGAGAAATTCTCACAGATCAGAAGCAACCATGACAATTATCACACCAAATCAACCATGCACACGATCAAATCATAATGAGCCTGCTGCTCTAATGCTATTAATACCCCTGGTAAGGAAAGTTAGAGTCCCACGCACACATCACTGACGTTATTGATGGCGTTTCGTGATGAAGTTCTTATAGACATCCCGTCAAAAAGACACGGGCTACACTTCTACGTCTGCATACAAATTACTGCTATAATCAATATTTTATAACAGCGATGCACCAAACAAACTGAAAACAATGTGGAAACATGTCAATTAGCGCTTCAGCTGTCGTGGCCACAACTTTACTCTCCTGGTTCACTCGCTGCTGTCCTGAGCTGTGTATCAAGCATCCAATGCTCAGGAATGGAAGGATGCATTTTTCCGCCATGTTTGAAGGAACTTTCAAAATGGGACAGCCTCTGCTTACCGCAGTCGGTCTTCAAATGCAGCCTCCAAAGAATGCATCCCCTGAACTGGGACACAGCTGTAGCATCCTGGCAGTACACGACGTGCTCAGCACCCCACAGCAGACACACAGTTAGAGGGTAGTTGGTGAACATAGTGGAGCATTTAGCAGCTTGAGAGTCATATTCAGTGTTTCCCTCAGAAGATGGTAGAGACCAAACACAGAGCTAAAAGAAAAGGAATTCTGGACTTACATTCATCAGGCGGACACATTAATGATGATCATACTTGCTCCTTAACTGGTGGATGTGCATATAATCAACTTTAAATGCGATACAATATCAGTGTTGTTTTTACAGCTATGTGAAGCAGATTTTTTAAAATAGCCTTATACTGAGCTTGTTCAATTATGAACAAAGCTAGAAAATCTAAAAATCTAGAAAAGTTCAAGTATGTAAAATAATTCACGATCATCACAACAATACAGGAAGACAAATGACAATACCATTTCTACAAAGACTTATGAGGCAGGTTATTGAGGCAGTGTAACGGAAGGATCCATCAAAATTAGAAGGGACTCGTTAAATGTTAACGAGAATAAAATCCCGCCTCTATTCGAAGGGTCAACGTGTATCAAAGGAGTCAAACTTTTAAATCAAATTTACTGTACTTTTCTGAAAAGCACAGCTGCCTCTCACCCTCACACCTTGAGAGTAAACCGTAGAGCGATAACCTTGCATGGAGCGAGCACACTAATTGACAAAGTCCCCTCCAGATTGTTGAGTTGTGCTGAAGGTCTGTGTTGCTGGTTCAGACCGGTTTATAATGGTTTGAATGATAACTCTGCTCTGAAATGTCTTCAAGACAGGGGTTCAACAGGGATTTGTATTTGTATTCAATTAATACATGTGTTACACTGAACCGTTTCGTGCTGTTTTAACACATCTATGGAAGCTGGGAATTGTCTGAGGCAGTAGTTTGTGAAGCATCTCTTTCGATTACTGCTGGTGTGAAAATGCAAATGTCACAGTTGGTTTCTCTGTAAATATTCCAAAACTTTTCCTAGCAGCCCCCCTGAGTAAAATGTCTAGAAAATGTCCAAGTGAGCCCATGTGAGCATACAAATGTCCAGAAATTTCAGAGTGAGAGAGTGGGCGTGTCGATGAGGTTTTTAATACAAGACAGAAAATAATAGCTCAAGGAGGAAAATGAGTTGCCTAACACGTAGAAGATGCGGACGAAAATGTCAACTCTGAAAGACGATGAGATTTGAGAGCTTTTAGCGATAAGGGCAATCACTGAAGTTGGTGCTTTCTGCAGTGGAGTTTATATGTCATCCCTGCTTCAGCTCTATCCAGACAAACCCTCGCCTGCACGTTACAATGAACATTTTCCTGTTGTCATGAAAACGTCTGACTCTGACAATCTTCTGCTGGGTTCTTCATATGTAAATGGGAAGTCCAAAGACCTAATCTTCCGGAGTTCATGTCTGAAAAGGATTTATATTTATGTAAACTCTTCTCCACGAGGAGTCCTCCTCTACTTATTCATGCCTTGTAAATGTGAAACTCATTTCACACCAGAATGCCCCAGATTAATACTTTTCACACTCAACATTTCCACATGCACCCTGATATCTGAGGAGCCACTGTGGACTCTTAATAGGTTGCATTTATGATCCGACAAAAAAAAAAAATTCACTGAGGCCTGTGATGTTTACTTTTCCACATCAATAACGCTAAGAGTTTCGTTTTTTGCCGAAAGGTGCTTTCAGTCACTGCACCACAATCTTCCTGTCATGAAGCAAACGTTACCTTGAAAAACATTCCTTCTCACAAAGGCAACGCGTTGCTGTCGTGCTCAAGGTGGTGTAGACCTTTTTTTTTTATTGATTGCACACTTGTCACAGGAGCAGATTGTCGCTTGTCACTTCGACCACCTGAAGCTGTTTGCTATTCCTTCTTTTTTTCTCACATGAATATTCTCCCTGCAATGCATCAGCACGGCTCCGCATTGATTCTGCTGCACGATAGCTGCGGCTGTAATGAGCGCCCAATCAATCTCATTAATAATCCCCAGGGATAAAAAAAAAGAAAATGCTTCTGTTACACTTTTAATCCCCTGCTGTGTCTGCATTGGAATCATTAGATATTATCACTCTTAGTATTTCCTAAGGGGTCAAATCAATCCACAAGTGTTTGTTCGTCGTATGGTGACGGTTAAGCTAATCAAACCAACTCAAAGCAACCTTGACAACACAATATACACAGTGACACACACAAGGACAGCTGGACAAAGACAGCTCGATTGCATAAACACTAGAAAGAAAATGTAACAAAACAGACACTCTGCGAATTTATATAATACGAAGATTAAAATGACATCTTGTTAATCATTAATTGGGCTGTCAATGGCTTTACACGTTGATGGTTTTACTGGGTGAGAGGTAACCACTGATTTGTTGGAGCTTGGAGGAAATAAAAGGGAGCCAATCAGAATAATCTATAACTATAAGAGTTAAATGACTGATTTCAACAATAAAGGTAGTTTAAATGCAGCTATTTTAATGTATCAATGATTTTACAATAATTGTTGAAGAAAGAAAATCTACCACAGATTTATAAATAGTTACGTAGAGAGACCATGACCTGAATTTATCTAAGTTATCAATTTAAGTGAAATATAAAAACAATAATTCCTAACTTTTAATCATACACGGTTTTGTCCACTTTATCAGGGCTGCAAAAAATAATTTATCTTTATAAATTCACCAAAATACATCATTTCAGCAGAACAACATTTCCACTTCAGCCAATTTCCAAAGATTTCACCCTGATCTTTTTCTTAGAAGATGGTGGAGACCAAAAACAGAGCAAGAGTGAAATAAAGCAGTTATACTTCTTTGTCACATAATCAGAATGCTGACCAGTCATAATGTCATCTTACTTCCCCTTTTCCTCCTGTCATAATCACTATTGCCATTAGACGGGGATATCACTTAAACTTTAACATTAAGGTAATTTGCTGAAAAGATTGATGCTTTCTACTTTATTCCAGGTATAGCCTAAGGCAAAACATCATGATTGGTCATAATTGGCTTTTTGCACCAGGACATCACATCTCACATCAGCTAAAATAAAAAAAAGATCCAAAAGTCATTAATTCTTCATCTTTTCTTGGGTGTTATCACGCGGAAGTCAGGATATTTTTGCCTCTTCAGCAACGTTTTTTTCATGCATGTCTCACAATTCTCCTGTCACTGAACCACTGTAGCTCTGCTTTCAAGAGCTCGACTCTGTCTCTCAGTATTTGTTTTTGGGATAAAACTCCAGTTACGACTGAAGTGGAAGGGAGCTCAGTGTGTGATGTAACTGTATTACACGGCTTGGGACTTTAAACTGCCAGCGGATCCTTTGCGTGCTTAAAAAACCACAGTTCACCATCAGGACATGGACGTCTGCAGAGATACTTCTTCAAAATTTAAACGATTCAGATGTGTCAATATGTAATCTTCACAAATGCCATACAGCTCTGATTAAATATAATCCGCAGGAAAGCACTTTTTAATATCTTAGAGGATCAGCTTATGGGCGCATAGTATGAAATGTTTCACCCTATACTTGCTCTTCTTCCTGTAAACAAAGTGTGGTTTTGCATCAACTGGAAGTGCTTGGGCACATTTTTACCGCCCGATTAGTATTCATCCAGATCCTGCATTAGCGTTTAGTGAGCTGTCCTGGGTCGTGACCCCGGGGTGTTAGCTGAGAGCGCTCGCATCGCTCTTTGGATGTTTACCTCGGGTCTGAGTCGTGATGGCAACTCCGGGCCCGCGGGGATCAAATCAGTTCATGAAAAGACATAAATCTGCTTACGGCATAAAAGTGAGGGTTTATCCTGATGCCTCAGATTTAAGTATAATGTAACAGCAAGCGTGTGCAGCGACATGTGTGTCATTGGGTTAGTCCCGGCTGCTCCTCTTCGCTCATAAAGGAGGACGTTCAAGCAGTCGAGATTATCTGCTGAAAATAATGCCTCAGACAGAGCCGCATAGTAATCAGTCGCACAGTGACCATTTCATTTCCCTGTCTTTCTTTCTTTTTTGTTAACAGTGAGGGAGAGACCATCTGTTACTCAGAACCAAACTAAAAGCAGCAGGATTTTGAATTATTCATTTTTTCCAACTGTAACACATTGTTAGAGACATTTGGTCTTGCTCTAAAAGCTTACCTTCGGTCTTGAAGCAGTGTGCCCTTCCCTCACAGCCAAGAGAAAATGGATCCCCAGAGAGAGGGATATGGGAGTTATCTATATCTTGCTGCCTTATTCTCACATCGTGGGTCTCTCTCCCTTTTATACGCACAGGTCTGCCTGTGTTATTCCCACTTTTCCTCCGACTTCATCGTCTCAGCCTCTGCAACGGTTCAGATTGACACATAGATTGACCATTATCATATCACATGTGTGAATTCATCCTTGGCACATGCGGCTTCTATTTGAAGATACTGTATGCACACTTTACTAGAAAGCAGCAGAAACCTCTGCTGAAGAATGGATATTAAAGGTTGTTATTGGAATATGTCCTATCTGAAATCTCAGTAACCTTCAAAGAGTTATTACCCATGATTATGATAATTATAACTTTATTTATATCGCAATATCTAAACAAAGTTACAAAGTGCTTCACAAAATGCAGGGTAAAGTATTGATATTGCAACGATTCACCGCTATCATCCAAAAGAAAATCTTTGTTCGGCATCTCAACGAACGGTACTCATGTCCTCCAAACAGTGTCATTGCTTTCTATTTCTGTGTTTTCTATAATGGTTGGTGCTTAGCCTCGTAAGTGACATTTGTCCTCATATTCACGTTACAGGGTCCCGGGCACGGCTTGACGACAGCGGGCCTCGCATAGTGGAGGACCCCTCGGATTTGATTGTCTCCAAGGGGGAGCCCGCCACCCTCAACTGCAAGGCAGAGGGCCGACCCACTCCCAGCATCGAGTGGTACAAAGATGGCGAGCGTGTGGAGACTGACAAAGATGACCCGCGCTCCCACCGCATGCTCCTGCCTAGTGGCTCCCTCTTCTTCCTGCGCATCGTACACGGACGACGGAGCAAACCAGACGAAGGCATCTACACCTGTGTGGCCCGCAACCCCCTGGGAGATGCCATCAGTCGCAATGCTTCTCTGGAAGTTGCCAGTAAGGCTCTTTTCTATTTGTTATTGTCCTTAAAGTGTGTGTGTGTTCCTTTGCACTACATGTTGTCTGTGTGTGTGTGTGTGTGCAATATGAAGATGCTTCACAGTTTGTCACAGATCTCGCTGCAGTCGCCTGGCAGCTTAATGGAGGTCCACTGGACAGTTGGCTGTGCTTGAAAAGGATGACATGCAACAACTGAGCTGCAGGAGGCGACCCCAAAAGAGACGGTGCTAGAGATAAATTCAGTAACAGGTGCTGGCCTGTGGATGGGATACTAATTTTAGTTTATTGTGGCAGGATATATATTTTCTCCAAGTTGTTTTCTTGTTATTAGCTCTTTAATTGCGTCTTTAAAAGAGTCAACGCTGTGACCATAAACAACATTTGTAGGAACCATGGAGGTAAAAACAAAGTGATAATAACATTCTTTCTGAAGGAGTCATTTGAAATAGGACACTGCTGTGGTCTTGCTGTTTTACATTTGTTAAATCTCTCTAACTTATTTCACATAAGGGCAAAATGATCCTCAAATATTTAAGTTCAACTTTGGGTTTTTCACATGATCTCACAGATATATATATATATCTGTGTTTAGCACCATACCATGTCAAACTGTCGGCTTATATAAAAGATAATTAGATTCATGTTAATTCAGTTGTAAGTTGTTTCTAAAACACATTTTATCTCATTTATTGAAATCGTAATCACGTACCGATTGCCATTAATTCATAGAGTCTGTCACTGGCCCTTGCAGGACTGTAATATACACAACGAATGAAATGCTACCTTTTGTCAGTCTCTGCGCGTTCATGTGTTTTGGGGGCGTGGCTTTGAGGGGAGGGCAGATTAAAGGGGGTGTGATGTAATGGCTGCATTTTTTTTTTGTGTAGTCTGCTGTTGCTAGCTTTCCCAGGATTACCAACCCTAGCTTTGATACATAGATTTTTAATTTGGGAAAATGACTTGTAATGAAATAGACTGGTATTAGATCAGTTTATACTGGTTATGATATAATGGCCTGAACTGACGTAAAGGAATCAGGATCAGTAGAGATAACTTTTGTTGCATCTCTAATTGCCTTCACCACTTCTTATGCAGTGCTTTCAGAAAAACAGACTTCGAAGAGGTGTGAAGGTGAAAGGGTGCGTTCCTCTGACAGCTTTTCATAACACTTCAATTAGAGAAAAATATTAACAGCTTGTCCTTGTGTCACAGTGGATCTATTGTGCTGCAAAGATTTCATCGAGACTGCTTTCGGTCAGACTCAATGACAAGTGCTTGAGATGATTTATATTTAATTCAAGTGTTTTTAAAAGATGTAGGAGAGTTGTGCTTCTCGGCCACATCTCGTGTCTTTAACGTCATTGTTTCAAAAATCTGTCAAATGTGATTTTTTTAAACGATGGAGAAATCTATGAAAAACCACCCGGGCTAGTGACGTCTACCTGCTTGACTCTCATGTCTTCATCAGTAATGCTGAAAACACAGGAACATCTCAAAGCCAAATTCCATTTCGTTCATTTCTTGATTAACTATACATGATGTAGTGATTCATAAAGCATGGTATAATTCAGTTACACAGTTTAGTAAATTATATTAGGCCTGCAGCTGTCAATTAATTAATTTCGTTCCTTATAAAATGTCAGAACATGGCGAAAAAATACAATTTATTTTCTTGTTGCTCACAAATATATTATTTTGTCCAAAACCCTTAAATAATGTAATAAATATATATTTTGTGATAAATAACAACAGCAATTCTTCACTTTTGTGAGATTTTGGCTTTTTCTCCAAAATCTTGGCTTGAATGGTGATACAGAAAACTCAAGGGTCTAATTAAGCCTGATTTGTTTTAGGATGTTATATGAATTATTATTATCTATCTCACAATGTTAAATAAAGTGCAAGAAAATCCTGCTACTTTGTCCAGACCATCGTCTGAATGTGAAGATGGACGAGATGACAGCTCAACAAAAGTGAAGCCAAAGCATCTCGATGGCCATCTGCAGGATCAGTCATTAATCCTGCCTCCTCCATGTTAGCAGATGGGACACGCACCAAAGTCAAAAATTAAAATACACGTTTCTGTCATTTTAGGTCGTTCCTATTCCTAATTATTTAATGTTATAAAATAGAGTGAAATGTCATGATTGACAGCTGAGAGTCTATGATTGGCTCCGTCCCCTGGCTGCTCCTGCCAAGACTCTGGCTCCAAATGCACAAGATGGCACGGTCCTCCTCCAGGATATCAGCTTAATGTTCGGATAGTGGGACCGGAGCCCATCGTCTATCTTTATTGACAGTCTACGGTCCAGATCCACCAAGTTTCAAGAAAATTGTTAAAAGTTTTGGCATAATCCTGCTAACAGACAAACAGAAACATAACTTTGGTGAAGGTACATTTAGTGGTTTTACCTTGTTTAATTAACACCATCAGTTACTTGTAACCATACAGACTGAGACCTCCTCTATGGCAGCCAGGTAATCATCACATCAACTGAGAGTCACCGCTTAGCCAAGCCGTGTTTTCTTTGTACAGACATGTGGCAGAGGAATACAGCAGGCGAGCGTGAGCCTCCTCAAAACTTGGCGCATGCACTGAAGTAAAAAGCTCCCAATAGGAAGGAGCCGTGTCTATTATTTTTCCCTCCACGGTCTGGGACACGTGCCATTTTCTTCCTCCTCTTCTAATTGTGCCAGTGTACTAGTGTTTCGGCCTTGGGCTGAACTGTGGCTCTCTTTGACACGAGGAAATGGATTAGTCAGTGGGTTGATTGGGGGAAGGAGCATAACAGATTACCAAGGTCGGACCGTCCTCGTTAAAAAAAAACACAACACAAAACAGCAATTGGAGCTGGGTCTTATCTGCCACCATACTGAGGCTTCCTGGCTGACAGTGAGTGTAAGTGCTCACGGCTGGCTGACCTCATCTGCAGCTCGTGTTCAAAAATAGGGATGGTCTCCTCCGATATAACGCATAGTGGGAACCACACAAAGCTGCGGCTCATGCAAATACACCGAGCCGGGTGAAGATGAAACGCATATGCAGTCACGTCGCCTCTTTTGCATTGTTGATAATGAAATTTAGCTTCTTTTCTTTTGCGGAGCTGCAGATAACAGTGCAGTCATATCTGTAAAGGGATGATTCACCTGCAGGCGCAGAGTGACTAACAGTATTAGTAAGTGGCTGTTTTGTTCTAATCTCACTGCCTGTGGCTGGCGAGGGCATATGCTGAAACAGTGTGGTGGTGGTCTCAGACTCCCCCCCCCCCACTCTGTGTGAGGGTGTGCTGACTGTGGGGTAAATTGTGACCCAATTAGCTCTGGCAGGGAGGTGGGTGGGGGGGAGTCTGCCGTGGTAATGAGGGGGCCAGTCTTAAGCTGGTGGTCTGTATGCATGTGTGTGTGTGTGTGTGGTTAAGGGACAACAGGTGGGAGAAGGAAGAGCTTTTCTATCTCCCACTGAGGAGTAATTAATACCAATGGATCTGTTGGATTGTTAATGCAGCTCTGCGTATTGCGCCGACTCTAACCTGGTTTTAAGCACATTAATTACACATTAATTGTCAGTGGATGATGCATAATGTATTGTGTTGTGCTGCGTGACTAAGGCTTCTTCTCACTGCAGCGAGTTAACAGGCTGGCGCCGCTCACTCTATCCACTCCGAGCTGGAATTGCGTCTGCCGAGAAAACAGAGATACACATCTAACCTATGTTGGTTCCATGCATCACGTCGCTCCGGCGGCTCTGCACAGTCGAGAGTGATATCAGAGCTGAAACAGGCGGAGTGAATGTCAGACGCTCACATCAACAGTTGCTGACTGTTTGTTTTTCAGCAATGGGTTAACGTGCGAGGAAAGGATGTGTGCATGTCCTGCATTATCAATTCACAGGCTAATATAAAGCCGTCTGGGTAGAAAATGCAGGGACGTGACGTTTAAGTTTTGCTGCGGAAAGAACAGTGTATTTGCTTCCAGCACATCGACACCAGCGTTAGCTGTTATCTCCCAAAGATCTGAAATCTTGTTGTCTTCTCCGAGTTGACATCTTCGTCGCTAGTGTGTTTGACACCTCTTTGTCCTCCTGAGATGTTTGTATTCTTTCTTATACGTGTCTGGAGCAACCAACTCAGACATTTGAGTTCACACTGTTGCTTGAGGCACAATTTACTTTTTCTGAACCAGACTTGAACCCGACACTCTGTTCAAACCCAACCTGAACCTGATGTTTCTCAGATTGCAGACAAAATGAGGACCTAGCCTGCGTGTCATTCCGGGAGATTCATGAAAAAATGTAAAAACTGTTTATTAACTGTAACAGTTAAATGTTTGGTTAATTCCTAACCAAACATTTTTGAATGCTCAAAAGCTTTTTCTTTCTGTATCTGCTGTGGCTTCCCTCTGCAGTCACCGATATTCAGGAGCTCGGTTGCCAGCAACAGTTATTATTCTGTCTTTTCGCTCCTCTTTTTTTTTTTTTTTTTTTACTTTAAGCTGCCAGTGATCAGCTGACCTGCCTGGCTATTGAAAAACCAGAATAATGAGACAGTGGAAATATAATCAAATTCATTCCTCGCTCCTTCCAAACACAGATGTTTTTTAGGCTTGAAAAGGAAACAAAAGTTGGGGGGGGACTGCAGTAGTGTCTATTTCAAAATCGTGAATGTCTGCCCGTCTCGCTGAGGAGACAGTCACATGGCAGGATTAGAATAAAGTAGGACAAATAAAAAATAAAACTTGCTTAAAAGGCTTTAGAGCCAGATGTTCCTCTGACTCCTGATGAGGGATTATGAAGGAATCAAAGTTCTGGCTGCAGCTTGTTTCTTTGGCTGCGATTGCTCTATACGACAGAGAATCTGCAGATATATACATATCATCCCTGATAAGTACAGTTTATACGTGTAGCTTAGAATATCTGCTGCTGGGTGCATTAAAGTTGTCAGCTCGAATTTCCCTCTGCAGTTCAGCAAGCTGCGGTTTATAGGAGCCCTGTCAGATGTACTAATAAAGCAGAATGCGTCGTGCAATGTCTCTGTGTAATTGCAACATCATTACATTTCTGTAAAATGGAGGGATTCATGGGCGAGAGCTACCGAAACAGACCGTTTTCCCCGTTGTCCCTTCTCATCCTCCATCAACATAATCAGACAATGGATTAACGCTGGCTTCTCTGCAGGCAAAGCCTCCATTAGCCATGACAGGGCAGTATCATGGCGATGGGATTAGACCACCTCTAACGGGTTTAGTGCTCTCTGACATAAAAGAACAATAGGAGCCAGGCACAGGGTCGTCTCAGGCTCTTAAAAAAAACATGAACTGACGCCGTCTTTCTACTCTGCTCTGTCTGTCCCACAATCACTGTCAACACATGTTTGGTACTAAAACTTTTCTTTTCACGTCCCGTCTGTCACTCACCTACCAGGTGTCAGTCAACTGTCTGGATTTGTGAATGGTCAGCAAACTGTTTGGTTAATTTTTCTGCAGGCTTTGATTTGCACTAGTCACTAGAGTTTATACATCCGCAGGGGAAACCAGATTTAACTTAATCTTTAAAACAGATTCTAAATGTGAATATACAGAATCTGTAGGCCAGTGTTTCGGGGATTTCCAGTTTGACCAATCAAGTTTGAGCAGGCTCATCGACTAAAATCCATCGACTTTCTGCCTTTTGATTTACCTTCATTCATATGCAGATAACTGTTGCTAAGCCCAAATGTTGTCTGGACCTAAACAAAAACTAGCCTTGTTAGTGTTTTGTGTGGAGGAACATATAACTTGTGTAATAAAGAAACTAGTCGAACAATAAAAGCATTATTTGCTTGGATTTACGCTTCTGATACAACAGAAATTACTGGCTGTTTCCCACAGAAGGCAATTCGTCATTTATAGCTAATGGGCTACTGGATTGTATATAAATTCCCTTGATCCGGATTTTTGGATCTGCACCAAATTTCAGTATGAAGTATGTTCATCAAGGTCCATAAATTATTCACTGAGAAATCAAGCAACTAACAATAACACCCTTTCCTGGATCCATTCCCTTATCCAGATCCCCACCAACATGTTGTGGGTTCTTTTCTGACTCATACGCATCCTTCCACCAAGTCTCAGAAAAACCCATTTAGTTGGTTATGTGCAATCCTGCTTACTAACAGGCAACCAAACAAAAGCTGAAGAAAACATAAGCTCCATAGGTGAAAATGAATAATTAACAATAAACCCACCGTCAGCAATATACAGGAATCAGCCCTGCACGTGCAATACAAAGCCTGAATGCAGCACATACCATATTCTGGTGATTAATCTCTATCCTGCCTCTGTTCATTTTTTACAAAAACATTAACAGATGGCCTCTCTGCAGCATCTCTCTACTAAACTCTGCATCATAGAGATAAATGTCACTTAAAACTCAAGTGATGAATATTCTCAAAGCGATTAAATCTCCTAATCTGTGTATCCCTGATATATTAAAGTTAAAATGAATGTGCCCTCTCAGAATAGTGCCCAGAGAAGTAATGATGAAACCGCTGAAATCATTTAGCCCTGCTTTGCCATTATTTAAGCTCACATGAAGAAGTGCCCTGGGGAGTCTGAGGACTTGTCTCTTGCTCGCCGCCTGAGCCCAGTGTGGATGGAAGCGAGAGCACAGGGCCCGGTTTAGGAGATTATCAAGATCTAGTCATGTAATGTCCGAGGAGCTAAGTTGTGGACACTAGCCCCTCGGGACCAGGTGGGGGGTTGGGAATGTTGCTGGTTGTCCCTGATTCTGTGGCACGATCGTCTTCACACACTTTAAAGTTGGAGCAAGGCAGGATCACATTAGCTCGAATTCAGTTTTGGAGCTGGCGTTTGAGGGAAGTGATGTGTTTCAACCCTCAAATGTCCCACTTTTCACGTCAGTGCCGGGGGACTCCGGGTTTGAAGAGTTAAAGGTGGTTGTGTGTGCGTGTGTGTGTCTATGTGTGTTTGTATCAGCGGTGTCAGGGATTAGCTCTGTGCCCGTAACCTCTTCACTCCATGGCAGTAAAACAAAGGTCTCTGCATGGCCGTCCAACCAGGCCTTACAGACCGAGGTCTAAAAATAATGCCGTGCTTTCAATTAGCCCTTCAGCTGCGCAAAACATTTGAAACATCAGCTAAGTGAACGGGGTCGGGGGTATTTGGTGGACAGACCTTTGGGAGCCGTGTGAGTGCCTTTACTGGTTTTTTTTACAGCTCCTGCAAACACGCATTTTGTGAGGGTACTCAGGTGTTTTAGTTTTCTGCGTGAAATGTCCGAGCTTCATCCAAACCTCTGCTCGGCCCCTGCGATCTGACTTGATCACCTGCTCCGGGATATATTCCAGTGTTTGAAAGTGAATAATCACCGAAATATTACTCTGGGGTAATGAGAAATTGAATGATGTCAAAGAGGTTAGACTTTCTGAACGAGTCTTCATTCTGCAGAGACTTGTCACGTCTCCTCAGCGTAAATGTCAAAGCGTTAAATGATAGGAAAAGACAATTCTCTCCCACGCGGTAAAAAGTGACTTTCACTTAATTTCAATAAAGTTCAGAGTTAAGACGGCAGGCAGCGTGTGATTGATGAAGTCATACCACGGAGCGAGTTAAAGAAGAGGGAGAATGTGCGGGTTGACTAATGTCCAATTCAGACCTGAGGGAGAACTGTCTGCCACCTCGCTAAGTTTTGGAATATTCATTGCCCGTTTTACCCAAGACAATTATGGCAGTCAAATGAGGGAGAGGAATGACTCGCCCGTCTTTGAATAGCTGCGATAAAGTCACTTCAAAAGACATTTCATTCAAGCCCAGTGGCAGTGAATATTGATGTTGGACTGAAGACCCGGGCTGCCATGTTGACACAGTCCTGTCAGACGAACTGGTGGATAATTAAGGTGACAGTTCTGACTCAGATTAATTAGAGCTAAGTGCATATGGAGCTCAACGGCACAAGTAAAAATCCCATTCATTTTCTGGATAGAGATTTTGATTATCAGCCGTAATGTTGTAACCATCCGAGGTAGATTTACCACGAACTACGAGGCAGTGAAACAATATTATGTTCTCCGGTAGAAGCCACAAGTCTATGATATCTACTGTGTTTAAGAAATAACCACAATTGGGAAAATCATGTCAAGTGCTACGATTCTTCCGTTCTCCGATCATTCAGTGTTGAGTGAGTATATTTAGTTCTGTAGTCAGAGTAAATTTCAGGAAAATGATCGGACTTCAGTGCATGTCTGAAAGTAGCTTGTGCTAGTTAGCTGTGCATGCTAATGTCTGCACCTTTTATCGTTTTTTTTTGATTAATGCACCGTTTGAGTATCTTTTGTTCTGGGAAACAAGCCAATAAAAAAATAAACTACCCTCCAAACTTTGAACGTGACAGACCTGCCACGGATTTGTGTTTTAGTGATCGTTTAATTGATGATTGAGAGGGATCGATGTTTACAATGGATTTCGGATTCACTGTCATCTCTCATCTTTGTATCTGTTAAAGATTGATAAAATATTCATGAAAGTGTAAAAGTAGATCGCATTGATTATGCCGCCATAGTTCACTTTGGTTGAGAAATAAAGAGCCTGCAGGCTGTAGCTACAGGATGTGGTCCAACATGACAAGTGAAGCGTGAGACTTTGTCAATCACAGCAAACAAAGATTAGAAGATATTAAAGGTCGCCATGTCAAACTCCTCATCCTGCCGTCATCCACGGCGGCTGATGGGAGAGCGAACCCCGGGGTGGATGGGAGGATAGGCTCTGGGCGTTCAGTGTTGATTTCATTGTAAGTCAGAGCCGTGCGGATTCTCTTTCAAGCGAGCGTTTGGAAACAGAGGAACAATCCTTTCATTAACACGGGGGCCATTTTTTTCTCCCTCCCATATGAGCTAAATTATGAATGCGCCGTTATTTGTTCACTCCATGTTGGACCGAGTGATGTGTATTATTCATCTGCTCTGACAGGAGAGACAGCAGAGTAGGACACAGGCCCAGGAAAACATTAAATCAAGAGCACATTCTAACAAGGACGTTGCCAGGGCTTTGAGCACTCATGCACATGCAAACACAACAATTGACTTTCCCTCAATATGCTTCGTTTCAACTTTCAGCAGGAAGATGCTCCACTCAAGAAAAACACATCTGAATGTTTTCCAAGACAAATCTGTATTTCTTTTGATTATAGCAGGATGCATGTCTGCGCTGCTGCTCGTGGATCCTGTGCGTCTGATTCCCAGACAGACGGGGCTTCTGAAGCTAATTAGATTTCTTTGTGTTTCCATCCTAGTCCTGAGAGATGATTTCAGGCAGGCACCGAGTGATGTGGTGGTGGCTGCTGGCGAGCCTGCCGTGCTGGAGTGTGTGCCTCCACGCGGTCACCCCGAACCCACCGTGTCCTGGAAACGCAACAACGCCCGAGTCAGCGCCAAGGATGACCGCATCGCTGTGAGTAAAAGCAAAACACCGATCAAGGACTCTCCAGTTTCCATTTTAAAATACTGAGCAAACACAAAGCTATTAAAGTAGAAGGGCACTCAGTAGAATGCAGATTCCCGCCAAGGTCCAACAGCCCCTCTTTGAAACCACATTTAAATTCACTATACAGACAGATTGTTTTTGGAACTGCACCAATGAAATCAGCTAAAATGCCTGTCACGATGTTGAATCAAGTAAAAAATGATTCCTCCATCCGCCCACTGATCTGGATCCCTACCAAAATGTTCGAGGTTCTTCTCTGATCCACACTGCAGCCCTCCACCACGTCTGATGCAAACTGTCCAGAAACCCTCCGAACAAACGGGCAGGGGTCAAAACATAACCTCCTTGGCCGAGGTGATGATGCTGGACCCTCAAGTTTGGCTCAGATTTACCAACTCATGTTGTTGGAGTTATGTGAACCTCATGATAACTCACAGAATATGTGAACAGGCTAGTTCTGGGTAAATCTGAATACTACTTTTTGAGCCTTGCAGCTTTTAGTCAGTGTTAGGATCATTTTGGGATTTAAAAAATGTGTTTTATTACAATGAAGTAGAATTAATGCAAAATTAAAGCAAAGGTTATATTTGTCAATCTCAATAAATTCGATAAAAAGATGAAAGCCTACAGTGAACTGAAATCAGGAGTAGATATTGTCTGTGTAGCCAAAGCCTGACTTAGCTTATTTTTCTGTGCCGCAGACCTCCATTAAATATACATTAGAGAGCTGCACTGTTAAAGTGGGTGACATGTTCCTTTTTTTTAACACGAACACGACCACAGTGGTTTATTTTGAGCTGATCCCACATATCTAGGTTACTGTCCTGCTGCTGTAAATACTCTATAGCATGAATCCTCAGCTGGAAATAGTCTCATTTAAGTCGCCGGTTTCTCTGGTGCCCGGCTATTTTTCGCTTGTGAAATAATAAATCATATTTGCTTCTGTTTAAAAAAAAAAGTTTTTTATATTTCTCTCACTGAGCTCTTTAGACTTGACGGAAAAGCTTTGAGAGACGGAATAAAGCAAGCGTTGTTTTTCCCCCTTTCTTATCTTTTAATTGGGGAATCAGGAGTGTGAGAGGTCGGCCTCTAATTTTGGGTCCATACTTTATTGTTCTGTTCTTCATTATTTTGGGTCTAAATGGCTAAACACTTGCTTAAAATTAATTGATTTTTAGGAATATGACTCCAGGACTTCTTTATAAAACCCTCAGCTTCTCTTCTGCAGCGCTGGAAAAAACGGCAGGGATTCAGATTTACAACGACAATGTCATACTATCTTTCAACAGCCCTTAATTAAATGTGGATCTGTTTTTCTATGGAGTGGAAAATATCTCGGTGTCACTTTTGTTCTCTCCTCTCATGTGTAAAATCAGGAGTCTAATGGTTTTTCACAGGCATCTTTTGAAATGTAGGAAACATCTTTTAGCCACAACATTCACATCATCGTCTGGTTTTACCATCAGAGAATGAGCAGAAGATTCCAAAATTGAACTCAATCACAAGTACACTGATACTGCTATAAATATATGTATAGTAGTTGTATTCCAGCGCTTTACAAAAGCACACCACAATGACTCATACGGTGCTTTGAAGATGAAGGATTAATGATTTATAACAGTGCTAGAGGATCCAAATGAGGATTTGTTTTCCCTTGAAAGGGAACGGGATGATCAAATTGAGTCGTATCTGGCATCTTCATCTAAAATCTTATCTCTGGTCTGTCACTTTGCTGTTTTTCAGATGCGTGGTGGCAAACTGATGATCTCTCACACCAGGAAGAGCGATGCCGGCATGTACGTCTGTGTGGGCACGAACATGGTGGGAGAGAGGGACAGCGATCCCGCGGAGCTGGTGGTGTACGGTGAGTTCCTGATGAAGGTCCTGCAGTGAATGTTTCGTGCAGCGGTGTCTTTAAAGGAGCATCAGCCTGGACTAACTTTCTCTCTCATGCTGCAGAGCGGCCTGTGCTGGTGCGGAGGCCGGTGAACCAGGTGGTGATGGAGGACGAGACGGTGGACTTCCTGTGCGAGGTGCACGGAGACCCCCCTCCCACCGTGCGATGGCGCAGAGAGGAAGGAGAGCTGCCACGCGGGAGGTGAGAGCGTCGGACTTGAGCACAGACAAACAGACTGGTTGATACACAGACAGCGTCTCATGAGGATGCATAAGAGAAATTCAGTTTTACCAGAGACGAGTCGTGAGTTGGATAATTCCAACATGTGACCCAGAAAACATATGTGGAGTAACTGTTCATTAATTAATGCTCTGCTAATATGGATTCATAAATGGAAAGACCAAAGAGGATTCATTAGTCGGCACAATCCTCCTGTGACCACTTTCATCCTAATTTCCAACTCAACGCAATATAATGTATATTTAGCTCAGCCTATTAGATAATTACATTTTTGTTCTCCAACATTATATAACTATAAAACTTTACATTGTAAACTAACATAGAACAAATCACTCAAACATTACAGCCAAGAATTGATAGAGTTAATGTGGTTTACATTTGAAGCAATTAGGGTTGCAAAGGGGTGGAAAGTTTCCGGTAAATTTCTGGAAACTTTCTGGAAACTTTCCATGGGAAGTTTAGCTCTGGAATTTTGGGAATTTTGAAAAAAAAATAATACGCAAATTAAACGCTGAGCAATAAAAACATCATTCAAAACTCTATTTTAAAGATGTATGGAATGCAGCACACGCTGCACGTTGAATTTCAACCCTCCATTGTGCCATCACATGCACAGATAATTCCCAGCATCCTGCACACTTCAGCCCTATTGGACCTGCTGTAGTGTGCAGGACTAGTCAGGTAAGTTTCGATGATATTACTGGGGAAAATATATTACCATGCTGATTGAGGATTGTTCATCTGTTCATCTAGCCTATTTCCATTCATTTATCCATCAATTATAAAATATGTTTACAGACGATTCCAATTGTTTGGCTAACTATTTATATCTCTGGCATTGCATTAGTGTTTTTTTACAAACTTTTTTCTCATCTTATTCTACAGAA
This sequence comes from Limanda limanda, assembly GCF_963576545.1. NCBI lineage: Eukaryota > Metazoa > Chordata > Actinopteri > Pleuronectiformes > Pleuronectidae > Limanda > Limanda limanda. Next base: position 20,919,887 of record NC_083641.1, on the reverse strand, counting down.
CAATGCCACGTGCACTATCTCATGTGTGGAGACATTTCACCCCATCCAATGTAGAAGGAAAGGCTGTGTACATTTGCAAATACTGTGCAAAGACCTATGTTAAGAATGACACAACGATGCAGAAGCATATAGTCAAGTGCCCAAAGTTTCCTCTGGGCTCAAATCAGCCTATGACAAAACAAAATGTTTATATTTATGTCTGTATATGACAAGGTAAATACAGTTAGTATAAATTACCAACAACATTTCCTGTTTATTCCCGTTAATTCCTGTATATTCCCGTTTATTCCCGTTAATTCCCGTATATTCCCGTTTATTCCCGTTAATTCCCGTATATTCCCGTTAATTTCCATGGAAAGTTTCCAACTTTGAATATTCCCGGAATTTTGCAACCCTAGAAGCAATAGACAGAAGTGTATTTGAAAGTAGAAGTTCACATAAAATTCATATATGAACTTTTAATGACTAATAATTATTTAATGTTTTGGCACAACTGAGCATTACTCACAACAAATAATCTTCTGTGACTCAAGATATTTAGAAAACAATTCTTGGCATTTGGGTATGTTTGAAATGAACTTGTCTTGTCTTGTTATCTTTTATTTATTTTGTCTTATTTTCTTCAGTATGAGTCCGTTAAACGAATTTCATTATTGCATAGAAAAAGACTCTGTACCATATACTATGCACTGTGGTTGTACTTGGTAATTCAAATGTATATTTTTTTAACAATAGTCTTTCCTAAATCCAGGTAGAAATCTTCCAATGGGCTAAAGTAATCGTACTTGTTTCTAATTTCAACAGTTTTGAGTAACAGCGGCAATATCAGGCAGCGAGGACACAGTATTCTACTCGTTTCAAGATAATGTCACCTGATTGAAAAAGAAAATAATCCTCGCAGCAGGCTGATTTACGTAGAGAGAAATGATATTATCTTGAACCACCGGCAGATTTTCCCGACTTTGTGTAGATCAGTGTGGTCAATTATTCCCCTGCTGTGCTTCTCTGTTACATCTTTCATTATCTCCCTGTTTCTCATTCCCCAGGTTTGAAATCCACAACGGCAACAGCCTCCGTTTGTTCCGCGTGAAGGAGCAGGACGAGGGCACCTACACCTGCACGTCTGAGAACAGCGTGGGCAAGACGGAGGCCTCGGCCATGCTGCAGGTCCACGGTGAGAAACAACTCATGCATATTGAAAGCAAGCGTGCACGCACTCCTGGCAACACTGTCGTTCAAAAGGCCGGTGTTGTTTCCTGTCCAGCGCTCTGTGTTTTTATATCAGTGCGTCTTTGTGAGTTTGTGCGCTGCTGCCAGGAGCTTATACTAACCCGTATGGATTATGCCATTTGACAGATGTTTGGTAGATGCTTGCTTTAACTCACTGCCAGAGAGCAGTCCCTGCATTAATAAGACATGACTCTCTCTCTCTCTCTCTTTCTGTCTCTTTATCTCCCTCCTCTCTCCACCTCGCTCTCTCTGCCCTTTTCTCGTTTCGCTACACAACATGTGTGTGTGTGTGTGTGTGTGTGTGTGTGTGTGTCTTGGTTTAAATTGTCTCAGATGACTTCATCCACTAATGCTTTTATCAGTGCAAATGAAATCCAAACTGAGCCGTTATCCATTCACTCTGTTTCTCCTTCTTCCTCTTTTTCCCCTTTCCTTGCTATTACCGGTTTTGTTTTGTAGCTCAGCGTTTCATCCATCTCATTAATTTTCCATCTCTCTCCATCATGTTTCAAACCCTATCATCATTCCAGTTGGCCCGTTCCGTAAGTTCACTCTCCATCTAATTCTTTGTTATTTTTATCCTTTTTCTTCCCTGTATGGTATTAATAATGCTTTTTGAAGCAAGGATCACTACCTCATGGTGTAAATAAGTTCCTCCATTAGTGTATCTTAGTGTGTCGACATGCCTGTTTCTGCAGTCAGGCATTAAGTAAGCCTCAGACATTGTGACTTAATGCACACCGGATTAAGGAACTCCTATCACACACACATGACACATCTGCTGTGTGGGTGAGGATGGTGTGACAACATGTAAATCAATCTCTCGTGTGCAGCTGCAGACGTTTAAAATTACTTTCAGTCACGATTCAGTAAAAGTCTTTGTCTTCACTTCTGAACGAGGACGTAGTTCGACGTCAGGATACATCAGTGATCATTTAAACACTAAACTAGTATCCTGTATCTAGTATTATTTTTATTCCTATTACTACTACTATTAACCATTTTGATGGGTACGTGATGTTACTAGAGCTATTATATAGTGTTATAGTTAAAGGAGCACTCCGTCAATTCAGTATGCTCTTATTTCCCATAATGCATCTCCGTACAGTTTTCTCTAAACACACGTTAAACAACAACAACTTTCTTCCCTGCATCTCACAGCTCCAAAGCTAGAGAAGACATTATGTTGAGAGGACAGATTTCTATAATTTATATACTATCATTCATGTTTAAAATGAGTGGAGTGCCCCTTTAACTAACAGTACAACTACTCGTAATAGTAGTAGTAGGAGTAGCAGTAGTGATAGTAGTAGTAGAGGTAGTGGTAGTAATAGTAGTAGTTGCTGCTGCATCTCTTGCATTAATGTACTGTAATAATACCATACAGTATTTTTGCATCATTGGATATTTGGGGATTTTTATTTAAACAGGAACTTAAACTATTCTAGTTTGAGATCATTGTGTATTTGCCGAATCAGCTGTTGACAGCAGTAAGTTACTGTTCCCCCATCATGTGCAGCATATGGTGACATTCTCTCCCTGCTCCTCAATCCTCGTAGGAGGAGAAAACTCATTTATTTTACGGAAGGTGACTTTAAATGAGACGTCAGGAAGTTTTATGATCAGAGTGAACTCAAGCAGAAGTTAAATTTGCTACACAGGAGCTAAACTCATCTAACACACCAACAGAAACTCCCTGACAGAAAAGAGAGTGAAGAGAAAATGAGCCTGGAAGGAGATGTTAAGATAATATTTGATTTATACATGAATTGTGCCTTTCTGAAGTTTTATTAAGCTAGTTCAGTGTTGTTAGAAACGAATTTACCTTCATGCAGCAAATTCGAAAAAGTGTTCTCTTATCATGAAATACAGTAATTAAGTTCGCTGTATAATGTTCTCAGATCTCAGTGGACGTGTAACTACAGTGAGTTAAGACGAGAGGAGGAAATATGGAGAAAATTTTGAACGTGCAGTCTTCTTAATTGTGTCATAAAACACTTAAAACCACCACAGATTCATGGGATTAGTCACTGACTGACTCGTTTGTGGGTTCACTACTTCTGCATATAAGCCGGGCCGAGATTTCTCTTCTGCTAAATATAAAACAAGTGATAACATCTACAATAACAGTGACTTAGACAAAGACTCCGACACAGAGACTGCAGCTCCCTCCACATTAGAGTGTTGAACAATCTGATCTGATAGTAATCTGATCAAAAACAGCTGATAACCAGTAGCTCAGACACAAAGTCCACAGAGAATAATAATCCTTCACACTTCAGACATATTTTTTATCACATTGTCTCCAGTTGGGAGAGACATTTTAATACATGTAGCTGGTTATGTTGATAGATAAATGATCAGCTGTCAACACAGAAAATATCACATAATCAAATTATAATACAAATGATAAAAGCATAAGTGAAAGATCCAATAGGAGCAACATGCAAGACACAGGCTCAATCTAGTGCTGACACATAAGTGTGTGAGAATAACACAACACGCAGCACAAACAGATTTGTTTAAAGACATTGCAGCATTATGAAGTAAACAAAATTCGCAAAAACATCATCAAAACACTCCGATGTTGATGATAGTGTGAGACATCTTCAGTGTTTGGGAACACGCTCGCAGTGAGATCATTAAGACCGGACACAGATGACTCAGTTCTCTTGTGCATCGAGCCAAATGCGCGTTTGCTTGCTCGTGTGAGTGTGTGTTTGTGAGTGTGTGTGTGTGTGTGTGTGTGTGTGTGTGTGTGTGTGTGTGTGTGTGTGTGTGTGTTTGTGTGTGTGTGTGTGTGTGTGTGTGTGTGTGTGTGTGTGTGGTGTGAGTGAGAACGAATCCAGGCTGGGGAAGGTTCTCATCTGACGGGAAGCCCGAGCCAATTATTGAGACGAGAGGTAGAAGGCAGTGGTCAATGTAAATCTGCAGAGGATGTGACCTGAGCTGGAAAGTGCCGGCTCTGCTCAGACTTTTCCCCCAAATAACAGAGTCAAAGTCATTAGAGCGGCGTTGCCTTCAGCCGCCATGATTTGCTTTTACAGAGGAGACAGAGACGATTTGGCTCATTAAAGATGAAAGGTGCGATGAGAGGGATAGATCAAAAAGCTCCGAAGGTTAAAGAGACGTCCCTTCAATCCCACTTGTTAGGAGCTGATGAACGCTTTATCTATTCAGACCAAGGTCATAACCAGTGGTAGACCGTAACTTAGGAAAGTATTGTACTTTAAGTTATAATATGTTAGAATTCTTCATAAAAATGTCTAAAAAGCAGTTGATCTACGTTATTCTTAGACTTGTGAACTTACATCATCCAAAATAGACATTTAATTCATCATATCGTAAACCCCAGTTAGCAACTGTTCAAGGCCTGAGATTAATTAATGAATTATTTGATCAGGAAAATATGTGATTTGATCTGTGAAAGTTATCATCTCAAGACCCCTTGAGGTTCACCTTGGGGTCTTTTGGAGGGCTCCAACCCCCATGTTGGGAACCACTTGGCCATCACTAACACTAGTGCATCAATAATCTATGAGCAGTCTATGTGGCCCATATTTTTTCACTGAGAGTCCTTGGTGAAATTTTAAGGACATTTTGCTCATTGCACTTGAGTAGGATTTTAAATGCAGGACTTCTACTTGTACTGGAGCATTTTTATATTGTTGTACTGGTAATTTCACTTAAGTAAAGGAAATTCGTTCCCAACGCTAAAGGAGTTGATCACACGTTTGAAAGAGTGTTCTTTCTTTGACTGGGTGGTGAGTGACACTTCTTATCCTCTTCCAGTTCCACCTCAGATTGCCTCGAAGCCCCGGGACCAGATTACCACCCAGGGGATGAGCGTCACCTTTCAATGCGGCACCACGGGAAACCCTCCACCTGCCATCTTCTGGCAGAAAGAGGGCAGCCAGGTAAGCGTCTGGAGCAGAGAACAATACATTCTATAACGGAGAAAACTGCAGCAGCAGAGACTTCCAGCACAATATGTTTCTCTTCAGGAAACACAGCACGAGTTCTTATGAATAAATCTGCTTCCTAACAAGCCGTAGATGCTTGTTTTTTTATCTGAGTTTACAGGGATTTAAAAAAACCCAAATACTGTATTTTTTTCTTATCAATAAGCAGAGTTTTCACACCTTCATTTTAAAGGTGAGAATGATTCACAGCAACATGAGCAGTTTTTTCAGATTTTATCGTACAGGTTTATTTCGAGTGGCCCACACTCTTCAACACACATATTTTTACACGTTAAAATGGACGAGAGATAAACAAGAGAGCACAGCACATTTGCATTTGGCTCAGAGATATGACGAGATACAAATTGTTGGAAGGCGTTAGCGTCAATGCGTTGGCGGGAAATGTTTCTCCTGCTTGCGCCTGGAGTGTTAGAGAACGGCAGAAGTAGAGGAGAGGGAGGGAGGGGTGGCAGGAAGTACACCAGGTGTAGAAACTGCGTCTTTAGGGCAAATCTGCAGACAAACGCCGTCCTCTTCCATATTGTACCCAACTATAAATACCCTGTTGCGCAACAGCAGCTGGGATCACCGAGTCGGCGAAGCAGCCTCAGATGTTTTTAGGAGCATGCCTGAAAGAAAACAGGAAGTTCAGCCGCAGATTTTGTGAATAAGCCTCGGTGTGCAGGATGGTGGAGGCATTCCTTGGCTGTTTGTGGAGCTTTTTGCTGTATTCGGCGGATTATCTGCAGCCCTATAACCTTGGTCCCTCCACCGACGTCTAAGCCTCTTAGAGGAATGAAATGGACGGCTGAATGGATTGATGTGCATCCCTTCCCCCAAGTTCACATCCATCTCGCTTACAGAAAAACAGAATGGGAAAGCTGTGTGAGAGTGGGCATCATCCCCAAAAACACCAAAACAACACGTCTCTCCCAGTTTTGACCTGAGTCTTTGCTGTAAGAGGAGTGTTGGTCTGTCAGTCCATACTGAAACCGCTCAACAACCACTGAGTGAACTGGCTCTTTCTTTGTTTAGACAGTAATAGTTGGTGGGAAGGTCGATATTTTCTAGTTTTGAGTGAAATGTCTTGACAACTGCTGGATGGGTCATGAAACTTGGTTCACATTCACGTTTCAGCTTGTCCAATACATTTCGATTTTTTAGCTAACGCATGTTTCTCTACCTTGGTAACATCCAAATTAGTCATTTTCTACAATTTCATAGACTTAATAATAATAATAAAAAATGTAAGTTTTTAGTTTTATTCTTCCAATTAAATATGCCTACTATAAATAGACCTTTTATACGCTTAATTGTTAAACCGATAATTGAACATAATAACCGGATTCACTGTGATCAACCGGTTAGTTGGTTGTTGGCTATATGAATGATCTGTTGTGCTGTGTGTGTCTGTGCGTTTAGATGTTGTTGTTCCCCGGTCAGCCGCCGTCTCAGTCTGGTCGTTACTCTGTGTCCATGAGCGGAGAGCTGACCGTCGCGGACGTCCACCCCGAGGACTCTGGTTTCTACATCTGCCAGGCCATCAGCGTCGCAGGAAGTGTGTTGACCAAGGCGCTGCTGGAGGTGGAAGGAGGTGAGTCTTCACAGCCTCGTTTCAACCTGGGGAAGGTTTAGTCTTTATTTTGTACCATCAACTAATGAGGGGAAAACATGAATATCTTAGTAGGTGCACAGCGATAAGACTAAAAATAGAACACAATTAGAGAGCCCATTTAGGAAGAACAATGAATGTTCTTTTTCAGCAGCATCCGAACACCAGATTTTAGCTTTTTTGTTTTGCTTTTCATGCAACCTACTTTTTTCTGTCTACTGAGCATCTAAATATTTTCACCTTTTGCACTCTCCGCCATCCAAAATAAGTTTATTTTCACTTTTCTTTAGCTAATCATGAGAGAGCTGACTCGCCTAACATATGCTTTCACTCCTTTCCAACCGCCAGGCCCTTCAGGTCGTGTACCACCGATCATTCGCCAAGGTCCGGCCAATCAGACCGTATCTCGGGGAGCGACGGCGCAGCTGCACTGCCGCGTAATCGGAGGACCTTCAGTCAAGATTTCATGGGAGAAAGATGGAGAGAGACTGCAGGGAAATAAACCAAGACTGACCTTGATGGAGAATGGCACTTTGCAAATCGCAGGCATAATGGTGTGTGTTTGTGTGTGTGCGGGATGGGGGGGGGAATTGTCATTTATTCAAAGAGGCACTAAAAGAAGATGCTTTGAAAAGTGTTTGCTTTCAAATGAAGAAAAATCTGATTGTGTGACTGAAGGAGAGAAACGGTAAAGATTAGTGTAAACACTTACTCTGACCTCCTTTTACTTTCTCCCCAACCCACATGGCAACACATTTTTTTCACGTTCCCATTATAAATTCAGTTTAGTTTTGTTAAGATAAGGTGAGTTTCAAACAGCGATTTCTCTGAGGCAGTGCACATCTCTCCAGCAGAATGATGTGCTCATACGTGGTGTTATTGTAATGTTAATGAAGGTGCTAGTTTGTAAATGCTAATGTGCTCCGCTTTGATGGAAGAGCAGTCTGTAGCCCCTTTGTGCTATAACCCCACCTGGAGGTCAGCGGGTGCAAGCAGGGTGGCGTAACAGTTTTCCCGTTTTTTCCCTGTTAATTGACGGGATGATAGATGATAATTAGTTTTTAGGCATATTAATCCAATAACCTTCCCGGACTTTGCTTATTTTTCGCCTCCTCTCTCGTCCTCTTTCGCAGCAGTGGTGCACAGAAAAACTTGGAAGCATTAGGATTTGGTCCAGTGCACCACTGAGGCGAGGGAAATCTGCCATGCCAATGTGCTCAATGGAACAGAAGACATGCATTAGTGTGGCATCAAGGGGATGACAAGGGGGAGGGGGGGGGGGGGACGGGGGGGAAATGGAGATGACGAGTGAGGGACTAAAAATATTTACCCTGCTGATGCCCTTAACCTGCCATCAATATTTGAGCAGTCGCTGGAGTCATTTAAGGAAATTCACCTGTCCACACGCGGCGCTGTCAGTCAGCCAGAGGTCAACACTGCGGAGGATGATCTCATATGGTCTGATGGTAGTTCGTGCAGACTGGCTCTTATCCAGGACAAGGCTGTGCACCACGAGTGGCAGTGAAGCATGCAGGCGTATGGGGATCATAATATAAACAGGAGAGTGTGGCGCAGTGTCCTTTGGTTTGTTGAAGGGAAGCGTCTAGAGCTGCACGGGCTGATATGATGATTTCTACTTTTAATTTAAGAACGATGGTAAATAAGTAATTTGCTTAAAGCTGGTATACTGAATATTGTTGTATCAAGAATGGGAATAATAACTATTAATAATAATAGGTTGTGATTCAAACTCACAGAGAATTTTGACCTTACTCTGCGATTCGAGAAGGGTTAACCCGTTGTCTATCACATAGATTCATTCCAAGCTGTTTTTTTTAATTTCCCTACAATTGCTACGTAAATACATATTTCCGAGTGATTCATTTGTTTATTAATATTCTAGCGCAACAGGTCAGCTGAGAATGCAAAATATTAAATTTTTCCTTAGACACGCCAACACGTCAAAATAGAGAAATTACATTTCCAGCAAGAAATGAGTGAACAAATGAATTAATTTGGGGTTTGAATTTAGCTTTTTTCTTTATTTATAAATTCTTACTTTTTCATTAATTGGTACAAAAAGACAAATAGTGCATCTTCAGAACTTAAAAACTGTACTGAGATATCCTTGGATGGTTTGTTCTATAATTTTATTTAATATTCCTCCAAATTAATCATAGCTTTAAGATCATTTCTGAGGTCTAGTAGACCACTTCAGAAATGTTTTAACATACACTATTAACACTCAAATCAATATTCTGTAAAAACTTTCTCAAGACTTTCTCAGACACTCTTGACCTTAACCAGCTCCAAAACATCCCTCAAAAATATTAAACTCCCAAATGTTGTCTGCAGGACACGGACTCTGGGTCGTACATGTGCGTCGTGTCCAGCGCCACGGGGGAGACAAGCTGGAGTGGGATGTTGACTATCAGAGGTACTGACACTAAAACTCTCCGAACTCTGTCTCTCTCTCTTACACTTCCTCATTCCGTCACCATCACAAAACAAAAATCAATTCCAGTTTCGATGCTGGTCCATTGTTGCGTTCTGTTTTCCTGTTTGTGGAACAGAAGACGGAGTTTCGTCAGTGTCCAGAGTTTCTGAGTTCATCCAGCTTCCGGGACCTCCACAGAAGCCTGTGGTGACGGAAGTGACCAAAAACACCGTCACTCTCACCTGGCAGTCCAACCCTCATGAAGGCGGAGCCGCCGTCACCTCATACGTGATCGAAGCTTTCAGGTATGACAGACACACACACACACACAGTGGACCATTTGTTAGGACGCCTAGGAAACATTTATCTCATCATCATCATGATTTAATTTAAACTGGGAGAATTGTTTATTGGTTTAAAGGGCTCTCATTCCTGCGTCATTGTCCTTCATGCACAGTAAGGTTTATTCCTGTCTGGAGGTTTTCAAAATAATTAAACACGGACAGATTTTGGGAGTGAATCCCCAGATGATTAACTTCTGGAGCTGATCAGTCTGGGGTCGGGGGTGCGGGGGATGACACCCATTAAGTAGAGGACAGTACCAGTGCTGGTTGCGTGAACCTGCAAAGTGAAAGTGGAATCTACTGAGTTTATGCCGAATCCTCTACCTGCCTGCTGAGGACAGTAAAACCATGATATTTGAATACTTCTCACACCACTGATGATGGTCAGTGTGACTGCGAAAGATGGTCAGTGTGTTTGTGACGGAGAGAGAGAGCGAGGGAGTGAGCGCTGTCCTTCTGTTGCTTTTCAATGCCCTTCAGTTTCAACTTTTATAAATAACCTGTGGATCCCTCACACAAATACTCCATCTGCACGTGCACTGTGTCTCATAGGGGATGGGCTGCTCATCTTCTTGCAAAATGCCTACAACAGACACATCAATATCATGAATCTAATGTGTCGGTACTTCTAAAAACCACTGTGTGCGATGAGAATCAGCACAGACAGCCTCTACTTAACTTCCCACATTCTCACTGTCTGTATCCACACTCTCTCTGTTTCCATTTGTTAGTAGTCAGACTGTGCCCTGATAATGAAGTCTTCTTCATTTAGAGTCATTAGTTTGGAAATGACTCATCTGCGCCTGAGGGACAAACAGCTCTGTTAAGTGACGTCCCAAAGTGAATCCGCAACACTCGCCGCATCAGTATTTAGCCGCGGCCGCTCTAACAACCGACCAGAGGCCTCAGCGGGACCGACAGCGAGTGAAAGAGAAGACAATTACTGCAGTGGTCAGCTCTGCAGCTCTGTCCTGTCCTGGGGCAGTGGAAGGAGGGGAGCAGCCCGGCTGGAGAGCTCAGTCGTTACAGAAGCAGGAGAGAAGGGTACAGAGCAAGTGTAGAGAACCAAACACACACACAAAAGTTCTGGCTCTGTGTGGAGAGCTGGAGGCTTACATGCACAGCTGATGACGAAGATCCACTCACGCTCCACCACCAACAAATTGCTCGCTAATATTTGTTTTCAGGCATCAGCGCCGAGTAAAGACATGAAGTTCAAACCGATATTTTCCCTGTTCTAGTATCCTCTCTTGCATACAGTACATAATAATACTTATGTCTGTTTTGATATAAAAGGGAAGGAATCATAATGGAGGTTTTTATGCTAAATGGGTCACTGTGGCTTCCACTCGGAACCCATTCGAAGCTTTTAAAAAAGCAGGATGATTCCATTTAAATGGCAAAAGTGGTTCTCCGAGGAACACTTGGGGAGGGAGTGTGTGTGAGGGAGAAAACGTTGATGATAGAAAAATGCTGTAATTACTTCGCCATTTTCTGCTTCACAGAGTTTAGCAAAATGTTCAGTCGTGCTCTCGGTGTTTGATGGGCCTGGCTCCTGCTCGGCATCAGGCTGGAGTATCCTCGCCGGACTCGTTCGGAAGCAGTCGTTTTAATGTCTGCTGCAGTAAAAAGAAGGAATAAAAATGTGTCATTGTTTATGTCCACAATCTAGGACGAGCCAGGTGTCTGTAGATGCACAACTAACAAGTGGCGTATATTTATTCAGCCATTTAATTGCGACTGCTAAGAGACAGGGTTTTGTTTTGTAATCTTGATTTTTGGTTCACTTTCTTGCTGAAAATTAGATGAACCAACCAACCAATGAGTGGAAACATGACCTCCTCTGTGGAACTAATGACATATTTTCATTAAAATGTCCCTTTTTCCCTCTGCAGCCAATCAGTGGGCAGCACCTGGCAAACGGTGGCGGACCACGTGAGGCAGGAGAGACACACGGTGGTCGGACTCTTCCCCAACACGGTTTATCTCTTCATCGTCCGAGCTGTCAACTCCTACGGCCTCAGTGACCCCAGCCCGATCTCTGAGCCTGTCAGGACACAGGGTGAGTTACAGAGTCAGAAAATGATTTTGTTTTAAAATATGCATCAGACAGTGGAGTCTTTATAAGAAGGAAATAACACTTACTGCCTTCCCTGTGTAGTCTAAAAACGTATTGCTTTCTCAGTGTGATACTCCTCTACCCTGATCACTTCATCAGAAAGCTTTCTTTAGTTTGTTTTCTCTAGAAGCTTGACTTCAGCTGTATCAGCCCTGACTGCAGAGTGGATTTCCTTGTTGTTTCAGACGGGAGTCCCACAGAACAGGGCGTGGACCACAGACAGGTGCAGAGGGATTTAGGAGAGGTGTCGGTCTACCTGCAGAAGCCTGTGGTTCTCTCTCCTTCCAGCACCAGGATTCATTGGATTGTGAGTTTAATACTTGGCTGTAGAAGCGTTTACTTCTCAAAGTTGGCCCTCAGTGTGTGGAGGACACGCTAATCTCCAAACATTAACTTCAAAAACTCCTCCAAACGTGACTTGACGCAAACAGATTAACTTGAGGTGCAGGGTACGGCTGACGTGAATGTGAAATGTGTTTGTTCTTTGTGTCTTGCCAACATTAATCAGGTCGCCCGCCAGTCTCAGTACGTTCAGGGTTACAGAATATTCTACCGGACTATCGGAAACTCTTGGTTGGTCCAGGATGTGGAGGCCACCTCTGACAACAGTGCCATCTTAGTGGATCTACAGAGCAGCTCCGAGTATGAGGTCAAGATCCGCCCTTACTTCAATGAGCTGCAGGGTCATGACAGCCTCATGGTTCTGCTGCGTACACCCGAGGAGGGTAAGAAATATTTAGTAGTTACTTTAGCAATTGCTCAAAACTATTATCCTTTGGGAATTAAGAGCATTGCATGGTTTTTCATGTTCTGGTAAACAAAAAGTAATGGAATGAAATTAAATCAAAAACAGACAAAAAAGTAAATATGGGTTACACTTAAATTTCTGGGTCCATAATCTCTTCCTTTCCAATTATAGTGAAATAAAAATATATTTATTAAGGAATAAATGTTACCTTTTTCAATTTTTCTGAATTAAGTACCAATTCCCATAATTCATCCTGGAAGCCCATTTGGAAATTAAGAACCTGTAAAGAATTATCCTTACACTGAAATCTACTAATAATGAGAATACAAATCCACCTGTTCTTTGTGTGTCTGCAGTGGTAAGTGCTCCTCCACAGGGTGTATCAGTGGTGCAGCTCACCAACAGCTCCAGTATCAGTGTATCCTGGGAGCCTCCGCCTCATCATATTCAGAGTGGCATCATTCGGGAGTACAAGGTGAGATTATAGCTATCGGAGCACAACTACACCTGAGACTGCACCAGGCTGTCTGCTTTCTTATCTGGTGTTTATTACTTCCTTTAGAACCAGTGACGCAGCTGAAAAAACCCGAATGGAACAAATTGTCTATTTAATCCACAATCTTTGTATTTCGAGACAGTCGTTACTCAGCGTTGTTCAAACCAGTTGTTTTGATACTTGATAAACAATGTTTTTTATTAACAGTCCAAATTATTCATCACTCATTATCTGCTGCCAGTACACGAGCTGCCGCCACGCAAAGAGACTGAATACAACTGAACACTGACTCTCCCTGTCAACTGTGAAAAAAACACTCGGCTCTGATTATCTGTCGCTTAGCATAAGCACAACACTGATTACTAATCATCAGGCTGCTACGCTCAGGAAGAAAACACACTGAAATGGAACATGCCGTTCTATTGTTTCGATTTATTCTTCCCATCTGTGTCTGCACGTTGAAAGTTAAGAGAAACACGGCACAAGTCTGATCACGAAAATCCAGATTCTCTTGTATGTGGCGGCTTGTCAGCCAAAGGCAAGGATCACACTTAATCCACTTAAACATTCAATTTGCTGAGAACTGCACACAGTGTTTTCTGAAAGCCTCAAGAGGCTTACATGTGAAAAATGGTAGTATTACAGGTATTACCGGATAAATGCAGCGCTATGTTTTTGATCCATTAAAAAACTTCACCAAAGACTAATTTACAAAGTTTACCGGCTGTAAATTGCACCACGGCTGAGAAGAAACTAATATGTTCTCAGGAACTGAGCTACTGAGATGTTCACTTAATGCTTCTCTTTTCTTCTTCTCCCACACACTGTATTTTAAAGTGAAATGTTCAACTTTTTACATGCACCCTTACACTCACAACTATAGTTACTATAAATGGTAAATGGTTTGTATTTATACAGCGCTTTGCTAGTCTTAATGTACACCTATAGTAGGCTTGTTTCCAAATTTCCAAAACCAAAAAAGCCATTTTATAAAATTTGACAGATTAAGTTTTGATGATTGACTCTTCAAATATACAGAGAAGTTAAGGTTTTGCATTCTGCATGAGGATTTTAAACCTTTACAAATGATTTTGCTGTTAATGTTGTACATTTAAAATTCCACTTAGAGAATTAATATTCTCCGACACATTTGCTGCAATAGCTTTATCCTGGTACGTTGAAGTAATGAATGTACAAATATAATTTGAATGGGTACTTGTGTGTCATGTAGTACATATACAAATATATATATATATCTTCTGTTGCGCTGCATGATCCACTCAATAATTGACAGCACGAAACAGATCTTTTAATTTATTTATCAAGAAAGCAAACAAATGAGCTGAATCTTTTCAACTTTAAAAACAAGACTTTCAGCTCTGTAAACATATTATTTTTTATCACTGACATCATATGAATATTAATTACGTGGGATTGCTTTGATGTGAGTAAAACGCTACAAAATCATTTACAATATACTTTAGGAATCTGAATGGTTGTTCCAATGCAGAGTTATTGAACATAAATCCAACATGCATGAACATTCCTGGGAGAAACACTGTGAGAAGCTGTGATGCCCAAAGGCACGAAACTGTATATTTGCAGCATCAGGATTTAGAATCTGGCTCTAAGCTGTCATTGCATTGACATCCCTTTCTCTTTCATCTGTGCTGTATGTTTGCTCCAGACGTGTTCTACCAGATGAAGCTTCAATGCAAATGAGAAGCACCCAGTCTACAACAACAGACCACATCTTATCACAGGCTGTGCAGGATAATCTCTTTACCTGTCATTAAAGCCCTTTATATCTGCTCTCCTTTAGGTCTGGTGTCTGGGCGGTGGCGTGGCTGAGGAGAACCAGATCAACCGCACAGTGGACGGAGCGGTTCTGTCCATCCTGCTGACGGGCCTGCTGCCCAACGTCCGCTACTCTGTCACGGTGGCTGCAGTCACCGGCCCAGGTGTGGGCGCCCAAAGCCCCCCCGTCAGCCTGCTGCTCAGTGAGTCACTGAAACTGTTACAGCTGCTACACAGATGTGCTCTCGCGGACAGTACCTGTTTGTGAATGTGCTGCGTGAACGGGTTTACAACCGAGGTGTCGTCAGCATAATGTTTGTGAGTGTGGAGATGTGTTAACCGAGGATTCAGATGGGATTATACATAGCATTTGGATTCATCAGCCTCTATATCTCTGTTTTATCTTTAAGGCATGTTGGGAAATACGTTTTTTTCTTAGTAAGAGCGACATGGGAGCTTGGTACCACTCCCATGTCTAGCTAAATCTAGCCACCAATTAGCTTAGCTTAGCATAATGCCTGGAGACAAAGGGGGGCGGTTAGCCTAGCTCTGTCTAAAGGAAACAAAAATAAGCCACCTCTAATGCTCTAAAGCTATTATTTGTTTTCCGCACAGAAACCAAAGTGTAAAACTATAATTTGTGGTTCTAAGGGGGGTTATCTACTGGTTTGTGTTGACACGACTCCGAGCTGATGTGTGACTTCTTGTTCAGACAGAGCACTAATGCAGAGCTCCAGGTAAAAAACTAAATGTACAGTCATTTATGTTATATAATGAACACATAGCTGCATAAAGGTACATAGAGTTGCATAAACTTTTCAACTTTCAAATACTCCCTGTAAATATTATCTCATCTAACTTCATCTAAAAGGTATGGGATGGCATAGAGATACCTAGAAGCTTTGTCTCTTTGTATCATTTGGCTGCACTGACCTGTCCATCTTTCTTCCAGCTGTCCCACTGGACAAGACTTCCCCGCCTGTGGGGAAAGATGGTAGTCTCACCATAACAGAGCAGATCACAAGCGTAGTGCGCCAGCCGGCCTTCATCGCAGGACTGGGCGTGGCCGCGTGGTTGGCGCTGACGGGCTTCAGTGGTTGGCTGTACTGTCGCCACCGCAGGAGGAAGCAGCTGGGACACTACACCACATCCTTCGCATACACACCAGCAGGTAAGTGTGTGTGTGTGTGGGGGGGGGGGGGGGGGAAGCTTTGACTTTGAATGGAAAGATGAATTTCTTTTGTTTCTTTTTGAGATTATCAGCTGTGTCATATCAGGACTGCTCCTTGAAGAATGATCTGTAGAAAATGATATGACCTTGAAGGATTTTCAGCGACCTTCACATCTGTTAAAAGAGAAGTTAATCTTCAGCTGTTGTAGAGTGAGCCATCAGATTTTATTTTCAACTAGTGACAGAGACAAACTTCGTAAAATAGACCACTGGGGATTTCTCCAGCATGAATGTTTTATAAATTTAGTATTTTGCAAAAGCAGAGGCGGCACTTTCATCACATATTCGGTTAATTAAAATGAATTTATCCCCATAGGCCAGTTTCCATGGCAGGAAGGAAAACATTGATATCACACTGAAGCATATGTAACCAGTAAACACTATATACTGTTTATTCTAAAATATGTGCTCTGGCACATAAACACAGCAACTGTTTTCTGACTTTAACAGACAAATTATTCATGTTCAGAAACACTAGATGTGGCAAGGCCTTAAGAAACACATGTGAAAGTAGATTCTCCCATAAATATTTCATATATTTGATACCATACTTATGACTGTATTATTTCACATTGTAGTATAGATTTTACTATCACCATAATATAAATGTTATTGATCTCGAGATAAAGTTGTAGAAGCACAGAAACAGCTCCATTTAATCATCTGCATTTTTATTTATTGCAGGCATGTTGTGTAATATTGATTAGAATCTGCACTCTTCTGTGGAATAACCTGTTCATTTGGAAAGGAGCGTTATTCGATACAAGATTTATGTGTTTTCCCGAGAATCCTCTTAAAACAGTGTCGAGAAAAACAATTCATTATTTCCTGCTGTAAGACACGATTTATGACTAAATTATTTTCACTTCTTTCCAGTTGGCTTTGCTCACAGTGAAGGGTCCGGAATCATAAACGGAGGGTAAACTGAAGATCATGATTTGATAGAGACAGAATTTACGACTGTGTGGTTTATGTAAATGACATTATATTGATGCATCTCATCTCTCTTTCCAGGCCTGGCTTGCTGGGATCAAACATGGGCAACTACCCGTGGCTGTCAGACTCTTGGCCGACTCCGAACCTCTCTCACAACAGCAAGGACTCAGTGAAATGCTGCTCTGGCAAACTGGACTCAGATAGATATTATAACAGTAAGAGCTCCCCAGGCTGCGTTTTGGGGATTTAGAATAAAATACTTTTGGATTTTAGAATATTTAATAGATGACCATAACTTATGTAACCCAGTGCTTTGCTGTTCAGCAGTTGGTATCGCAAACTACCCGAACCAGCCAGAGAAACTCAGCGCAGCGTCCAACGACAGTCCCATCTACAGCACCATCAACACAGCTGCCGAGGACGACCTGCTGGCCTATTATGACACCTACTCCAGCACGACCTACGACCAGGGTCCAGACCCATACAGCAGCAACCCAGGGCTGTCAAACAGTGGACTCGTGGGTCTGGGTCTGGGGCAGGACCTGGACCAGTGGACAATCCAGTCTGGAGAGTCTGGGTCTGAGTATGCCAAGCTCCAGTACACCAAGAAAAGTAACGGTAAGTGTTTTCTGCCTCTATGATATTTTTTAAAATTTCATAATACAGGGAAGATGCATAAATAAACCACAGACTAAATAGAGATGGATGACATGACAGTTCCCCAAAGTAGTGAATCCCTTTCATCTGGCTGGCCTCCTTGGTGGCTGGTAGTACACGTAAAATACATTTCCCCCAAAGATGGGTTCTGTTGTGTTAGGTAGGCTGTTTGATTTTAAGACTTTATTTGATGCTTTAAAACACGGTGTGATGTCGTGAATGACAGCTAGAAGTGATTTGTGATTGGTCAAGGCTCAGATATCTGGGATATTTTATTGGCTGTGGAAAGAATGGATTCACACAGTCAATTTTTAAATAGAGTTTATGATGGAAACTATACTTGCACATTATTAATTTACTTCAGCAGACTTCTTACAATTAGTTCTTACAATGAACTGACACATTATTCCACTTGCTCCAGCTTCCTTATCTTTAGCATTAGCGTCACACTCCCTCTAACCAAGCCTCCTCTCGAGGTTTAGTCCAAAAATAAAGTACAGCACCCACACCCGTTAAGAAATCACATCCGTCAGCAGAGAACTTACATGCAGCACCTTTAAATTGAGCTCATTTATCATTTAAAAGCCGGTGGTTTCAAGCACAGGATGGAGACACTGAAGACAAAGTGATGACACTTGTACACGGACCCACTCTTCTTTGTCCTCATAGACAAACTGGCAAAGCAGAAGTCGGCTGGATCCTCATCCAAGTCAGCTCCTCTCACCTGGGTGGATGTTTTGTCGCTTCCTCTTCCTCCCAACAAAGAAAAGGGTCGCACAAAGACAGACAAAGGAGACGGGCACCACAGGTGAGGTTCCACGTGAAGTGCTTTTTGTTCTAGCTAATATTCACTCATGTCAGGTTATTATTAGCACCAAGGCCTCTGACTTCACCTACATGACAGAGAGAGTTAAGGAAGATGGATATCAAACCTGCCCTGTAACTCCGCCACAGCTGTCGAAACAAAACTCGAGTGAAGTTTGGAGTCTGCGTGAGTTTTCAAATTAACAACATTGTGTCTGCAGGCAGTGAGGCGACCATGCTCGGGGACTAAGGAGCGAAGCGTCTCCTCTAACTGGTTATGACAGATTGGATTGTGTACACAAGCGGGTGGGTTTGGGGGGCTTTTCTGAACGTGCCGTGTCTTTTGTAATGACATTAGCCACGATCTGACAGTCTGAATTAGTACTTTCCCGTTTTTATGACAAGTCCATCATTAAATTAGATCCGACACCACTGAAGTGACGAACAGAGATGGTTCTCCTTCTCTGCACTGGTTCCCTTTTTCATAGGGTATTTTTTCTATTAAATAATATGGATGGCAGTGGGATTCATCTGTCCACCATGAAATGTTGTATTTTGTTCAGACACTCGAATTCCCTTGAGGATTCACTCCAGACGGTGATCTTCAGACCTTTGTGGGTTAATTCGATGAATATTCATAGCATCCTCTTCTCATTCACATTCACGTTCCGCTCAAATTGATTTATCATTTCTTAGGAGAAACCTTTAACTTCTCATATAAAACCGTCATCATGTCAAAATGTAAATTTGTGCAAATACCTGCAGAAAAACCTGACATTTTGATTTAGCTGTAGTTTTGTGTTTATCGCAAATTGGCGATAGCACGTCTTGTGTATGATCGTGTTAGCATGTTGACGTTAGCAGTTAGTGATGTAAGCTCCAAGCACAGTGCTGAAATACAGCCTCACAGAGCTGTTACCATGGCTGCAGACTTCCCTTTGAATGATCTCTGGTGTATTGATTTTAACCCAGTTGGGGTATTGCAAATGTTTTAGTTTGCATGTTTACTGCGTTCAGTGTTTCACCTCAGAGACACGCGCTCATGCTGTGTCATTCACTGTCAATCCTTCAGCTCTGAGGAGGAAGACGACGACTGGTGTCCGCCGCTGCCTGCCAGAACTTACCTGATGGACGCTTCCAGGGAGGAAATCTCCAGCCTGCCTTCAAAAACAGACGATCTGTCTTACGCGGCGACATTGATGGCCTTTCCTCAGCGAGACACACACAAGCCCGGGGACAGTCTGCGGCTGCACAGCTTCGACCTCTTGACCCGCCAACATTTGGGCTCCCAGGTGTCCCAGTCCAACCCAGATCTATTTACCAACACCAAGGCCCGGGACGTCAGTGGGATGTACCACACCAACCAATGGGCAGACAATTTCAGGGGGGAAAGCTACAGCAAAGGTAATTGTGAAAACAGTTTTAAGCCTCACATCTTTGGAAGCGACTTCCTACGACAACCACGTAGTGTCATGTATAATTTAGTTTGAGATGTTACCTAACAGAAAGTATTTGTACAGGAAAATCATGTCGCATTTATTATAAAGTGCAGCTCAGTGTTCCTCGTTTCCCCGAGGATGACATCAGTGTGCTTTCTTGTCAGGACCATCTCCTGCTGCAGCTGCCGAGTCGAGTCCCGGAGCCCAGACGCACAGATCCAGGAGTAAGAAGAAAACGCCCAAGGAAGGACAGCTGAAGCGAGAGCTGCACGGCCACACAGGTTCGACACAGTGTTTGTAACTCATCTAACTTGTTTTTAGGGTAAAGAAAAGAGTAGTATTATGAGAAGGCAGCTCAGTATAGTCGTCCACCATTTTGGTTTTGCCTATGTTCTCTTTGGACTGAGTCAGGCTTACTGTTCTCCCCTTTTGTCAGATATAGACTGTATATAAAGATGGACTACATGACGGCTCTGAAGCCAAAGTGTCTCGATCGCCCCCTGGTTGCCGCCTGCCGCCACTTCCTCTATGTTAGTGGATGGGACATGGACCAAACTAAAAAGTCAAAGAACATTTGATGGATATTTTGGCTCCTTGAGTGGAAATGCAATGTCCATTGCAGTCCATTGTTTCTAGTGCTAATGTAAAGCTAAGCTAACCAGCTGCTTGCTCTAGCTTCAGATCCAATGCACAGACTGGAGACTGGTATTGTTTGTCTCATCTAACTCAAGGCAGGAAAGCATATAAGCATGAAAACTTTTATTTGTGTAGTTTTTCTCTCAGTGAATTGTTAATCACCAATAATCAATTATTTGCAGAACTCCCCCCTCCCCCGGCCCCGCCCCCTACAGACAACTCCTTGCAGCTCTTGGCGGAGGTTTTGAGCCGCGGACGAATGGACACGGAAAGAAAAGTTGCCGGCGACTCGCCTACACTTCCGAGGAGGGGAGAACAGTTCTCACCGCAGAGGAGAGGACCGACACATTGTTTATCGCAGGGTACGTACGACACGAGGTTCAACAACTGTCCACATCCTAAAACAGAACAAACAACAACTCATATCTGAACATCATGCACCATCTTGCTTCACCAGCTTGATCTAAAAAAGACGTGTATTAATATTATTGTTGTGCTTCACATTAATCCCCTTGAGCTTAGAAAGAACCAACTGCCGCCAGTGTGCGAATTCGAGTAATACCACAGTAGTAGCTCTGCTTTTAGAGGCAGGGGGTCTATTTCCAGCCTGCTCTATCACTTAGGATTTAACCTACATAAATACAGCTGTAACTTCGAATGATTTGTTTGTCATCTGCAGATGAAAATTTAATCCCATATGGACAGTCCAGCTTCCTGCCCAAGGTCCAGATGTCAGGCTACGGGTCCCTCGGCGGAGGAGTGTTGCCGCGACCCTCCGCTGCCGCCTGTAGGAGAGATGAGGTATGTCCAGACAACACAAACAGTATAGGAACTGCTAAACAGAAACTTTGTTGATGGGTGACAAATAGCTCAATAATAAACTGAGGGCAGTTTCGGCTGCGTGTCGACTTCCATGAGACAGTGAACGACAGAACACGTCCAATTGCTTTTTGACCAGAGCCAGAAAGTAGTTAAATAACATAGTGACAAACGCAGTGATAATTTTTTTAGGTAATATTTGTTACTACTGGTATATTTTTGAAATAACAATAGACATTTGTGTGTAAGGTTTAGGATTTTGAAAGGACACGAGATCACCTGATAATAAGTCAACCAGTCCAACCCCTAAATGACAAAACCAATGTGGTACCCTTGAAGAAAAACATTTGTTTTGTATTAATTTAGGAAAGGGTTAATTTCCTCATTGCTCCAAATATATCTGATGCTCGTCTCTTCTGTGTTTCAACGCCGCTGTTTTTATTGTCTCTTTATCTCATGTTTTTTTCTTTTCAGAACCTCATGTGAACAGAAGCGGATCTAGTTTCCCTCTCTGATTTCCTGTCTTTGCGAACCATCAATCTGTTGCCAAGGTATCTAACTGAAAAGCTGAAGACAAAAGGGAAAGTGTCAAGGCTCGTCATCGCCTTTTCACCAACGATTTGTATTCTTTTTTTTTTTATTATTTGAATGATTGGATCTTTATTTTTTGTGATTCTCTTCACGCCTTGTCCTTGTATATAGGCATCTTTGCAATTTTTAAAAAAACATGATGAGATATATAACTAAAATAAATCTGGGGGGGAAAGAATTGTATTTTTAGGCAATGGGAAGTAACTGTAACTTTGAAATTATTGTACAGCAGATTATTGAATGTATCTTCTGTTTACTCCTGACCTTTAAAACCATGATGGTGTGTGTGTGTGTGCTCCGTTAAAGACTGGAAAAGATACGAGGCATAGGATTCGTTAATAACTCATCATGTTGGTGTGGGTGTGTTTGAGTGTGCGTGTCAGTGCATGTGCGTAGTGTTTGTGTGTGTTACTGTTTTTAATCTGTCATCTCTGTGTGACGTGGTTTCCCTGTAGATCACCAGTGTGTTGTCAAGCTTTTTAAAATGACCAATAAAACATTTGTTACTAAATCGCTTCCGTTTGTGTGTTTATATGACCGGGCAGGTAAAGCCTTCACAGACATGGTCGGGTCGGAACTGAAATATCCCCGAAATGATAAGTGGACAAACCATTCAGTAAAGACATTTAATATCTGAATCAATTATTCTAATAACATTTCATCTCCTGCCATCATATATCATTGTATATCATCATATATGAAACCTATACTAAAGTTTAACTTAAACTTATACGAATCTTATTCTTGTTAAATCATGACCTAATTCTCATAATCAATTGTGACCCTAATACGCCATTATAGGATTAGAGGAAACTCTATGATGAAAAATAAATAACGTCAGCAGAGTAATCGAAGATCCTTGAGGCAAAACAGTAAATTATATTGTAAAATAGGGCTCAATTTTTTCTGCAATGTTGGGTTTAACAAACAGATTAGAAAGAACATATCTCAGTTCAATAAAAAAAACATGAAATACAAGAGTGAAGGTGAATTAGGCTAAAATAAAAATTGTCTCACTGACACCTAAAGCCAAATCCCTCAGCTGTACTTTGCAAATGTAAACATGCTAATATATATAAAACAATCTTCCCTCTTGTAGCTGGAATACTTAATTTACAATACATAAATAACATTTAAAATAATGAGTCATTTTTCTCAGAACTTTTTTTGAAAAACATTGCCTCATCTTAAGCATACCTTGAAATAATGTTTGCACAAATTCGTGGTGAGAGCAACGGAGTGAAGAACAGCTGCGACGAGAAAGTGGGTGTAAGTGTGTTGCATAATTCAGACCAGGACAAGACTGAGAGTTGGAGAAAAAAAAAAAAAGCATGAGCTCAGATTTTTCTATCAGCATCCCTGAGGTCTACATGAACTCAGACTTCATTTCATTGTAGCAGTAAGCAAACTTCTCTGATACAAGCTACTCAACATGATTCAGCGTCTTCTCCAGGCTCTTTGAATGCACCTTCACCTCCTCTACCTCGTCAGTGCAGATGGGTTATTTAGATGAAGTGCCACAGTGTTTGGGAAGATGGTGGACGATGCCGACTCCGCTGCTGTGGGCAAATACCCACTGGGTCTGTCCTGGCCCCGAGGATAATGTTAATCTCATGTAATTGAGATGTTTTCTACCACATTAGGCCTGTAGAGTGGATTAGAGGCTCTCACAAGGCTCAGTTCGACCAGCCACAGTCTGTTATTGAGGCCACTGCAATCGCTGCTGCCAAACTTTAAATCTGTTCTACTCTTTCTCGCTGTTGTTACGTTTCCTCCCCGAGAAAAACTAAACCTGGTACACAGGGGCCGCTGTCGGGGAAACTAGCAAAACACTTAAGGTCCAATGTGTAAGACTTAGGTGATCTATTGGCAGAGAGTGAATAGGAAACAATCCCAGTGATGTGAATATTGTTCCCAACTGTCAACCACTATCTATCAAAAAAAAAAGTTAACAGAACATCTTTGAAAAACCAAAAGATAGTGGGGGTCACAGAGAAAGGGGGGTGTAAGTCAAATTCTGTTGATAAGCAGATCCAACAACACAAACTCATAGAGACAACTGAAGGTGTCGACCCTCTGACAGCAAACAACCAAACTGGACGAGTAAACCAAACCTCCTTATAAACCCTTCCAGTCTCAGCTGATCACCTCCAGCTGGGCGAGGTCACTGGTGAATCACATTGCTCCTGATGAGCTGAGGAACATGTGACCCGGGTTCTGATCTCCATATGATCTCCATGGTCACAACACCGTCAGCTGACATCTCAGTGATTCACCGTCACCCTCTTCCTCCACAATGTCACAACGTTCAAATGAATAATCTATAATTAATGTGGAAAATATGGATAAGGTGTATTTTTCTACACTGTAACATCCAGTCTCACTGTTGTGAGACCCAGAGATTTCCAATTTCAACATCAAATTCCAACACATCATTAACTCAGAGTCAAGGAGAACAGAGAGAGAAAGTCTGTGGTTTCAGGAGATAAATGTGTGTGTCTGTCTTCTGATGTCAAACTCTGCACGAACATCATTCAGCACAGCGAGACACAAACATCCGAGTCGAGTACCAACAAGCAAAACACAGATCTGAGTGGAGGGAGGCCTTGAAATCTGCATAACATGATGGAGATTGGAGAACGTGACACATGAAATCTTCTAGAACAGTGTGTACACTCACGTCAGTGGGTACAGCTTCTTGTGCAGAGGCAAAGGGATATTGGGAAAGATGGTTGAGCAACTAAACAAATTTTTAAAAAGATAAAATTACGGACAAGGATTTATATTACTGGTCGGTTAATAACAATTTATTTCCAAACAATATCCCAAGAGGTTTCCTGGAAAGAACCATATCATTGTGCGCTAATTACAAGAAAATCATAGAGAGAGAGAGAGCTCAGTTGAAGCATTTCCAGTTATTTCTAGAGGATAGTTGTAGACTCCAATTCAGAGGATTATAGCAGGAGAGCTAAAAATGCAAAATGGGAAATATGACAAAAAACGTCAGAACAACGGAAGAACAGATAAGAAATGAATTGGTGACAAATATTAACTGGGACAAATTCATCTAAAAGGAAATTATAAACTTTATTTAGGCTTCATGTCTGGATAGAAGGAAGAAGTGGAAATATGTTGTCCATCTTTGTTTCGTCTTTTTCATTTGTTAAGATCCCTGTTTCAGTTTCTTTCACGTGTCTTGTTCTTCCTGATGTTCCAGTTATTGTCCCATGTGGTTTGCTGGGTTGCTTCTCTTGTGTTTTTGGAGTTTTAGATCTTTTATTCAGTCTCCCTGCCACCTGCCAACTGAACCACAGACCTGCTCTTTGTTTATTAAATTCACCGTCTTCTCTACCTGACTTGCAGTTGGTCTGTTTCTTGGTTGTGCCAAAACCCCACAACGTGACAGCAGTGCCCACACTGGAGGCCTCTCCCTCTGATTCTGGCACAGCTTTAAAGCACCTTGATTCCCAGGTCAGGTGAACCTCACTGAGCTACAGGACAGAGGGGAGGGGAACGAAGAGCAGGGACGCACAAAGCTGTTACACCTGATATAAAACACTAAATAAACACAGGAATAAATAGAACAGGGGAAAATATTTAAAAAGGGCAGAAAAACTAAAACAACTTTAAAACTTAAATTTAAGTACTAGGTTCAGTACAGAGGATTGCTAATGTAATTGTATTTGGGCTAAGTAGTGCCTGCTGAGCAGATAAATCAAATAATTAAAAAAAGAATAAATAAAAAAATGCTAATATTCTTGCTCTTCTATGGCAACAAACCTTTTACTATGAGAGAAAAATCCAAACTGTTCAACTCTCTCTTTGCTTCAAGACTAAATAAAAGGCACCACCTAGTGGTCCCCACGTGAACTTAATTTGTAGGTTTTCATTGAATGCTCTTAAACTCAACTGTGTGAAATTCAGTGTGAATTACCAGGAGATGATTCTACTGATGAGGAAGAGTAGAGTTACTTCACAAAATGCACTTAGGCTGTTGAGTCTTTACTTTATAACCATTGCAGTTGCATAGAAAGAAAAACTGATAATTAAAAAAAAGGGTGTTGAAATGATGAGAATATTTCAGATCGATAACATTAACGACTCTCTAAGACTCCAGTTGACAAATCAAACCCTCCAACCAAAATATGTGGCCTCTGAGGAAAGCAAATGTTACATTTTACAATTTAAATAAAAAATGCAGATAATACAAACAATGAAACAGTATGTTTAAATCACTAAACATCCACACACATCAGTAATGTATTGCAACATGATGTGTTATTACAAGCTGCTGTTAGCCTTTTGCTCCCAGACTCATTTTTTTACTCACTATTTCACAAATATACTTATTCTTAAATGAACTGAAATAAACAAACAATACATATTTAAGAAACACAGGCTTCTACCACTGCTTCTGTGCCTGCTAATGAACCAGGCTGGGACGAAAATTGCCAATGGCTGCGTCCAATTGTTGCAGATAACATTGACAGTGACATTGAGCCAACATGTACAGCACCAGGACCATGAACCCAAAACATCCAAGTTGTTATGTAAAAGTAACAACACATAACATGGAGACCATGTAAAAAGTATCATGAACTCTCGTGTAAAACTACAGGGCATCTGAAATTGTAATTTCACTGCTACACACATATTTTGTCTGATTTTATGAAGACATGCTTTCAACATATATCAACCCTCTTTTGATAACAGAGTTTACATGTACTCCAACCCTGTACAGTTCAAAGTACACAGTACATGTAGGGTTTCTGTTGAGAAGATGCTAAAAGTCGTTACGACAAAGTTAAATCTCTTCTGTTGCAGCTTCTTCACCCAAACTGTGCAAACCCGGCGCTCCAGCTCAGCCTCCTCTGCTCAGCAAGGTTCACTGTCTGCATCGGGTTATATTCTATAAATTAAAGTCATTATTCTTGCTTTGCCAATAAAATGAGGAGGAGAAAATATGAGACTTAATGTAACATGTCTCTTTCAACTAGTTATTATAAGGGTTGAGAAACATTTAGATTGCAGATTATTGATCATTTATGCCACAGGCCTGTAGAAAAGTGAAATGTTGGTTTTATTTAATGCAGATGAGCCCATTGCTCAGTTTGAATGACAGACTTGTGTTTAGACTGGACCAGAGAACTGTGTGTTACGTATTTACATGAAACACATAATCTGGAAACACAATTCAAAATGCCATATTTAACATTTAAAATAATCTCTAACAACACTGTGGGTGAGTCAATTTCAGGCTGTGAGTTTGCTGTGTGGGGTTGTGCAGCATTTTGAATTAAAACCCCCATGTCATCACTATACCCGAGATGTGCACAGCGCTTTAATGGTTTTGTATTTTCAGCAAATTCCCCAAAACACAAAACTCATCCCCTGTGATTGGTCGTGGCTCCACACGGCCCATTGTCCCATCAGCCCGTTTGTTCACTCGGTTTCCTACGCACAAACAAAACTTTCCTGCCACCCCGGGCAATATTGGGCTCCTCTGTGTTTTGACAACCCGAAATATTGGAATCTCTGACGTTTTCTGAAGCAAAAAAACAGATTAAGGTATGTAATCAACACAAAAACCCAAATGTAAAATGTCATGTTTGGAATCTAATGTATTTTAAACAAAAAAACTATTTTCTGTTTGGTATTTTCACTTTTGTCACAATGTTTTCAACTAAAACAGCTTTAAAATAAGGATGGAAAACCACATTTCTTCATAAAATATATGTACTTCTTTGGGGATCTAGTTGGAAAAATATTCCTGAATAATATTCCTAGTATCTTAAACACATTTTTCATCCTTATAGGGGTGGTATATTTAGAAACTTGATTATCTCGGCTGTAATTTAACTTTATGAATATCTGTGAATAACGTTTGAATCATGTATTTTAGGACCCACCTGTCGACTGGCAGCTAATGAGTAATGTTTCTATAACCAGACCCTGCAGCAGGCCATGTGAGGTTGTTTTATTCATACCCGGCCCTGTGCTGTGAAACGAGTACCTGCTGTATGTGCTTCAGGAGCTAGATGAGGCAGCAGGGCCTTGACCCGGACTGTTTTCTCTCTCTTTGTGTCAGTCATTGTTTTTTTTTTCTTTTTTGTCAGGATGTACAGCTTCATGGGAGGTGGGTTGTTCTGCGCCGGAGTTGGGAACATACTCCTCATCGTCTCCACGGCAACGGACTACTGGATGCAGTACCGTCACTCCAGCAATTACATGCACCAGGGCCTGTGGCGGTACTGTGTGCCGGGGAAATGCATGACACACACAGACAGCATTGGTGAGGCTCATTTGTGTCTCTGCATGGGAACCTGGAGGCACATCCTCATTTATATTTATCAGCCCAATGAAAATCAGTCCGTGACCTCGACACCAGCCTTGATCAGCCGGGGTTCCTCCCTCTGGGGACTCTTTTTTTTCTGGGGTTTCGCGTGTGGACTGAAGTGCAAAGAAGTTGTAAATTTATTTCACTGTCAAGAAAATGTCACCAGGAAATCTTACAAAAACCCAGATGCCTCTCTTGTTGTAGAAAGGCTGAATTCAAATAAACATTTTTTTACACAGAAACTGGGACTTTAAAGCCATGCCAAGTTTATCTACACTGTTGTATATTATCACATATATTTATATATATATGATATAAAAAATATATATTTTTTACACTTCAGTTGTGTAGTTTGCATGCATGTAATTCAAAGTGCTTTACATTTGATATTAAAGGCAACAAAAGAATTCTTTGCAATAAAAAAATACAATATTAGAAACATTTGAAAAGCAATTAACACGATTTCCAACGAGAATTAAAAAAAGAAACAAAAGACTGAAAGTAACAGTGCAGGAAAAGAAATTCTAAATTGTTTAATTTAATAAAAAAGTTGTGGCAAATGATATTGATTTAAAAGACCCATTTTCAACCAATCATGTCATTTTATTCAGTTTTCATATCATTAAATATCCAATTAAAATCAACCTTATCAGAAAAACAATTAGCACATTTTATCAGTGTGATAAGAATTGTAATTTCACATATTAATAAATCACATTAATTTGAATATTTAATAATTGGTGTACAATAGGTTTTCAACCAGTAATGTCACAGTTGAGTAGACGTGCAGTTCGTTGGTCTATCCCCACTTTATTCATATCATTCAAGTTGAATTCTCAGGCATCCGTCCTTTGTTTAAAGCAACAAAGGGGTACTAACCCACAGCCAAACACTAGATGGCAAACTAGTGCAGTCTCCTACATGAGGACAAACATGCAGACCTGTGAGAACTGTACATGAACTTCCAAATTCTCAAAAGAGTCCTGGTCCTCTCCTTGTCTCCTCTCCCATGCAGCGTACTGGGACGCCACCCGGGCCTTCATGATTCTCTCCCTGCTGGCTTGCTTCATCGGCATCGTGATCGGGGTCATGGCCTTCATCCACTACTCCTCCTTCGACGGGTTTGACAAGACATTTGCAGCCGGCATCCTCTTCTTCATCTCCTGTAAGTCACTCATGTGAAAACCCATTAAAACTTACAGTTTACAGGGGCGGATCCAGGGGTGGGGTCGGTAAGCTGAAATTCAAATGGCCCCTGAAGTGCCCCTGTCCTGCCAGTACGAAGATTTAAGAAAACTCTTAATTCCACCGACTCATTTCTTTAACTGAATTCTTGCAGGCTTCTTTGTGTTGCTGGCCATGGCAGTCTACACTGGAGTGACGGTGAACTACTATGGAAAACGCTATGGCAGCTGGCGATTCTCCTGGTCCTATATAATGGGCTGGGTGGCAGTGGTGCTCACCTTCTTCTCAGGTATCGTCATCGCACCAAGTCAACAACAACAGAGAATATCACACTTCTGGATTTGACTGTTCATGTTTTGCGGTTGCGCTCATTTACTTAAAGATCTCATTACTTCTTTGCAGGTATCTTCTACATGTGTGCCTACAGGATGCATGAATGCCCAAGAAACTCTAACTCACGCTGACCTGCCAAAGCCTTCAACAGTCACACACACACACTCACACACACACACAAACACACACACACACACACACACACAAAAGGCAGAGAGGAACCAATATCCCAATGAACTTTTCAACCACTTCCTGTTGAGCTAAATATTCATGATAAAGCAAAAATAAATACCATCAGTGCTTTCGTTGTCTACTTTGTTTCTCTGCATTAAAACAACTTAAATGGAACCGTTTAAAGCTTGATGGAAGTAGATTTAGTAGTTTTAGAACATGTGTATATTTATAGACGTATAAAAGATGTACAGATGCAGAACAACATGTCAATCTAACTGCTGTGAGGTTATGAAAAAACAATGAACAAAATCAAATGACATAATGTTTGTATTTTTTTTTCAAGTATTGTGCGATATCAAATATTTCAGCCTCATGACAAGCTCTTTAAGAAAAAATGAACACTGTAGGCAGTAAATATAAACTGAATGCAACATAGATGCCTGGATATACTGTCAATGAAAGCAATAACCACAGAGGAAGTGCTGCCCTAAGCCTGGAAATGAAGTCAGATCAAAATGATCTCACCAGAGTTAATGTTTCTGAGAATTAATACTTTATGTGACAGTTGAGGAAAGCAGGAAGACCCAACTGCAGGAGCAGGTTTACTCTAAGTGTCCTTTACTTACAGCAAAGGTTTGTAGAGGAAACAGGATTAAAAACACACGATCAACCCAGT
Source organism: Limanda limanda (assembly GCF_963576545.1). Taxonomy (NCBI): domain Eukaryota; kingdom Metazoa; phylum Chordata; class Actinopteri; order Pleuronectiformes; family Pleuronectidae; genus Limanda; species Limanda limanda. The sequence continues at coordinate 20,889,324 of NC_083641.1, read as the reverse complement.
GAACTGGGAAAGATGACGATCTGACAACGAGAAGCACAGAGACTTATATACACAAGGTAGCAGGACGACTGAACACAGGTGAAAGACACGAGGAACATGTGCAGAAAACCACAAGGACGGGAAAACAGGACAAACAAAGCTGGAGACACAAGGAGAATAATTTCAAAATAAAAAAGGAAGCGGAGAACTCAGGGGAAAACAATTTAACACAAACCTAAACACAAGGAAACCCAGGTAAAAGTCAATAAACCATAGAGTCAATAAAACAGAACCCAAATACTCTTTCAGTCATTACAAGTTCGGAGCCACGATGGCAGAATAAGGACAGAACAGGAAGCGGATTCGGGCGTCGGCCGGACCGATAAGGTTAGATTTACCTCAACCAATTTTATGAATAAAATGCTGCTTACATGTTTTAATAATTCCAAAATACTGGAAACATACAGCAGCAATCTGAGAGGGTAGCAATGTACTTCTAAAACTAAGATTTTAAATATAAATACAATTAAGTAATACAAAACTACCTTATGGGGTAGCCTCTACTTTACACTGTAAACGAAGGATTGGAGAAATTTTGCAGTTGGCAATAGTGGAGTGGTGGCAGATTAAACAGCACCTATAAATGCCAGGTTAAAACCCAGTGAGTAATTTTAGAAGTACACCGATATGTAGGTTAATACCTCTAAAATAGGAATAGATACTGAGATCAGGGTGTTTTAATAGAAACACAATTGGGTCACAGATCATCCAGTTTTATAACAAACACCAGGATTGATTTACCATCTACAGCAGTGTACTTACAGGAGTGGTGTCCTGGTGTGACATAAAAAGAAATTGGGATCCTCCTATGATACCGTCACAGCGTGTTATTATACAGCTCAGGTGTTGCATGTGTCTGAGAGGGTGACTCAGTGTTCACCATGGTCTAATTACAGTCAATGGGTGTTGAAAATGAAGCTATTGTCAAGTTAAACAAAAACAAACCAACACCTTCCTGTTGATCTTGACCTGCAACTGAGTCAGAGGAAGGAAACAGTAGGATCACCTGGATCTAAAAAGTATTATAAAATGTACACATGAACATGCTAATGTATAACAAATGTTTAGAAGTATAAATATAGAAATTAACACTGGCAGCAGAAGCATGGCATACATAACAGAAAACAGACTGATACTTATTGTTAACATATTGTGGAGTGAAAACATAAATTTCTCACCTCCCACATTCGTTTTTGAGCTTGTCTGCAAATAGACGAATGATACAAACAAATGACGTTTGCATTTGAATGATCAAATGCAAACGGTCAAATGAATAGTATTATGTAGTGACAGCACTTAACATCCTTTTAAATAAATGATAAAGAATTACAAAATGCTTTAATATCAACTTTTGGATTCTTGCGTTAATACACGTCTGCACAGATTAAGGCAGTAATCAAATGTCGACAACCCCAGTAACTGTTTATTCAGCCCATTAGTTCACAATGGGAAGAAAAACGTGACTGAAAATGTCAAACTTCATGAAAAAACTGGCTGTGACCATGTGTTATGTAATTTAGCCTTTTAATGAACTGTGTTTTTCACTCTAATATTCCCTAGAGTCAATTTAGTGGATGCATCACTGAACTGTATAGTTTCACATCCCTATAGAAAGACACTTGTTTTAACCCCTGGGATTTACATGACCACCATTCTTGTTTCTGTGTAAACATCCATACACTCACTGAGTGTGTGAAGCCTGTTACTCCTCACGTTTCTGTGAAGGAGTCACATTTATGGACACATGACGGGGTTACATGTATAGACACGTCTGGCATTGTGACAAATTCTAAGACGCCTGTTAAACTGAACATTACAAAGACAGATACACACATAAAAATCACTCTTTTCTTCATGATAGTTAAAAACCAACATAAAGGAAAGTATGAGTCAAGAGTATATTCTTACTATGAGTTTGGGTGTGCAGGTTGATCACTGGCCTTTAGGAATGCATCCATCCATCCATCCATCCCTCCGTCTGTCCATCAGTCCATCCTGCTTGCCCTTTAGTTCTTCAGTTTATTGGTGAGACCAGTCCGATGGACTGTGTGTCCACAAGCATTTTTGAGAAGAGCATCTATAACCACTTACAAATGATGGTTCAGCCATTTATTATCATATGCAGTTAAAGTAAATTTTGCATGCAAAGCTTAAATAATATAAATGTTGTTTTGTTTCCACATGAGGAAATAATATAAACAAGCATTAATGATAGAATTAATTGTCGGGATAATAAGACTTTAGGGAAAATAGCTGTACAGCAGGCGATTTAGCTAGGTTAAAGTTAGTTTAGCACAAACACTGGAAACAAAGGGGACACAGTTATCCTGTTCTCTGTCTTTAACCCTAAAAGCTCAATAATTAAAGTTTGCTTAACCAGGATATTTTACATCATCATAAGGATAAACTATCACAGTGTTTCTGAGTGACCTTAACAAACATTTAAAAGTTTCTGTTCTAAAATGTGCTGTTACATAATCTGGAGACACTGATACTGATATATCTGCGATAAGCCGGGACCTGGAATCTGTGCGTCATATCGAAGCTCAAAATACACGACACTGGTTTACTTGGCAACGAGGTAACAAGGGGACACCCATGCACGTCACTTTAAGCACCTAATGAAAATATTCAGCACACATCAGCCTATAATATCGACTGATAAGACGATGAGGTACAAACTGTGATTCAGTTCGTCCCCCAAATCATACATTTTCACAATCAGCTGAATCATTGGGAGTTGGATTCTTCTAAAGTCCTCACAAAACACCAATTCTATGCGCTCCCTTTTAAGACAGGAGATATGCGGTTCCTGGTCTAAATGTGTTAGCACTTCCCCCGGGGGACCATAGCTATTGCTTCTTGGTCCAAGTTTAAGAAAAAAGTGCCTTCAGTGACACAGACGGCGGTGCTTGCAGACAAATGCTTATTTAGACAAGAAAGGAGAGATTAAAACTGGCATTTGACATCGGATACGTCCAAAGTAATCCAACAGGAGCCTTTTTCAGTCCCTATCCTCACAGTGTATTGTGATGATGTTCTTCAGGGACCGGAGTAACTCTGGAGTCTCTTTCGTGTCATGATGCTTCACAAAAGACTTTGGATTTCTCTCAGATCTAGGTGTGTCTGTTATTTGCAGACTGTACTGAAATGTTCTATTTGCAGTTTTTAGCCTGGGGCCACAACAAAAAACGGATCCTTTGCGAAACTCACTCTCTGAAGAATAATAATGAGACTTTTATCACATCAAGAGATCTCAAAAGAAAATACTTGAGATTAGATCGCTGATCCTGTGCTTTCATAGGACCATGAAATATCGTTTCTTTAATCATTTTTTTTGTAGACATTGTAGTTTCTACACAACAGTCTGCTTGTCCATACCCAGGACAGCAATCAAGTGTTTTTCCATTGAATAACATTATCCTCAGCCATTAACATTGCATCAAAGCCTGATGAAATGTGGGAACTAATGCATTAATGCACTTTAATTCACTTTACTGTCCATTTTATGCTGTAACTGTAGTTACTTTTCAGGCTCAGATTGTACCTATCATAACACATATGAAACGTATACAAAATGCAATTGAAATGGTAAAAATGTACAAAATTTAAGCTTGTTGAATGTGTCAAATGATTCATCAAAGCAATAATGTCATGTTATAAAACATATCACTTTTGGTCCTTTAAGTAAGTCCTGCTGGCAGTACCCATGTAGTTTTAGACAGAACAAAATTCCACTTTGCATATTTGAATATAGATGAATGTGCGATGATACTGTTACACCCTGTTACTTACAACACAACAGGGAACAAAGAGTGTTTTGAAAGAAACGTCTAAAAATATCAGTTCCATCAATACAGGGCGAGGTGGAGCCACTGGACGTGTTGAACTGCGTGAAGTTTATTGTACATGACTTGTTATAAAAATGTAATTGAAATATTAAGATGGTGAAGGCCCAGCTTATGTTACATGTTACACTATTGTCTGAGATGCTCCCTTTCACGCCCCTTTGGGGCGAGGTTGTTGTGTGACGGTGGGGGGCCAACTGTATAAATGAAGAGTTCTGATGTTCAACAAACAAGAGCAAAAATGGAGACCTACAAGTGAGTTCCTAAAATAACTTTTTAAACTCTTTTCGACTGTAGTTTTATTCATTTTCTGGGATATTTTTAGATTATAGATGAAATATTTTATTGTGTTTTTTTCTAGCAGTGGAGACTAATTTCCTGTAATTTCAATGTTATCACGAGTTCTTAACATCAAAAGACATTAGACATAATTTAAGGGTCTTTATCTTATCGACATGTTTTTCTTACCTTCTTCATCACAAATAGAGAATGCTTTAATTCCCTGTTCAAATCGGTGCAACTGAATTTGAGGATGAGTTTTTCCATGTTATGTATTTTTTTCGAGGCTGAAGCAGGTCTTTTGTTTTATTCTCCAGTGACTTTTTACTGTGTGTTTCATGACAAGGTGGAGGTCTGTAATTTACTTGAGGAATGTTTTCTTTAAATGCACTTTCCCTTGAAAGTAGACAGTGAAAATGTCAGAGCTCATTGTTTTGCTGGTTTCTCACAGGTCCACACTCGGAACAATGACGCCGGTCTTTCTTCTGAACGTTCTTGTCCTAATTCTGAGAACAGAGGCTCAGGTACCTGATGTTTGTTCCTTGAGTGACACCAACAGACCTCCAGGTTTGTAACATTTTCATTAACATGTTCTTCTCTGTTATTTTCTCACTTCCACTGCAGTTTGCTTTATAACCTCCCTTTACTCTGTCTCTTGTAGAAGACTCTGACATACATGTAGTGTGTGGCACCGAGTACATGGACCTGAGCATCTACATCTGTCCGGTTTACCAAGCCCGATACAACGAGTCTCTGATGGTCCTCAACAATGAGTTCACCAAACCTGAGTGCTTTGGGACTGCGAACATGACAGCTGTCCCGCCGGTCTTAAAATTCAAAATCCCCTTGAATGAAAGTGCCATCGCTGCCTGCAACAGTATCTTTAAGGTATTATTAACAATAGCTTTACCTATTGTTTTCAAAGTGCTTGTCAATTGAATAACCCTGTTTCCTAGATATCATATTCATGTGCAACTAAGTTTTCTGTTGACGTAATATTATTGTCTGCATATATTATGTAATCTTGTTCTTAATGCTGTTGGATTTACTGGAAGCTATGAAGATTTTCCAGTACTTAATGATATTATAATAGCGCAGAATCTGTAGTGCAACGAGGTAAAATCTGTTTTTGGTATTAAAACCAACCTTGAATTCCTGCATTAGAATTAAAAAAAAATTAAAATACTAGAAAGACTCAGTAGGCACAGAACTCCACCAAGGCCCAACAGTCCCGTTTAATTCAATTAATCTGCACCTAATTGCACACACTCTTAGATATCATTTCCCTATATATACATTTGCCTGGGAAATCAGTTAAAATGCCAAAAAAAAACATTCTATCTTGCAATGTTAAAGAAAATGACCAAGATGTAGAGGGTTCCTGCATCCTTCACCAAGGTGGTATATGTGGAAATTTGTTCAGTAGGTTTTTGCAAAATCTTGCTGACAAACAAACATCGAGAGGTTTAAAACCGGATTTGAACAATTTTCACTAAAACCTATGATTGTTTGTCATCAGGTGACCACTGAGGTTGGAACTGGAGAGTTTTCCGACTTCTCAAATGTCCAGTTCATCAACATCTCAGGCGTGATTAATACTATAGACCCGTCTACCGGCATGATCACCTACAGGCCACAGATCATGTACAAGTTCTCCTGTCGTTACCCGATGCAGTATGTCCTGAACAACACTGAAGTGGCTGTGTGAGTATGCTTCGCGGTACCAAAGGTTACAGCTGCAGCGAACTACATCCAAGTTTCTAATGCAGCACGTGAATTCTGCTTCTTTCATCACAGTTCAGGAGTCAAGGTCGCCATGAGGGGAAACAATGGCAGCTTCATCAGCTCTCTGGCTTTAGAGCTCTACAATGTAAGACCTCCTTTGGTTTTTAGAAGTGGAAAGATAACTTAAAAAAAGAAAGAAGCATTTCATATCATATTGTTTTTTGTTTGTACTTTTCTGTGGAACAGGACGACCAGTACCAGGACCGTCTGGTAATCCCTTCAATAGGACTCACTCTGAAGACCAAGATTTACGTCGCAGTTACAGCCACCAATTTAACAGACAGGTATTTAGGTTTGTTGGCAGCTTGCAGTAAACCACACGTTATATTAATAAGAAAGAAACCCTTAGAATCCACATGTCTGTCCTCGAAGGTTCAACGTGCTGCTGGACAGATGCTACGCAACAACAGAACCCTATCCCGTTGTAAACGAGTTTTATGATCTGTTTGTAGGGTGAGTCTCCTGTATTCAGGCAGAGTACATAATACCTTCCACTGAACGTCCCTGTGTGCGGTAACACGACCCGCCTCTCTTTCACTCCAGGTGCACACGTGACGCACAAACTAAGATTGACCGCAACGGGGCGGATCATAAAGCGTACTTCTCCTTTGAGGCCTTCAGATTTGTGAAGCACAAGAACCAGAGCATTTCCACTTTCTACCTGCACTGCGTCACCAGACTCTGCGAGGTGTCCTCGTGCAACTCCTTCCTGCCTGTGAGCAAACTTGTTTTTATTCTCGTCCAGAGCTCCGTTAATAAATCACAGATTAAATTGCCCTGAGCCTCATTCTGTCTTTGTTCACTTCCAACAGGACTGTACCAGTACCCCTGTATCTCAGAGGAGAAAGAGAGAGATCCAGGAAGTGTCCGACGCCGCCACGGTCACCTCACCCCCCATTGTTGTGGGCCAACAGGGCAGTGGTACGTCTACAACAAATATCCTTTGCTATCACAATAAGTCTTTGATTTTATAAAGCCAGAATTATCTCAAAATAGGCAAGCTGATTGATTGATTCATTAAATCAATTTTTTTTTTTTTTTAAAAACGTATAGAAAAGAATGCAACAAATAGGGGGTCAAGTGCAGCTAATATAAAATGACAACAGATAAAACTAACCAGGGCTAAAATCTCCATCTTTACTTGCAATACAACGTCTTTATACTTTTATACCAGTAGTTTGAGATTTGGGGAAATGTACTTTTCATGTTATTGCTGAGAACAATGTTCAATACGTCTCTAATATCTGTACATTAATTATGAAGTGAGCGCAACAAGATGATTAGCTTAGCTTAGCATAAACCACCACAATGAAATTGGTCACATTTGCATTGATTAAACAAGAGGTTTTACAACATGCTAACTCATGAGCTTTTTTGACCTTTTGACAGAGCCAGGCTAGCTGCATCCCTCTGTTTCCAGTGTTTATGCTAAGCTAAGCTAACCAGCTATGGGCTGTAGCTTTACATTCAACTGACAGATATTGACCTCAATTAATGTTTTGATCCTTTGAGTTAATGTTTATCAAAAACAAAAGATGAACCCTGTCAATTACTGACGATAGTTTGGATTACCTTTTCAGAGGAGCCTCGTCCAGCGTCCTACGCTTCTCAAAGTAAGAACATTTACTAAACTCTTCTGCTGCAACTTTCATTAATCGCAACAAGCATGCAACTAACTGTTGAATTCTTCATTTGTGCTGGTCTTTCCCGTCCATTTCTGCAGCCTCTTTTAGATTAGAAATCCTGTTGTAAACGCACCACACAAGCTCAAATCTTCACTTCACAGATGCTCTTGTGCTGCACGTTTTGAATCACAAACAGAACCTTTCTTTCTCAAACATTTGGCCTTTCCATCACTTGGAAAGAGATTCATCTCATCCTTACAAATTTCAACCTGGCTCACTGCTCACCAGTGGTTTGCATCATAGTCTCTGTATTTCTGATCTTTCTTCATCAAACGGTGGATTGCTGTACCTGTTCGATGTCTGATCTCGTTTTCTTATTTCCATCATAAGTGTCTTCAGAGCACATCGAAAACAGAGCAACTGGCCTTGCCGTGCCAATAGTTTTCACGGGGTCTGTGCTGTGTTTGTCGCTGTTTGTGAGTTTCTCTCTGAATCCACTGGAATGGCCTGGGTCACTCTATCTCTGATGGACTACTTTCTTGGTACATGCTCCTACTGTAACTAGCCACATTATCTACTGGGCTCATGAAGCATATTAATGTTTGATATCTTAATGCTTTCCTCCCACCCTCCTCATGCAGGTTTTCAGTCCGACAACTACAGCAGCCCTGTGGTGGCTGTGATCGTCTGCATCGTCATCCTAACCATCTTCGTCGCCGCCATGGCCGCCTACGTAGTGTTGCACAACAGAAGAAAACCACTTATCCAGTAACATCGTCTGACTTATCTCCTAAACTGCCAGTGTAGCACTTCATCATCTGCACGTAAAACAAGTCCCAGAAACAATAGCTTCATGTTACACAACTATACGACGACATAGCTTTTTCATTTCACACTCATCATAACACGGGGTCAGAAGTTAGAAGCATGCAACTTTATAATCATTATGAATCACATAGTGTATTAATGGTGGAGATGAGGGCGCACAACCTGTATTAAATACTGTATTAATACTAAATATTAGTTTTCATCCTGTTTTCATGCGGAAGTATTTTATGTATGACAACTCTCATTTCCTCAGTTATATGTAGTTTATTTACGAAGTGTTTTTAATAGAGAATGAAAGCAGTACTCACACTTATACCAGGCTGAAGTGAACAGTTTGGAAATGTAAGTGAATTATGACTATTTCACCAACAAACTGACATTTACACAGCTCGGCTGCAATGTTATAATATCGTAACAATTTTTTGGCTGTCATTAAATTTGTGAAATACACAGACTATAAATCAGCAACTGTTTGTGTCTCTCTCTCCTTCCTTTGTTGTCCTCTCTGCATAATCACTATTTAATAAAGGCATAAAATGCCCCTTACAAGTCTATTCACTTTGGCCTCAGCTTGATTTTTGTTTTTGCTAATTAACAAGTGTTATCATGCTAACATGCTAAACTAATACGGTAAACATGGGCGTCATACATGTCAAAGATCCAAATGTCACAATGGCTGCATTAGCATTTAGTTTGAAGAGCCACTGTGTCTGAGTATGATCTCACAGAGGCGTATTCACATTATCACAGAAAAACAGCTATGAGCACACCCAGCAGGGGAGCTCCAAAACTTCCAATTTCTTGAGCTTTGACCACAGACTGTAAATAAAAGGCTTTAACCAAGCTGTGTCGACCACTGGAGGATGGAAAAAAATGATGATAAAGTGTAGTTTCTGAATTTAAAGAGGTGTACGATGACCCACATCAGGACCAAGCAAAAATATATTTACTTTCAGCAAAGTATCAGCCTGCAGAGTATCAGAAATGTTCTCATGGGGAGCTTGAGAATTGTAGCTAAGGTGTCCTCATTTAGTTTGCTGTAAATACTGCAGCAAACAATGTGCAGCTAAAGACCCTTTTCCCCCTCAAAATAAAGTAAGAACAGACAATTCAAACTCAAGCCTTTCTCAGTCTGTAAACAATGATCTATGAGAATCGTGAGAAACATCTGTCTTTTCAGTGAAGCAAAGCCACAAACCAGGTTTTTGAAATTAGCATACAATTCATGACTTTAACATTGTCTGATTTGCATCACCTTAACTTTTTTAGTATGTATTTAAATGGTTGAGATATTTCTCATCTCATAATGCAAAGCTGGGACGTCATGACCACTGCTCAAATGTTCACCAACAACTCAGCTGGCATCTACTTTTTATAAAAAAGAGAAATTAGGAAAACTGATGCAAAATGAAGACTAACTGGTCATTTCTCAACATAATTTATCACAACACTAATATGCCTGAATGAAAATACTTGTCACATTTAACTAGTATTTCTTTAATGAATATATATTGAATGAATGTAAGTAATTCACTTATCGTCATTCCAAGTTGCTTCATATGCAGTTTGAAGGATATGTGAAGAAAATCAGGTAATGTGACTATATTTGCCTTTTGATCTCTAAATATTTATAATTACTTTATATGCTGTGTTGTGTATACACATTTGTTTTAAGTGATATCCTTACACTGATAAGACAAAGCACTTGGAATCCACCTGTGTCCTCGTAGGTTAAACTCACTGCTGGTTATGATGTTATGCAAGAACAAATCAGTTCATAAACACCTATTATGATCTTTTCAAAGCGTCAGTCTCACCTATTTAACCACAGAATATGATACCTTCCTCTTACTCTGACACTTAACTCCAAACCGGCTTCCTGTACCTTGATGTGTGCAGTAACACGACCCGTCTCTCTTTCACTTCACTGTACATGTGACGAACAAACTCAGGTGGAGCTCATGGGAAGAAAACTTCATATAAATGGCCTCCGGATTTGAGGAGAACACCAATCTGAGTTTCCACTTTGTTACGAGACTCAGTGACGTATATCTGAGTTTTACTGAGTGTGACTCGTAACTGTCACACTCTCTAAAACATCACTTCATCACCAACACATGTGTCACACTTAGTTAATTCTGTGGCCCAAGTTTGAGGATGTTTCACTTAGGGACACCGAGATGTTTGGCCTCATGGTGGTGCTAGAGGGAAAGTCAGGGCATCATCACAGTCAGGTTTCATAATGATAAAGTAGGATTCACCAGTCTGTGTACAACCGTGTGCCAGTCCAGCCAAATAAATGTTGATATGATTGATGATTGTTAAATATTTGAGCTCATCAGAATTTGCGATCAGTAAAAAAGACTTTGTGAAAGTCGTCCTGTGTTGAATTTATTTAATGGTTCATACATTTAAGTGCGATAACTCATCATGTGTCAGATATGCTGTCAAATACAAATTACATTTAGAACAATAGTGTATGTGTTAGTGTGAGAAATAAGAAGATGAAGACTTTTCAATGAGCAGATGCTGTGAGTGGTGACAGATAAACCATATACTCTGAGGGTTGATTTCTTAAAGGTCCAGTGTGACAAAAATACATGACCCAGTGGTTTAGTATTAATTAACAAAGGACATGTGAAAATTTAGGAGATTTACAGCTTAATAGACCGATATTACGCAGAGCTGGGATTAAAACAATAAGAAATATTAGAGAAAATAAATACTGAGTTCTGAAATGTAAAGACTGAATTGATTTAAATGTATGAAAACTCAACTGAAATGAGCTGAATATTTTTAATCCTCATTAATGTGGATTTTGAGGGTTTTTCCTTGAGAAGTCTCAATAAATAATGTTTTTTATTGTTTGCCATCACATTTGTTAACTTACTTTATATTTCTTAAATTACAAAAAGCAAACTGCGACCACTAAGAGTCCTTATATTGGCTTTAAAGATATTTGTTTGTGGTCATTTGTCACCTTTGTTAGACTTAAGTCAGTTATTAAACGTTTTAATGGGTTTTATTGCGGTATTATCAATATTAGGTTTCTCCATTACATTTCCCCTCCAGGTTGTTTTTTTGACCAGTGACATTCATGCTCTAAAACATTTAAAAAGGTCACAACATGTATCAATATGTGTTTTCTTGGAACAACTAGAGCATGAACAAAGATATGAAAGCACTTGGAACCGCAGGGCTGGTGGTGGCACCACAGGTTACATTATAGCCACGTGGTTGTTTCCCAAATTGTCAGTCCAATCATTATTCCATCAGACTTTTCTGGCTGCATCTTAAATCAGTCTTTTACACCAACTCATTTACAGTTTTTTTTATCTTTGTCAGATACACTGTCTTTGCGCTGTGGCTTATTTGAAAGCCGCCTTTGCAGAGTTCACCATGCGCAGCGGGAGTACATCCTCCACCCACTCATCAGGGGACGCCATCATGCGCTCCCACAGGGCCGACTCATAGGGGGTTGAGTCCATCCAATCCACCGCTGCCCCATAGCTTTTCCCTACGGAGACAAAGAAAAATACATGTACGTTTAGAGATAACGTGGTTTTTATTACAGGGCGTTTGATATAGAGTTTGGCCCTTAACTACTTTGATAGTCTGTGTTTTAGTTGATGTACATAAAACAATGTCATGCTTGAGAACTGGATGGACCTTTCCCACCGATACCTGAGCCGACTCCGAGCCTCATTCCCCCGAGCAGGTGGCTTGCCAGCCGGTCTCGGTCCCACACAGTGAGCTCCACGCAGGCGTCTGAAAGGTCGGTCTCACTGATGCCGTCGTACACCATCGTGTGGTTAAACACCGGATCCGCGGTCCTCCGCAGCACGCGCGTCTTCTGCCGACTCTTCCTGCTCGTGTCTGGCAGCATGAAGCTTGAGATGATGGGGAAAAGGAAATACGATGGTTGACACAGCAGGAAACTAGAAGTCATATTCTTACTTGTGAAGAATGTGAACTTACCACTTAACGTATGGGTCAATGGTCGCCCTGATCAGAGGCAGGTTCTTGCATTCTTTCACCCAAATGTGAATCTCTCCAGTGTTGGGGCCGTCTTTACTTACGCCTTTAAAGAAGAAATGACACAAAATGTTTATGAACTTGCCATCTTTCAGTCCTGAGAAGCTAAAACTATTCATATCCGATCACCAACAACTATTTTATGGAATAAATAGGTAAATCACAGACATTTGTGATTCATGGGATAATCTTAGTAAAAAATCTGTGACAACTTTTAATAACTTAATAACTTTTTTAAATAGTAGAGAATTTTCAGACGTGATCTTTGACTTTTATATACGAATAACAATGATCATTTTTTGGGCTTTTTGTTACATTCTGTTTTCCGTTGTTAGAAACATCATCAACAGACCAACTGGATTTTTCAAACATTTTACTAGGGGGGCTGACTGGAAAACACCGCAGAACGTCTGGAGCAACGAATTCGGACATTTGGGTTTGCACATTCAGCCTCTCCGGATAATTTAATGAGAATGTCCGGAGTTCAGTGCACGTCTGAGAGTCGCATGAGACTGTTTACAGACCTTCACTGTGGGTGACCTGGGGCAGGAACCGTATGGCTAGTCTCATCTCTCCTTTCCCATTTGCTGGTGGTAGAGTGGGCGTAGTCTGTTAAATAAATAGCGTATTAAAAACTCCATCAGTTGCTTAAGTCCTCTGTCCACAGATTATTAAACAAATACAGGGCATGTGATCCAGCTCAGCTGACAAACCACAGTCTAAGATAAACTGCTGATATTTGATCATAAAACAAGTACAGTGGAAAACGGGCCCTGTGTGTGTGTATGTGTGTTTCTTCTTACCCTGGGTTTGAGGACTAAGTCGTTCATCTGGGTGTGGTCAAAGTCCCACTTGGAGAGGTCGAGGTCGACCTCGCCGAGGAAACTGTTTCTGCCAAACGTGTCGTTATGCCAAACAGAGAGAATGAGCGTCTGAATCCTGAGGTACTCCATGCGAACCCGATACTGTGAGGACAGAGAAGAGGGAGAAGCTTTTTGTTTGCTGACTGTCGTCTGTGCCAAGTATTAAAAATGACAGCGTGAGAAAGTCTCAGTGTCTGTTTAGTACAAGTGGCATCGAATCCTCTCTGATTCTTACTCTAAGGATCTCGTTGAACGTCGGATTTAACGTCTTCTTTTTCACAGATGTTTTCCTCTTTCCCAGATTTGATTTGTCAGGTACCAGGTAGCTTTTGACGTACCTTAAAGACAAAAACTTAAAACTAAAAAACTAAAATACACCAGAGATATACAGCATAATTAAGAGTTAGAAGCCAAAATTATATTTTATTTTTCAAGTGCCAAAAACTGGTAAACTAAAATAAATTACTTATTATTTCTAACATCCTATTCAATAGTCTGTACACTTTTCACAACATGGTTTCAGTTATGTAGTAGATATATAAATATGACAGAAAGATTATTATCTGAATATAATGTAAACCTCCTTTCTGTTTTGTAATTTATCAGCAAGTACATCCAAATACATCAAATATTGCAATGATGCATATGATGTGTGGCTCAGTTATAATACAACATCATCAAAGCATCATATGTAAACATTAGATCCTTAAAAAGAAATGCAGAGGTGGTGACTGTGGTGGAGTTATGAGTGTGCAGCTGTGTTTGAATTCTGTTTTTGCCTTCAGGTTGTTGGTTTAAAGAAAATTAACTTATATGAAAACATTTATTGGAGAACTTGCTCTCAATGAATTGTAACTGAATTACTCACGGATCCGAGCGCCCCCTCTTCGGGTCGACGGCAGCCAGATCTCTGCACTCGGCCACGAAGATGTGAAACTCTCGGAGCTTCTGAACGTAGTTGATGGAAAACTGGATATTTCCCTGAACCTCCACATTCCCGAAGTCTGCGTTGTACATGGTCATAACGCTGCCGCTCAGCTGGAGCACACACAATCAAGCAACCCGAAATTTTGGTTTGTTATCTACAATAAGTGGAATCACTGTGGAAATACTTTTTATCTACAAATTTGTGAAACTCCACCAATTATACACATCACAGTCTGTTCATAGTCTATTATTGTTCTATTAACTCGCTCTGCTTTGTGTTTGAATATGTGCTTATGTGTTTTGTCCACATGTCTATGTGCTAGCTGTTAATTTGTTGTCTGCTTGTTTGATTATTTGTTGTCTGTTCTCTTTTCAACATCAACCAGCAGAAGAAAATTTGCCTAAAACTTGGCTGACTCTGATATATTTATATGAACCATTGTGCTCATACCAAACAATGTGCACTGTCCCTTTCTTTTAAATAAAATGAAAATGAAATGAAAAGACATTCAAGAGAAGATTTGTTTTAGCCATAGATTGAATATAATTATGGAGGACATGTGAGCGCCCCAAAAGTGAAACCAAAACATATGCATTGCCCCCTGGTGGCTGGCTGCAGTGCAGGTCATAAATCTGTGTCCCCAAAGTTAGTGGATGGGACATGGACGATACTGATAAATATTTTTTCTATCAAAGTTTGTCCAAATGTTCATGATTGACAACTGAGACTGACTTGTTTTTGGTCGAGCACATGTATGGGCGGGACCTTAATACAGCGGCTCCATTCCTTGATCTGTACTGTGCAAACTCTGGCCCCAAATGTCGTCCATATTTCTTAATAGTCTGTATTAGTAATATGTCTTTAACTGAAGGGTTTTCAAGCTGAATTTCTTTGGTTTTGAGAAAGAGAAAAGAACAAACTGTCTGGTTCTGCAAATGTAAAATTAGTAGCAGGTTGACGTCAGTAACAATTTACGATGAAAAGACAACAAGCAGAGCAGGTTAAAGGGGGAGTGTCTTAATGTGAAGCTTGCTAATGGATTAGTGAAGCATACTGCCGGGTGTGAACATACAGACGACATAGACGTCATGCCAGAGGAGTCGGTGAGGTTAGTCATCGAGCTGCCCTTCATTAGTCTTCCTCGCTGGTAGCTGTCCTCACAGGTGGAGTCAGCGTCCCTGTCAGCGTCCTGCAACACACACAGCAGGCACAGAAAGCTGCGTGCACAGGGAGGCAGAGCGGGCTTTGACCTACAGGACTGAAAGATGAACGGGTGGTTTTACCTCCTTCTGTAAGAACGAAGGAACCGATTTGCTCATCTTCTTCAGGTGGTCAGGATCCGCGTATAAGGACGAGGACGGTGACGGGAGGGTCGAAACTGAAAAGAGAGAAATATAAAGTATCTTGACCAGAATGCCGGGAGAAAACATTTCAGTCATGAAATCATTTAGGACCATTTTTCACCATCACTGATGCGTCTGTGGTCAGCAGCTGAATCTTGCCCTGTAAGAAACACGTAAATCTATGTTACTTGAGATTCATCAGCGCATTTGGGGAAATTATCGATTTGGAAGATGAGCTCACGTGGAGATAAACATGACGTCATGTCCTCTATACTTTTAGCCAGATTCTTCGGCCGTGCTTCTGCTCGCCTCAACGCTTTCCTGACAGGGTCTTGGGTTTCATCGTCATTCTCACCTGCGGGAAGAAACAGGCTGGATTAACTGGGTTTGTTTGCTGGATTTTCATTCTACAATTAGCTGATGTAAAAACCAATGATTGACAGTGTTTTTGACAGAGGGGCAAGGTTATATATTGTTTTACTGACGTGTCTACATTTGCCAACATGAAATGAGTAGCAGATGGACAGTAGAGGGCACTAGACCCCCTCCGGCCTGGATCAAAAGAATCTTTGCTCATAGACTCATTAAAATTTGTACATGTACATTTTATCAAATTTAAGCAATGGGAGGTTGTACATTACACACCACCACCCAACAGGTGGCAGCAGAGGGATGCAGCAGAAGAATTGAGACATATGGTAGCAGATAATGCAGCTGGGTTGTGATCATAGGTCGTTATGATAGAATGTATATAAAGATGGATGACATCTTGGCTTCACTTCTACCCAAAAGTGAAGCCAAAGCATCTCTATCTCCCCCTGGTGGCTGGCTGTAGTATAGGTCATAAACCCTGCCGCCTCCATGTTAGTGAATGGGACATACAGTTACCCAAATTTCAAAATCAAAGATTTTTAGGCAGTTGTATGTTGAAATCTTCATGTTTCAGATACATTTGTTATTAATTAGTTATGGTCATGACACATCTTCAGCTGAATATATAAATCATGCCAGATATCATCTGTACATTTTGGATTTTGATAAAAATGAAATGAAAAAAGCAACAGCCACCACGGCATAAAATGCTGCACAAAATAAATACTCTTCAAAACACTTCAACAACTCTGAAAGAAAGCTGTCGTGAAACTGCTGAAGTTTTGGTGAAATGTTTATATTTCTCTGTGGTGTAGGAAAGCCAAGAGCCCAGCCCACAAACCAAACATAGGCAGTTGACTGCAGGCACACACACTGTTTACAGAAATCGACTCCTGCCAACACTGACACTGACGCGGACGTGATATGACGGATACAGCTGGATACGATCCAATGTGATAAGGATCTTTCTGTGACTGTGCATTTAGAGGATTATGTAAATCCCAAAACAATCTCTGAATGGTCTTTGGTGTTTGACGTCATCTTCTTTTGACATTTACTCCTGATTTGCTTTTACTTAATTTCAGGGTTATCAGATTTATTGTTGTTCTAAATTTAAATGACTTAAAAATAACCAAATGAAATAGTTTTGGACACAAGACACAAGGTTCTCTTTCAAATAATTTTTTTTAATGTCTTGTATTAAAGGTCAAGATTGAATTTTATGATAAACACATTGAGCAGAGGAACTTTCCTACTTCGTGATGAACTGGTGATATTCCGATATTAGCTGGTAAATGTAGAATTTTAACTTAAAAATAAATATTTTTCTATAATCATTATTCATTTTACACTGTAAAAAAAGAAGATGGTGCTCACGGTTTGAACTGTTCCTGGACCAGGATTCGGACGTGCTGCTCATAGACGACTCTGGGCCGGTATCCGAGCTGCTGTTTGCCCAGGGGGGGCGCTGACTCGTCTTGCTGCCCTTCCTGCCGTAGCGCTCCTCTGAACTCACCGGGGTGCTGGTTCTCACTGCATCGCTCAGGTCAAAGTCATACCCGGACTTTCCCTCTGAGCCCTCGCTCTTCACAGCCGGGTCGAGCGAGGTGTGGACGCTGGTCTTGTCCGTCATGCCCAGGTAGTGCCGGTAGTCACTTGGAACAAACGCCCGTGCACGTGTAGTCATAGTGTCGATTCCCTCCGACAGTCTCCTCGGCATGGCCCCTTTTTCAGTGCTCTGCCTTTGCTTCCTGCTCTGGGAGTGGACTGGGCTTACATCCATTTTCCTCTGGATGTGATCTTTCTGGTCAGGAGCACTCAGCGTGAACATGCTTGTGGCGCGGCGCATAGAACTTCCACGACTGCTGGACTTGCTAAAGGTGTCTTGTCTGCTCTTTGGAGACCGAGGCTCTTTTCCTGTGCTGCTTTGTGGTTTCGAGGATTTCTCCTCTCGACCAGAGTCCTTGGAGCCTCTTTTGGACTCAGCTGTCGTATAATTGGACAGGTTGTTTTTGCTGTCGATCAGAGCTCTTGCCCCAGACCCCATCTGTCTATCATGTGGCGACATGGATCGATACTGCGGAGATGGCTTCATGGCAGCCAGTCTTGTTTTCTCGACAGCTGCAGACAAACGGTAAATCTCGGCCTCGCTGCTCTTAAACTCCTCTTTCTTTTTGGGGCTTTTGGGTTTGTCGACGGTAATCGATCCTTTTGTATCTAACGCGGCATCACCCCAGAAATCGCGGAGATTGTTAAACTGCGATCGGCTCGCGCTGAGGCTCGGCGACAACTTATCTATCCTTTGATTCAAAGAAGGCAAGGTCAAATTCTGTCTATTGGAGTCTTCGTCATCGCTGCCTGAATCACTTCCAACTAACCTCAGATCATACTCGGACTTTGTAAATCTTTTATTTAGCTGATTGGCACCACGAGTGACTTTACCTTCCCCAGGAGATTTAGACATGCCGGTGTAGAAGATGGGCTTGTTCCTCTCCTGCTCCCAGAAAGATTTGAGCTGCTTGATCCTCTCTGCTGTACTTTCCTGATGTGATAAACCTTGTCTGTGTGAATGAGGACTGGTAGTTTTGTCTTTATTGGACACGTCCTCTTTTCTCTTTGAAGACATGCTCCATTGCATGTTCTTATCTTCACTTTCCCTCCTTTTCACTTCTTCACTCGAGTCTCTTCGAAGTGGTGCTTTATAATCACTGCCACCTTGCTTGTAGTCGGGTTTCGACAGCTCTTCCTGCAGAGGGGTTTCTCTTGATTGGAATAAACTGTTGAGTTGTGAATTAAGTTTGACTGAAGAGATGCTCTCAGACTCTGGACTCAGTCTGGACTCTGGCTGGGGACTGAGTCGGGTTAAAATCTCAGTGTCTGAGCCTCCTCTCTCAGCCGCTTGTGGGCTGGATAGCAACTTAAAATAATCTGAGTTATATGTTGGGTCATTATTATTCCTTTGAGATAAAGAAGGGTCCTGCTGGTTATTATTCAAGTAAACATTGTCTGCAACATCTTTCTTTTTGCTCTCATCCTCATGCTTCGAGGCGTACTTATCATAAAGCCCCCTCCCGTTGTGTATTCCAGGAGCAGATGGCGTGTCGGACGCCGTGGGTTTGTTCACGTTCTCCTCCTCCTTCTCCGCCGAGAGATAAGCAAGTTTTTGTCCTTCGTCGCTTGGCGTGATTGAAAGTATTTTCGGGCCCATGTTGCTTTTCTCCCAGAATGACTTCAGATGAGAGATTTTTAGTGGTTGGCTTTCATCCTCATTATGTTTCGCTTCCTTTGACCGCATTCTTTCCCTGGTGTCCCTCTGCACCTCCTCTTGTGTTTCACTCAACTCCGTCTTGCCTTCTCTGTCTGTGGCTCGAACCTCTTTGGCCTCACTAATCTGCCTTTGTAAATGACCTCTCTGCGTTTCAAGAGAGTCCTTCATTCTCTCTGTTGTATCTTCACTTCCCAATTTTATGCTTTCTACTTGTTTGTCTGAGCTCTTTGTAGCCTCTGTGCGGTCGTCTGCACTCAGCAAATCAACGCTGCGACTGAACCAGTCCAGCACCTTCGCAATGGAGTCCTCATCGCTGATGGGACTGGTCGCCTGAGTGGATAACTTGAACGCGTGTTTTTGACCGGATTTCTTCATTGATTGCTCATCGCTTTTATCGATGAAGTTGAGATCATAAGATATAGGAGGCTCTGCATCTGGAAAAAGGAAGGTGTGGAAAGAAAATGGAATGTCTGATTATAATCAGAAAGTTCTGTCAGGTGAACACAATCAGTTTGGTGACTCATTTTATCAAAAAAACACAAGTAGCAGCTCATAGACAAACTGGCACACAAACGTAATCTTGGCTGCATCTGTCTACACCCAATGAATATTACACCTTCAGCTCTGGATCTACTTTGGATGCAGTGAATACAGCTCTACCCTTATAAAAGTGTAATATATTAGTCAGTGTTTCCACTACTATTACCTTATGAGCAACCTTATATTACTGCTCCTCAGTGTTTCACAGTGTCATAGTTTCCCTTGTTTCCATGAGCCATCTTCTCGGGCCTAATACGCAGGATTTTGTGTTCAAATTAGTTTTCCAATGTTTTTGCACTTTTGGAGAATAAAACCTTGTCCTTTCCACTCAGATATTCATGCACAATATGACAATACACACACATGTTCGTTTTATCTTTTTCACTTGCGGGTTAGGGTCCAACAAAAGTCTTGCTGATTTTTTCTCAGGGGGATTTTATTCCAGATAATCAAATGAATAACAACACAAAAATGCACTACACAAATTATGATCATATACATTCCTATATAATTGTCTTTCATTACTATAGTAAATAAAATCGGATTATTTCACTGGACTTACCCGCAATACTTCGGGTAAAACTCAGCTCCTCCGGCCTGGTTCCCTGGCTGCTGTTGATTTCTCTGTCTGAGCCCTGGATGCTGCTGGTGGGCAGGACGACAGAATCCCCCCCCGCAAGTTCTCTACGGGTCTGATGGTCTCCGTCATCGCTCCTCTGTGGGGTTTCTCTCTCAGGGGCCACATCATCTCTGGTGAATGTGGTCAGTCTGAAATCACACAGGCACTTTTAATGAGTTCTGATTAAAGATTTGGGTAAAAGTTGTAAAAGGTGAAGGATTCATCCACGGACCTGTCTCTGGTTATAGATGGTGCGCGTCTGTCCCTGTCTAGGCTGGAATTAGTGAAAACCTGAGAAACGTCACTCAGTGGCTGCTGGGAAGTCTCATCTGCAGAGCTGGATTGCTGAGACACCTGGTTCAACACTGGAACTGCTTTTCTCGGAGGCATCTCCTCTTGACTCTTCCGGTACGACTGGTTCGAGCTCCCGCTGGACCCGCGCTGGAGGCTTCGTCTTGGAGCAGGAACGATCCCTGGAAACCCTCCCTGAGCATCCACACCAGGGCCAGTGCTCTCTAACTGGCCGCTGGAACGTCTCGAGAGAAACGTCCTCTTCTTTGGCACCGGTTTGAAACCTGCAGAGGAGCTCTCTGATATGATGGAGCCCCCTGAAGTCTGACTGGCCTCGTCCCCAGGGCGACTCTTCCGAGGAGATGTGAGCTCTGAGGGAAACATAGCAGAAAGATAACAGAGGCTTTGTGCCATCATAGATTCATTTTTAGTATATTCAAAATGTTGCAGCCTAACAAATGTGTTCATCTGTTGTAAAACTCAACCTGTCTCAGACGAGTCCAAGTCCCGACTACTCGACTTGTCATTATTACTTTCAGGTGGCTCAACAACGATAAGAGACGTAGAGTTGAAAGGGTTGTGCCTTGGCTGGAAGGAAAATGTATATAGTCATCGTTTTATATTACAACTGCTGAAATATCTGACTGAATCATTGAAAAGGAAAAATGAACTGAGAAAATCTGCTTAGTACTACAAACACCTACTGTTCTCGGGGAGCGGAGAGCTGAATTCAGATTCTCCTTTTCAGCATCACTGGAGGAAAAGATGAAATGTTTGGAGGATAAAAGTAGATTTAAAAAAAAAAACAGACACGAGTGATGATCAGGTGAGGTCACACAGATAAAGATCATTGTAATGGTATGTGTCTGCTGCTCTGATGTACACCACGTGCATGACTGAAGCCTGCTCGCCCGGAAATAACTGCATCAATCCAATCAACTCAAAGGGCAAGAGAGAAAACTAAAGTCACAATACTTTATGTGTAGTGGACGAATAACAAGATTTAAAACATATATTTGTGGGTTGCATTTAAAACATTTGATGCAATGATAAAACACAGGAATTTCATGGTGAAATCTCTCGTTATCTGACTGCAAACACAGTTTATGCAACGACATTCTTGGGTCTTTTGTGTGTTTAGGATTTACAGACCTCCCCACAAAGTACAGAAGCTCGGCCAAAGCTAATATTGACCATACTGTTAAAGAAGGGTATTAACTGTGTTCCAGGTATGGCACTAAGTCACTGAACACAGATACATACATTGTGTGTTGTTTGCCAAGTTTTAGTCTCAGTAGAGAGAGAACATCCTCCTCTGTGTAAGTCAAGTCACTCTTAAACTAGAATTACAGATAAACTAGAATTTATTGCCTGCACTAACCAGTACAGTTCCAGTCTAAATACATGTTATCAGGTCACAGTGATTGATTTGACCTCTGTAATCTAATCAGTTCACCTTTGAGTCAAGGGGTCGGAATTTGAAGATATTCCCTAAACGCAGACTTGAGATTTCATGTTCAAGAGGCCAGAAACATGTTTTTTTGATCCTTGATCCTTGACCACAAAAATCTAATCAGTGAATATGTGAGTCTCAGAGAACACTTGCACCAAATTTGAAAGAATCATCTTGAGGCGTTCTTAAAATAACATGTTCACAAGGCAAAAAGGGTTTTGTGGTCCCAGCGACCTTGATCCTTGAAAGGAATCTCAAGGTGTTCCTGGGATGCTGGATTCATAAAACCAAAGACATGTTTTGAAAGGTTACAGTTACTTTGACCTCTGAGCACTAAAGATTTGTACCTAATTTGAAGACATTTCCTTACGTGTTCACAAGATTGCAACAGATGGAAAAAACATAATGTCTCTGGTCATAATATAAAACATCATAAATGTCATTAAAAGTATCCAGAAGATAATAATACCCTGATACTTCTAACTCAACACTGACATCAGTAGTCACTTCTCACTCAGAGTAATTAAGCCAGGAGCTGTGGAATTAAACTGTCGATTTGTTTTCCCTTCATGTGTCAGTGTGTGTCCTGCACACACACAACTGGAGCTGCAGCTGCTGGGCAATAAAACAGACATATTCCCAGTGAGCACCACCTATGTTTACACAGGCTGAGTCACAAGACACTGCACACAAACACACACTTGAAGACCGAGGAGGAAGAGAGCGAGGGAGCTGCTCCTGTATCTCAAACTGAATTATTCAACGTGCTGGGAGCTGGTGCTGTGTAGTGGAAGTTTTAAGGTCAACGGACAGGAAATGGATAAAGTCTGCGTGAGACTATGGTATTTTAAAAGCTCGGTCAAAGAACAACTTGTGATTCAGGTGTTCACTAACGCTGCTTTCCATAGTCCGGACGTTTTCCTGAACATTTTCCAGAAGTACCCGAGCAATCTCCTGCTACATTCGGCTAGGGGCGTTGTTAGGCCTGTTTTAGGGGGGCTGAAGCCCCCCTAAAATGTTCTTCAGCCCCCCCAAATAATTTTTGGGATTTTTTTTAATTTTTTTTTTTTTAATTTTTAAAAAAAATTAAACTATTGTTTTACACATGGACAAGTTAACAAGTTGTAACATGCTACATATGTGACTGCGTTTCTGCTTTGTATGTTTTCTCCCACTTCAAATTACAATCCAATAGCCTCTCATCATACTTAACAATACAAGACAGGGCACTAGGACCTTGGGGAGTCTGCATCGCTGCTGCGCTGGCTTTCTCACTCTGCCAAGTAACGTCTCTCATCAAGACAGCAGGATTACAGCCAAGGAGTTTAGCTCATAGTAAATGATGCACAGAGTGAAATTGTAAGTACAGGTGGTTACAGAATGTGGCTATCTGTAGTTGTTAATGATTGTTACCTGCTTAAATTTAGGTTTACCTGAGGCAAATGAAAGGGAATATTGTAATGAGCTATGTTAACACTAAGCTAGCTAGCTAGCTATTTTGTTAGAAAATGTCTCCAGTGAGCAAGAGTTTGAACGAGCAAATTTGAAATGTAAGAAATAACTACCGACAGCTCTGTATTCTTTGCATTAATATCTATCTCTAGTATTTTAAAACAATAATATCAGTGCATGTTGTTGTTTATAATCAGTTAATGCTAGTGAAAACTAAATGTCATAGTGTCCCTCATAACGCTATTGTAGCGGTATATCATCCAATTCATTGAGCAGATGGATATAAGAAGATTCTTTAGCAGAGGTGACAGATAACTTCTGTTATCTTATACTGAATGAATGCAAGCAAAGATACAGAGAAAAATCACACTCTTTCTGATTGAACCAATCTATGAACTGTCTGAAACAATGGATATCCGCAGCCCCAAAGGAGCCCAAAAAAAATTGGCGCGCGCTGCGCGCGCAAACATTTACCTTCCTTAGGGGCTAAGCCCCCCCTTTCTTTCAATCCTAGAAACGCCCCTGCATTCGGCAATATATGGACATTCTTCTTTTACAGATTCAAAAGCATAAAACCACATTCAAGAGTTAATAAAACGTGGTTGGATATATGTCGGTCCAAAAGACAAATGTCACTCGCCTCCAAATGAAGTCTCCGAACCTGACATTTCTGTGGGCAAAGTCTAAACTGCGGCTAAACTTGAACATGCAAATGGAAAAATTAGAAGCTTATAATCAGACAGTGAATCTACGAATGTACGAGACAGAAATGATTGTTTACTTTATCTCCTTTGGCTGCAACGCCTCCAAACACCTGCTGGGTTTAGGTGGAGCGACGGAGGAGCCTCGACTGCTGGGAGTTCTGGATTTATCAGATCTGAGAGACCCGTCTGCAACAGACAGAACGATGAAATATGAAATGTTGTTGTTTTTCACCTGTTATCCGGCACTGGGTTGATTTTATGATCCCACTGATGAAAACGTTCTGCTGCAAAAGGGTAAAATGTAGAAGCATGGATGAAACCAGCATTCAAATCTAGTGTTTTCTTTTATTCTCTGCTGAAAGGCCACTGTCTGGGCTCCAGTTCAGTCTCAGAGAAGGTCAAATTTAAGCTTTGTTTTTTCCACAGGCAACACTTTATCCCTCTGAGCCCAAACCAAACCTCTGTGGGATCAAGAAAATATTACCTGCTGCAGGAGAACAGGGAGAAAACCATGTTTGTAACTGAGCCGCGAGCGCTGAGGTCACACACGGAGCTGTAGATTATTTCCTTGATCAGAAAAATAAAAAAATAAACACACCTCTCCTCTGTTTCATGGAGGCCAGGATGATTTCCGAGCCATGGATCTTGTCCATGTGTCTGCGGCTCTTGGCCTCGTAGAACCACTCTCCGGTCAGGTACTTCATCTCCCCCTCTGACTGCGACCCGCTGCTCAGGATCTTCTCCAGCTTCCTGTTGGAGAAACACATAGGAAACATTTTTCTACAGAGTAATTTATTGTTCTTTCATGCACCAGGTTTATCCCAGCTTAGTGTCACTTCCTTCTGAATGAAACTTGTAAAAAAACACAAAGGGTCATTGCTCCTCTGTCCCTGCAGACACAAGGACGCGCTATATTGTCAGGGAACAAGTACAACACAATGCTTTAAACTGCACTGAATGGAGAACCTGACAGCATTTCAAATCAGACTGAGGTGAAATTTAAATCCAGGGTCAAACAAAGAGGAGACGAGCTTCCACTAGGGTGTTTTGAAGTTCACGCCACAAGGGCAAATTGTTTTCTTCTCAAATACTTGTTGGTTTGAAGCTGAATTATGGCCTGGTGGTTGTCAGCTCCCTCAACCAGAGCAGTTTCAGTCTATGCATGTTCTTTTTCCAGACTCATATGAAATCTACTAAATTCATTTTTGACTTTGTGTGACCACGGCTTAAAATCTGAAGAAATTGACCTTGACCTTTGACCACCCTGATCAAATCAATTAATCTGAGAGTCCAAATGAATATTGGTACTTGTAAATTCCCTACAGGTCTTCTATAGATATCGTGTTCAAGAGAAAGAGACTTACAGACGGACAATTCACTAAAGGCAGACTTGAGATACAATCTTCAATAGGCCAAAAACCTGTGACCTTCACCTTTGACCTTTGACCACTTATCAGTTCCTCCATGAGTCAAAGTGAAAGTTTTTTACCAAATTTGAAGAACATCCCTCAGACATGAACGAGACAGATGGACGAGCCGACGATATTCAGTCTTACTCTGTTCAATGCTTGTTGTTATTATTTTCCCGATTCTCTCTTCTTCTCTTACAATGTTCATTACTCCACCACTTTATTCATGAAACACTTGCACATGATCCATCTGAAGGAAGGAATTCGGAAAACATTTCCATCAAGTTCAAATTGAATCAGGGAGGAAAACAAAAAAATCCTGTGAGATGATCACGTCGGCTCATCTTCCCTCTCGACGTTGCTCCACAATGGTCATGTGAATAAAGGGCAGCACATTATTACAGGCTGCTGGATTTAATCCTTTTACTGTAGAGCGGCCGGGACACAGCGAGCATTCAGCCTCC
The DNA here is from genome assembly GCF_963576545.1 of Limanda limanda. NCBI lineage: Eukaryota > Metazoa > Chordata > Actinopteri > Pleuronectiformes > Pleuronectidae > Limanda > Limanda limanda. The sequence goes on along the minus strand of NC_083641.1, from coordinate 20,863,179 downwards.
CGCTGATAAAGAGTCTGCTCGGCCAATTCTATTAAAGTCACAATGAAAAGCACATTGTTTCACGATATTCTGGACTATTCCAAGTGAAATTTAAAACATCTTCAAAGAGAACGTTTCGTTTCGTTTTTTGTTCATTGAAATGCCTTGTGATCAGGAACGAAGACGTGAAGCTCGATGGAGAGAAGTCAGAAAAGATCTGTTTGTTTGTTTCTGTGCCCTGAACATACAGCGTGAGGAATGTCTGACTCCTCCCACAGGTTCAATGAAAAGCTCAGGAGCAGCTTCATTTTAACTGTAAGCTCCAATACTCACAGTAAGTGTTTGACATTAAGGTTTTTAACATAAACTTCAAGCAAGTTTATATTTTCGCAGGATACGCAAAAACTACTTGACGGATTTCCATGAAACTTGGAAGAAGGATGCGGCGCCCACATAGTGACCACGCACCACGCAGTTCCCCCCCACAGATTTCGCCAACACCCATCAGCCAGCCCACATGCTACGTGGTTTGTTGGCACTTGGGTGGTCTGCTCCTCTTTGCCAGATCTGGGTGGCCTGAATTTGTTTGTGCTACTCGGGACAGATTTGCTGTTTCATAAGTGGGTGACTTTAGCTCACATTCATTTTATCCAGCTCCCAAAAAAAGTGTCCCACATCGGCTTTCTATCTGGGTAAAGGTCAGGACTGAGATTCTCAGACAATAATTAATGGATCTTGGATCTTTTGGAGAGTGGTATTTATCGGTGTGTGCAATTTTGATCCAAATGATTCAAAATCTGGAGGTAGTCGAAGTAAGCGTGGTTTCATTAGAGACCTTATGTCCTCTCTCTGCCTCTCTCTCTGCTCAGGTGAGGTGTCTCGCCATCACGCCTCTCAGCGTTTCTATTCCTGTCCGTCACAGCAGCATGATCCTCCTCTCAGTGTGTGGACTTCAACTTGGCTCAAATCTAATTGCACAGCTCACACTGAGGCTTCCCAGCGACTGGAGGCAAACTGTGTATCCTGCAATGCTGTTATCCCGTTATTCCATTAGGGCCGAACAAGCGTAATTTTCAGCTGCATGTTTACTGTCCAACAAAGGCGTCCTCTCACAGAACGAGCAACGGAAAGACTTCAGAGCTCTTATTGAATCACTACAATGACATTTGCCGAATAACATAACATTAGCTTTAATGTTGGCACATCAAATTTCAGCTCATGTAAAGTAACGATTGATGAGGTTTCAGAATGTGATGGTGAACTGCAGGAGACACGTATTTTCTCACCTGATTCTTTCCTCCTCGGCCTGCTTCAGGTCGGCGTCCCGCCTCAGCACCTTCATGATCTTCCCCTGCTCCTCCTCCGTCAGGTGGCTCAGGTCGATCATGGCTACGCCTCCTGCTTCGTTCAGCTCGGCAGCAGGAATCATCCACCAGATGTTTCTGTGGTTACTGTCAAACAAACACATCAGGTAAATTGACTAAACAACAGGTATGTTGCTATTGGAAACCAGTCCCTCACAAAGTCCTCAATGGTTCCTCTTAACCTATTTTTTCTTTATCCTTTTCTTTTGCCTATACTTTTAAATGATGTTGGACTATTTTGTGTCATATAATTCGCTGTCTTTGTTTCTAAATGAAGTTTTATGGTCTGTATGATTTGGTTTGTAGTCTTTGATATTTTGTATTCAAGTTTTTCACACAATATTAAGATATCAATATAATTTTGCATCTTTCAAAAATACACATTTTGCTCACAAGTTCCCACATTTCACATCCAAGTTCTCGGTAAAAGGACAAAACGAAGTTAACTGGGCTTTTTGAAGAACTCCATCCTTTTAAAAGTGGGCAGAGCATCTGACAATACCAATCTGTTGATTGGTCGGTGGTTTCCCAAAATATGTGACCGACAAACACAACATGCAACTCTTACACAACCACTGAGCCACTGCCTCCATACAACTTGCCTCTGATTACGGACAATGAACGCAGCAGCAGCCCTCAGCTCCATTTACACCAGAAACACTGAAAAGCAGCTCCGATCATTCCATTAATTGTTGTGAAGCGAAAAGTGAATTTGTCTGTGTGAGAGTGGATTCACTCAGTAAATGTACCAAAACCTTTAAGCTAAAAACTGAACACATCCATTCTAAGTTGATTTGAACTTCTACTGCTTTATATTTCATACGGGACATTATTTTTAATGTTTCAATTATTTCAAAACACATGGCCCTCAGTAGAGTTCGACTTCAAACTCATGAAACCAACTTTTAATTCACTAGATGCAGCTTTTTACTTGGATCTACACTAAATCGCACACACCCTATATCTCACCATGTTAAATAGACTTAAAGAAACAATCCTGGATCAACACCAGAACTTAATGTGTCCTTCCTTGTCCAACAACACATCCTTCCACCAAGTTTGGTAGTAATCCGTCCATAAGCTTTTGTGTTAGTTTGCACTAAGTCACAAAACAACAAACAATAAGAAGAAACAGTAACAGTTCAGTTGAGTCCAGGATCTAGTTCTTCTCCAGGAACTATGAAAATGTGTCTTGTTTGCTCCTTTTCCATGTTTATTCAGGAAACTGGTTATACTGACACAACAGATACAAACTCTTCTTGACAGACTTGTCAACTGTCTGGCTGAGCATTCTTTATTATCACCTTGAATATTGTTATTATTCAAGATGCAGCACTTTACCTTTAACAGTAAAGTGAAGACATGTGAGGTCCCTGTGCAGCTGCAGACTCTGAAGTGAAGACAAGTGAGGAATGAAGATGTTCCCTCGACTCCCGAGTTGTTTTTCTCTGTTCAGCAAACTTAATTAAAACGGATTCATTAGAATTTGGCTTTGGAGGATTCGCACTGAAGTGGTTCATGTTTCTGACTTAATTGTGAAGAAGTTAGAAAATCTCTCTGGAGACAACAGCTTGTCAAAAAAGAAGGTTAATGAGTGATATGGTAGAAACAGTTCTTATTAACTGATAGATTAACTTTATAAGCAAACTCTGAATTAAATCCTGAATGGTTTCCACTCCTGACAACCGCTTCTCTGCAGCCTCAGAGAAAACTGTCCTCAGGTTTCCTTGAGTTATGTTGTTGACACTTGTTTAATTCTAGTCTTGCTGCAGTGATAAATAAATGATAAATAAAGATCATATAAAAGGTTTGTTTTACCTACTCTACAGATCCGCTGCTCCTGCTGCTGCCGCTGGTGGAGACTCCAGACAGGAGAGGAGGAAGAGGAGACGAAAGGAGGAAGAGGAGGGCGGGCCTCAGGGAGGAACCGACATGTGCATCAAACACACTTCGCCAAAAGTTGCATGTGTCGATGGTCCGTGATGTAATAACAGGGAGCGTCCAGCAGGTGTCCGTAGTTTCCACATGTTGATATCAGTGTTTGAACAAAGGGTGTGATCCTCAGGTGACTATTAACAACCACCAGAGGCGGATCAGGAGAAAAAACACCCAGGGGCAAAAGAAAGTAAAAGGTGTTTCTTGATTTATTCTTGTTTTTATTTTACCTATTTATGTATATTTATGTTTTTTGCCCTCTTTATTTCGGTCTTCCAGATTATCACTCCAACTTCTGTCACTGTATGAATCTGAGCCGCTGATAGGTGTTTGTATTTTGTCCCTTTTTCACTTATCCTTTTATGTAACCAGCTTTTATTTGTTATAAATGTTAAAAAAAAAACAGAAAACACAAGATTAAATTTGTTGTTTTTTTGTGGCCATTGATGGAACCCACAGGGAACAGTCATTGGATTAATTAATCGTAACTGTATCAAATGTGATATAACTAAGATTAAATATCAGATGACATAATCTGCAAATGAGTTTTGTATTGACATCTCACAGCCTGCATTATTTAAGATATTGTTTGAAAATGCAAAATTCCTGCTTAATTTGTCTATAATCAAATTACCATTGAACCTTGTGCTATGGGTAACCAAGTTCCCTGTTCAGGATCCATTAGCGAGAGCTGAAACCAAACTGCCCCTGATACAATCGCTAAATTTGTTTTGTTGACGTTCCCATGAGCATCAGCAACTCCAAACCATGAGCTTCAGCTCACAATTTCACTACTACAATCAACTAAACATATTCACCTTTACAAAAAACCCAAAACACAACAGTTTGTGGAAGCTGCTCTTTATTTGTAAAAGAAAGAAAAGACTTCAGTCATTGTCTGCTACACGTTCTAATTACATAAAGAAAATATCTGCGGAGACAAACGCAGAGAATATCCTGAATCAAACTTAGGTAGAGTCAAATTTGATTGAATTGATTTCATATTTCATACATCTTTCACTTTAGCACTCAAAGAACAGTCAGGTTTTTTTTTTATATACATAGAGCGCCGATCAACAGCGCTCCTCCACTCCACAGCCGCTCCTCTGGATCTTTTTTATACAATTAATTTACATCAAATCCGTGACCCCCTATTCCCCACCCGTTGGCGTGGCGACAAGCTCTCCAGCCAGCAGACACACTCAGTCCATCATTCCCTGCCCTCTCCCCATCTCCTGCTGAGGAACTGTAGTGTTGAAAGATGTGTGCAACATGAAGACAACTCGTTCACATTCAGAGTAAAGGCAGCCTTGAATACGGTCAGTGAGTCAACGGCATGCCAAGCTTAAAGCAAATGGAGCCCGGCGCCCAGTGCGACGCTTCAGATTCGTGGATGAAGTGTTTCAGGAAACTGATCCATTGCAAAAAACCCTAGGCACAGAACCGACTATATCACATTAACTGACTCATACTCTAACCCCTGCACTTGAAGTACAATGGAGATTGTGAAATCTTTCATCTAGTAAAAGAAAAAGAAAAAACTTAAACACAAAACTCAGAATATTTAGTGCTCTATGATTCCGCTTAATAGGTGTAATTTATATAATAGCTATTTTTTTATTTTAACTCTACCTCTCGATGATAGTCAGAGATCCTTGTTTAATGCTGAAGCACTCCCACAGGTGTTCAATGTACTGTCGATTTTACATTATTATCATTATTTTCCCCAATCTTAAACCAATAATCATAAATAAATACAAACAACACACAAGGAATGTCTACTGTAAACACGGTAAAAAAGACAAGAACTTAACAGGTGTAAACGTCATTAGCATCACTACTTAGTGACAGTTAAATAACTGTAGGGGATGGATGACTGATGATCGGATCAAGAAAGGGAAGGAGCGCTCTCCCTTCACTTCCGCCGCCTTCCCCGCTGAACATCGAGCCTTTACATCCAACCACAGTGTTTCCAAATACATAACATCAAAGTTTCTCAGCACCCATTCACTATCTTTACAGATTACACTGTAAAATTGATTAAGAATCCTCTTAATGGGGGTTAGACAGCAGCATCACTCGACGTCTTGGACAAGTTACAGATTAATGGGTGTGAGCTATCGCCAAACGTCAATTGGACTTGGTTACCATGGTTTCTGACAAGTCGTTGCACCATGGTGTTCTTGACATGTCTGTATTTGGGTGCGTGAGTGTGTGTGTGTGGAGTTTTTCTTTGAAGAGTTAGACTGCAACGAGTACAAAGCTTTGCTGCTAGTTGCTTCATCTTCCGAGAGACACTTTTCTTCAAAATTACATGAACTGCATCTGCAAAGAGGAGCAACAGACAAATGATAGCAAAAGTTAACATTAAAAAATATATCAGTTGACTGTGCATGTAACTCCTCCTCTGAACAGATTGTCCAATTTAACTTTTGGTTTGGATTCAGCACCTGTAGTCCGTAATTACACTACAAAAAAAAAAATCTCACATTTTTCTCTTCTTATAACTGCACAAATTGCCTGAAAATCATGATGTTTTTTAAATTGTCTTCAGTCTCAAATGATTTGACCTACATGCAGTGATCCACAAGCAGAAACTGTTTATTGTGAGTTTGGCCGATGCTGAGCTCGGGCTACCGGTTGCTTTGAAACGGATTTCACAAACATAAGTAGAATCTGTGAATATTTGTTTAAACAAACCCAGACAAAAAAATTAGGAAATAACAGCACATCACACACTACAGCATCTCAATAGGATTATTGGTCCGGAGGCAGCGATGCACCACGTGACCTCACGAGGAAGCAGATGTAAACAAATGGAGAATGGCGTGCAACTTCTCTATTGTTAATAAGCAAAAGTAGAAGGTTAAATGAGTCTAGATGAGAAAAACTGTCAGCGGCTCCCCACTCTGTTGGCTGAGAAAGTACCAATGTAACCTCACACTAATCAGAAAATCAGGAGCGATACCGACCCAGGTTCCAGAACAGATCTGACCTCTGAGTCTCGGGGACAGAATCAGGGTTAAATCTGCCCCAAACTCTTGTTGTCTGAGCCCAGCTTCCCTGCATCACTGTTAGTAAAGCTACTACACTTGTCGTTTCAGCTAGTAAAATTTGTTCAGAAATAAATTACAACACAACCGTGGTTTTCCCCTTCAAAAATAACTTTAGCTTAACGAACGGCAGATTTAGTTAAATTCGACAATGGCCACAAGCTTTTGAGAAAACGTGGTTGAGCAACATGTGATGACAGTGGAAGAACAAGGGCTCAGAATGAGTCTGGCTATGATAACGATGATACATCTTTCAAAACAAGCAAGAAATCCAAGCAACTAATGCCCAGATTAATAAAAGCATCATAAATAATACAAAGAGCATCTAATCATTACACTAAGACATCAGCATGTAAAAAACAAGGGGCAGTAGGACTGGGCATGCAATGCATGCAGGTGCATGCGCAAGCAACGAGCATGCTGTACCTAAGGAGATGCTCTACAAGAAATCCTTGAGAGAGAGGTGTGCAAACGGGTCCTGTCCAGGGGCTCGGAGAGGACTCTGGCTGGAAGGACTAGAGGCTGCGGAGGGCTATTTCAGGAAGAAATACAGGAAGTAGGAGGACCAGAGAAGTCAGAGAGTTAGTACAGAGACTGCAGGGGGATGAGATTAGTTTGGAAAAGCTGTGATGTATGAAAGACGGGTTAATAAAAAGTAGTAAGGGGAAAACTAGGGAGTCAGAGAACGAGGAAGATGATTCACAGTTTGGTTCCTTTCAGCTCCGGAGAGTGAAGAGTCCATAGTTCAAACTGTCATCATCGGCTGCAGTAGTCACACTGACTAACTAGGGGACACGCCACAGTACAATGGACACACCTATTTACTCAACCTGATAATTGCGTAAATAGATACTGACTTCACTGGGCATTGGCTCTGTGCAGTAGTCAGTCTGCCGTGCACCCACCTGAGCACTGGACACAGAGCCAAAGGGGTTGGGTGGCCTCATCACAGGCTGGCTGTACATCATGGTGGGTGGATTCATCATGCCCATAGAGCCCATTTGCGGAGGCTGCAGTGACACAGAGATCAGAGAAGTTTCTTCAGTGAATCAGTTAGAGTGCAGCTGTTAAATGTGTGGGTTCAAAAACACATGACGGAGTAAAATTCAGGTTCATTTTCTATTTTTTACTTTATGTCGAAAAGTTTACCTGTATATTTCGTCTTTTATTTTGTGAAATGTTTGAGTACTTCCTCCACCACAGTGGTTCAGGACATCTCTTTCATGTTGACATTTCATAACAATATGATAAACTTGATCTACTGATGAGGCTCATGAGTTCATGTGTGATCTCAAGCTCCAGAACTGCCGCTGAATGAACTATGACGTCTCTTAAACTTTAGCAGGATGTAATTATCTATTATCTAATCATGGATGGAGCAACAATACAACAGTGCTGAATGAAAAACATTAGTTTCTTATTGTAGTTTCTAAATAAAAATGTCACAAAAGATTTTCTAAAGATTTGACGGCGAGTTAGCTTAAGATGAAAACGACTTAGAATTCTCCAGTGCTCATTATATTTATAAAACTGTGTTCATAATTCTGAAAGTGCATTTAAATAATTATCTTAATGATAAGAAGCAGGTAAGACCATAAAGCCTGGCTGCATAAATTAAATATCATGAGGTCTCAAGGCAACAACTTGCCGTTTGTCACCTACAGACCCGAAACCCCAGATACATGGAACATGAGGACAATATAAACTTAATTATATTTAAAAACATCATGTAAGATCATTCTTGACATTGAACATATTGTTTGGGAAAACAATCCCATTATGCTTTCAACTGTACTGCAAGAAATGAATCGAAATAATAACAGCTTCTCCGTGACAACTGCACAGACAGTCGATCCACTGATGAAGACGGGTAAAAAACTCAAGACCAGAGTTTGGATTGTTCTGCCAAAACTCAAGTGGCTCACAGTAAACATGGGCTTCTGGGGACCATGTGGGTTTTCGGAGCCCCTGACTGGGTTCCCCCTTCACATGTGCTGTGATTTAGCCACATTTGACCTGTGTCGGTATCAAGTGCTTAACAAAATCTGATTGTTTTTTTTTTTACTTCAAAATAGAGGAGTGGACAGAAGCCACAATGCTACTAAATCTACACAAACTGTATTTCAGCTGAAATACTGACCATGCCATATCCCATCATGCCTGTGGGTGTGGTGGCAGGGAAGGTCATGACTGACTGTGGCTAAGGAGACACAACAAATAGATTCAGAAGTAATAACACAAATGACCACAAAAAAACAACAAATGTGTGCAAAACAGCATGAAATTACAACAAGAAACAAGAACAGCTCGAGAGTGAAAGAACAGTGTGTATCACCATGGAGACGGGGTTCCAGATCATGGATGGGGCCGCCTTTGGCTGCCAGTTGTTGCCGCCGGTCATCCTCCTCTCTCCTGGCTGGCTCCAGTGCATGTCACTGCAAATTAACACAGATGATGTTAGCACCAGCGTGTGAGAGGCCTGAAAACACAGAGATGCTGCTTCAGGTTCTGGACACAGAGCGTCGATCCACCACTTACTTTTTCATTGAGCCGTTTCCAATGCCGAGGTCTGCAAAGAAAATTCAAACAGGAGGTGTTGAATGTCGTTTTTTTTTTACCCTTAATGAACACAAGTTAATTAGGGCAGCTTAAAGCAAAGCAGCAAACTCACTGCCGACAAGGTTAGCCAGGGAGGAGTCAAGGTCGTCTGACACCAGCCTATCTGGCTGCTGACTGCACGGCTGGTTGGAACCGGCCAGGGTCGGTTTCAGGATGCCCCCGGTAATATCTGACAAGACAATTAGAGCCACGATGAATCATCAACTGACAGAAAACTAATTGTGAACCCTTTTTTTTAACTGAAAAATGGTGTTGGTCATTTTTTCAGCTATTTTTTTTATAGTAAACAATAGTAAATCGAGTATCTTTGGTCTTTGGATGGAGAAATAAAAAAATAGCTTCAGGTGTCTAAACAATAAAATGTGTATTTGTGCTCTGTAAAAAAACTCTGACAACCAAACATAACAGTTTAGGTTTAAATTTGCTCACAAACCAACCAACAAATGTACAGGAGTGAAAACACAAAATCCTTGGCAGAGGTATAATCTAGGAGGTATATACCTTCTGGAGCAGGTATTCCATCAGCACTTATTATATAAATTCTCACCATCAGAAATGACACTGTTGCTGCCTGAGGCTTTGGCTCCAAAAACTGACTCAAAGTCCACTTGGAGTCCCCCTGCTGGCTGCTGTGCAGGCGCCTGTGGTGTTGAATATCCTTCATAAGAGAAGAGGAAAAAGGACGGATGCAGGTAAATAATCAGAAAATATGAAATTACTGGAAAGCATCATTGCTCAGTAGTCTCTGCACTGGCCTGTGTTGGTACAGAGTCTATATAGAAAGCTCTGGATGCTTCTGCCGAATGCCACAAGCGTCTCTACAGAAGTATTGATCTACAGCTGAATGTGCTTCAGTACTCTACCTCTGAATAGACTTGCTACAGTAGAGGGCTCAGAGGGGAAGGGAGCCTGGTGTGGGAGGTGCTGGGCAATGGACACTGGACCACAGAAGGAGTCTGACAGGCCACAGGAAGCAGGAAGTGGAAGACAACGAAGAGAGAGAGAGGAAGAAAGAGAGCAAAAGGAGAAGGTATTTCAAGGCAAGGCCAGAGAGACAGGTTGGAAATGACAGATAGGAAGAAGCCAACTAAAATATAAAACTTTGTAGCTGTTAAGTAGTAAAAGTTTAACACAGTTGAAGTTGTAAAATGATAAAAATAGTGCTTGTAAGTTAAACTTGTAGTTATCCTGAGGCAGGGATACTTTAGGAACATTTGTGAACATAACATTTTGGGACATACGCTTATTAGCTTACTTGCCAAAAAAGTATTTATTGATACCACTGTGCTGTCAGTGAAATAAACATGAGGCTAGGTGAAGTAGAAATAATGGGAAAACAGTCCTGCGTTAAAACGCATGAGCTGCACTGGTGGAGGAGTGAGATCCTTAAGATCCATAAATTTGAAGGCTTGTCGTCAAAAACACAGTGACTCTGTGTTGAGGTAAACAGCCATTTGTGCACTGGGAATCATTTAATTGGAAGGAGGACTTTGCTGTCGGACAGGATAGTATCATGTTGAGGTCTGGTAGTTTTTTTTAGATGTTTCTGTCATTTTAGGCAATTCTAATCACATTCATGTTGGTTTAAGTATATTTTTTTTTACAGTACATTTGGTTTTAATAGTTATTTAATGCTATAACAACAGGGTAGAATGTCATCATTGACAGCTGAGACTATCAGGTGTATCAGTAGGACATTGCTACCTCTACTAATTCCCCAATCACAGCTGCACAAACTCTGGCTACAAATGTTTGCAGTAACTGTATCCAGGATATTGCTGCTCCATTTCAGGATGGTGGGAGGAAGTAGAGACTCATCGTCCATCTTTATTTGTACTCTGATCCTGTGCACAACCCACTGTTCTACTGCAGCATGGTATTTTTATACTTCTACAGTTAGATTTTAAAACATAGGGCTATAATTACCAAGCTTTAGAGGTGCTGGTAGGAAAATATTTATTTTACCTTAGGACAGAGCCAGACAAACTATTTCCACAAGACATCAAAGTGGTATCAATTAATCAAAGCAGTATTTCCCAGGAAATGTCAAACTGTTAATCTATTAATCTTAGTTTACATCAACATTTCTATCATCAAAAATAATGGCCGTGGGGGATTTTTTCATTGGACCCTATGTTTACCAGGGTTCGGTAAACATAGGCTGCGATGGTGAGCCATCATAGTACCTGAAGCGGAGGGTTCTATCCGCACTGTGCGTTTGTAATTGCTTGAAACGGTTGAGTTTGTGTCAGTAAAGGGATTGTAACGATCTGGAGAATCAAAGATAGTGTTGGTAAAAGAAAAACAGATTTCACATTAAAAGTTCTATTTGTCTTTAAAGTACAACACCAAACTGTTCATGGAAAGAGAGGATGAAGAATCACTGTAAAGCAACATGAGCTTATGGTCTCTACAGTGGGGCATGGAGGAGAAGAGATACGGTTTGTTTTTACTATAGAAAGGTAAAAAAAAGGATACTTTGTGCAGAGACAGATAATCAACATTCAAACTACAGCAGCACAGAAACATGCAAACTAAACATGAGCATACACGACTACAGAGAAATTAACGAGAGTGACGAGACATTAGGGAGAGAAACAAAAATGAGTCATTACCACCAAACATTTCATGACCAGACGTCATAGAGGAAAAGCTAACACCGTCTGAAGACACGACAGGTAAGTGAGAGGCATCGACAACGAGTTTTGAGAGGAAAGGGTTGAGGTTTGGCATGGAATCATCTCCAGCTTCAGCAGAGGTGAAAGGATCTAGGCAGGTGGAGCAAAGAGAAAAAGAAAAGAAGAAGAAGAGAAGAGAGTGGAGAGGAAGAGGTGGGCGTCAGAGTCAGACAACAACAAGAGTAGGAGAGCATGCAGAAACCACAGGAGCTGAAGAAGAAGCTGCTGCTCACCTGCCCATGCTGTGGCCACCGGAAGCCCTGTTGAAGAGGACTGCATGGAGGGCTGGAAGGTCGACTGCAGGTCAAACAGGTCACTCTCCATCTTCACGGCCCTGCAGACAGAAAATATATAAAAAAGGTCAAAAAGATATTTTTTAGGAATTTTACATAATATATCTGTTTGTGCACAAGCTTGAAAAACGTCATCGTTTAGAGTTATGGTCAAAATTAAGGCTTTTCTTTTCAGTAGACATGTAGTGTATTTTATCAGATTTGCAGATATTGTCATTACAAACTTTATTCCTTTTTTAAAAAATTTATTTATTTCTTATACTAAATTGTGAGGAGAAATGGACATAAACAGAGCATCACAGGAGTTAAATACAGTTTATCAAATTTGTGTTAGGATCAAACAACTAAATCTTTGAGTCTATAAAATGTCAGGAAAGGGTGTCGTGATTTCCCTGAGCTCAAACTGAAATCCTTAAATTGCTTGTTCTGAATGACTGTCAGACCAAAACCCAGTTTAATATAATGTAAGACTAAAAAAAACAATCTCTACTCACATTTGAGAAGGTCCAACAAGATATTAAAATGATTGCCTATTAATTTTAAAGCAACTAAGTGATTAATCAACTAGGTCCTACCGACATAGAAAATACAGTGTGGAAAAACATGATTTTTCTAATCTTAAAGGAATGGAAATACATCAAAAGAAGTGGACATTAGGTATTTTGTAAAAGTAAGATGTACCCATTTGAGCAGCCGGGTGTAGAGAAGAGGTCGATGGCCGTTGCTGAGCTGATTGTGCCCCCGGTGGTGGAGATAGGCGACGTATCAGTGGTGGCAAAGGACGGCCTCTTAGAGAGCTCTTTAAGCCTTTGTTCCTAAGTAAGGAAGTCAAGATTAAATATACAGGCAACACGTTTCTTTAATTTAAATTAAACGTTTTAAATGCTTTTTTTGTTAAATTGCACGCTGACCTTCAGAGCTTTGAGTCGAGACTGTTCCTCTTCGAGAGCTGCCTGCTTCTCCCGCTCATCCACTTTAGTGAATGACATCCCCGTGCTGGCCAGTGATGACACTGCATTTGACAGAGTGCTGGCCCTGCAGGGCAAAAACAAATTCACACTCGATGCAGCACAGGCAAAGCTCTTACTGATCTAATAACACTTCATATCATACAGCAATATAGACGGAAACACAAGACAGAGCCTGAGACTCTCTGAGGGAAGAAGATGATGGGGATTCAAAAATAGTGACGGGCAGATTAACGAACCTGCTGGCTGCGGTGGAGTCTTTGACTTTCTTGCCCTCTAAAGAGGCCAAGTGCTGCTCCAGAGCTTCGAGGAGGCTACTGGGAGCCTGTCGGGACAGAAAACATAAATAAGCGAGTTCCTGAGACTCACAAAACGCAGTCTTTATGGACATCAAGACCAAGATGGACAGTGGTGGGCAGCCAAGATACAGCAGAAAACACTGCTGCCAAAATCACTAGTGTCAAATTCATGTCTTTCTCCCGGTTGTTTAATTTTGCTCCACAAAAGGAGAACTAGCAGCTTTGTGCTCGAGTTTCCCACCACTGATCAGTGACTCCATTCCAGCCGAGAAGCTACTTCGGATGAGAGCGACATCTGTGTGGGATGACGTACTGCACCACATCACTTTCAACAACCTGTCTGTTGTTGAATTAGTCATGTCTAAACACAAAAGGGCAGCCATTTCACATTAAATGAGCTACACTGGATCTTACACATAGACTGAATATAAAAATGGTTGCCATGACAGCTGCCCAAAGGTGAAGCCAAAACATCTGGATCACCCCACGTAGCTCCTCCCCCTCCCAGGTCTCAAAAAGGGTTTAGGTGATTCTCAGTGTCCATACAAAGAACACTGATAATTACATAATGATCAATGATTTTTTTTTAATATATGGTACAGTCTTTGTTTAAAGAACAGCTGCACAAGATTCATTAATTCATTCACTCCCTCCTGACTCCACTCGCTCTCCTTCTCTCACCAACACACACATTGCCATTGGACACATCTGTCAACTCAGACTTGGTTAAAACAACATAATTTGGTCTTCACAAACACAAGTGATTATGATTATGATTATTTGCATATAGAGCGATGAAGTGAGATCCAATCACAGGAGACACATCAGCATTTTAATACCAGGTCTGAGCAGGACCTCTGGCTTCGAATGAAATCGACAAAGCAAGATGTCGGCACCAATGTTTGAGATGTTTTGGCTTCATTTTCGTACAAAGGGAGGAAGTAGCTCCATCTTTATAAACAGTCTACAATTACACACCTCAAAAACATGACCAACGTTAATATGAACAGGATTTTACCACAGCGAGCGTTTTGTCCTTCAACTGTTTTTTCACCACGATGTTAGGAGACAGATTCAAAGCAGAGGCATGCAAAAAGACAACACTGAGCCAAGTCACGGATATAGAAGAAGAGTGAAATGATAGTACTTACACAAACTGTGAACTAAAGTGGAAAGATAAAGGGAAAATACAGAATATAAAGGTGGTGATAGTTAGGGAGGGGGAGGCATTTTATCCGCAGCTCTCAGGGGGTAAAACACTAATGTAAAATTGGTCCCTACAGACCAGCACAACAGTATGTGCAGCTGTATGTGACATCTAACTGTCACTGTGCAGATTTGTTGCAATTTTAAACACTAAATGTGGACTTTACACCTTTATTTACTGTAGAAAGGAGAAGAAGAAGAAGGTAAGGCTAGGAAGAAAAGGAGGAGTAGCAGAAGAAGAAGAAACAGGAGAAGACGACCACCTCCTCTGGCAAACATGCACTCGAGAAGGAAATCATGCAACTTGTCTAAATTTTAAAAACATATCTGTCTTGGATATAATATAAACTGGCTGGACAGAGACAACGCAGATGAAAAGAAAAGGAGTTATAGCTGGAAGTAAGAAAAAGAGAGAAAGGACATACTTCCTATTGAGGGCAAAGTTCCGGTGTCTGCAGATCTCTTAGCTTACCTGTGAAAGGTCTGGAATGTCACCTCGATCAATGCCCACCTGCTGTTAGAAAGAAAAACAAACAAAATTAAGTTTTTGTCTTTGCTGCGTTTAGACAGAAATTACTGAAATCTCTCATTCACAACAGCATCTGTAAAACTAGAATTACTGCACAGCTAATACAACAACCGGTGCAGTTTCAGTCTATACTCATATGAAGTCACAGTTACTCTTTGAGAACTGATCCAACTGTGAAGAAATTCCCAAAAGGCAGACTTGACATATCATGTTCAAGAGGCTAAAAACCTGTTATGTGAGGCTGCTTTGACCTTGCACTTTAGACCTTGCAGTCTAAGTGAATATTTGTGCCAAATTCAAAAGGATTCTCTCGAGGGGTTCTTAGGATAACGAAGTGACGAGGCAAAAAACTTGAACAAATTTTAAATCAGATCATTTTTGCGCCAGAGGAAATTCCCTCTGATATATCATATTCACAAGAATATGAGGCCACCTTGACGGTAACCTTTTACGTTGAGACACTTAAATCAGTTCAATTATCAGTTCATCTTAAAGTTCATGCCAACAATTTGAAGAAATTCCTTCAAGGCGCTAGTGAGATATGTTCAAAAGAATGGAAAAGAAGATGGGACAACCCAAAAACAGAAATATTAGGTGGAAATTACCTCTGCTACTTTGAGGAACTCTGATATCCGGGTCATTCGGGTGAGAAACTTCTTGTAAATGTCCAAACCTTCTTTACACTGAATCTTCTTCATGTCAAAGTATTTCTCTGTTTGAGGACAAAGATTTTAATTAATTTTAAATGGACAGAGAAATCATATCGGGACAAAATTAACCAGAGGAGACAGAGACGGTTCAGAACACACAGTGATCATTGAAGGTCTTACCAAGCAGGTTGATGATGCCTTCATTGTAAGCAGCAAAGAGCCTGATGGAGTCTTTAAAGAGGAGCATGAAGGCTGCATTGATGACTCCATTAGTCAGCTCGTTGGCGTTAACCTGAGGGAAAGCAATCAGTCAAGATAATTATCTTAATGTTGACAAGCAAAAATAAAAAGCCTGTGTTTGTGAGCTCAGATAAATAGATTGATTGCAGCTACTCACACTCAAACTCACATTGAAATCAAGGAGGGCGTCCATCTGGTTCTGAATTATGGGGATAGTCTTGAGCAGCTTCTCTGTATTCATCATCCTCATAACACCGTCCACTCTGTGTGGACACATGGAGATTCAGAGATTCAGCATGACAACAGACTAACGCTGACTGTAGCACTGCAGCTACAGATGTTTACAGAATAATCCAACATTTATTTTCTCAATCAACTGTTTTTGTTTTTAAATGGGTAAATTTGCTTTATAATTTTCCACAACCCACGGTCACATGGCTTGTTTCATGCGACCCGTTGTACAAAACACAAAGATATTGCCCTTACTCACAAATTTTCATTAGTTTTAAGTCACACACTGTGTAGGTCACCAGGGAAATGGCAAAATTGTACGATAAATTGAAAATAGACAGAAGTCCTTACCCGCGTTTTACTTTTGTGAAGTCAAAGGCAACCTGTCTGTATGAAACAGCTTTCTCGTTCAGGTATCGACTGTACCTCCTGATAAACGTGGACATGTCATAGCCTTGGAAGAAAAGAGCAGATGGAGCCTTTTATGATTTGAAAGAACAATCTCTTTATAAAATGGTAAAATTAAAAATCAGCACTGAAAACAACAACAGACAGAATCAAAATTGTTACCTTGTAACCCACTTTTATCCAAAAAATTACTGAGGTTGAAAAGTGTATTCCTTGAAGCCAAGTACTGGACGAAACGCTGCATGAGGGAGACATTTGTTACTTAAAATAAGACCAAGGCATTAATTATACATTTTTTAAGGTCACATACTCTGCTGTTACATTATTCAACTTTTCTTGTAATTTCTGATTGTTTGTAATACGTCTAGCTGCTTGTGTCAGAGAGTCTGAAGCCTCACCTCGTTGCCATAGACCATGAGGTGCTGTGTGGTGATAAGTGACTTGAATACGACCACCCAGCTGGTGTTGGTGGTCCGCTCAAACAGCGAGTCGGCCAGTTGTGGAATGTTCACGTTCATCTCGTTGGTGCAGTGGATCAAGTCTGAAACAAAAAGGGCCAATTCATGAGATCATGAGGTTGAAATAGTATCAAGGAAATGAATAAAGAAAGTAGATTAATAATAAACAAAGTAATATTGTGCTGCCATGATCAAATATATAATAGACGTGGATGTGTTTGACAATATCTGATGATATTTGCGTCACATATTTGTCTGTATGCTTGGTTTGGACTGAGCTGGTGTCTGACTGACTAACAGAGCTTGCTGATAGCTCTGATGAATCTTCAATTCATAACATTTTAAGCTTTCAGAGAATTATTTTCATTATCAGACATGGATAACGTAACATACTGTGAATTCACAGTCGCTCAGACAGGCTTCATGTTGAGCTGCTGAGCAGATAAACACCTGCCGCTGCTGCTACTATTGTTCAGTTTTAAGAGAAAAAACAGTCTCTGATATGAATCATGCTTAAGTGCTCGGCAGCAGGTCACATACATGGAGGTTATTGTTTGTTATTCGCACACTACTTCTCATTAGTGGGTTTTTCAAAGCAGTGTTCCATCAAATCAAAGGGAGATGCTGAATGGAAAACCTGTTTCGGCTACTTTAAAAAAAATGAATTCCCCAAATGATCCTCATACCTCCAAGAAAAGCTGAAAACCTTCAGCGTAATGCAACACATGACAAAATCCATTCAGTGGAAAACTTAAAACTTCACTAATTCGGAGCTGAAATCGTTCTGCAACTGTTTTGATAGCATAGTAATTGCATACGTTATTTATTATTGACATTTAGACATTTCCATGTTAGTAGATAGGATATTGACCAAATAAAAGCCATCAAATAAATTTTTGTATGTTCAAGTGTTATATGAACCTTTAAAAAAGGGGTGAAAGGTCATAATTTACAGAAATCCCTACTGGGCAGACTTCAGTTTCAAATGACGTCAAAAGCACACAATGGTTGCACCTGTATCCGGGATCATTTAGCTTCATTTCCTCAACAGGAGGAAGTGGAGACACCTCATCCACTTATATTTACAGTCAATGCCTAAAAAATTGGTCACCGGTAGTTGGAGCCCTGGCTCTGGAATGCGTGATGGCAATCTTTTCTGATTGCGATATTTTATCATCTGAACAAAAAGTTCAGCTACAACTTAATCCAACTTATCAATTGAAATCAACATGAACTGATCCTGGTCATTGTAATTGGTAATGTTCAACAAAACATCCTTGAAACAGCCAGACATGAGGTGCAGGAAGATGCTGTCCACTCATGTTCTTCCCACTTCCTCAGCTCATACGTTCATCCATGTGCTGGTCGGATGATGTTCGTCAAAGCGGTCGAGCACATCAGCCCCCTAACGACCCTGCCATTCACAGCAGTGATCAGACAGACGGGGTAATTGGGCATCCCTTTCTGTCCTATATTTGACTTTTCAAAAGGCGGGGGGGCTCTAAGTAGGACAGGATAACCTTCCAGAGCAGCGGCAGCACGAGTGGCTGAACTTCCAAGGGAAGACGTCGATGGAGGGGAGAGGACAAAAGCAGGGGGAGGAGGAAGAGGAGGTAGAAGCTGGGGTGGGGCAGGAGGGTTGTTAAATCATGTAACAGCCACAGTAAACATATGATAGTGTTGACGATGGAGAAACCATTGTCAGCAGGTCAACTCTTGTGTGTGTATATGAATCATGTGTGCACTTCTGTTTAACAACTCTATTTCCTCATGTGACTCAAAGCAGGAAATCCTTAAGGTGTATGCCTCAGTTAAGAATTTGCTCTGAAAATGTTACTTATTTTCTTTCTTTTGGTTGTTTTGTCACTGTGATTAATTACAACACACAAAACTAAATTTGGAGACAACATGACAACATGTTGCAGTTTGATGATATTGTCATTCACGTTTTTCGCTTGACAACTCCAGTATTTTTTAGATGCGTTTTGTTTTAAATTAAACTTATTAGTTTGTTTTACTTCTCCATCATTCTGTGTTTTCAATTTGAATATGTTTGTTTTAGTCTTAAGACGTATACTTTACTTACTTACTTAGTAACTAGTAGTAAGTAATTGTTGGCTCAACTTTCATAGTTCCTTCTTTTACTAAGAAGTATTTTTAGATACATTTCTTGTGTTACTGATTGTACTCAAACAGACGAACACTTGAGGACATTAGTTTCTTCTGTTAATGTAATAAAAAAGGTTTTATAGAAAACCACATGAAAAATCGTTGCAGTCCTGATTCTTTTTGTGAAATGGACGCACCTGACCTTTCCCTCTGCCTTCCTGTATTCACAGTATCGTCCTCTGTATTATAAATACATACAAATACTGCAAGATAATACGGAACAATATAAAAATAACCACTTCTGCTCTTTCAGAATGGGTCGTGGAGAAAAAAAACACTAAAAGATTCCAGCTAAACTTAGAAAGCACAGTCTTGCTGCCTCCTCCTGCCCGTCACTCCAGCCAGGAAGCCTCCCTGATGCTGCAACATGAAACCCGAGGACCCGGCATGTGTCACCCTCTGGGAGCCGGGAGGCCGAGACACCTCCGTCCCCAGGATGAGACAACTGGAGGTGTCACTCTGCCGGGGTGGCTTCCACTCATCTCACCTCGGGGGAGCCACCGGAGCAGCACAACAGGTGCGGAGCCGGCAACTCCAACATCACCACAAGCAGCCCCAAAAGAACAAATCACAGTGTTGGTTGTAATCCCTCACACGGACCATTAACACAGGCCCGAGGGCAGAGTAAACTGGAACTGTTTTCCTGGAAACGTTACTCGACTCGTGCAGAACCTTCATAAAACCCGTTTTCATTACTGCCATCATGCATTTCCAAGTGCGGATCGATATGAAGAAGATCCACCACTGCATCTCTAAGTAGAGCCAGACACTGACTTTCCCTCAGTATGAGTGCATCAGATGGGGATTTAAGCCCTCGTGCTTACGTCAGTGTATGGATGGAGCTGTTTCATACCCTCATTCCCATAATCCTGCCTCTGTTTGGCCCTGGCTGTGTTCTCTGGAGCATGGTGTCCCTTCCAGGTGAAACAGCAGCAGGTATCACGTTACTGTCCCCACAGTGAGGGGCAGGGGAGCCGGGCTGGGGACAGACACTTGCCCCGGCTTGCAGGTGCACCACCAAGATGGGGACTGGGGTTGAAAGCATCCCAGTACATGTTGATGGATCAGGGCCTAGTGGTGTAAATGTCCTTATAAAAAGGCTTTTCATTGCATGTGTGTGATTGTTTCCTGACATGTAAGGAGTCAAGCTGGAAGTCAGAGAGTGGCTATGAGGGGGGGAAAGACAGACAAGAGGGTGGACTGGACAAAACCAGACAGCTAGACAAGCTAGTTTGGTCCCAACTGGGGAGAAAACCACACAAAATAACAACTATAACCATTGATAATGAATGTACGGTGCTTTAAAACTTCCTCAGTACGTGTAGCTGTGTCAACAAGGCCTGACCTGGATGTTAAAAACGATATAATCTCCCTGACATGAGCAGCCATTAGCATGTAGCATGTAGCCTGTGCCGAGGCTTTGCGGCCTGCTAGCTTCCACCGTCGCCATAACTCAGCCTGTTGTGTGTGATTCAATGAAGGAGCCAATGATGTCTCATAGTTCTGATACTCACAGTCCAGATGCTTCTTCTTCGGGCCCATGATTTCGTGTGTGGTGGCCTTGCACACCGTCTTGGACACGGCGGATCCCGTCACACTGTGCTGGGCTGCGGTGATCCGGTCCGTGATGCTCTGCCCCGACATCTTGGTGGTGCCAACAAAAGAGCTTTTTTAAAAATCAAAAACCGTGTGTGTCCCCCGCCCGCCTCAGTCTTTTAAACGTGACCCTCGGAAGGAAACCAGAAACCGGGAGAAACCTCCTCCTCCTCCTCCGCTACCTCCTCCACCTCCGCAGCAGCAGCAGCTGTAGTAGTAGCCTGGCCGGACCACCACCTTCTCCCCCCCGGTAGGATCAGGACTAGCCTGCGTGTCTGTCAGCGGAGGAATGAATAAAAGAACCGGAAACTAACAACAGTCACACAAACAAGCCTCGGTTTCTTTCCTCCTTCTGCTGGTTCCGGTGTGGTTCATTCAGGTTTCGGGGCTGCAGCGGCCGCTCGGTCCACTCGCTGACTCATCCGACCCGGCCCCGGCTCGCTCTCCTCCCGATGTGGCAACACCGGATCCCTGCTCTCCCCTCCCCGCCTGCCGTGCTCCCCTCCCCGCCTGCCGTGCTCCCCTCCCCGCCAGTCGTCCTCCTCCTCCCCGCCTGCCGTGCTCCGCCGCCGCCAAAGCTTCTATGGAAGATAGCAGATCACCACCGAGCAGGGGAAATGGCGGGTCTCTCTGTTTTATTTCACACACACAACAAATCCAGCAGACCCCGAGGTGGATGCACTTCCTGTAGCCGCTGCGGTGCAGGTGCTCACGGGCTGACGGCAGCTGGAGGGTTTCTAACCTGCACCCCTGTTACCGTGGAGGATGGAGACCAACAGGCCTGAAACACACACAGAGGAAAAGTCTCTGTGTCCCACTGTCAAACAAGAGGTGGTACAAGTTCACACATTCTTTACTCAAGTACTGATTAAGATTAAGATTAAGATACATTTATTTGTCCCAAACACATGCACAAGCACACTCATGCAAGGAGGGAATTTAACCGGGGAGTTAGGGGAGTACGGTGCCTTGCTCAGGGGCACTAGACAGGGTAGGGAGAATCCTCTTGGATTTTTGGACAGATCAATCCAGGTTCGTCTTTTTGTTGTTTCTCCGTGGAGTCGAACCAGAGATGAACCTTTTCTGCCCATAGTCCAAGTTTCTGCCACTTCAAGTTTCATCGCCTCTCCCAAAGTGATTAAAACTACAGGTATGATAAACTACCTGTACTACTACTATAGTATAAAACTACAGTGTATGAAATGTACTTAAAGTATAACAGTAAAACATTTTTCTTCAGGCTGTATCTGTGCAAAGGAAACTGAGTCATGTCACAATGTAGTTCATAGACAATTTAACTTAAATGTTCAGCGTCTAAGATTTATTGGCAGAAAGGGAATATAAAATAATCCTAGTGGTGTTTACACTAGTTGGGTTAAAACACTCAGATTTAAAAACAACAACTGTGTATAACGTTTTTAATGGAGTAATCCATATAAATATCTTTTGTCTGCTTTGTCTCGATAGGTCTTTTAAAGGTTCAGTGTGTATAATTTAGTGACATCTAGTGGTGAAGTTGCATGTTGCAGCTGAATACCCTTCAACTCACTTTTCCCTTCCAAACATGAAGGAGAACCTTTGGTAGCCTTCAGTTAATAATAATCATGATCATAGAGACCCAAGGACGCTTTACATGTGTCCATGGGGACAAAAGTGGAAAGAAAAGAAAGCACATCACACAAAATAGGATAGAAATAAACATCACAAATGTCAGGTGGAGCGTTTACTGAGGCCAGAGGCGGGAGAGAGTTCCAGAGGTTGTGGGCTGTGACACAGAAGGCTCTGTCTCCAAAGGTTCACAGTTTGTTGTTGGGGATGGAGAGGTCAGTTAGATACGGTGGGGTTAGGGCGTGGAGGGATTTATAGGCAAGGAGGAGGAGTCTGTAGTGAATGCGGGCCTTGATCGGAAGGAGGTGAATGAGGGTCAGGGTGATGTGCTGCCAGGGCTTAGTGTGGGTGAGGACCGTTGCCGGCAGAGTTCTGCACATACTGGAGTCTGTTCCGGACCTTGTCTGGTACAACGGACAGAACTCCATCACAGTAATCCAGTTGGGAGGTGATGGAGGCATGAATGAGGGTTTCTGCCACGGAGTCGGGGAGTGAAGTCCATTTTTGAGATGGAAGAAGGCGGCTTTGGTGACTGATTTGTTGTGGGATTGGAAAGAGAGGGCGGTACATGTAGGTAGAGAAAAGAAGGAGGCCCAGATCTGAGCCTTGAATGTTTGGTTGTCATAAAAACTCAAAAGGTGTTTAGTTTGTCCAGTTTGGGCTCCTGTGAAAAACATGGCCGCCTCCGTAAAGAGGAACCACTCCGGATGTAAATATAAAGTATTTAAATAGAAAGGGCCCATTCTAGGGTAAAGTTAACAACAAGTTGTACAATTTAGATGAAACACATGAATCAATAGGATTTTTTTTTTTAAATCCCTTTCAGATAATTTCTTTTCCCTGAACCTTTATGCTTTGTTATGTATGTTTAGCTTGATATGCACTGATAGATACAACACAAGGAATCCTCTTTCTGTGTTATTTTCCTTTGAGGTTGAAATCTGTCTTGATGTTGGGAAGGCGGCGCTCGCTGAGTCCCCTCAAAGGCATTTAAATAAAAGTAATACCCCTGTTTTGAAAATTGAAGGAGTACAAAGTACAGATATTTGTGTTTAACTGTAGGGAGTAAAAAAAGTTTTAAATCAGAAAAATTAATACTCAAGTAAAGTACAGATATCTGAAAAATCGACTTAAGTACTATAACAAGATATATGTACCTCATTACTTCACATATTTCCCAATCTTTTTTTGAAATATGTGTGGAAGTTGAAACGCTTCATGACTCGATAGCAAAACAACATGGAGACTTGTCAGACTCTATGTTAATCGTAGTCAGTCTCAGTCATGGACAACGACCACAGGGGGGCAGCACAATGCCACAATTATCTCCAAACCTGAAGTCAACCACCACATTCGTCTCAGGAGAATTTGCCATCAGACCACATTATGATAATCTGTGTTATAAAGAAGCTGAAGTTTTTATTTGCTTCTCTGAACATCTTCTTCTAATCAGAAGTGGAATCTGAAGAATGACTCCAGATTGTTTCCTCACAGTTTTTCACAACAACATAGATCATAGGCTTTATCTCACTACTGATTCACACCAAACTTATTTCTTTCCCTCAGTATTACCTGGAACCTTATTTGCCCGAATCTGTGGTTTTCAAGAAGCGACACATCAGATCTCAGGTCTGATTCTCGAGTCATATAACAAAAACAAAAAAAGTGATGGGATTTTTGAGTTTGTATCAGTGTGTACACTAAAATAATCTGCCTCATTCTGTATCTAATCCTGGATTTGTCAGTACAGTAACAGGAACAAAAATAGCTGTGAGTTCCTCTGAGTCACATCCTTGGCAAGGTCACGGGATGGGAAGACAGTGCTCCTCACATGCAGTTCTGTTAATGCAGGGTTGGGTTTCATACACAAACAATATGCGGGTCTGTTGTTTTCTCTTCCCACCTGGGAATTTCACAGGTTTTCAAACGCAACAACAAGCACAGGCACAGGTCTCTGCAGATATACAAACACAAAAACACAACTAGTTCATTTATTTTCAATTCCAGAATAAATCACCTTGAGACATTTTAATAACCTGCATGAGTAGTGCGTTATAATGAAGTTCTCATATACTCTACTTTCTTTAAATTCAGGCTTATGCGCATCCTTTTTAAGACTTTATTACAAACATATGTGGCAAAAATGTAACATAATTAAAACATTTACATTTTTTTCCCAAATAAATTATCAATTTGCTCTGTGGTATAAAAAAAGAGGGTTCTGACTTTTGACAGCTTCACTCAGTGAGGATCAAATCGCAGCAGGAGCCTTTGAAGAGAGCTTCACTTTTCCGCCTGTGTTAAAACTGGAGCGTCGGATTACAGCCGCACTCTCACGGGTTTTGTGATGCAGCCCTGATTGTGTGATTGAGTTGTGTGTTTGTTGAGTCTAGATGCTTCAGGTTGATCAGATAGAGTCGGCTGTATCAGGTCAGATCTGAGAGTGGCGGTTGCACCTGTGCCATTTTGAGTCTGAGCACGACCACCAGCGGGAAACCTTCACAAAGCTCTGGAGAGATGCACAGAGAGTTAATCGTGGGGATATATGAACAAAGACGTATTTTCCTGTAACATAAAGAACCTTAAAGTGCATTTTCTATCATTTTAATGCCAAATCAACACACTTTGTCGACTAAAGATTATTATAAAGAAAATCAACAGTGTTATCCAGTCTTATTTTGAAGGAAGTCATGTGACTGAAACACAAGCACATGAGTTTATATAGGTCATTTGCTAGGTGGGATTTGCAAAACAAGCAGGAGGGTAAACGGGTTCAGCATATGTATTCATTACATTTCATCTGATCCTGTTTGTGCCGGGTGAGTGTTGTCTGCCTGTGAGAGCTTCATATTTGATTTCAGCTCTACCTCATCAGCAGGGGCAGGTGAGCGCAGAGTGGATCTCAAACACCTGCAGCTGGCTGTGTTTCTCAGGGCTCTGCGGGGCCAGCGGGTGCCTGCACAGCACGGAGCCCGGATCTGAGACTGACATGTGAGGCCAACGGTCAGGATGAGTGTGAACGGTGTGAAGCACAGGAGATGAGTTAGAGGATGGCAACTGTGTCATGGTTGAGGAGGAAGCAACAATTCAGTATATCATGTTCCTATGTGCTTATACACAGAAACGTTGTGTTGTCTGGATGTAAAAAATGTTTTGGATGTTTTTTTTCTGAAAGACAGAATCAATCTAAGAACAGTATGTGTTGATATACAATGGTTTAGAATGTGTTTAATAAAGTTAGAGGTTAAGTTAAGCTCCAGATGTCACCACTGTAATAATGATGATTGCAGAGTTAACTTTTTCAGACAATCCTTCTCATTGCCACAAAGTAGGTCTGCACATTTGATGAAGGCAACAATTCAGCGATGACAATAAGGCATTGTCATTACACCAAATAAGAACTGACTGTGTATGTCAGCATAGGAGCATGTATTCATTTTATTTGCCAAAAAGTCATTTGCAAACAATGAAATGTACGATATGTTTTCCCGCATGTCCTGGTTTAGTTAACACGGGTTAGTTTTAATACACATGAGACCTCTGAGGAACAAACATAAATCTAAATGTTCTTATCTGGGATTTGTGAGGAGTAAAGTGCTGTGAAGAAAAACGTGTTGACACCAATTAGATGTGAAACATGATTAATTTCTTCTCTAAACAATTTGATGAATCACAAACGACCAGGTCATCTGGAGGCCTCGTCAAAAGATCTGAGTTATTTGAGTTTACATCTTTTTGTTGTAGTATTTTATGAAATCAAGGGACACTCAGAAAACCTTGAGCGAGGAAGTAAAAATTCATCACAAGAGTAATGTTGAGACCGATAACGATCTTGACTATCATAAATCTAACAGTTATGTTCTTTAGTCATTTATTTATCAGTCTATAAAATGTTGATTTAAAACTGGAAACTATAAAATACAAGTATTTGCATATGAGGGGCTGTAAAAAGCAATGTCAAGTGTGTGAGCCAACCTCAAACTGAAGATGACAGCTGCACAGGGCCGGACTGAGGAGGCACAGGGTCCGACACTTGTGCCTCCTCCCCACCCCCCAACAACTCATACACACTTTACTCCAAATCTACAATGACCTACACAGTATATACATGAAAACAGTTGAGCACTGAAACATTTTAAACTTTGCAAACAGCATCTGCTGCGGAATATCATGCGATACTGCTGAAAGCTCCAGAACCATTTAAATAGACTGAACACAAGCCGTATTGACTGTAGGTATTCTGTTGTGTTTCTGGTAAAGGAAGACAACAAGAGAAAGAGGAAATTATTCCCCAAAAAAACAGAAACACAGACTTTTTATTGATCGAAACCACCAGAAAAATTATACAGAAATTGGATTAGTTTACAGTTATTTCTTCGGGCTGTGTTACTCATAATCATCTCATTATTTTCTAACAGCAGGTTTGACTCGAAAAAACCCACCGTGCCTTCAACGATCATTTGTATTAACATTAGCAAATTCCATGAAAACATCAACAACAAACCACAAATTGATTTTACAGTGAAGTATTGCCTTTGCAGCTGAAGCCTGATCACCGTTAGTGTGATTCTCTGTCTACACTCGGATCAATGAGCCGCCCGTTGTAGCACTGAGCGATATGTTCCCTCATTGTGATGAATTGACAATTCCATATACTGCAAATATTAGGAGCATCATATGTGTACTGATGCATCAAAGGAAATAGTCTATTTACACATGTATTAACACCAAAAACCACAGTGTTCTTGGATCTTTTTCTTTAGGAAATAAAACAGAGTTATCTGTTGAGATGATGGAGGAGACGCGTTCTGATGAGGAAGGTTGAATGCAGACATGAGAGACAGATGGTTTGCTGCTGAGGCACTTACAATGACAGCGCTGGATCTTTAGATGACAGAGAAAGAGCAGCACACAGTATTTATTCCATGACGTTGATGTGGCAAAAATATAATCTGTTACTTATAGTTTGAATGGTTTCTTATAGGGACACACATCCCCAAGGAAGCTTAGAACTTATAGTACAGCTTCTGTCTGCTAACATCGACCTTGACCTCTTTAAATCATCTTACGTAATGCAAAGACAAGTCAGCAATGACGTATGTGGACCGTAACATGCCCAAAGTTAGATCAGGCTATAAATAGTTATACCAAAAATAAACTTTAGATTTGTCACCTATTTCTAAGGTTTATTATAAAGATTTATACGGTTACATTCTTTTAAACCAGTTTCACACCTCTGGTAATATTTCATACTTTTCTAACTGTCAAGAAATCTGCTGAAAAGAGCACAACCAACACGGAACTGAATGTTCCTCCATTATAATGAACATGGGCTCTGCAGTTTATTTTGACTCGGTTCCACATATGACACCCTGCTGCTGTAAATACACACTAGGGAAAATAAAAATAATCCTCAACATTGTTATTCTTAACCTCTTTCCCTTTTAAAGAAAAAACTTAATCTTGTCGCTCTGTTTTTCAAGATTGTTTTATTCAGTGAACATATAAATAATGGGCTTGGATTGATGGGTCAGTGGAGGAGATTGACTTTGGTCTTCTTATGGGATTAACACTCAAAATATTAGGTAAACCTGCACCTAGCTAGAACTAATACATACCGCTGTGATAAATCCTGAAGATAAATAATAAATTAAGATTATAGTTAGGTTTGTGTTCTAACTTTTTTATAGAGCTGATTCAAATCAAATGTAATTTCTGAGGATGTAGTTTGGGGTGCTGTTGAATCTTTTTACATTATATTAACAGGTGTTTCTATTATTTTGTCCACTCTTTTTATATCAATGACTGCAGGTAAATATAAAAAACACAGGAATAATCATACATTAGAATCAGGGCGGCTCCTAAACCTTCATGACGGTAAGATTTAAACAAGACTGCTGTATTAGATTGTGTTATTTTTAGCAAGGTGTACCTAATAAACTGATACCTCAGTGTATTGACAGTAAAAGATGTATCCATTAAAGCTCCAGCAGCAATCTTTAACGTTCCACATCCGTTAAAGGTCAAAGAACTTAAAAGAACTGTAGAAGCAGAAGAAGTTTTTATTCAGTCAGAAGAAAAAAAGACCCAAGTCTCCACGTTTACCTTCTGCCACACTGCACACTGTATCTGTATACACCAGTAAATACCTTCACTCTAAGTGTTGCCTTGTGCATCACAATTACCCACACACAGCCCCGCATCAGACCGTGAGTTGACTTTTATGTTCATGTGAATGTGGGCTGCAGCGGCAGTCGATGACAGCTTAATTCCCGGGCCGGCCCCCCCCCTGCTGGGGCCCAGCGTTTGTGCGAGCTGACAGACAGAGATCAGACTGAGGAAAGATGAGTGGGAACCCTCCGAGTGCGCTCAGGTTTCTGGGCAATATGAAAAGATTTGTCCGAGCCATTCAGATCTGACAGAGTTTCCCATGTTCTGCACTGCACTGGGGTTTTGTTTAAGTGTTTGGATAAAGAGACGCTCTATCTTTTTCATCTGTGCAAACACAACAGACTCACGACATGGACATTGTGTTTGGTTTGGGGCCTTTAATGCCACCAACTTCAACGGCATGCCACATGTTGAACCTTTCTCTCGACACAATCCGGGGGGATGAGGGGTTCCAAACAATTACCTCTGAAAAAGGCAGGAAGCAGGTGAGCGGGTGTGTGGGGGTAGAGCGAGGGGAGTGGGATGAAATGAGCTGGAAAGAAGGGGTGACCTCGGTTTAAAAGGAGTTGGGTAATAGAGGTTTTTCGGCCAACATGAGCAGCAGAGGTCAGAGGGAGCAGGATAAAAAGGATTAGGGGACCTGGTGAAAGAAGGTTGTACTACTTTGATAGAGGTCAGAGTGCGAGAAGGAGTCAAGGAAACAGGGGAGTGCTGTTTTTCGACATCTAATTTTGAGTGTAGTCTTTTTTCAAAAACACATACCTGAGCCTGAGGAATGCGGTTAATGCAATGTTGACCTTTTGAAGATGACGCTGGGCGAACCCCTCCAAGGTGCTGCGATGACACGAATGTGCTTTATTTTCCTGCTGATGAGTAACGCTGCGTCAGTCTCCACGCAGTTTAACGGATACAACTGTGACGCCAGCCACCACAGCAGGTTTCCTGGTGAGAATAATGCAGACAGACTCAAGCGCTCTGTCCTTCTTTGATTCCGACTGCAGATATTGAACACAAGATAATGATTCTGTCAGAGGTTTTTTCCTTCGGCGAGTCTACTTTTAATTAATTGAGTGTTTCTCAACACACTGTGCCGTTCTATCACCTCCCTGTGTGATGTGATGCATTCAACTATTTACCTCAAAACACAAGTCCACTAAATGTGACACTGTATTTATATGTATTTAATAATTTACCCTATCAAAGTTATTCATATATATATATATATATATATATATACCAATACATTGTAGATTGTGTATATTGAGTTCTTCTATTTTTGATAATTTTTATACTTTTCTTTGAATCTCTACATTATGGCTTTCATGTCTTTTGAAAGGCTTTTTTGTTTATATATTTACTTTTTAATTGATCTTATCTTGTCTCCCGACGTTACATACAAACATTTCTTAGTTTTACACAATACAAGACAAAAGCACATCAAATTAAAGCCTCTTTTTTTAAACATTACAACCCTAATAAAGGCAGGGTTAATTCCAGCCTTGTTTTACTAAACTATATTATTTTTAGCTACATGTACCTGACTAAAAATAAAATCTTACGGGTGAAGATACAGTATAATATCAAGTTGACAGCTACTACAAAGATAATGTTTGAGAATGACCTTTTTTTGTCAAATGCATCTTCTCTTTGAATGTGCCTAACTCGGCTTCTTTGAACTCCTGATGATTGTTTTCTTATTTAGCTTTTTAAAGTGTTGATTGTCATAGCACATTTGCAGTATCTTTATACTACAGATGTAAAGTCTTGTTTTAAAGGTGTCAGCCTGGGTCTGTATTTATCTAAAAACTGCTGAAGTAAAAAAATTGAATTAAAATACTTTTTAACTAATCACAAACTTCAGAATAAATTATTCTTAATTAAACTCTTAAGTATTTAACAATAGTCGTAGATCAAAGAGACAGATTTAGGGCTATTATGTTGGTTTGGAGCAGATCACAGATGGCTGCAGCACAAATTAATAAAACTGATATTAGTTGTGTTAATCACTCTTTGTGCATCTTGACTGTGTGTGACTAAATTATAGTCATTTTTTAATGATGAAAACCAGCTGGCAAATTACTTAACTGCTCCAGTGTGAATTTCTTCTGTTTCTACTTTAACTATTTTACAGTTCAAGTGTGTAGCATTTAGAGGTGTCTATTTGCAGATATTAAACATCATTTTCATAAATGTGTATTAATTGGTGTAAAAAATACAAAAAACAACTAAACAAACATATTTTACCTACACATATATATATATATATGTCAGTAAAATTATTATATTTTAAATAATAATGAATAAATAATGAACGATATGGTAGATGTAGATTGTATTCTTTTGATAGTTCTTTTTGCATCGATGTTACAATCATGTTGTCAGTTGAAAGTTGCTCTTTAACGTGTTGCTCTGAGTCCCAGTGAGTTGCTCCGGTAACGTTGTTCACACTCGGTGAGCAGCTGAGTTTGATCAATATGGACCTTTCAATATGGGGAATTGATTCCTACCATCTAATCAGACACTGTTTCATCCCTGAGATTCCAGGTTGGTATCAGTGTGGTGGTGAACGAGCTCTGGCTGCAGACGATCGAAAACTTCCTTCCTCCTTTTCTTCCTGAACCCTCTTCCTCTGTGTTCCTGCAGGAGAGCGGGACGTCAGCGTGTACTGCGGCGTCCAGACCATCACGTTAAAGATCAACTTCTGCCCGGTGCTTTTCTCCGGCTACACTGACGCAGACTTGGCCCTGAACGGTCACCATGGTGACATGCAGTGCCGTGGCTTCATCAACAACAACACCTTCCCCACAGCGGTCCTGTTCAGCATCAGCCTCAGCAGTCTGGAGGCCTGCGGCAACAGCCTGGTGGTAAAGAATACACAAACACTAAGATGCATAGGCAACGTCATAATGCTGTTTACTGACCTGGGAGAAAGCAAAGTGTGTGGGTTGTCTCTCTCTGCAGGTCAGCACAGCCTACGGGCCCAATGCCTATGGGAACATGTCTCTGGTACAAATTGGTAACATCTCAGGCTATATCGACACCCCTGACCCGCCAGCTATAATCAGCTACCTACCTGGCTTGTTGTATAAATTCAGCTGCAGCTATCCACTGGAGTACCTGGTCAACAACTCACAGCTGGCATCGTAAGTTGCAACCAAAAAACTCCTTCAGCACCAAAAGAAGCTTGACCCTCATGAGTGGATTAGATATTACTTTATTTATTTAATGAAGACATGTGTTTTCCTTAATGGTGGCAATGATAAGCCTTTCACTTTAAAAGCCTGAATGGGTTTGTGTCTCGTAATATTTTGAGAGGCAGTTCTTATAATGTTTGAGATGCTAATATAGTTCCTCTAAACTTTCGTCTTCCAGTCATGTAAATAAATAAATATACTCTAACTTTGTGATTAAATCCCATCACACCATCTGCTATCAAAGTGTTATTTTTTTAAGTGCCTCTCCAAAAAGATGAAAAATAGAATTATAATAACGGTGTTGAACTCTTCACAGCTCCTCTGCTGCTGTTTCTGTCAAGGACGGCAACGGTACCTTCGTGAGCACGTTGAGTATGATCCTGTATAATGTGAGTTCACAGCCATAAGAACCTTTTATTGTATACAATCAATAAAAAATTTCTGTAATTCATAAAGCTTTTAATTATATGTATCAGAAATACTTTTGATGAATGTTGAGTTCATGATCTCTGAATCATCATTTCAATAGATCCATCTTTATACAACTGGTGATGTCGCATTCTTATTGTAAATATCCCTCTCAAATAATGTCTAAAGATTGAGTTCATGAGCTTTGAATCATGTTGGTGCTTTCTTCCAATGAATCCGTCAACTAAAGAAAACCTATTCATGCTTGAAACTAAAATTATAGGTATATTTGTCTTCTTGTTAACAAATCCAATGAAAAACTCAAAACCTACAATGAACATTGGCTAACCCTCGATGCCACTCACCAGAAAACTGCCATAAAAAACTCACCAGAGCACAAAATAAGAAAAAATATTTCCAATGTTTGATTAAACTTTGCCAAAAAAATGACAGTTTCCTGATAGATATAAAAGAATATAATATTTAATAACTGTTTTTGAACCTTCATTTTCATATTTTAATTTGTAGCTATTTTTATTTATCCTATATTTAACCAGGTTGGTCCCAGAAAGCAATTGAGATGCAGGTATATAAATTACATCACCATTATCTTATACTCACAAAATAGTAATTTGGACTTTTTCCAACAGTAAATAAAAAGCCTTTTTAATTGAAAATATAAACCTAACTTCTGAGTTTTGCTACTTTTAAAGACAAGGCCATGGAATAAATAATAATGTCATCTGCATAAAAGCTCATGTTTGCTTTTTCTAATCCTGAACTAAACCATTTATTTAGAAAAAAAATTTTGTCCTAAGATAGATTCTAGAGGAACGCCTGTCTTTCTTAGATGAAGAGTTTTAACTGGCTATGGACACACATTGAGTTATTCGAGTCAGATTGTTTGAAAATCAGTTTCAACACAGTTTCAAATGTTTTTACCTATTTTAAATGTTTGTGTCCAGACTGTGAATCAATGAGTTTAGAGTGCCACTGACTTGGCAGCGGCCACTAGAGGTCACATAACAATAAAATGTGACTACTAAATAACATGTAACTTTTCTTTTACATTTTATAAGAGGAAAGTTTTGGACCTATGTATTTTTGGTTTATGTCCTTTCCCTGGATTTGTAGACAACATCATAAATAGAGTATCACAAGCCTTGTAATATATTCACTATGTGACTGTTTTCTTTATTTGTTTCTAATGTCATGCTGTTTTTTTTTCTCCTTCACAGGATTCAACGTACAATCAACCTCTTTCTATTCCAATGGCTGGACTGGCTCTGAAAACCAGAGTATTTGCTGCTGTGAAAGCCACAAACTTAGACAAAAGGTTCCAGATAATACCCGATCTTTTACTATTGGATATTCCCTCATTTTAAAATGTCCGAAATCTTATAAAGGAGCAGATATCTTATCATGAACAACAACCACAACTTCAGTGAATCGCATATGATATTTCTGTCAATCACAACATCTTTCCCACCATCATTTTTTGAATGAAGCCATGAATTAGTATTTTTCTTTGCTTTGCCTTCATTCATTCATTATGCCATTATGTTATTATTCTAAGGGAAGGCGCCAGCCTGCAGCAGAGAAAGCCCGAGTTGTATTTTCCCATGTGCAGTTAGATCTCTATCCCTCATCCCATCTCGCACTTTTGTCCTTGTGCAGGTGGAACATCTTGATGGACTACTGTTACACAACCCCCTCAGGGAATCCTAATGATGAACTCCGCTATGACCTTTTCTTTGGGTAATCTTGCTTTTTTCCCACTCAAGATGATGACTTAATGAACCACAAAAAGAGAGTCATTACCTATTCAGGTCCTCAAAATGGGTCATGCTCATGAATGCTACTTTTTTCTTCTCTAAGTGCTTAAGCATACATCGAATCTGTCATGTTCACAGTGTGCATGAAGCAGTGGATATCATCATGTATGTGCATATCTGTGTCCTCTTTGACGCAGCTGCTCTAAAGACCCACAGACGACGGTTTTCGAGAACGGGATGAGTCAGATGGGACGGTTTTCCTTCGAGGTTTTCCGCTTCGTTAAACACACACACCAGAAGATGTCCACTGTGTTTTTGCACTGCGTCACCAAGCTTTGCCGGGCCGACGACTGCATCATGCTCATGCCAGTAAGTGTAAAAGCCAAGCATCTCAGTTCGTGTGTGCCCTGACCCCCATGAGAAATGGAATCTGATGATGTGATTGGCAGATCTGTGGGCGTCGGCGGAGGCGGGATGCAGAGGAGAGTCATGATTCCCTACCATCAGCGTCTGGGAACGCAGTCATCACTGCTGGACCGATCATCACCAGGAGTGGTATAAAGAAAACAGTGTCTCTTAGTAGATTAGACTCGAAAGCCTTGGTTAGGAATGCAGAGGCACAAAATCTGACACATTAAAACTAGTCACACATTTCAACAGCCTCTACCTGTGTGAATGGCAGGTACAGTAACATTGAAATTGCTGCACTTAAATCTGTTCTAAGGATTAAACCAATTATTTTGAATATGTTAATAAGCTTTACAAATAGTAACAGGATTTTCTTGTCTTAAGAGACAGCCCCACCAACTCCTCCCCTGTATTTCAAGTCTTTATGTTAAGCTAAGCTAACCAGCAGGTTGCTGCAGCTACAAATTTAACAGACAAAGATGAAAGTGACATCTATCTCATCGTTCAGCTCTCAGCAATAGAGCCGATATGTATTAGTATTTAGATAAATCAGTGAATCCACAGTGGAGATTAAATAATCTGTAAAAATGACTCTGATAAACACTTTGAAAATCATTTTTCAGATGAGACTCCTGTCAACAACTCCCAGCTCGGTAAGCTCCCTCATCCCATGTTACACAATGTAAAAAAAAGGTTTTATAGTCACCTGTGACTGGAGATAACAGATACCGATGGAAATTGATGATTTACAGCATAGACACAAAGGTTCCACCTTCTCTTTCTGAAAAAAATAAAAAAAGAACGACAGGTCATCACGTCAAAAACACGTCACCTTCATCCTCCTGCTTTTGTTCATCTTCCCACCCAGCAGCCTCTGGAGGCTCCTCCCAGCCGATGAACCAGGGGACCAGTGCTCTGATCTCAGGCGTGGT
Source organism: Limanda limanda (assembly GCF_963576545.1). Lineage (NCBI taxonomy): Eukaryota > Metazoa > Chordata > Actinopteri > Pleuronectiformes > Pleuronectidae > Limanda > Limanda limanda. The sequence goes on along the minus strand of NC_083641.1, from coordinate 20,828,008 downwards.
CGTCCTGGGTGGAGTCAGCGTGGGCCTCCTCCTACTGTCGCTCCGCCTCCTGCAGAAGTCCCGCCTCCCAACGACCTCAGCCTCAGGTGTTTGGAACCACAGCTTCAAATAAATATACTGTATATCCCATTATTGAGTAATACTTTCTAATACAGCCACTAGTTTACAGAGTGGTTTTGTGGTATCAGATTAAATGTCAGGTTCTTAAAACATACTTGTTAGTTCACACTAGTACTTATTTGTAAGTTAAGTTAAAGAAACATGACAATATGGTCCAAAAGTCGCATTGAAAAACTGGCATTAGGACCCTAGTGTGTACCCGTATATGAAAACGGCTGAATACATACAAAGTAGATACAATATAAGTACCTTAAGTACATAACATAGAAGAGACACACACACAAGACACACGTGTGATTGTGCCCATAGTACATTCAATATCCCTAAAGGATAAAACACAAAGAGCAGCACATAGCTCAAATCGTTTAAACTATAAAACCAGATGTGATGTTCAATTGATCAAAATCAAATAAAACCGTATGAGATAATGAGTTACAGTGCTGGGAAATGTTGATGTTTGGCAAGAAAATGGTTCTTAATGTGTCCATCAACAGAATTATGTTGTTAACTTAATTATTTAGTTTCTAAGTAATGAAGATTACCTATTTTTGACCCAACAAACAGTAGAAACTATATATAGGTTTTTGATAAAGTATTTGTATAAGATACGGTCTGTGGGTTGCAGTACAATGTGAAGCTGTTACCCTTTTACCACTTTTTAATTATATTTCATTGTTTGTATATCATTGTTACCATACCAACGTTATTTCTCCAATTACAGTCTTACTCTGTAGGTACCCCAAATTTACAGAAACACTTGATATCTTATTTCTGTCAAATGCCCAATTCATTACCTTTCTTTTCCATACTTTTCTTCCGCTGCCCTACATTTTTAGGAACTAGTAAGTTTTTAGTCATACAACAAAATCACTCTGTAAATCATTGACTGTATTATAAACTCGTACCCCTCTTTGTACTGACAGTATGTTGAGGCCACTGATTTAAACAAAACAATACTGATGTGTTTGCATGTGTGTGTTCCTCAATATATATTAATACAATTTGTACTGTATTGTTTTAGGTCTTGTGTATTTATTGCCTTTGATACCTCATCAAACAAACAATAGATATATTTAGTGTGTATGTGAAGACATTTTATCTTATTCTATATTCAAGCTGTAAACTGTCAAAATGTGTAGCGTTTCTAACCATGTATACTATTAAAATATACAAATAAACATTCAGTGTTTTGAGATGAAGAAAGTGGATGTGTTGTTGCATTTTTCAATTCAGCTGCTGCTGCAGTACCAGTATGTTTAAGGGTGTAAAATATGTACATTTATTTTTTACCTATTCACTAACTTTCTCTTTTTTTCAGTCTATGCAAAGCTAAACTAATATCCTCACACATATCATAAATTGTCACTTTAAACTTTCACTTTAAACAGGTATTTTAATAGGAATCAAGATCGGTCGAAAAATCCTCTAAGTATGTTGATCGCCCCCTGGTGGCTGGCTGCAGTAAAGGTCAGCTAGGCAAATCGTTTGAATATCAGCTAAAAGAAACCATCTCTGAACTTGTGGCACTTTAATGGCACATATTTGTTATGTGGGTAAAAACTTTCATGGCATTTCTTCAGTGCTTTATCCGACTACGATCAGTGAAGTTCTTTTACAGCGTCACGGCCTTGTGAGTGTCCAATCTCCAGGGAAACGAACAAAACACCAGAGCTCATTTGATGACCGCCAGAATTAATCTTTCAATTTTGCCTTTATTGATTTCCTTTTACGATGACCTATATAAACGTCTGCTGGGCGGCCGCTGCGTCTCACATGTCTGACTCTGCAGGTGTTTTTGTGACCCACACGGCTCTGCTGTGTTCACTGCTCTTTATCACCCTAATCCCTCATTTCAACAGCCATTTTGGGATGTATTCAGGGTCCACAATGACCACAGATAACTGAAAGGAGAGGAATAAATGCGATCGTATCTCTTTCTCTCAGTTTACTATCTGTTGTAATTGATTAAACTCTCCTCCCACGATGGAAATGAGACTGGGACTTCACTTTGGATGTTGACGCCAAAGAACACGTAGACCCACTGTGAGTAATATACATGAGGGTGTTTGTGTGTGGGTGAGAAAACAGAAAGGCTTAGCATGTTAGTACACACGTCATGACAATAACAATTTGTCCAGCATTTGTCTGCGTGGGTTACAAGAGATTGACAGAGGCACCCATCCTCCAACTAGACCCCGAGCAGAGTTTTCTCTTCCCAGGTGGCTCACCTGACAGGATCGGGTTTCCAAGGGTCACGCGATTGTTTTTTGTTTGAGTTGAACTCCAACATCAACCAAAATAAAAAACAATTCTCCATCTCAAATATATGTGAGTTTTTTACTTTCTTCAAAGTCTGACGCGTCAAAGACAAATATTCTAACGAAAAACTTGTCCAAGTTAAATAAAAACATGTTAAATGTCCTTCATGCTGTCAGTCTGACTAAACTGTTAGTTGATAACAACATGTCACTAATGAAAGAATATTTTTTTCAAAAATCATATAATTTTTTTTGGTGATAATGTTTATATTAAAGGTCATCGAGTTGACATTAACATTAACACCTCACAAGACAACAGCTCCTTCTCTGTCTATTATGAGTGAGGTCCCAGGTGACAACAAACCCTCAGTTTATTAAGTTTCATATTAAGGAAACAGGGGCTGCGTTTCACACACAAAGTCACAAAGACATGTAACTTTGGAGGCGACTGTGTTGGGTTTCATCATTTGCCTCCAGGAGAGGACTACGGCACCTCAGCCACAACAACTGAATTGTTCGCGTGCAAACTGAGGCAGACCCCGGGCAAAGTGGGATTGACCTTGTTTCCATCCAATCCTAAAACAGTGCTGTGACAACACAAGGTCGGGTTCAGCATATTTATACATCACAACAGCCCACTGCTCTCTCATCCTAAACCAGCAAAGAGACCGCGGAGGTAAGATCACATCTGACTATGATTCCTTGATTGACAGTTCTGGATTAAGCATCCAAAAGTGTTTTTTTCTTCTTGTAGCAATCACCTCAGTGGATTTACAGATGATTTCTTTCGAATTTTCGGTGTCTGACATCTGTTGTGTTTGCCTCAGCTTTTTCACAGAGGGCAGAGTGGGGACATGGCTTTATTCAGCTTCCTTATCCTGACCTCCCTGTGTATTGTGGGCCGAGAGGCCCTCAGTTTATCAGACTGTGGAGTTTACGCCAGGAGACCAGGTAAAGACCTTTGTTCTCACATTTTGGTTTCAGACACGAGGGGTAGTATGGATTTTTTCAGATATAGAACTTTAGGGAAGCAACAAGGATTTTAGTTCAAATATTTATTTGCACACAAACAGGGTGGAGAAATTTTAGATTTAGATTTTTCTGATTTCATTTACTGTGCTGGTGGTGGAGTGTCTTTTTCTTAAAATTTGAAATACATTTTGACTTTACTCTTTTATAAAAAAAATGTTCGTATGCCTATGTATGCACGATATTTTTCAGAAATATTTGACACATTTCCTCCATTTTAAGACGCAAAGTTGTCCTCTTTGGTACGGTCCTACTCAAACTAATGAAATTCGTGTCAATTCAGTCTTTCATGATAATGCTTTTTTATCGTCATCAGAATATACTGATATCGGGGTGATGTGTGGCACGTCTGCCATCGAACTAGTGATTCAAATCTGCCCGGCGATCTACACCGGATACAACGGGAGCTTACTGATCCTGAACCGCATCCGGGACAATGTGGCCTGCAAGGGGACGCTGGACACCTCGGTGGCTCCTCCAGTGATGAGGTTTAGCTTCCCTATCAGCGAGGGAAACGCCTGCGGAAGTAATTTCTTGGTGAGTGTTGCATCAGTAAAGTATCCTGAATTCAACTCTTGATGCTGGAGGTGATCATGGGGCTTGTTCGTCTTCAGCTAAAGAGAATTAGAGCAGAGTTAGGAAACCGAAAGGGAAGCTGTGTTTTGGGCCGAGCACGAGGAGGAGGCAAGAGAAGAGAGGGGAGAAATAAGAGGATTTTCAGAGGAGATGAATCAGACTGCTCTTGACTTAATGTAACAAAGATGGATGCAATCCTCTCTTTGGAAAGGAAAAAACTTTAGAAAGCTGTTCCACTTTTCTTCATGTGATTTCATCACTGCTGCATGCTGTGCTGTAAGACGATGGCCACCATTTATTTTTAACCATTTCTTTAATAATCAAGATCCTCCTGAATTATTCCTAAGACCACGAGCGCGCCAGGGACGGGAATCTTCTCCAACTTCTCCAACATCCAGACGGTGAATGTCAGCGGGGTGGTGCGATCCTTCGACCCAACCATGGGGACCATCACCTACAACGCAGAGCTCAAGTACTACTACTCGTGTGCTTATCCTCTGGAGTATCTCATCAACAACACCCAGGTGGACGTGTAAGTGTACAATGATGGTGTGTAGGTTGAAAACATACATTAGCACCACTCAGGTTTCGCTTGCGTGACAAGAGTGATCTCATTCTTTCCTTCACCTCGCAGCTCTTTCTCCACCACGGCTCTGAAGGACAACAATGGGAGCTTCATCAGTACTCTGAGCATGGCCTTGTACAAGGTGCCACCTTACACCACTTCTCACACACTATAGATTCCCCCATCTCAACACTTTTGTTTAATGTGTAACTGTAGAAGATTAATCTTATGAAACAGCTTTTATAATTTGTTTTCTTAAATATCATCCCTCTCTTCCTTTCCTAAGATGATAATTACACCGAGCCCCTTGCTATGCCTCCTCTGGGTCTGGAACTGAGGACAAACATCTATGTGGAGGTTGTTGCATCCAACCTGACATCTCAGTAAGATCCGTTAACATTAGATCACACCAGCCTGCTCTGCGTCTGGTTCAGACCTGAGCAATCTCTTTTGATGTAGTATTGCTATTTTTACTCCAAATATTCAAATTACATAGGGACTACAGCTTTTCAGAGTATGATTTTACATTAAAAACATATAAACATACAAACAGAAGTTTTAAACACTAAATTCGTGTTTCAGTTGTTAACAATTCTACAAAAGAAACATTTCATGGGGATTCATGAACAAAAAAGGTTCAGGCCGAATCATTACATATTTTGTTAAATGGAGAAAATTAAGAATTACAGTTAGAAAAATGTATAGAAACGTATCATCTCACGACCCCTCAGATTTTTCTTGTGGTATTTAAAGAGACCCGACCTCCACGTTTAAAAACAAGCAATATATACAGATGTTGTATAATGAAAAGAATCTAGTTTGATATTCAACTATTAAAATCCATAAAAATTCCACCAAGAGCAGTCACAGTAGTATATGATTCTAAAATGAAAATGAATTAGTTTTAATGACCTATTTATGTAATATATTTTTATACTTTGATACACTTATCAAAGTAAAAGTATTTTGTACTTATTTTTAGATTATCATAAGTTTAAAGTCACTTCTGCCACAACTTCTATAAAGAGAAAACTCAGGAGTTAAAAAGTTCTTTGTGGACTCACTCCCACACAACAATTAACCCATAATCCTATATCACTTTAACTATAACTTACAACTTTCATTTTTTGTAAATTCACACTAAAATCTGAGCTGTTTCTGCACTGCAGTCATTTATGAGCTACCCTTAACCAACATAGTATTTTAGTTGTTGTAAGGCTAAATATGAAAAGCACTTTCAATCTAATGTCTTTACTTTATTCTTTCTCTAAATTCGAAGATGTAATTCTTAGCAGTTTGATTAATCCATGGGCACTGACAGCTGATTGATAGCTTCATAAAAACACGTTTTCCATCTCCTCTAGTCTCCAACCACTGGACTGTGTTAATAGACTGTAAATCTGAGGATTCCACCTGTGACCTGGAGTCTCTGACTGGGGACCTACTTGTTTCTCCACAGGTACTTTGTGCTTCTGGACCGGTGCTACGCCTCAGTGTCTCCGCTGCCCTCCAACGACACCTCCTTTAATCTGTTTGTCTCGTAAGTCACAAAAACACCTTAAAACATTTTGTGTAAAAAGTGTGAGCTGTCTTCGCAGCTTGTACGTTTCTTCCAGTCTGTCAAGGCCAGATAATGAGTTCTGTCTCCCGGTCCAGCAGTCCAGCTTTAAATTTAAACCTTTCACACATACCTGCAGGTTTCCCTGTCGTCCGTGTAATGAGTAAACCACAGCTACCCATAGATTCAATGGGAGCCCTACTCTTGATTTCCACTCCCTGCCTTTCTATCATTAATACACTGATTGTATTTATCCGTGTGATGTGCAAATTGGGCACTTGTGAGGTACACCTTTTATTAAAAGGTGCTCCGTAGATCAGCTGACCACCGTGCTAGAGAACGGCGATAGCCAAAAGGCCCGCTTCTACTTCCCGGCGTTCCGCTTCATCGAGCAACAGAACCAGACCATCTCCAGCTACTATCTGCACTGCATTACCCGGCTCTGTGAGCGCAGTACCTGCAGCTCCTTCAAGGTACAGGACGGCACCACATGCATTTCAAGCAGAAGTGTCCAGTTCCAGCCAGATCCTCCTTAACTCAAAGTCTGTCCGTCCGCTCTGATCTACAGAGATGCAGCAGGAGGAAGAGGAGCGTGGAGACCTCGGTCGTCCAGGACAGCATCACTGAGCCGTCCGTGCTCACAGTGGCTATAAGGGCCAAGACGGAGAGCTGTAAGTCCTCCATGTGTCCTTATCTCTGTGCAAATTAGGTCTTAAACGAGCCAGACAAAAGATCCACAGTCAGTATAAACAGTTCCCTTGAGATACTTCACGTACAACATCAAGTGAACTCCCAAAAGCAGAGCAAGTCACTTAGAGAGAGGAAAACATCAGGTGGCCATGATCGGCAGTCGGAAATTGTGAACATGTACATAGCCAAAACATGAGCACCTTAACACACAGATGGGGGAGTAATCATAGGAACTACTTCACGGGAAAATTAATCAATAGAAAAAAAGTCTGACTACTGCTTTTAATCTGTTTTTAATCGACCAGACCCTGAAAAACTCAGCTAAGTGCAGTTTGTCTGCTCTCCTTGGTTTTTAATCTGTTTCTCACTATAATTAGTTTATTTCTCAAATATCTTTGGGAAACATAATATTTTGGAAAAATATGAAATGAAATGGTCCCTCATAATGAAATGCTGACCTTTTTTTTGTCTTCCTTGCAGCCTTTCTCCCCAAAGACGAGGGTAAGTATTTGATTTATGGAACTGATTGCCATGAGAACAGCCATTCACAAATTGTCTACTAATTAGATTCCTCCAGAAATGAAATCACTTCTTATCTGCAGTCATAACATTATATTTTTATCCTGCTGGAATTAAGCATCCCGTAATGGTATCACTCTCATTTGTGCACAGCGCTCTCCGGTGCCCTGACCGATGGCAGGGGCGCGTCGGTCGGCCTGGGAATTGCCGTGGCCGTCATTATTGTGATAGGGGTGACGGCCAGTTTCATGGCAGCATCTTTTTATAAAAAGTTGAAGCGGCTAAGCTAGCAGCCGCCCATGATGCTGATGAGAGGCTAAATGACATAATGAGTTTGACAGGGTGACATTCACAAGCTGGTGGAGGTGCATTAATGTATGTATATAGGACTCTGATGTACTGAATCAAACTATTGATTGGAGCACTTAATGTTTCTGTCCGACCTTTCACAGACTGCCACAAGTTATGGAAGGTGACGTCTGTATAATGCACCCATTACGGAGATGAAAGAGAAGAAAAGAAAAGAAGAGACAGGAATAAAAGAGAGAATATGAAACTCCTCATTGACAGCAAGCTGTCAGACTTCAGATTTGTTTTCAGTAATAATTTGAAATACAAGATATTACTTGGCGAGCCAGGGTCTGTCTTAATGCACAGTGATAAGAAACAGACATGAGTGAGGCATCAATCTTCTTGTCAAGAACATTTTACCATATTTGACTTTTCCTCTAGCAGCTGCAGTGAAAAAGAATATAATATGTGTATGGTGAAAAATGTGAATCTTTACATTTCTGTCTCACATAAAATTAGATTTATTGTCAGTATGTAAATATTCTTTGATTCACGTACTCACGTAGCCTGTGTATGAATCCTGAAGCTGAATGACACAGAGAGTGGATTACACATTCCTTCTTCTGATGGTTTGACAAGCAGCATAGATTTTTTTTTTATTGTTGGCCGAGCCAGAGCGGACGTGTTGCATGTTGCATGTTGCATGTGGAAATGCATGTTTAATGGATTGCATTTTAGAAACATTACTCTGCATCCTGCTGCTCATACAGATTGCATGGCTGAATTAAAAGGGGATCATAACAAAAGGATCGATAACAACAGAATGAGAAGGCGCAATTAGTTATTTATTTGCAGATATTGCTTGTTTGGATGATGTAAGCAAGCCTGCATAATATAATGGGGGATTTACTTAGTTGTAATGCTTGTAGTAATGTTTCATGTACTGTGGCAACTGATCTGAGAAACTATGTCCATTTCCACAGAGTCAATGATGTCTGCTGTGTATATTTGTGCCATTTGTTTTTGTCGCGCATGCATTATTACTATTAAAGCTTGGAGGATACGAAACAAGAAGTTGTGTCTTCTAACACAAGACACTCAAAACTCTAAACTGTGCGTGCTGTGAGCGCCAATGTCACAGAGAGTGTTTCACAGTCCACATGAAACGATTACGCAGACACAAGAAGACTTTCCTCATCTTCAGTTGAGTTAACAAGAGTTAGAATATCTGACACATGAACCCCCTGTGTTGTTTTATGACTGGAGGAATGAATATCGTACAAAAATGGGAGCTGTTCAATATGAATAGTTGTATTTCAAATTCATGTTTTCACAAGGCTCCTTCCCTTTGAGCCTTGAAGCCAAAGGATAAAAGAAAAATTTGAGCTGGGGTTTGTGGAGTCATGTTTTTGTAATGATCCTCCACTAGAGGGTGTCTAATCACCATTTCTTTAATTTCATATTTACAGGGACTTTCACTAATAAGCACCTGCAGAGTGCCATTACTTAATTAATTTAATTAGTACTGTAGATTGTTATGCATCGAGAAATTATCATAAAAACTGCCTTTATTAATTTTTAAATGTTTTGAATCAATCAGGATTAAATGAATATTTTGCTCTGACATTACCACAAGCGTATTTCTCTTCCAACGTCAGTTATATATCAGCTCCGTGAAGGGATGGAAAGTTCACAAGTCGCCGCTACCTCTCATATTTATGTGGTCATTGGACGGTGAAAAGCCAGATGTCATCTCATGTACACCATAAAACACAACGAGCAAAGCAATCAGCTGGCCAGACAAATGATCTAATCATGAGTTCCTGTTCTGTTAAGTAGGCCATGACAAACTCCATGACAAGACGACCCACTTTGAAACATAAGGGGAATAAATCAGCTGAGCTGGGAACTGGCGCTCCATTAGAACTGCAGTGACTGTATGTTCAGGATAAATCACCCTTTGTGAGTTGTCTGTAATTTAATTAAAAAACAGGGATAAACGCACGCTCTGTCGCTCTCTAATGGCGTGGACATTAACCTTTGGAGCCAGCTGTGTTGCCCTCTAAAATGTGAATAGCTGCGGGGAAAACAGAGTCAAAAATCTGTGTATTGCACTTGCTGCTCCTGACTATGCATATTTTATTGTATCTTATCACATTTAAATCAAGTCATGTCGTAAGACGTGTTTTTGTAAGCGGCATTTGTATTGCTGCCACCGAAACTGTGTTTATTTAAGACTATTTTCGGCAGAAGACATGAATTCTGTCTCTGAGGATGAAATTGCTCTTCCTTTTTATCAGCCTAACGTTTTGTTTTGTCCTCAGCGGAAAGAATAATTGTCCTGTCATTTCCATTCTAATTAATATGCATATGAGGCTGTCTTAAGGCTATACATACGGTTTAGTAGACAGCAAAATCATGAAAAATTGATGGACCAGCTGTAATTCAGGGCGGGCATATGAATGAGAAGACTCCTGGAATATGACGGCTTTGAATAAACAGTGACAGTCCTGCTAACGAGCTGATGTGATGTTCCAGTGTGATACAAAGGCAAACAAGCCGGGGATGGGTTCAAGGCAGGCAAATGTGAAAAACTTTATAAAGGTAAGACTCAATCTGCTGGACTGCTGAGCGGGCAAAGTCATGCAGGAAGGTCCAGCTGTTCCATTAACCTTCTGTAATGAATGTAGCTGGGAAGCTGTGCAAAGTGTAATGTCATAATCACGTCACATCAGAGCCAGGAGAATGAGGGACCTATAGGGCAGCTTTTCTTTGTTACCTCCTTGCACATGTTTTACACATCCCAGGATTTGTGAATATTGGTTTCTTAGATGAAAAGATTGACGACACTTTCTTATCTGTTAGCCGAACTGACAACCAATCTGAACACTAGAGCGTCTGGCTGGAAAATAGTCTGGCTCTGTCTCAAGGTACCAATATACAACACACTTAAAGCTCACAAATATTTTGTGTTTGGATATTTCTTGAACATTCCACAGAACACAAAATCGTGTAAATACACAAAGTTTCTGAATTTTTAAATCAGCAAATTAGTCCTTTAGTTACTCAAGGGGCATTTGTTGACATCTGTGTTGTACAAATCCAGCCAGACGAGTGGTTTCTCCTCCTTAAGTTACGTTTAGCCAAACTAAGCCAAGATAACTTTGGTAAATCCTCACTTTAGCTCTCTTTGAGAAATCAAATATGTTGTTGTTGTTGTTGTTGTATTAAGGGGCTTCAGAGATACTGGTGGGTGGCCACCCTTCATCCAGGCTGTTTCCCCATGTCTACTACTTATGTTCAAACATGCCAAGCTAAGCTTTATACTAACTTAAGCTCACTGTAAAATATTAAATACATTTATTTGGCAGTTTCAGAGGTAGGCTACTGGTTGTCAGAGTTGGGTATAGAGTGAGCCAGGCTAGGTGCTCCCCCATTTCCCCTTAATGTGAAGTTAAGCTAAGATAAAGTAAAATAATCTAGCTAAATTCTAACTTTACTTTCCTTCAAGTTTTTCGTGGGGCTTCAGAGGGAGAAGATTTTCTTACCTTTGGACAGAGTTTGGCAAGTTTTCTCCCAGTCTCCATTTCCATTGGGCGTTTAGCTTTTAGCTTTTACCTAACTGTCTCCTAGCTTCAGCTAACGGACATATGAGCACTGTGTTGATCTTTTCATCGTGTAAAGTCAGACTTTTATAAAAACTCTGAGTTTGAACTCAGCAATAAGGACTGCAAGCTGAACTGAATGTTTTATATCAGCAACTTTTGTTCAACCTTAAGATTTTAAGGAAAACTGCATTGATAGAGCACATGTTGACAGTTTTGTACTGCATGTGAAAGCTAGCTGTCTAAAAAATTACCCTATATGATGTCACTTGAGTCAGCAGCCATTACACGGACAGTAAATAGAAAGGTGTGGAAGATTACATGTCTGAAAAAGGTAAAAGATCTGTTGGTGTGCAGTTACCAAGAAGTGAGTTTAGCAGACCTGTGCTTGTCATGTCTGCTTGAGGCTTATTGCTCCAGGCTACATGAGTTACTACTAACACACACAAATCTCCACTGGGGGCGGTGGAGGTGCAGACGGGGTCATTCGGCATCAGGTTGGGACAAGCAGGACTAATTAATTGAATAAAAAAAAGGCATTTAACTTATATGTTCCCAACATTTCTACACGACACCAGCATAGCAAAAACCAGGATATGATTTCCCTGTTTAAAGTGACTATGTTAAAATTAAGTATACTGGTTACTTAAAGGGAAAACGAGATTGTATGGGTTAAGATATAATATCACAAGAATAAAGTTGTAATATTACAGGAAATAAAGATGGTTGGGGGGGGGGGGTTCAAAGGCTGGTGGAGAATAAAGTCATAATTATAGGTTATGTGTCATTTTAATGGAGAATATTAGAAGAAGCCTGTCGCCGGGTTTAAATACGAAATGTTGAGCATCTTTTAAAGTTAAACCTGAGTGCAGGTCACACAAATAACGAAAATCATACATCTTTTGTCACATCAGCACTACATTACCGTAACTACCAGAAATGTATTGTGTCTATTTTAAAGAAAGAACAACAGACGTGGATGAACTAGCCTGGAGGAAATGTTTGGTAGTGTTGGACTGCAAAGATAAATTAAATAGATTAAATCACAACTTCATTCTCGTCCTCAATCTCATCATTCTGGCAATTCCATCAGGCCTTGACAAGGTCTTTTCAGTCAGCAGCTGGTATTTATGTGTTACATGTAGACGCAGCATGTGAATGAAGGCAGCATATGTCCAAAGTGTAGTATCAGCGCTGTGTATGTGAAGGGGTTGCAGTGTTGGACCAATTAGTGTGGAAAGTGGGAGTGGACAAGGGTGAATGTAGGACACCAGAACACACTGTTGAGCCTTCAGGGGCCGTTTCAGCAAACTGTGCCGGTGCCCACTTGACCGAGAATGTCTTACAAGGGAAGATTATTTCCACTCATTGATCACTGCAGAATCTAAGGGAAGCAGACAACTCAAAAGAAGGGAAGACAGTTTGAGCTGATCATGAAAACAGTTTGATTGGCGTGTGGCTTGAAGCAAAACTTGTGATGTGTGAGTACGAGAGCTTAATCCTGTGATAAGCATAGATTTTTCTAAAATAAGTCAGTTGCTGTGGAGATTCAGAGTCAGGCATTCCACTCCAGAAAGAGAAAAAAAACTGGACTGCAATAAATTTAGTTTAAAGAGAATAAAACTTGGAGCCAATCAGATCCCAGCGAGTTCAGCTAAATGCCAACAATGTAATTAATTGTGATGAAACATTTGAATGAGAGTGACAAAAGTTTGGATTATTATTATTAAAATAAGTACGGGGATTTTGAAATGTGAAATGTGACAAGCTCTTTGGCTCTAAATGAACGCAATCAGGAACTCTGATTGCCAAAGTGAGATGGAAAATGTTGTAACAGAAAAATGGTCATAACACAAAGCACAGATTTTGTCTGAGCAATATATTGAAAGTCACTTTTAATTTAGAAATATCTTTGAGGTCATCAAAAAGCGTTCTGTATGACAATTTTGACAATTTTTTTATGCTAGACCAGACTCTAATAGCCTCATGGTCATCTTCTGTTTGGAAATATTGGCTGTATAAATACTGAAAGGATAAGTCTCCTGATATTCTCCACTTTTTCATGCTGCACCAATACAATGAAAAGATTATGTATTTTCTGTGTTTTGTAACAAATTTATGTAATTAATTCTTCTGTGCTTTACTGCTTAATTTTCTTCTAAAGCCATTAGAAAAGCATATCGAGTCCTTCTGTTGTACTGGTTGACATTAATTGCCCTAGCATGGGCACTGCAGTTTGATTAATTCAATTCCACATACACTGGTCCCATACTGTAAATGATCTGTTGTCACAAATGAGCCATTTAACACTGGTGACGTCATTTTATAGCCATATTCTGAGCCGTGATCATGGACTTGAGCCACACTACCAAGGTCCTGCTGATGCCCCCCGCCCAACCAATCACAAGTCATCCTCAGCTGTCAATCAGTATGTCACTTCCCAGAGACTCCTTTAAACCCATGACAGAAACTGGCTCTGGAAAAAATAGACAAAATACAGATACATAATTTCTTGTGGCCCATTCCTCATTCCTCAATTAAACTGTTTTGGCTTCACTTTTAGGGAACTGTCATGTCATCCATCTTTATATACCTTGATAGTTTGAAAAGTGCCCAGGTGTCTTAGGATGTTATTTTGGCTTTTTTAAATAATAAAACTATATACTGATGATAGATAGATAGATAGACAGACAGACAGACAGACAGACAGACAGACAGACAGACAGACAGACAGACAGACAGACAGACAGACAGACAGACAGACAGACAGACAGACAGACAGACAGACAGACAGACAGACAGACAGACAGACAGACAGACAGACAGACAGACAGACAGACAGACAGACAGACAGACAGACAGACAGACAGACAGACAGACAGACAGACAGACAGACAGACAGACAGACAGACAGACAGACAGACAGACAGACAGACAGACAGACAGACAGACAGACAGACAGACAGATAGACAGACAGATAGATAGATAGATAGATAGATAGTTATACTTCTAGCCCATATGGCACAATGTTCGCATTTAATATTCAGTATCACTTTAGATAAGTCTTGGCTCTCATCAATCCCCGGAGGAAACATCTGACTCTTTACTACAAAATGCTCCTAAATGCTCGATTATGTTCCTGCAGTTAGTCGTCACATTTGTCAAGGCTATTTTAAACTGGACAGCTAATGTGTCTAGCGTCTTCATTGAAAACAGTTGCCTGCTGCAGATGTAAATTGGGCTATAAAACAAAAGCAGCCAAAAGATGTTAAAATGCAGTGTGCAGGCTGAAGGCAGAGTTGAGTGATGATTCTCTGACTCACATTACACAGTCACTTGATCCGCTTAACTTTAAATAGTGTTATTTATGTCTTCGGCATCTGATTACACAACTCATTAGGCTAGACAGCAACTAGGTGCTTGTGTCAGGCATGCCGACTGAGGACAAACAAAGATTGGAGATTTTTGTCTTTGTGCAAACTCAGAATTAAGAGAGCTAAAAAGTGAAATCCCCCTAAAAGGGTTGAATAATCCTTTTCTGAGTGAGTCTTTCTCCAAACATGCAGATAAAATCCTCTCAACGGTTGTAGCCAGGATTTGTAGAAATTCAGTGTGTCCTGCACACCTGAGTGAGTGCAAAAAAGGAAGAAAGGCTGGTCACACAAGAGAAAATGTATTTAGTGTCATTTGTGCTCAACCACTTCGGCTTCTGAAAGCTTCTGAAGATTCACTCTGAAGGTTCAGTCTGGTTGAGTCTAAAACTGTTTAAGAGAGGAGCCATTATCCATTATTTTCTTGCTTTTAGAGCAACGGTACTTATTTGGGATCGTTTCATCGTCTGAATTTGGATCTCTCATTGTCGTGTTCGGAATAAATAGCTTGAAAAGTGAAAAAAGGCCAGCATCACCTTGTCCTACTTCATCTTAACTTATTTGTCAAGCTGTCCATCATCCCTTCAACAGGGGGTTACTTGTTAATGATTAATGCGGCACCTCTTAATGTGATGGATGAATCCCCTGCTGCATGATGGGACAGGGGGGGTGAGTCACCCACCCCTCTTCTACCACTCACCACCAGTCTCCATATAAGGGAGACACACGCCTTGTGTTCATCGATGGAAGGAACAAAGACACATTCAATTTAAGCCCCATCAATAATGTACACATGGGGAAGCCTTCTGCTGAAGCAGCCGTAAAAGCCTGGGCACTGTTGTGGTGGAGCGATGGTTTTCAGTATCTACAGATCTGTACACTGAGTCATGTACGGCATCATTGTTTTATTTAGTGTTGCATTGCCGAGTCATTGTGATGTTTGAGACTCCTCTTGAGTTGCTTCTCTGTCTCTGGAGGATGCGGCCCATGCAGGTGCAGCATGGGGAATATGTCACCGGGAAGATAAGAAGAATGCCATCGTTTTTTTGATTTATCACCCATGTCATATAGTTGCACGCGCCGTCTATAAAAAGGAAATATGGTTGCCTCAAGTAGACGCCACACTGAGGAAGGACTGTGAATAAAATGTGACATTTTGAAGGTTCGTCTTATTTATATATTTATATTAAACACTTAAAAGACACAGCGTGATAAGAGACAGGAGGAGGCGGTAAAAGAAGCAAAGAAATGCAGCAATCACTAGGATATCTAATAAAGTAAATCCACAAGAAGGTTATAAAAAAAAAGTCTTAGACATGACAAAAGAAGATATAATCTGTGATTTGGATTTTACAGAGTAAAGGATTGTAAAGGCCTTTATACCAGCAGGGCCAGAGAAGCCTCATGTGGGGATCTCAAGCCGTACACAATATCTAATGGGTAGTGTGATGGTCAGGGTCATAACTTGGGGATTTGCTCAAATGTGCTTTTAGAGTAATCAATATCTATCCTAAAATGGAAAGAGAGACGGCAACAATGGTGCACTTGTTGGGCATGATCCATATCGGTTTTTGAAAGTTGCTGTGATATAAATGGGATGTAATAGAGGGAGTGTTTTGGAAGTTTTTTAGCAGAATCATAGCAGAGTATAAATCTTTGAACGTGCACAGAGAGCTGCAGAGATTTCAACGAGGCTGTACTTACACTCAGCAGTGCTTTGAGGTAAAGAACACCCACATGCCCACCCAATAATGCTAACATGCTGAGGTTCAGCCAACATAGGGATTTCTTTGTTCACCATTGTAGTGTAGATACAAAAGAGAATAACAACAATTTTTGAGATACATTTATTTAACTCCTTTTTGCTTCCCTATATGGAGGGGGCTGGGTTTATGACCCTTCTGCAGTCAGCCACCAGGGGGCGACCAGTTGATTTTGTGTCATATTTCAGGAGCTGTCATGTCCTCCATCTTTCTCTACAGTCTATAGTCTGGAACAAAGTAGGGAAGCAATTGACTGATGGCAGGAGACGGCATAATGTGACGTGGGTCCAAGCTGTCTGGCATTTAGGACAATCGTACTCTTGTTTCCTACAACTTGTTTATATTAAATTTAATTACATTCAATTTTGAAGGTCATGAAGACAGTGAGGGGAGGATTCGTCTGTGTTTTCCTTCCCATGCAGTTGTATCCTCTCCATTACAGTTGAAGGTAAGATTACCTCTTTGAATCAAGTGGCCCCGGGGAAACATATTGCAGGAGAGGGGCACCACGCAGAGCCCATTTCTTTAACCGGAGAGGATCTACAATTTTCATTAACCAACGGAGAAAGTGTAACTGCTATAAAGCTGCAGTTCAGCGTTTGAGGGAGAATAATATCAGGGAGGATTCACATGATCAGTGGAGTCAGAAGCCACAGTAAGGTTTAGAATGATGGAAAAAGTGTTTTTCTTGGAAAAGACAGCCATTGAGTGCTTTCACTTTTAAAAGCCAGAACCTAAAAATTATTTCTATTCCTGAATGCAATCAGCTGATTAGTAATTCACTTTTCAAGGACTGTAGGTGAAGCTCCCCCATGGCTGAATGCTGCCTGGTGGTCATACTGACCTGGATTCAAAACCAGAGAATAATCATCCTGTTGGACGTAAGCAGCCGGACTTGTTCCCTCGTCATAATTTCCCCACTGCTAACAAAACAAAAAACATGAAATAAATTAAGAAAAATCCTTGGATGTTGTTGTTGTGGCAAGTTGGAACCCAAACAACGGTCACACCTGTTCACACAAAGCAATCCATCACTCATTCAGCCCTTGTTTTAACCTGACACCGACGTGACGCACAGAGGGCAAGAGGACACAGAGCACTAACACAAACAACCGTATCCCCTCCTACAATACAAATGCCCTTCCTCACCGCCATGCAGAGATGGGCAGTTTTACCCCCAATCCATCTGTGGTCATTGGGGAGCCGGTGGGGATCATGGTTCATAATTCATAGAAGGAGCCAGACATCCAGAGAGAGACAACCCCAGGCTGAAGGGGGGAGGGAGGGGAGAAGGGGGGGGGGGGGGGGCTTGCCTGCCTGAACCAACCCTTTTCATTATGCATTGGCTCTCTGACTGCGGGTCTCTGAAAAGCGAAAGCTGGATGCTCTGTGATTTTATTTCAGAGAGTCGTGAATGTGTGTTATTAGCGTATAGCCGGATGTGCACACCCAGTCCCTGGCATGCAGGAGGATATACAGAATGTACAATAATTGCGTAAATTCCTATGTGAAGTCGGCTCCACTCTGTGTTTGCATAGGTCAGTGATTAAGCGGGATGAGCTGGAGAGCTCCTGGGATGTAAAGCAGTGGCAAACACGACGGCACTAAAGGTTTAGACAAATCCCCCCGGTGAAGTCAGACTCCCACTACTCACTACAGAGCCGCATTCCCGAGAGTTAGGAGTGATGACAAATGCTAATGGGATGCCAGAGCCAGAATTAAATGTCTCTATTTTCACTAAAGTCGTGTCTTAGGTAAAGTTATTATTGTTTTACATGGTATTGTTGTCTCTAATGTCCCATAAGATTGCAACGTTTTATGCTGCGGAGGTGTAGTAAAAGACACGCTTCCTCTACAGTGGACCACAGAGTTGAATTAAATTGTAATGTATTTTCTTTCTTCACACAGACAGTACACTTTAGGCAGTAGAATAGCAAGAGCAATAAACTCCAACCAGAAACTGACAGGTCACGACACAGAGCCGAGTATCTCTTTGGTTTTGGGCGATGTTATTGCATCGAAAGTTGTGGGTCCAGGCTGTTTTCAGATTTGGTGATTTAATCACAACATCTTTTTCTCCTTCTGTCTCTGACTGTGCCAGCTATTATTCTGTGTGCATCGTGTGCACAATGCCAAGTATGTGGGAACAGTATTAAGCTGTTTCTAGACATGAACTCCTTCGCTTTTCACATATGAGGAACGCAGCGGGAGATTTTCGGCATCAACAGGAAAACACGCGGCGCATTCAGGCAACGGGTGGTGTCTGGGTCGAGCAGTAAATTCTGCTGTGGAAACACCATGTTTTTGTTTACAGCACAGAAACATTGTCTATATCCGCCTACTCGCTCGCTTTGCATTTTGCAGAGATGTTTCTGCTTTATTCTCACGGAGGGCTCTCTCAAACAGCTTCTGGATATTTTAGGCGCTGGTAGGAAGAGAGGAAATGTGTGGAGCAACCGACTTGGACACAAATACCTTCTCACATATCGCCCCTCCAAAAAGAATCAGGAAAAAACAGCTTTATTGAAATATGATGAAATAGCAATTATATAATAATTATATAGGTCTTGAGTTACATTTAAGTTTTCATTGTGGTTATTTGAGTTGGGTCAATCGTTTGTATATTACCAATGGTCCAAATGGCTGCAACTTACATTTATCATCCAACTCTGCGGTTCCCCTCAGCTCTTTGCAGCGTTTTAGCGTCTTGTAGCTCATTATCTTGGTCTTGTCAATGACAGCTTTACTGTTTCCTTAAGAAAAACCTTTTAAAATACGCCTGTAAAACACCTGCCCACCAGCTACAGCTAGTTAGCGACTATCTGGGGAACGTAGTGAGGCATTTAGCAGCTAAAGAGACAGAAAATGTCCCCCAGGAGTAGGTAGAGACTAAAAACAGACCCTAAGGGAGAGTAAACATATCTAACAACAAAAAGATCATAAGTCAGTGTTGTGTTTGCAGCCTATTGCACTAATCCCCTGAATGGCCCAAACAAATCAATTATAATTCATTTACAGACCAACGCTGTCTCCGTTTCCTGTGCAGACCAAGCAGTCTCCCAACCAGAAGACTTCATCTTAAGATTCCACGGTGCTCGAGTGTCCGGAACCAAGACTCTGACAGCTCCAGGGGCCCCACTCACTTTCCCCTTTGACCTCCGTGTGCGAGAGGTAGAGGCGATGCGTTCAATAACGCTCCGTCTATGCGTGACAACGATGAAGTCATGACCAGCAGAAATAAGCAGGGGGGGAAATCACATTTCCATTACTCGGAATTGTTTGCCTGTCCAGCTATAACACCGAACAAAACTCCCCTGACACACATTCAAATGTTTGATTCCAGCTTTAGTCGAGAGCAGAATGATGAATGACTTTGCACGCTCTTAATTTGTCTCCTCTGTCTTCATCAGCATTTTTTTAAACCATCCTCTCATTTTTCTCCCTGATAGAGGGTGAAGGAGTGATTCCTCACTTTAAGGTGCGAACATGACTTTTCTTTTACCCATTCTTCCTCCTCCTGCAGCATCTGTCTCCCTGTCTTATTCCCTCTTTCGTGTAGTTTCAGCATAGTTTGAAACATTCAAAAAGGACCTATTCACACATTCCAACGATGATGCATCCTTTGTTTGACGTTTTCTTTCTCAATACACGGCTGAATGTGTATACACCAGCACGACTTCTACTCCTCCTTCAAACGCCATGTGTGCATTGTAATTATGCACAGATTCAAATGCATGTATATAGAATTAGAGAAATACAATTGCCTTTGTTTGCTGCTTATTTTCCCTCGTTTCCTCTTCCTCATATGTACAGTACGTGTCTTCTCCTGTGGGTGTAAGTGCATTTCATTTATTGCACAAGTAAACACTGACAGTAAATTGAACATAACCTCTTTGAAGTCACTGTTGACTTCACTGAGGGAAATTATTGCAGGTTGGTTTGCATCTTTGTGTGCGCGAGCGTGTGGCAGAACATGTCCTCTGCTGTTAAGTAGAATTTTTTAATGGCAGCAGTGGTTACATGAGCAGGAGCATTTTCCTGAAATGTCTGTATAGTTTCAAACCTTTCTGGCTCCGGAGCCACATGAAGGTGCATAATGTGACTAAGTGCCTGTGCACTGCTAAAATACGTTCCCATAATGAATGCTTTGTCAGTGTATGATAACACTTTACATGAATCCAGTTGTACAAATAATACTCGCTGATGCACTGATTACAGCAGCACTGTACGTCCACAGTCTAATGCACCACATCTCGCTGAAATTTCCATCTCTTGCTGCCATTAATCTGTTTCATTCATAAATAATCACTTCCTCCTTTTACCGCCGCCATAATGTACGATGTGCAAGCAGCACTTATCATAAAATCTATACACTGTTATGATGGCTGTAACGTAAACTACAGAGAAAGAGAGATACTCATAGGGTTAGCAGTGCAGGAAGTCATAAATAAACACTATAGCAACTTCGATTTATTAAAAATGTAGTCTATTTTTCATTTTAACATAGTCAATATTTATATTGTAAGAGCGCAGTATGTCAGAATCCTTTCTTTTTGCGGAAACCTGACTTAGAAGCTACATTTGATGAATCATATTTCTGGTGTCATTTCCTTATTCAGCTCATGCTCATTCTGCTGTA
The DNA here is from genome assembly GCF_963576545.1 of Limanda limanda. Taxonomy (NCBI): domain Eukaryota; kingdom Metazoa; phylum Chordata; class Actinopteri; order Pleuronectiformes; family Pleuronectidae; genus Limanda; species Limanda limanda. The sequence goes on along the minus strand of NC_083641.1, from coordinate 20,807,023 downwards.
AACCTCGTAAACAATCTCCCTTTTGCATGTTTATACGAGGACTGTTTTAGATATTTATCTGCAGGCGATACCATTAAGCATGTGCTTCAATACCTCCTGTTCCTCACCCTTTCAGAAATGCTGCAACAGAGCAGAGTGTCCCTGTGGGAGTTTGTGAGGAGGGAACCCAAAACACAGCATCGCCGGTGCACAGAGAGCTGCTCCCATGACACATTTGTATTGGAGAAGGGGATTTATCCTGTTTTTGGGGGAGGCAAGATCTGAGATCTCAGCATCTGCTCTCCAGCTTGGTACTGTGAGTGCTGGAGGCAAGGCACATCACCGCCGTTTGATTAAAGATTTATACCCTTTCAGACGTGTTTTCCCTCATTTTTTGCAAACCGAATCTCCTGCGTTGGCTGAGAGTTGTTTAAGGTGAGCGAGTGGCTTGTGTCTCTGTTGTTTTGCTGCTTTTTTCAGCATCTGGGATCCCAAACAAGAGAGATGTGGACTTTTAATAAATATATTCACTTTGACTGACTTAAATATGCAGCAACAAAAGGATGCAATGGGGGTTATATTAGATTTCCATGTTCTCATATTGAAACGGTGCAAAAATCATTAGGTTTTTTAAAATTCTATTGATTTTCAGCTTTGGATTATCTCCAGTTATGCATGACTGGACTGGAGCTGCACTTCATTCATTCTCTATTCCAAACAAATGTTGAAATCCCTCCATTCACCAGATTTACATTTGAATTGGGGATGGCTTGGCACTGTCTGTGAGGCACGGTCCACTATTGTGGCGGATGTACTTGTGGATTTTCCCCTGACAAATTCATTTAATAAACTTAAACTTTTAATCCAAACATGTTTATGTGAAAAACATCCCAAAGCACAATATTGTATTCAGAGAGATGGCAGTGAATTTCAAAGCAAACTGATGAGAGGGGAGTAATATGACCCCCAACAGGCAAAACCCTCAAACATTAAAGGTACATTTGAGGATGCAGCTTGAATTCGTGGCTCCATTTTGTTGTTTATTTGTCTGATTACCTCGGAAAACAGACCACAGACAGTTCAGCTGATGGAACATCCATTATTCAGTGTAGCAGTGATACAGGTTAATTAGACAACATGGCAATTGTCAAATGTTTTAGTGTGTGTCCTTCACACTTCAAGAGAAGATACCTCTTCCTCAATGAAAAAGGATATTTGAAATTAAAGCCGGTTATTTAAAATGTGGATATGTTGTAACGATGGTTTACAAAGGGAAGCAGTACAGGTGTAAAGGACTAACAAAATCACTAAAGATGTAACAAATACAGCCAGGGGGTGCTACACACTCACTAGGCAAGCTGTGTCAAAAAATTAATAGTGTCAATGTTTACAACTTTGATCTGAGGATGAATTGGAACCATGGAGTATAAGAAAAATTATGACAGGAAATAATAGGAACCGAAACCATGTGTTTTCGCTGTTCTCCAGGTTGAAAGTCAGAAAATAACAGTTGTGTGAAATTGGTGTGTGAACTTCTTCCTTGGAGATGTGTCTGCTAACGCGAGTGTGTTCATAGAATGCTTGTGCACAAAATAATACATGTGTTTCCCAGCAGCAACCTCTGTTGGGACCAGTTCAGACAACGTATGGGCAGGATGGCAGGAAGTCAAGGTTTGGTTATAATTACCTCTGGACTAATGCAAGATGGAAAGTAATGGATTGACATTGACTCGTGATGAAATATTCATGTGAAGTTGAATTGGTATATTGGGAAATATTGCTTGATGGCAAACATTTGATTTCTTTCCCTGCATTTACTAAAGCTGCTTTCAGACATGAACTCAGGACCTTTCCGTGACAGTACTGATAGATTGTGATAACGTATCTGTCCGAGTCAGATGCTCCGGGCATTTCCCGAATTTTTCCTGCTGCAGATTTATGTGAAAGCTGATTAGATAAAATATCAGCACCAAATTTTCAGGACACCTTCATATCTGACAACATCTTTATGTGGGCCCAGTGCATTCTACATAATTAGCGCTGTGTTTTGAAAATGGGGGCCTGACTCTTTTCATTTCCAATTAGTTGTCCTGCTGCTGATTTCACCACAATCGTCCCTGTTTTATCATTTGAAATGTACATACATATTAGGACGAATAAAACTAAGAGAATTCTGTGGGAAAAGTAGGGAGACATTTACAGCGGTAAAATAAAGGACACATATTGAGTTAAGAGAAAATATAAATTATAGCAAATGACCTCCTAGAGAGCATTAAAAATCCAGTGTGATGATATATGAGAGGTGTAATTTTCGCTTTAAAGGATGCTGGTTCACATGCACCTGAGTGGGCTGGTTTCCACCGAGGCTGTCAGTCTGCCTGTGCCCTGCAGCCTTGGACAACACCACTGACTTTTAATTGGTCTCTGTCAGAGAATCAAAATGCAAAGCCTTCTCTCAGCCCTTTAATTCTCCACTGGTTTGCCGGAGTAAAAGCTTTGGGAAGTTCCTCCTTTTTTTACAAAGTCATACGATGTAAATGAGAAAGGGGGAGGAGGAGTGTGTCACCCGAAGATGTCCAAATCCAAGTTTTTTTGGAGCAATGTCAGGCATCTTTTCAATCTCTTTAATCAGATGTTTTATTTTTTTATTTGTTCATCAATATTTCCTCAAGGAGCGATGCAGGCGGCCATGAGAAAAAAATTATAATGTGAGAAATTATGTATAATGAGATGAAATATTAAAAGCAATTGTTTCAGAAGGCTTCGGGTTACCTCGGGCTCATGGCGCTCATTTTACTTACTAAATGTGTTGTTTGCAGTCGACTAATCACTAGTGAGTGAGTGAGAGATGAGTTTGGAAGCAGCGGCCGGTGATTCATTACCGAGGAAACTTGATGGACCAGCTCACAAGCACTTCATTGTTGCTCTGAGGCCTCTGGAAATAGAGGTCTCCTCTCTGAATTGGAGAGGGTACCGTCTGTCAGGATTCAGGGAAGGCTGGGGAGGTGACCTCTGACCCCATTGTGTGGAATGTGCTCAGTGTCGGCAAGGACGACTTGCTTGGAGGGAGAGAAAGAGCCAGAAGGCCGTGTGGGGGCCTCAGCAGCTAAAATGTCCCTGCAAGCAAAGATACCACAGTGAGGGTCGTTTACAGGAGATAATACAACATGGCATTCAACAAAACTATTTTAACCTGTCTTATTTTGATAGTTTTGCTCTTACTTTAACACAGAAATGGAATTCAGCATAGGAAGAAACATGAACCTTGAGATGGTCACACAAATGTGAACCAACAACCGCTTTAACACAGATGAATTAACATCCTTGTACGTGACAATGAGGGTGAACATACCTACACTTTGTGTTAAATTGGGAAATTACATGTATGTGGTTAATCGTGATCCAGAATGTAGCTCTGCAGAATATAAAAGATGTTGCTGTAGGTAATTTGAACTATACGTTCTGAAAGAGCCTCTGCAAATGTGTAGGATGGAATAATGTACTTATTAAGTTTTGAACCAGTAATAGAGTTTAACTGGCTCATATTTTCATATTTCAGAAAGCCTTATGGTAGAACACTTATTACAGCTGCATCAGCTGCTTCTCGGCAGTGAAATAGTGTTTTAGCTAATTTCCTCATTGTGGGTACAAAAATTGTATCTTATCTCATCTTATCTTATCTTATCTTATCTTATCTTTTATCTTATCTTATCTGATCTTATCTTGTCTTATCCTATCGTATCTTATTGTATCTTATAACAAACATGATATCATGCACTAACCGGAGGGCTCCAATAGGGGGAGCCCTGAGCACCTTAATTCCTCCTTAGTGTCGTGAAACCATAGACTGTGCGTGAAGCACTCGACTAAAGAAGAGTTTGTGTGTTTCTAATGTTTTCCCTCATAAGAGTGCTTTGTGTTTGTGAATGTGTAAGTTGAATGAGTAGAATAAGGTGTTTAACAGCCAATACAAGTATTATACTAGTATAAGCTAGTTAACTTGAGCTAACACCTTGCAGCGCTATAAGTTAGCTTAAGCTAGAAAGGAGGAAGTAAGGTGTCCCTTTGGTATATACTTTATTTTATTGGTGTAAAACTGGGGACAAGTTCTAAGATCTTCAGTGATGTTGCAAGCCTTCAGTCAGCAATGAGTTAGACATTTTGGCAAATATGCTGTTTTGCCAGGACATAGAGTAGATCACTGTTAACATGTTCATGTCTGTCCGCTCCATAGACTCTATATAAAGATGGATGAGGTGTCCACTTGCTCCCACAATCCTGAAAATAAGCTAAAATATCCTGGATACGAACCTTTGGCATTGTGAGACAGAGGCATTAGGGATCGGGGGATGGCGCCACAGCAGCGAGGTCCTGCTGATACATCTGCTTGACCAATTGTGAGTCGTCTCAGTCGTCAATCATGGCGTTTCACCCCGTTTTTTATAGTAAATAACTAACAAGAAAGTTAAGGGGAAACTGAACAGTTACCCTAACCCTGACATACATCAGTGTGATAACAACTAACTAAAAACGAAATGAGAGCATCTTTGAGAAAAAGAAATTGGGGAGTACTTTGACTTTTTATTTTTGTCCATGTCCCATTCACTAACATGGAGTAAGCAGGAGTAATGACCTACATTGAAGCCATCCATCAGGCAGCGATTAAGATGCTTTATCTTTTTGGGAGTTGTCATATCGTCCATCTTTATAGTCCATGGTCCATTATCCTGTTGTCCTCTGTTCAGACATGAGATCTCAACTAACTCTCAGCAGGGTAGTAAATAACCACGATGTAATTCACAAAATGCCAAACTGCGTTTTCAATACTTAGAGATTCCCCGTGCTGCATACAGAGGCATTTCTGTCCACATCTTTACAGCCTACAGTATCTAACACTACTCCCCCCCCCCCCCCCCGTATTACAAATACAGACCATGGCTTACCTTTGTTATTCTGGGAGAATATATCACATAAGATATTACAAAGAGCAGAGGCACTTGCATGTCTGTTCGGGCCGTTATGCTGTTCACGTATTAGACCGGATTAGCGGTTTGTTGTCGTGGTGGAAGTTGCCAAGGCTGCTGGAAGATGAATGAAATGTGACTTGTTTTTGCAAGAGAGGGACACCCATATACAAAAAAAAGAAGGAGACTTAAAGAGGTTGTCCTATTAAAGAAAGCGATAGGCAGTCCTTCTCATTATCAACCCATACAGGCACCCGACGTGAAAACAGGGTTGACGCTGGTGAGTAATTGCTTTACCCCTCACCTCTATCTCCCCTATGCATTGCAACAGTGTGCATTAAGAGTGGCAATATCCCCATATTAGCCGAGTGAAAGAACATTTCAATATGACACGCACACACTTAAAAGAAAATGCTGGTATTGAAATTAGAATGACTAATAGTCTTCTCTATCTTATGGTTTCAGATGAATTTTAATTAGACAACAATTTAATCTACAACCACACTGGCAGCTCAGTGTGGCAGTGTACGTGAAATGGTGGTTTGCAATAAATGCTATTGTCACAATGATATTATTGAAATGCAAATATAATTTTTCCAATGTTCTCTGTTTCAGTTTAGCATGTTTGCAGTTTTGGCGGCAATATAGGTGAAGTGGTGCTTCATGCTAAATACTCTCACGATGATAAAGCTAAGTTTCCTATAATATTTACAGTTCCTGGATGCCATGTAAGCCTGCTCAAATTTGTTAATTGGCGCTAAGCAGTGATCACTGAAACATGATCCTCAAAAGAAAAGTTAAAGGATAATCAAATTCAGAAGAAACAAAAAAGTTATTTGAAATCCATCCATAATTGTTGAGACATTTCTATCGGGGGTCACTGATATTGCCTGGCTAAAAAAAGCATTAAACCCTTATATTGGAAAAGTTGGGAACATCGAATGTTTGGTCTTTCTGCTCGAATAATTATTAATAAGAGTAGATCAGTCGACTTACAAATCAATTAATCAACCTATTGTATTGTTTCACCAACTAACATGTCAAATGCCAGATGTCAGAGTCCTTGAACGCACCAATGGACAATCTTTAGTTCCTGATGCAAACAAGTCTTTTACTAAATCAGAGGCGGCAAGTTGTTCACAGTGATGGATTACCTGTCCAATGTAAGTTTCAAATCCCTGCAAGGCAGATTTTAATAGTGCAGTAAAACGAATGGAAAATAATGGCTGGCGAGATGATAGGAAATCAATCTGCAGTCTTATGGTTTGCCCTGAAAAATGGCCAGTGAAGTAAAGTATACACAATTAGTACATAATGAAATGGAAGATGCAAACCTGCTATTATGATTCTCAGTGGTAATTTGATACGTAGCTCATTCAGCTCTGGTAATATTAGCCCCTATGTTAAATACTTTGCATGTGCAGGAGGTGTGGCAGGTTCACGGGAGGTGTAAGCGGCCCACTTACTATGAGAGCAGCACTGTGAGAGCGGCCCAGCCCAGGGACTGATAATCTTATTTTACTTTGCAAATGCATTTGCTTGCACTTAATTGCAACAGCAAACCGTCTCTGAGTGGATCAAAATACAAATTTGAGCGATTGCTCGGGCTGTTTTTGACCCTAAGTGAATGTTGGGGTTAATCTGGTAAAGAATTACTGCCACATAAATTCAATTATGAAAATTTGGTCATACCAGAGAATATACCAGTGGTGTAAGTCAGGGACAAAGAAGCAGGTTTAGGTTTCACAGCTGCAAAGAGCACTGCAGAGCTTTTGATGGATATGAAGGATTTTTTGATATAGTTTTGCTGGGTCTGTTTTCTCGGGCCCAGTGGTTTGGTATATGCTGCAGAAACTTCCTCTACAGTGTATGATAAGCAGCACTTCCTTATTCAGCCTGACAGCCGTCCGACAACCTGCCTCACTGAGACACTTGGGTTACTCTAAATGTTTTCCATTTCAGAAATGTAAGACTTGTTTTTGAATGGCAAGTGCAGAATGGATTCGTCATTTAATGATGTTTCTGCTCCTTGGATATACCAGCAAATATATGCTTTTAATTTGGATTAAGGATGCTCAAATCAATATTTATTTTACATTGGCTATCAAATAGAACATTATGTTTGATGTGTAAGGTATTACTCAAGTGACCAGCCTGCAGAGATGTATCACCTGCTTCTGTTGTCTCCTGTAGCATCTTAAAACTTATATATAACCAAATTTTGGATTAAGTCTCTTCAACGCCGTTTCCATTAGCAGCAGAGAGAGGATTTCAGCAAAGAGGCTCTAAAACTGAGTCAGATAAAGGTGATGCTCAAAGGAAACTGATTATTGGACTTTCATTAATAAGGGGGTCAGTAGCACAACTCCAAAATAATTCTAATGTTGCTTGGTATCTGCTGGATGTGTAAATCTTAGTTAAGATAATTAAAAAGTCAAAGATGGTTTCTGTCATTTGACAATCTGGGATATTTTGGCTTTATTTCTGCATAGTGGGAGGAAGTGGAGCCACGTCGTCCATCTTTATACAGTGTGGTAAATAGGCAACTGTTTACGGGCATGTTTGCCATAACAACAATTAGTCAGTCAGTGCTACTTAGAAATCTTTTACCCTTCTTTAAAGGCAGCGATAGAGAGTTATTCTTAGTAACTACCTCTGCCTAGGAGGTTATGTTTTCATTAGTTTGTTTGTTAGTGAGCAGGATTGCAGAGTTCTACATAACTTATTAACATTGCAAGATTTAATGTATATATTTTTTAAACATTTTTATTAATTTCTCAGAGGAATTAGGATTTGATATTGATGAAAACAAGTAATCATGTTTGGGGATTGAAATTTATCAACCAATCTATTATACTATTTATTGCAGATCCAGATCAAAATCTGGATTTCAAATGAGGTTACGTAAGGGGAGTTTTGAGCCTTGGGGTGCAATGGCCATTTTAGTGTTTAGTATGTTGTTGAAATAATTAAAACGCTCCAAATTCAGTTTAGAAGAGGAATAATGGGTAATTAAATAGAGGGTTAGGAAGTCCATTTTAGATGGCCGTGGTAAATTCTCATTTCTTAAACTCGGTGTTAGTCATGTACTGACTTAGCGTGACAGGGTGAAAACATAACTTGAAACTCAACCACTGGTTGAATTAACTGTTTACAAATTACAGCCTGGCATCACCACCCTCAAAGTATTTCTAATAAACACCATCTGTATCTGGAATTATCAAGTTTTGCTGCTTCTTGCTTTACTTTTTTTTATTGAAAAAAGCTTATTTGGAGCCAATCAACCTCAGTAATAACAAATTCAGAGATGTTTCACCAGAGCAGGCTTGGGTTGAATGGCACAGCCAACTAATCTCCATATGTAATGCACAAAACAATGGGGAAAATTAGCTACAAAGAGTAATTGTCTAGAGTGAGGCATGGAGAAAGTAAGCACAGGAGAATGAAGGCAGCAGAGCAGGGACACGTCGGCTTCAGTAATGAACTACCCTATGAAGGTCCCACAAGTTCATATGCAGAAGCTGTTGTTGCCCAGAGTAATATAAAAAGCAGAGTCAGTGCTTAGCTAAAAAAAATTCCATGATTGTTCAAAATAGTATAATTTAGAGACATTGAACACTTGGAATCAAAGCCTGGAGAACATCAGTCAAAAAGCCAATTCAAGCCGTTCTTTACAATTTAAGGCCATAAACAGTTGATAGTAAATAGTTTTATCACTCAAGACTTTTATTAAACCCACACAAATCTAAGGTGAAATTAACCAAAACAACATTTCATTAAGTAAAAAGTTACTTAATGCAGACACGTCAAACAAGTTAGCAGAGGCACCTCAGGGTAATTATAATGTAAACATGAACAACAGAGCAAACCTTGTAACCACTAAACATGCATTCAAGGACAGATTTTTAGATATGTGCAGGGGGGGGTGTTTAGGTCCATGACATGGCCTCAGGCAGGTTTCGGGGTCATTTGCATTCTTTCAAGCAGCCCGAGAAGGAAACAATGCCACACACCATGCCCTCCTCTATAGGGAGCTGTGACTGCAGCCAGCTCTGCACCACTCGGCTGCCTCTCTGCAGCTGAGGGTGCATTGTCATGGACACGGCATGAGGGGAAGGGAAAACTGGTTCGAAAACAGAGCCGATTGTTATGGTAACATCTGTTTGTTTGGAGGTGTAGTGTAAATGCAGGTGTGGCTAATTACGCTATGTAATCTTATGTCGCCGCCAAGGAGCATAAACTCTGTGGTTTTTTTGGCATGCAGAGCCCCTGAGGGTGTGGTTCACCACCACTGCTCCTGTCCCAGATCAGTATTAAACCTTCAGGGCAAAGATGCTTCAATCCCTCCACATTCCAGAGTCAGGGGGCTTTAGTTGCCCCTCGTCTGCAGTGCAACCGCCGCTGTTTAAACAGTCTTAATCAGATCTCGGACTGTTGAGGGCAGGGCTTTATCCGCATTGTTGCGCTAAACAATGAACGGCTTCATGGCTGAGGTGTAGGGTGACACCTGTAAGGTGCTCCTGTCACACAATACAAACAAGGAAGCAAGCAAGCTTAATTTATGTGACCTTTTCTCAAAAACAGGAGCAACAAAGAGCTCTCTAGTCAAAGGCCAAAGAAAGGACATGATGACAGACAATATTGTAAAATGATGAAGCATTAAACCCATAAAAAACACAAAGGTACCCTCTTATTAAAGAGTTAAAGTAAATTACAGTATGTGCGGTTTATATTTTGAAACCATTAACTCCAAATGATCTCTCATTAACTTTAATTTGTTGCCTTTACTTTTGTTTAACAATCCTCAGGAAATGAGAAATGCTGCCATTCAGCTCTGTCTGTGAAATGATGAGCAAGAAGTTTCGTGGTAGCATTTCAAACTGACTGATTTGATCACTGCATGATGTGGAGTTTATTTAGGGAAACACTTTAGACATCTTACAGACAAGCAGCAATCAGGAAAGTCTGTGGAGAAATCAACCAGTGTCTGTTGGTAGAATTACCTCAAGGAAAGGACAAAAACAAAGAGCAGCACCCCTGAGCCACGTGACGCGATCAATTCAATCTGCAAATAATTGCAAAAAATAATGACAATGCAAGCAGCATGTTTGTGTTCAACTGTCACCAAATTGGGACCTGCACAGAGATCGTGAGCAGCAGTGCGTTCAGATGTCATCCTCTCACAATAAAAGACCAGTCCTATTCTCAGTTGGAGATGAGCATAAATTCAGAAAACGTCGGGGAGCAACAAATAGAACGGGCGAGATATTTTAATAAATAAAGTGGGAAAGAAAAGGCTTTAAGAAATCAGCACTCTAGAGGTTGTAATGGCTTTGTCAGGGAACTAAATAGTTAGAAACATACATTTTCAATTCATTAATTGTCATTTGGAGTATACCTTGATATAGAATTTGTATATTCTTCATGACAAATATGTCAGATTCCCAATTAAAATAGTTAATAATAATTAATAAAAGAGTAAAGGTTGAGCAGGACGGCAAAAACAAACCTACACACATTTAAGCTGCTTTCAGACATGCCCTGAACTCCAGACATTTCCTCGAAATGTTCTGGAGGGGCTTGAAATGTCCCTGGCTCTGGGGTTTGCTGGAACTCTTTCCTGCCAGGTCCCTAGTTAAATGTCCAGGATGAAGAAGAGGTGGCCTACACGTTGAAGACCCTGACGAAGACTTGGAAAGACGAGGAGATCCAAGAGCTTTTGGCGATAAAAGAGTGTTATGGCAATTTTACGTCATCATCAGAAATAAAGAGTGAATCAAACAAACAGTAACAGTAATGAAGTGTGCTAACACATGTGCTGCACACGTGGACAGTCAAATCATCTGATCAACACAATAGCATCGTAAAGAAACTTAAGATACAGCATTGAAACAGGAAGTTTGTCTGGACAGATGTCTAGACACAATCTCCAACAATAGATTTGGAGAGAAAGTTTCGGGAAACACACACACATTCAAGACTCATATGAAGCCTGGTCACTTGATGCAGATGAAAACAGAAGAACTTATGATAAGATACATTTGAACCTGTGTTGTGTTTACAGGCACTACAGGAACAGTACACTACAAGGGTCAACGCAGGTGTTGATGTGTTGTAAGCAAAACGTGATTCCAGCAGTAGAATCAATGCATCATGTTCTGCCTCCTGCATCTTTTACTGAGATAGCACCCTTCACCTCAATGCTCCGGACTTGTTCCTGTTGTTGTGAACGTCTCTCATCCGAAAACAATCTCCTGCTACCTGCTTAATATGTGAAGGGCAAACTCTGGAAAATTTCCCCACCCAATTTCCATTCACCCTGTAACTGTAACAGTCCACGTGTAACCCAACCATGTTGGGTTACACCTGTAGAATGTTCAATCACAGTTCAATCTCTAATAAGCTTGTTGTCAGCAGGTAAATGTTTTTACCATAAAGCTTCAGTAAACCCTCCGCACACCAAGTGCCCAGCATTAAACAACAGAGAGACGCAGTTAGCAACTAGCTGTTGATCTGAGTGGATCGTTTAGCAGCTCCAGAGTCAGATATTTCCCTCAGGAGTTGACGGAAAACAAAACAGAGCTAAAAGAAGGATGAAGATTGGATTTGAGTTTAGAGCATATTTGATTTATAGTCATGAGAAGTCCACAAACACAACTCCAAGTGAATCCTAATGTTTTTCCATAAACTCAACTGTGTATGTCAACACAACCAGGTCCCTCAGGAGCTCAGTGATGTCATGGAACCTCGCGGGTAGAGTCACATGGGAGCATCTGGGGTATTGTGTGGTTCCACTGTGGGAAACATTCTGGTGTCTGTTTTGTTGTTTGGGATTCGTCAGGAGCTGTGAATGTTGTGCTGCTAAATATATGCCTCACGGTCACTAGAGTCAATATCACTATTCTCCAAATAAAATCTCAAAATTGCATCTGGTGACATGTTCAACACGAGCAGGATTCTAAAGCTCAGAACGGTGAGGCCTCAGTGAATGAAAGTGAAAGTTCTCCTACATTTGGATCAAATCCCAACTAATCTTCACACCCAGACCGCAAATGGCAGCAGCTGATTCAGGTGTAAAGAAAAAATAAAAAGTGCTCCTCTTTTATATTTGATTACTCTGTCGTCCGTTTGATATTCTTGACATGCCCTTTTCACTCCAATATACATCAGGAGATTATATCTCACTTCGGCTGGTATCGTCACCTCCTGCTTTATAGATTAACTGGCACACAGAATGTCAACCTGCTTTCACCACTGTGTTGTCAAAAAAAAAAAAGAGAGAGAGAGAGAGAAAATAAAAAGAGAGAAAAAAATCAGCGGCGAATGATAGCAGACAAATTATTTCCGACAACTTCGCCTTTGAAATCCCTCTACGGCAGCGAGAGTTATAACTCTTTTAATTCTAATAGGAGAATTGCTCTAACATGACTTATCTTTTGTTTAAGAGTTAATTTCACGGAACATTTGGGCGATGTGCGTCATTATGAGAAAGTGGCTGGAGACGAGTTCCCAAAATATGCACTGGCATATTAAGGAGAGATAACAAGAATCCGCCATGTGTGTTTACTCTTCGTTGCTGTGCAAAGCATCAGTCTGCAGCAGGCGGCATTTAAGTGCCGCCGATTCCACTGACAACGAGCCGCCATTATGGCACACCAACAAATAGTTTGAGGCTTAGGTGAGAAATAAACAATACTGACAGCTGACAGATGCCTGAGTTGTAGCAGGCCGGCCTACATCTTCATGAATAATTTCTCAGCCTTTCATGTTGTCAATAAATTATGTTTTTTTTTGTATTCACAACCAGGTAGTTTGGGGAAAAACAGACGGCAGCAACCAGTGGCCTATAAGCTGCCAGACTGGGTGGAATATGTCACACATCAACAGCTGCATTCACCGCAGAGCACAGGCAGAGAGAGAGTGTGAACGTTTCACCTGTAATACATCTGAACTCGTTTTCCCTTTAGCCTTTGGTGAAATTGATTCTCACTCACAGAAAAGATCCACAGCAGGCTTGGTTGGGTTCTTATCGTTTTCCTCCTCAATCAATCCTAGGGTTATTTGATTGAATGCTGTCAGTTGATCTCTCTGTTTGCAGGGAAAGAATGGAGGCAAAGCTGGTTCGTGACATGACAAATATATGTTATATATGTTTGACACGCACTAAACTTCAGACATTTAAATGGAATTTTCCACGTTTGTCTGTGTGACATCCAGCAGGAAAATATCCAGATAATACTTGGTGAATAGTTGACGTATTAATGACACATCTTACATTAGACGGATGTGAAACGGAAATAATTGAAATACGTCAGGATGAAAAGGAGTACACGTGCACGGAGGAGATATTTGGATCGAGAACGAGACTCGGGAGCTTTTGGTGATAAGGGCCAACGCCGGTGTCGATTTGCAGTAAACAAAATCACACTGCTCTCCACAACAGAATTCATGCATCATGTCCCGCCTCCTGCATGCTGTAGCCAGGCACCACCCCTCGCTTTAATGTTCTGGAACATTTCCTGTTGTTGTGAATGCGTCTGATCTGGACAATCACCTGCTGCTTTCGTCAGAGGTGAAAGACGCACTTTGGAAAATGTCCATGTTCATACATTTTCCAAAGTGCGTCTTTCATGTTCATGTTCATGTGTGAGAAAAGGTTTATAAGCATACAAGACAAAACATGTCGCACATACTTAGAAAATGGTTTTGTTTAATCCCTTGTATACATGAGCTGTGTGTAATTTTCTCCCATGTCATACTGTTTGTTCGCTGTGTTCGGAAGGCGACATTCTGCAAACACTGACTGCAGTCGCCTCTCTGTAGCATCTTTCCAACAGGTCTTAGGCCTGAGGGAATCAGGTCCTTTCACCGGGCACAATAGTTTCACAGGGAATTTGTCTCGGTAATTTTGTGCAGACATGCAAGACAATACAGGATTAACCGACTCGAGGCAGCGTGAGTAAAAGCCTCACACGTGACGACAAGGCAAACTGAAAGAGACTGAAGTGCAGTTAATACTCAAAACGATGGGAAAATGTGCATGAATAACAAGAGGACAAATTCAACAGGATGCTTATTGACCATTCATGGGATAAGTATTGTAAACTAGATGGCCCGAATGCAGTTTCTTCTTATCTGTGTTATTCAATAGATTTTTATGATTCTGAATACAACATCTTGTTTGAATTGCGTGGTTCTGTCACTTTATTATTCCTTCATGTTCATTATCAAATTCTCTGTGTTCAAAACACATTTTTTGTAAATTAGGGGAACATTAAGTGCAGCTAACCACTTATTTTTTAATGATAGTATTTTCATGTAGTATCATAGCCCTCTTGTCACTGCCATCTATTGTTCTGGTCCCTCTATTCACACTGCTACTGTTCTGCTATTTATTGATTTGACAACAGAATAATAATGAACCATGAAAGACCGAGAAATGATACAAGGAAGCCGATGACAGTCAGTGGCCTTGAAGCATCCGTCTGTATAGCTGATCTAACACAAAGCTGAATGTATGCCTACACCCTTTCAACTGCATAGGACGCCAGATTTGAACCTGACAAGAGGCAACATGGAGGCTGAAAACAATTAAATCTGCTGTAATCAATATTATAATAATAACGACGTGAGTAGTGTATATTAACTGTGAGGTCGCTCAATGATAAATTCACAGAGAATTATCAGCCCGCTGCAGCTCCCCTCACAGTTTTTCAGTTTCCGTTCAGCTCACAGTTTTAATGTGTGATAATTTAGCAGCTAAAGAGCCAGATATTTCCCTTAAGAACCGTTGGAGGCCAAAACAGAGCTTTAAAGAGAGTGACTTACATTTGTAGTGTTTCTCCGTACCTGTTGGCTGTGTGAATAAGCAACAGTATGCTAAGATGTTTGCCGTGTTATGGATAATAATATGTCGGTTCTGTGTTTACAGCTTGTTGCATTTTACCTCGAAGTGCCCAATATGTCAATTATTGCAAGTGCATTGATCCTGTGTAATAACATGCATGAGAAAATATACATTTTTTCCCATCTGGCTTGTGATGACTAATTGGACGTTAGTCACTCGTACACAGCATCTGTCATTAGCTGTTGTACTGAACAAAACACGGATCAAATACCATATGTGTAGCTTTGCGTGCATGATTAATGTATTACACACAGATGTGTTTTAAACATTCAGAAATAGAACAACCTGCCAACCATTAAGTCTCCTCATTTGTTTCAAATTTGCTTTCAAAAAAGCAGTTGCTACTGACAAACTCTGATATAAGCGAGGTATGGATGCCACGAGGAACTCAAACAAAGAGATCCATTTCAGCTTTTCTTTGTGTAAATGTGAGGATTAGTTTGGGAGGAGAAAGTTAGGCTGTAGAGAGAACAATGAAATCAATAAAACACAGACTCCTCACAGAAAGAGAGGTAACTCTGCATCGACTACAGGCGGCTCACACACTCAATCAGATTAACTAATGAAGCAATTATCGATCCAGAGTGGGGCTGCCGGTCGGCACAGGACTGGCCATTAAGTGGATCTTCCCCTTCCCTGGCCAGTGCCGAGAATGTCAGGGTCATTGTGTGCGCTGCTTGACACAGTTTACAGAAGCCCAATCTGTGGGAGACTCATCACTCGTCTGCCTTCCAAGAGCGGCTGTGAGGAAGCCGATATCTCCGCAAAACCCGGTGGGGAGCCAAATTAACCTGGGCCATATTAGATGCTCCAACCACGGTGAAATGAAAGAATGAAAAAGAAAATTGACGACCGTAGGGTCACAAATGAGTAGTATCCCATTAAGTCTGTTACCTTTGCTCTATTGTCAATTCTAGTTATCGTTGTTGTTGTGCTCCTTCTGACAGAGCTGAATTTGATTAATTTTATACTTGAAACACACCTATGATAATTAGAGTCGACCTACAGCGGGAGACAGTGTGAGGAATGAAAAAAAGATTTCCTGTCAGCGGCGTCTCCGAGTGTCAAAAATATGTACTTTCATTGCTTGAGTCCATAGCAACGGAAGGTTGTTTGTTTCCAGGCTCATAGCAGGCGCCGTGTCACAAGATGTCTCACACGATGTCAAAATAGGAATGCTCATTCTTTCATTAAATAAAAGACGGCAGGCGCTGGTACAGTTTCTCACTGTGACATGATATATTGTAATTTATTATTCTGTGTGTAATCTCTTTCTCCAGTCATGGGGACTGACTGAAAACGCTCTCTTGTGAATACAAAATCAACCTGAGCTTCAGCTGCTTTCATTCCAGTAGAAAGCCAAAGCATATCATGTCGTTGTAGCACAACCAGCTCACAAGATTATCACAGATTATTTTGGTTATCTACATTTTGTCTTTATATGTTGTCTTTTTTTCTTTTCTATGAATGTTTTTTTCAATATTTGATCTTTGACCCGCTGAAATCCCAATTCTGACTGAGGTGGTATTGTTTAGTCATTGAACACCATGCTTCCAGGTTTGGTCATCAGGCGTTCTCACTCACTTTCACCCACTAAGGAAAAAAGCAAATTCTTCTTTTTTTTCTCTCAGCGCACTGAGGCGGGAAAAATATTGCTTTGCGGTTAACTTCTAATCAAATTGCATTAGGTTTTCACAGCCTGTGCCCTCACTCCATTTTCACAAGCCATCACAGACCAACATGCATTTCACACCCAGGGAGGGGAATACTTACTTCTTTAGCCAAAAAGCTCGACACATACTGTGCACATATGCAGACACACATTTCTTGATCAGACAAGCATGATCATGCAGTTACAGCGCCAGTGGTAAATCATTTTATTTCCAGCAAGTGTGGTTTTAATGACATTTTACATGTTCTGATGTTATTTTTATCAACTTCTGAAATGGACTCGCTGAAGTTGTCACTATTATACCGGTGTAAGAGCATGGTACTGCACAAACCCACCCCCACAATCTATTTTTCATTACACAGGAAACATGACTTGGAGCCACAACATACTTTGTAACTAAATAGAGACCCGGAAGTGAAAACAAATAAAAGCTCTCTCAGTACCAAAGCATTCACATTAATTACATTATCACAGTAATTACATAGATCGTAATAATTGTGGCGTAGCTCTTGAAAATGCTCTTTGAAATAAGTGAAACGTAAGGATGCATGAGCAAGGACTTTAATAATAATTGAATAAGGATCTAATTATAACTACCCTTGGACCCACATCCTATAGGTTGTTTCATCATGAATCTTCTGACTTCTGCCTCCGAGGCACAAAGTGATGCGATGCTCTGTCATTTCTCAGTTTGAAACAGGTCTAAGGTTGGGTATGATTGAACGTATACCTCAGTATGCATGTTCCTGTCAGTGCATTTGAGAGTGCAAGATGGAGTCAGCCGAGGTGGAAAGTAACAAGTATTCAAGAACTGTGCTTAAGTACAATTTTGAGATTCTGGCACTTTCCATCTTGGGATCTAGTTTTACTTCATCTGAGATGGATATAATTCCTCCATGGAACGCCCTTCTCAATCCAAACCACTCAGGAAATACGAGTGGCCACTCCACTGTAGCCGCTCTGTTATCTGTGACAGAAGCCCTAGGGCCGCTGGAGCTGCAGCTCACGCCTCAGTTTTTGATCATGCCAGTCCTATCGGCATCCTTTGATACGATGAATCTGTACTGTCCGATATGGCCATCTCAGGCAGGGGGCTTTCTTGGTCTGAATCTTATCTCACCGGATGCTACTGCAATGTTTCATGGCAAGGACAAACATCCCTATCCCATCCCCAGGGCTGAGTGGGGGTGGCCCTTCTCATTGCAATTTGAACTATTCCGTTGGGTCAAATTACCCATTTGCATGGCATTTCATTTGACTCCTGGATGACTTACACCCAACCTGTTATTCACCTTGCATGACCCGACAGTCTTGATAAGAATCTCTGCTTGTTCTTCAGATGTATTTTCCATCCTATAGGTCGAGAGGTGGTGGACTAGTGGCAGAAACTTGGACTATGGGCAGAAAAAGGTCTCTGGTTCGTCTCTGGTTCGACTCCACGGAGAAACAACAAAAAGACGAACCTGGATTGATCTGTCCAAAAATCCAAGAGGATTCTCCCTACCCTGTCTAGTGCACCTGAGCAAGGCACCTTACTCCCCCTGCTCCCCAAGCTGCTCACTGCTCTGTGTGTCCTACACAAGATGGGTTAAAAGCAGAGGTTGTGCATGTCTGTGCATATGTTTGGGACAAATAAATGTATCTTAATCGAATAAACCTGAGTGTGATGTTTGATGACCAAATATGAATCTCTGGCCACAGTCGGGCCTCTTTGCACTATACGTCTTAGGAAAAAATCAGGCATTACCTGACTGATTATGATGAGCTCTTGGTAAATGCCATATCTGGCCTTGACTACTGCATTGTCCTTCGTTGTGCAGAGTGAAGCCATTACAGAGGATCAGCCTAAAGGGACATGAACACAGTCAACCAGTCCAAACTGCTCTTGTTTGTGGTTCCACGAGCTCCCAAACAGACTAAGAGCAGGGCTGGTCCCTCTCTATCTCCAAGAAACCGTTGAAGATTTATCTCATCTGAAAGCATCTCTTCTCCTAACACCCTAACATGACCAACTAGCACTAGCTGTAGACTTTGAAAACACTTCTTCACCTTCTCTCCTACACATTTTCTTGCTGAACACTTCAAGGTCTCCTACTGTGGTTCAGCTTTAGTGTTGAACTGTCCTTCAGTTGTAAGTCACAAAGGATAAAAGCATCTGCAGAATGTGTAAAAGTAATTTAAATGTGTAGTACTGTGTTTGCTATATAATCAAGTTCCTTTCAGATGACTGATTGCTGTAATAAGCTCATAAAATGTCACTTTTCTCAATTAAAAAGATATGAAAAATTGAAATGTCAAATCTTCAATGAAATCAATTTGTCCGATATGAAGAAATAAACATTTCAAAATTTCACAACAGTTTTTCTGTTTTGAGAGGTGTGTGTGCATGTGTGTGCATGTGTGTGCATGTAGTGTGTGTTAGTGGGGGTTTTTGGGGTGTTGGTGGTGAGAGAGAAGAGTGGAGGGTGGGGGGTGGGAGAGAGAGAGAGGACGGAGAGGAGTAGGAGGGGGGGGTCAAGAGAGAGAGAGGGAGAGAGAGAGAGAGAGAGAGAGAGAGAGAGAGAGAGAGAGAGAGAGAGAGAAAGGAAGGAGGGGAGTAGGAGGGGGGGTCAAGAGAGAGAGAGAGAGAGAGAGGACGGAGGGGAGTAGGGGCGGGGGTCAAGAGAGAGAGAGAGAGAAAGGACGGAGGGGAGTAGGAGGGGGGGGTCAAGAGAGAGAGAGAGAGAGAGAGGACGGAGGGGAGTAGGAGATGGGGGTCAAGAGAGAGAGAGAGAGAGAGAGAGAGAGAGAGAGAGAGGACGGAGGGGAGTAGGAGATGGGGGTCAAGAGAGAGAGAGAGAGAGAGAGAGAGAGAGAGAGAGAGAGAGAGAGAGAGAGAGAGAGAGAGAGAGAGAGAGAGAGAGAGAGAGAGAGAGAGAGAGAGAGAGAGAGAAGAGAGAGAGAGAGAGAGAGAGAGAGAGGACGGAGGGGAGTAGGAGGGGGGGGTCAAGAGAGAGAGAGAGAGTAGTAAGGGGGGGCGAGTTGTGTGCCGGGTTTAAAGAAAATGGGCGGGATAGGAGGTTCCTGTGTGTGTGTGTGTGTGTGTGCAGGAAGGGGGGGGCGGAGCTGCAGACACCCCCCCCTCCCTCCTCCCTCCCTCCCTCCCTCCTCTCTCTCTCTCTCTCTGTCTCTCTCCCTCTACCTGTTTCACCAGAATTGACTCGAGCGCCAGTTTGCAAGCACGTGTCACGTTGAGAGAAAAACGACTTGAATCTTTTTTTCTTCTTCTTTCCCTCGCCTGGACTCGACTTCCATCCCTCCTTCTCCACCTTCTCCTCCTCCAGCAGAGAGAGAAAGAAAGAGAGAAAGTCCCGGCAGGTGACCACCAGCGAACCTTTCCGGCAGCCCGAGCACCAGGACCTGAGACTCTTCTTCTTCCTCTTCTCCGGCAGGATGATGCACTTGTTGTCCGCGAGCCTCCTCTTCATCACCGCGCTGCTCCACCGAGGTAAGACCCCCACCCCGTGTCCAGCCTCCGGTCGTCCCCCCCCCCCCCCCCCGGCCCTTGGAGCTCCGGAAGCTCCGGTACCCGTGGTGGTGGGGGGGAAGTCCCATCTGTCGTGTGCAGGTGCCTCCATAAAAAGTGTAGCCGGCTCCTCGCTGCTCATTTTTAAAAAACTTATAAGTTAGTGAGCTGAGATATAGTTTCTACTGTTGCTCATATCGTGTGGGTTTATTTTAAATGTGTGTTTTTTTTTTTATGTGGCTGAATCACATGAGTAGAAATAGAATAGAAGTGTCCCTCCCTTTCCTTACCCCCCCCCACACACACACGCACAAAACCATCTGTGCACGTTAGCTTTCTCCTCTTATAAACGATTTATTACGCATTGCTCACTTTCTTTCTTGTGTTAAATGATCAAAATCATCTAAATTGAGTAATAATTCAAAAAAAGAAAATCCTCTTAAATCAATCAATCAATCAATCAATCAAGTTTTATTTGTATAGCCCACATTCACAAATCACAATTCGTCTCATAGGGCTTGGTGTGACATCCTCTGTCCTTAACCCTCAACAAGAGTAAGGAAAAGCTACTAAAAACCTTAAAGAGAACAACATGCTTCTTATGAGTCCACCAAACCTCCAAATGGGTTTTATTAATCCATATAATGTGATCAATTCTTGCTCACACCTTTAAAAAAGTGACTTTTCTGTGTATAAACTGCTTATATGAGAGACATCAGATTGGGTCCATTGTGCTACCCCCCCCCCCCTCCCTCCCTCCTCCCAACCTTTCTCTTTTTTTTTACCCCCCCACAAGATGGGAGAGGCAGTGAGGCATCATCACCCATCCTCACATGCGCTCATGCCATGATGTCATCGTGATGCCCCCTCATTTTGTATGTGCCCCCCCCACCCCCCCTGTTAACGCAGGCTGTGGAGCAGAATGATGCTGCTGTGCACATCCTGTCTGATTTATTGTAATTATGGGCTGCCTGTTGGGTGGGGAAAGCGCTCCTGACAGGCTCCCTCTTGTAATTACACATTGGATGGGAGTCATGGTTTTTTGATGTGGCCAGTTTGTAATGGTTTCGTAGAAGTGAATGCCTCCAAGTCCCAGCAGAGACCTGTGGTTCCCTTCGCTATGATGTGCACAGCAACTTGGCATTAAGCAGTGATTTAAAAATACACTTTGAAAAACAGACGGTGGCTGTCTGAAGAAGTTGAAACAAGAGCAAAGGAGGCTCTTTTTTTGGAGTTCTTAAGTCCGCTCTTTGTATTTAATGCAGACTAGACTCGGGTCTTTCTGTGGTTTTCCTTTTTGTCTGCTCCCCCTCAGGCCAACAGGTACCAGCGCCATGTGCTCACATCACTCAGCCAGGCCATTAAGCAAAGCTGCAACGGAGCTCCCGAGCACTCCCTTGGAAAAGGAAGGGGCGGAGAGGTTGATCCCACTGTACTCCCTTCCACCATGTCACACTACGGTGGCGCCTGTTGTTGTAAATTAACCCCGTGCAGCACCTCTCAGTCAGGCGCAGGTGGTTTGTTTGCGAGGAAACGAACGGGCCCTTTTAAGGTGCTTTTTCACCGCTGTGCTGCTGCAGTGCCGTGTGCTTGAGAGCAGGGGAGAGGGCAGTGAGTTGGTGGTGAGGGTCAGAGTTTATGGTTTGCCCACACTGCTGTTTGTTTAGCCGACATGCTGCCTGGGGTAATGGTCGAAACGTGTGCTCACAACAGATGGTCAGACAAAGATCTACGAGAGGCGAACCCTGCGAAGTTGTTTTTGAGTTCCCAGAAAACACGGATATTCCTCGTTCTTTGCCAAATCTTCTAAATATGGAGAAAAAAAAATCGTACTGAAGGCTTTTTATTGAGTTTTCAGATTTGCAATAAAAAACTGCATCGATAGTCGTAATAAAAACAGGCCTGTGTTTATTATATCTGAACAGATGAAAAAGCAACAGCCCCAGGGGTTTCCAGTGTTAAAGGCTGAGCCGCCCGGCCACAACCAGAGAGAGAACAGAGAAACAGAGGAAACTAGTCTTAGAACAAACAGTCTGGAAAAAAGATGCGTCTGTTTTTTTGTTCACTCCCTTGTCTCCACCCTTCCCCCACCACCACCACCACCACCCACACCACCCACACACCGCCCCTCCTGAACAGACTCGCGGCGCTCGGTGTCCCAGCTGGTATTACTTGTCAAGCAAGTGGGGCTCTCCCTTTTGCTAATGGGCTAATCTCCCCCGCATGGGTCACCCAATTTCACCTGAGAGACATTCACCCTCCCTTCTATCATCTTAAACTAGGTTACGTCCAGACCTGCCTCATTAATGCTGTGCGGCTAATGCACAGGAACAAGAAGGAGCCGCTGTAATTGTATGTTATGGTGATATTTAAGATTTTGTACCGCTGTGTATTTGAGTGCCGGTGCGTGTCCAGTCTCGCTTAAAGCAGGTTTTTCCTCTTGATGTTTTAAAGACTGCTTTCGGTTCTCACCTCTTTGAAGAGACATTTCTTTGTGACTTGCACAGTATTGTATCCCTTCATGCAAAATTCAGGTGCAGCCACGAGAAGTATGGCAACTCAACTGAAACGTGGCTTTGAATGAAAATGCTGCATCTGTACATAAGTTGGTGCTTTGATACTTTCCCTCAGCTCGTGTGTCAGTTCATCAAATTTTAGAAAAACGGCTAGTTCGCGAACTGCCGAACGCAGTGGATTTTTTTTTGAGTACGAGGATGAAAACACGAGGAAAGAGGAGAAGCTGCAGTCTTTAAATAATTAAGTTCAACCTCAAAACATATGTTATCTGACTGACAAGGTCTGAAACTGACGAAATGAACAAACCATGTACTAATCCACATAGCCCCCCCCCCCCTCGCCTTTTACAACAGGAATGCCTAGAATGGCCTCAAAGGTGACATCTATGTGTGTCATTATCCTACTGGATGCTCAGCCCGAATTTGGCAGATCATAAAATCTCTGAAAAGGCTCCCTCGGTCCTTTGCGTTGAGCGAAACTATATGAAGTGCTTTCTTCTCTAGTATTACACAGATTGTTTCCTTGTGTGTGTGAGAGAAACGACCTCGGTATTGGGCAGAAAGAGAGACAGATGCCATCACTCAACCAGGAATCACATAGCGAGAGGGATGTAAGAAAGAAGCAGATGTTGGGCAAGGAGGATTAAGTTTGCATGTGCTCGTTTATGTGCATTATCGGCTCCCAGGGCCTCGATTGGAATAACAAGTGAGCGGTAATGTGAGCAGACGGGCCGAGGTGCTGCTGATTGAACGGGAGAGAGGGGGACACTTGTGCCGGCTCCTTGGGCAAAGCGGGCCGCTCAGGCAGCCGAGTTTGTACTGTAAATTAAGGCAGCATTAGGGTGGGGTAGCCCAGTGTCACTTCCCATCAGGGGGTGCAGAATTCCTCCCAGTGCCCCTGGAAGCAGCAGCACTTTAAAGCCTAGATGTCAGCTTCAAGTTTAATTAACTGCTAACATTATTAATATAGCTGTAAATTACAACTAAGGGGAAATAGAGAGATGGAAATTTGTGGGTGATGTTAAGCCGGGATAAATAAATAACCTTGAGTGATGATGAAATTAAAACATGGCCATTACATAATCTGTTTTGCAGTACAAAACGAGAAAAGATAGCGTCTAGTGCAAATCTAGCATTCGGGTGATTTCATACAAGAGTCGATCAGTAACCTGCTTCCCATCTTTACAGTTTCTAGAAAAGACAGCAGGCCAATGCATCAGCTTGTCCCCAGAGACATGATGCTTATAACATATGCATATTTATACCATATGGTATGGTGCCTGAAATACAGTAGACCTAAAATTAAATGTAGATTAATCAGTCGTTTGACAATATGCAAATAAGGAGCCAGCAGCACTTTTCCATTAGACTCTAATTCTGATCAGTAACTCGGTTTAATATAGATATGCATTACTGGTTTCTTTCTTCTTTTGTTTGCCCTGCACCCATCTCACAGTGGGCTCCCCATCCACCCACCCACTACCCCCCCCCCCCCCCCTACATACTCTCCCAGTTTCTCTCCACCCCCGGCAGATCTCTGAACAGGTGGAGGAGTGTTGTTTTTTAGGGCCGTGCGGGGGGCAAGTGTCTCTTTATGGCTCCTGTTTGTTAGTGCAGTTGTTGTAAGAAAAGCTGTGTGTTCCCATCATTCACGTTCAGCTAAGTGATCTTACCTTAACATTTGATTAAAACTTTAAGAGGTTTGTTTTTGTTGTAAAGCACTTAAGCAGTATCTTCCAATGAACTCGCCAATGAACCGAACTCCTTCAATCTAAACTACCTTTAGATTGAATGCAGTGGGACAGCAGTGAAGAAATATGAGCCACCACAGGAACATGCTGAGTTTCCTCGGAGCAATTCCTGTACTGCTGGCTCACTGAGTGGGGAGATGTATGAGTGGCTTCACCTTCAGAAAATGAAAGGACCTGTATGGCAATAGTAATCACTCTCGGGCAATGACTCAATGGGAAAAAGGCTCTTTTGTTAGCCTTCGACGGTTTTACACCCCGAATTATCAGTAACACAGCAGCAAGTGAATCTTAATTACACTTTGGTGATTGGCTTTATCCTAGTTTTGAACCCAGAGTGTGAGGTATATTCAGTTGTTACAATCTCTGCTAAAACTAACCCTTCAGCTGTCCATTTAGTTTTTGTTTAATTTGCCCTGCAGGTTGAATTCAGCACTTTAATGACTTCTGGTGCATGCTGTTTTGCAGTTTATTTAGACTGAGGTGAGACCATTTTGAGCAGAGGTAGGCTTTACACGGTGTTACCAAACATCTCCCTCTCCTGTTTCTCACTTTCCTCATTTTGCACAGAGGTTGCTCGCTCCGCTGTGCAAAATAATGGTTTATTTGTTATCCAAAGGGGAGGGACCAGAGCGCTATTGTTTCAGCCATAAAGAAAGGCTTAACAACAGGAGAGAGAGATGACTGTGCTATGCAGTCGTGCTTCTTTCTTTATGCAGGAATACCCCCATTGAAATGCATGAAGGTTTCCTTGGTTTTGGTGAAAGACCAACGGCACTCTCAGATTGGTCAGCCCTTGTCTCAGGGACAAAAAGTGAGGTTGTTTCTGTCTTTTGTCATTGACGCAGCCCCCGGCTTTCACTGCTCTCCTGCGGACTCCCGCCGACTACATTGTGAGGCCGGCTCCTTTTAAACAAATGAATGTATGATAGTGACTTCTTGCTCCTGCTCCTCTCTTTGTCATTAATATGGAACAGCACACGCCCCTCGGAGGGGGCACGGAGGAGCTGCTGCCGGTCCCCTCACTTCACATGAGCAACTGGAGTGTTGGTGGGGGGGTTGTGTTTGGGGAGGGCCTCGCTCCTCCATATGAAAAGCCCGTGGCCACACACATATTTAACAAGGCCCGGATCTTTGTTCAAATCCTCCATTAGAGTCATTGCTCTGTTTTAATGAATTCTCCCCCGTTAACTGTGATGGTAATCATTTCTCCCCAGAGAATATTTAAGGAAAAAGCGTGAAGGGGTTACATGTGTATGGAAATCCATTGGTGCTTATGTGCCCTTTGTCTTTGTTAGTTACATTTAAGTAACTTCTTTTTGTCATTATAATGTATCTCAAGGACAAAGCAGGAACACGGTTCACACCGCTGACAGCTGAGTGTCTCCGCATGGGAGCAGCAGCACCAGCAGGGGCTCCATCTGACCCTTATAGAGGGTCAGCAGTGAACCTCTGATATTTATGCCTTCACTCCCATAAAGTCATTATTTCTGCGCATTTATGAGAGTCAAGTGGCGAGACAGGAGGTGGCTATTGTATTAAACCTTTGTATTGACTTTGTCGGAGGCTCATGGTTGTCGGCCGGGTTGACACAGCTTTTGTGCAAAAAGGGTGAACATTCATTTCCAGCCTCCGGCCAACTAACAAACATGACACGGAGTTTTGTATTTCCCGGTCGTCTCTGAATCAACCTCTGTTGCTTCCGAATGTCTCACAATACTGAGAAGATGCTCTATTCATTTGGCGATTTTTCACTCATGAACCGAAGCGCCGCTCCCTGTTATGTCTTGTGTTGGGAAATCAACAGAATGGTGCTGTGTCTCCGTTTGACCTCATCTTTCACATTCTTGCCATTTTTAAAGTTGTTTCCTTTGTGTTGTGCCGATGTCCACGATCCCTCCTTCATGGGCTGCAGCAGCCGGCTGCAGTGCCTCGGGCTATCTTTGATTACATGCTGCTTTGGCTGAACTTGCACAAGACAGTAGTTCTCATTCACGGAGACTCTCTTTTCACAGGGGAAACCAAGAGTATATTTCTGATTGGAATTAACCGCCTGTCAGTCAGTTACTGTCTAAATAAGAAACAGGATTGAAGTGTCCATGGTGGTCCTCCTGTCTCTTAAGGTCATCTATGCTCTCGGGACTACCCATTAACTTTTCCAGACGTCTAAAACACGCTCCTGGAAAAACTACTGTAGATCTAATCTTTAAATAACAACAGGTATTTATTTTCTTACCACGTGAGTTATATTCTTTATTTACTTGATTTCAAACTACTCTTTTAATTAGATTCCTAATCAGGGGTTCATCTAAAGTTGCAAGTACGTGGAGAGACTGTGGAGCAGCCCAACTCATTTGAAAAAAAGGCAGAAATGATTATTTAACATCTTAACAAATGTGTGCTGAGGAGGAAAATAATTATTCAGATCGTATAACAAATTGGTTTGATGCTGCTCTGGGTGACTTCATGAATTGAATTTATTTATATATTTATAAAGAACCAGTAAGTTAATAGCTACAACAACAGGCAGATGACACAGCACACACCTCCCACTAACCTGAGTCAGGTTTAACACCCCCCTGTCATGTGATAAAGCTACTGAAGGATAAATGGCAGGGCTGGGAGATGAGGCAATAAACTATATCAAGACAAAACATTTAATATATGCAGATATTGGTAACTAGCACAGTAAATGTAACAATATCATCATATTTTTAGTTTAAAGAATATTTTTTTGCTCCAGAGTGATGGTTGTGGTTTTATACTGTTGCTGTTGATAAAAATTGTATTGATACGTTTTGATTGTCCAGCCTTAATAAGTGGTTTACATAGTGAGAGAGGATATATACTTAAAACAATAAACATGTGATACAGCTAAAAGTGAATAGTTAAAATGAATGAATTAAAGGGGATAGATAGACATTTGAAATAATTCTAAAAGCCAACATTTGAAATAGTTAATGAAATATTAGATATAAGGTTGTTTTTTTTTAACTTAAGTTTTTATTAAACTTTTCTTAGGCATGGTACATGGCAAATTAAACATGTTTCTTTATACAGGAACAAGTAGTATATGGTTGAGAATTGACTCTAATAAAGATATAAGGTTTTTTCATCAAACATGTAAAAAGTGTGAGTACTCTCTCTACTTTCTTGCTTAACACAAACATTCTCCTCTCTAGTTTCATAAATCAATATCCCTCACTCCACTTTGAAAGCCAAAGACACTTTCAAGCCCCCGGTCCTTAGACGGGTAAGATCTCCATCCTGACCTCAGAGCATCTTCCTCATAATGTGCAGCTTCATGGAAAAAAGTTTTTTAAAAAACATGATTAATTTAGAAGACATGTTATCCTCACTACAGATTAAACTGTTACTCAAATCTGTTGAGTTGTGAGCTGAACTTCACCAGCAGCAGCTGCACTGTTTCCTCAGAATCCACCTCAGTACTTATTCAAAGAAGCCAAGCGGTGGCTGTTGGCATGGCGATTACTGCCGCTAGCAACAATGCTCTGGCTAATGCATGGCTTGTGGATGTGTTAGATGTCTCATGATAAGGCGCTCTGCTTGGCTGTTAAGTATTCCGCTGTTCCTCTGCCAGACTTCACGACGAGGGTGAAAAGATGCTTGTCTGGTAATTGGATGCAATACTTAATTTTCTAATGGAACGTCTCAGGTCAAGTAGCGCGGGGAGTTTTGTAGGTATTACACATCCCATTGATGCAATTTAAATAACGACTTTTGTTCCGGCTTATCCTCTTAGTGCAAATAGTATGCCTTTTAGTTTTTTTTTACTCCGGCTCCACTGCAGTGCGGTCACATAATGAAAATAGTAAACTCCCAGGCTGCCTGTCTACCTGATGCCCTTGTCACATCAAACTGTCTGCTCTATAGAGCGAGGACATTATAAAATGAACTTTGCGGTGTTTAATTTTGAGCTATGAAGATGCCATAACCCATTATGGTACCGTTCATTTTCCCTTTACGCAAGTATTAGATACGGAGGAGATGACACATCATTTCCTCATATAATGATTATGATTTCATTTGAATGCGCAGGGTCAAGCAGCAAAAAATGTGACAGTGAAAAATGAGCAGTCATTTCCTCTCGTGAGTGTGAAGGCGGGGACTTTCAGGGTAAAGCCACCTGGATGTTTTGACTCTCTTTCTCAGGAAATCTTAGGATTACCTGACTCATTGTGGAGGGCTTGTCACAGCACGCTTATCTAAACACACAAACACACCAAACTAAGACAAGATCACAGTTTGCCACGATGAGGATATTTGTTCAGACTATAATGTCTCCCTGAGCGTTTTTTCTAATAATTAGACAACTTTGTTACCTTCCCGCTCAGGGTGGTATTTCTTTTGATATCGTGCTTGGATGAACATATTTCCTATTGCTCTCAGGAATGTTTTGTGTTTTTCTCATCTCAGGTCATTATATCTTTATGCAAGTTCTTCATATAAAAAAGACTGGGAACACTGAATGCAGGTGAGGAATTAGTTCTTTAGAGGTTATTCTTCCCTCTCTGGCTCTGTTTGCAGTCAGCATGTTTGTGAGCTTTTAATGAACCATAAAACAAGACAACGGATTTTTTACAGACTGAAACCTTAAATGAGCATATGGCAAACGGCATATTCAGATTGTACCCAGATTGATCTGAGAAAGTCTGGACAGTGAAAAACCACAAGAAATGCAATTTCTTACAAATCAGAACCAAACCACATTGGAAGTGCTTTGAAACATGATTCCACTTCTGACACATCTGATTCTCTGCAGATGCCTCTCAGTCCAGATGCTCTGGCTGTTTGGATTTCAAAGTGTCTTTTGATGCACTGACAACGAGACTCGGGTCAAATCCAGTTTGACAGTAGCTACTTAAGAAACCGTCTATACAGCAAATCATACAGATATCTTGGTGATATCTGGGCACACAAATCCAGTCTAATCACAGATCGCAGTGTGGACGGTCCTCAGCATCTGTTCTGAGAAACAAATCTGACAAAAGCCTTAAGGCTCTATTTTTACATATGGAAAGAGGTACGTCCGTTTCAGACGATGTAACCATCACTGGCTGCCCACACATTTCTGAGTAACTCTTGATAATGGACTTCTTAAGAAAGATGCAGAATCAGGCAGGTTTTAAGTCTTGTCCTCGTGCCGAGGCAAAGTAACGTTAGCCTCTCTCCTCCAAAAGTTCTGCCATTTTTGAAACTTCTTCCTCGTGTCCTATGGTCATCTCTCACTTGAGCTATTGGCTACACTGCCCCCCTCGATTTTGGAGGTACTGCTCCATCTTGTCCATTTTTAGACAAAATGCAGATTTACGGAATGAAATGCTAACATGCTGCTGTTAAGAAGGTGCTCATGTTATTGAGTCTAACTTCAAAGCTTCCTTAAATATAGAACTGTTAGTATAGCATACGGAGCTTCCACCCACACTGCTTCCTGTTTCAGACCTTTCAACATAAGAGTATGCTGCAATATATTTGAAAGTCATCATGAAAGCATCAAATCTTAGGGCAATACTGTAGTTGCAAGGATGTTTCACTCTGGACCAAAGTATCCGCATCTGTAAGCACCCTGGGAACTTGGCCAAAACTTTATTCACATTGCATATTTACAGGTACAATTTCCAATATATGTATTTTTTACATTTTATTTTTGCAGCAGAGGTACTCCAAATCATCAGTGGTGTTTTGTCCTATTGCAATTTATAGCTTTCACCCTCAGGCCCCTGTGTTCCTCTTGTCTGGCCCGGCAGTAGAAGCAGCTCGTCGCTCCAAAAAACTGCGAACACCACACTGACTCATTCTGCTCGAAGCGGGAAAGTATGTGCAGAACATTCCTATGGAGAATTTTACTCCTGAGCTCTTGAGGCCACATTGTAGATATGCTGTAGATATATTTCTGTGGTGGAGGAGGAGGCTCTGGTGCATTTTTACTTATTGACAGGTTTCTGTGTGAAATGTGGTGTTTTCTCAGCTGCTCACTGTCAGGTATATCTGCAGGGCTTCTCCTACTCGTGTTATGCATGTACCACACATGACAAGAAGCAGAGAGAGGGGGGGGTTAGAGATCTGCAGCACAGTGGTGGATGGTTAAAAGCACTTAGCCTGATGTATGGCTTCTCCTCATGCCATGATGGAAGAAAGGAAAATGTAATAGCCACTACTAATGAAATTATTGTGCCTTATTGGACGTGTGCATCCAAGATGACAGTGACATATGCCAAATTACATAAAGAGAGAAGGGTTATCTCATCCTACGAAACAAAAAGGCCTAATAAAAGAGTCGAATGGGTTTATCGTGGCAGTTTTATTTGCCATGTGTCTTTGAGAAAGGGGGCTGAGGGGGGCGGGGGATGAAACCATTAGTGACCTTGCTTTGGCAAAAGATAAAATGTCTTTTGTTTATGCTCACTTCACATTAGCAAATTCCTGCCATTTTATAGAGTACACAGATTCATCATCCTCAGTAACCAGCCTGGCACCGTTCGGTGGAGTTCACACCAGTTTTCAGACAAATCATGTTCCAAGTCTGAAAGTTGTGTGAGGACTCAGCTGGTGTGACAGTGCATGTTAATGTCCAGCCGTTCACAGCACTCCATCAAAGCAGACTCTGGTCTACGGGTATTATATGTAAAACCACACAGATTTGATGTTCAAGCAGGTACCTAATCCTTTGTGTGTATTATCTGCATTCCTCGTATTCCTCCCGCCGCTCTCTGCTATGCTCAGCCGGCCGAGGCTTTAGGACCCCCCCAGAGCCAGAACCTGAAGCAGGACACAATTCCAAACCGTCATGCCCTCCTAATACCAACCAGGCTGCTTGGCTTATTGGAATGGGAAGCACTGCCTGCTCTGTTTCTCAGTGAAGGGTTAGAAGGTCAGGTTTGTCATTATTAGTGCACAACAACACACACAACTCTTTGCTCAACTAATGTGGAAGCATCAGCCGCGCTACTGCAATTACCAGAGATGAGAGCTTCACAAGCCGTCATCTGCACAAATGAAATATCTACATTTTCTGTTGTTTACATCCTTCCAAGGCATGTATTATTGACACAGGAAGGTTCTGCTGTGCATTATATTCAGACAATGATGAAACTAATTGCACATATTTCCATTTATCATGCCTCATGCAGCATCTAATGAAGCACTTTAAGATCGATAGGTGGATGCTTTCTTGTTTACCCACATAGCAAATGTGATGGGCCCTGGGCTGATTCATCTCCCTCTTTCTCCACAGCTCTGGTCAGGGCTAGCTGTGTTGTGTGGGTCTGTTACCAGCTCTGCTGTGTGCGGACAAGGATCCGTTTACCTGGAACAGGGTGTGTTGTGACAGCAGGTTTGATTGGTATCCTCAGGCACCAACGGCAACTCTAATATGGCCAAACAGATAATATAATGGTAAACACACACTGCTCCCCCAGGACCAATGGGCCTCAAACGTTCAAAGGATTTCGTATTGAGGCAGTTTGGAGCGGGGGGCCGAGGTTGGGCGGAGCCGCTTTTACAGGAGACAGCTCCTGTGGTGCAAACAGCCAGTCGAACACATAGACTCACTGGGAGATAGACACTCAGGTACTAGAACAAGAAGCTGAATGCAATTGAGTAAATAGTGGAATCTGTATCTGCCAGCTCGGTCAATATTTCAAAAACAGAAAATTAATCAAATTCACCAAATGTCTACCAGTAGGAGGATGCTTTTAGTCTGATGGTGTTCTGGACCTTTCCACCTTGACCCTGCTGCAGGGCTCTCTCTGTTCTCATAAATATAAAAGAATACACTCAGCGTAAGGGTTTGTCATGCATCTTGGCTGCAACTAACAATTATTTCCATCTCTGATTCAACTGTCATATTTCTGTCAGAAAAAGAGTGGGAGATGCCCATCACATGTTCCCCAGAGCATGCGCCTGCTGCATCTGGAAAACAGTCCAGAACCTTAAAGATATTCAATTTGCAATGATGTAAAACAGAAAAAAACGTTTAGCAGACATTTCTTCTTGATAAATGAATTCACTAATCAATAGAGAGCTGTAGCGATTAGCCAATTAATCGATCGGTGGAAAGTGAATCACTGACAGCTTTGGTAATCGATACAAGATTTCTGTATTTCTAAAGCACAAATGTCAACCAGTCTATTTACAGCTTCTTGTGGGGACTTGGTTCTTTTCTCTCTTTTTTTTTTATATCACCGTAAAATAGAAATTTAGGGCCCGTCTTGGCAGGCACACATCACCCAGCTCTCTGAGGAGTTGTGATGGCGCTATTTCACTATTTCCTGACATTTCACAGACCAGATAAAAATAAGTCATTCGATGACTCAGAAATGAAAAGAATCCTGAGATGCAGCCCTGATGTTGTGTAGGAGTGAGCAATGAATGTTGGTTTGACCTCAACAAATGATAAGTTTCATTACAAAATAAGGTTTTAATTGAAAAAAGATCCTTTTAACAATGAAGCAATTCATTATTGTTGTCAAGACAGTGTCAGTAGTTCAAGGTTACATATTTGAATGGTTTGCTTCATCTGACTAACAGCCCAGAGATCTCCCATGTATAGTTATATAAACCGTGTATAGTTATATAAACCAGACCAACATTACGCTTAAGATGGAAGCAGTATCATGATGGACATTTTCAGTTAAGTGAATTAGTTGTTAAAATGGTTTATCATTTCCGGAGCCTGTCCAATTCATTGCTTGGCCCCCAAAAAATCTGATGTAATCAGCCTTTCCCTGACATATTGGTGTCGGCTTTCAAATTCATGGTTTAAGATACAATACGGAACAATTCTTTATTAAAATGTCCCAAAACAACCAGACCTATATTCAATACTTTGTTGAATTGTGTACACACATTATTCAAAATGTCTCCAACAATGCTGAACCTCTGACAAAATCCCCAGAGACATTTAATTTTGTCGCCTTTCAATTTCGTCTCCACTTCGGGTTAAGTGTCGTATGACAGAGGACACACTGTTAGCCAGTTAGCCAGTCAGTAGATTTTCCTTCCACTGGTCTTATTGTCACTTGTAATGGATATCTATGATTCGTCGCCATTTCCTGCTTAACCTGAATAAAAATTAACACATGATCTCATCCGTGAGTGGGATTTCTGCGTCAGGTAGATTTTCATATGCAAAGGTGGTGAAGACAACAACTCCCAGGATCCCATGCTGCCTCACAACATCCTCAAAATAGATGTTTTGTTGTTGTATTGAGTCACAGAGTTACAAAGTTTCATATTGAACTTTAAAATGTAAAAGAGTCAGTAATAATTCCCAATTTTTTGCCAATATACTGGTATTCGAAAATAGTTTATCCCCCGATATCGGTATCACCATCATCTCCCCGAAGGCCCATATGGGTCCGTCTTGATTATCATTATTGTAGTGACTAATCACTTAATCAATAAATGTTCGCAGTACCAGTCTGTCTCTCTTCCTGTTTCTTCTTCTTGGCAGATGTTAGTGCTGAGGACCTTTTAGGCTAATAATACCACTGATTACAAATGATGTTCAATCTATAATCCAGAGAGCAGACACTTACCCTAAAAGTCGGTGCTGCTCTAGTTGGCCGGGCTGCTCCAGGCAGCTTTATGGCCTGTGTGCAAAAAAACCTGATACCTCCTGTCTGATGTGATACCACTCTGTGAGACCCGGTGAAACGACGAGGTACTTTGATGTCAGCGAGGTTGTTTTGAATGTGTCGGGAATATTTTAAAGCTGCATATTAAGACAGGGTGCTGAACAGGGAGAGGGGGGGGGGGTGAAAACGCTTTAAGAACTTGAAGATTCTCACTCTCTGATTTTTTTTATATCGCTTTAAACACTTCAGTAATTCAAAGAGCACCGTATTAATTAGTAAGAAGCATTACTCAGTGTTAGAGGCTCCGTGGGGTATCACGCCATCTGTCGCACCTCTTTAACCCTTGCACTTATTTTATTGGAGTGTAAACATTTATTTACCTCTCAGTTTGACTGCAGTTTCCCCTTTACATGGTAATTGGGAGTTTACTTGGATGTGCTGAAACCCCAAAAGATCTCGACTCAGACCATGAATTTGAGCTGCAGACGGTGTTTTCAGGACATGTTTTGCCTCCGATGTTCTTTTCCATCACACACCCACGGTGTATATGATGGATTCTTCATGTATTCATGAAAAAAAAAAAAAATCAAAGTCTGCCTTGCCACTTGTCCCTAACAACTGGCAAAGAAAGAACGGAGGAGAAAACATAGTTTTATTTAAGATTCAGCTCAACTTTAGCTCCCATGAATTACTCTTAGAAATGTTCGAGCAGCTGAAAGATTAAAAGCATTAATTTTAAAGCCTGCGCGATTAGAAACAAGAGTTGTTGCACGTGGACGCCGGCTCATCACAAGGCATGAGCGAGCAGGACAAATTCAATAAAGCTCGTAGGATGCTCCAGTTTTAATCAAGTCTGAAGGCTCCTTGGCCTACGAGAGCGTTATCACATTTAAATGACTCTGAAAGAATTAAATGTAAATGAGTGGTTTCCAATCACATTAGCTGAATTAAGGCTTAATTGGCCTCAGCCTTGCCATCCTTTACACAAAAGCTGCATTTACATTTAACTCATAAGCAAGTTTAATAGGAATCCTTTCTTTGGTCCTCTTTGGTATTGAATTGCTTCTTCCTTTCATTGATCAGGTTATATCAGTTATATCAGTTATATCTTTTTTATATATATTAAATGTATGTAGATACAGATCCTCCATCCATTTCTGGGGGTTATTAAACGTGGAAAAGGTTTTGATTGACCTGTTTCAGCACATGTTGACTTTGTTCGAGAGAGCTCTCAGTCAGAATGATGATGTATGATTATTTGCAAATCTCCACTCTAATTAGCACAAGCTTTATCTGCTTGGCAGCGGGATACAAGTAGGCAAAGCCCAGTTTTTCCATTTTAATAGCTGGAAATTATTTGATAATGCTCGCGGGCTGTGTCTATTTTTAGGGAAATTACTTTGAAGGGAGGGAGGGTGAGCGTTGATCCCTTTTGTGATGGGAGTTTTTTTTAATTGTTACCTGAAACACGTTGTTATCGTGACATAGCGGCAAACGTGAAGATCCATCAGCATCCAATCATGTCCGGTACTTATAGGGAATATTAAAAATCTGTTCATTCATAAGCAGGACACTTGAGTGAGGTAATGTCAGCTCTTCTGGTTGGAGACATTAGGCACAGAGCTGCATTAGGATGGGTTAATGGATAAGTGGGAAGTGGTGTGGCCGTGCTTTGTTAATGGGGTAATGCTGCCTTTAATGGCCCACCGTTAATGGAAGCTGTTGTTGGATGTTTAGTGTCAGGGCCGAGAGTTCTCCTATGATTTGGCCCCAAGTCTACCCACAGGCATCTCGCAAACCACCGAGCCCCTTGGGTCGCCTGGCCTGCGCCCCTCAAATACATAATTCACTACATAATGGACATGATTTCTGAGTGCACTTATACGATCTGATCACTCCGGCAGGCTGCTGTCTTAAAAGCAGCGCGTCCCCTCACCCATGCAGCTCATCTGCTGACACAATTTATGACATTTTTAAAGAGGGTTTTACGGACGCTTGTGTGGTTGAGTGTACCGAGGAGAACGTTTCAAAGACTAATGATTATGCCATAGGATCAATTTCTAGAAACCCTTATGGCAAGTCATTTAAAGTGATAATCTCCCTTCTTGTAATGTGCCCTTATTCTTCCCATCTGTCTCACCCGGCAGAGACAAATGCACCAGAATGAGTCTGGGATTCTGCTCGAGGTTTAACACTTCACAACTTTTAATTAATTCAACTTTTAATTGGAGAAGGATCTTGTTAAACATTTGTGAAGTAGTGAGAGCTCAACGGTTCAGCAGGTCGGGGTGTTGAACACAAAACAGCTTCTCAGACAAACTTTGGTTTGGTTTTTTATTGACTCAGGAACTGTTCGGTTACTAGCGTCGTCCTGTAGGGGGTCGGGCTGTTTTAGTGAGCGCCCTCTATTGGATCTATTGGATCGAGAGGCAAACTACACATAAGACCAACGACGGTCTTATGTGTTTCTTCATTCAAACAGGTCAATACAGTTCGAATATTAACTTTTCTCCCCTGTTTGAATCAATGATCGAATTTCAAATATAAAGTGGCAATTTTCCTTAGATATTCTACAGAAAAGTGAGTCTATTTTCCTTCTAAGCCTTGTGGTAACATTTATTCAAACTCTTTTATCTCCAGTAACCGATAACCCCCCACAGATATTAGTTTTCAGAGCTTTGATGAAACTCAGCAGAACACTTTAAGCTAAATCAATGCTGGATTGTCTGCTTTGATTGCACTGTCAGCATCTTTAGAGCAAGACAGTCATTAAAAGCAACTTGAACATCATTTATTAAAAAGCATCCGTCAATGGTCGCCTTTCAAAATCTTATATTGAAGTCCCTCGTTCATCAAAGGGAAAGATGTAAGAGGTCTTTGAATCCGTTGCAGTTTTTCTTGTATTCTGTAAGTCTTTATGGCGCTTATTATCCGGCTTCAAAGCTTGAATGATAGTCAATTAATAATGATGCAGAAATTTGGATTGTTTGGTTCAGAGTGTTCCTGGGTGTGTGAGAAAAACACATCTAATGACGATAAGGTTTTAGAAGTCATAGTAGACGCAGGCCGAGTTCTGCATATTACCTTGTGCAATGGTTCAGTAATGGACAACATGACATCATGTTGAGATATTTCCATTTCAGCCTCTGTGATGATTAATGGAAAGCTTTACTATCTGAAGCATCAGCGGGAAATATCCGTTTTATATATGCCAGTTCCTCGGTTTTGTCCTCAGCTAAACTTTCTTCTGCACAAACAGAAGTGTTTGTTTGCAGTTTATTTCGATTTATATGTTGCAAAATAAAATAAAGAAGCCTCTTCCAACTTTATTGGCAAACATTGTTGTCATGACATTGGCCACGGTCAAAAAAATAAGTTTTGTAGACCTTTTAAGAGTTCCATCAAACATCACACCGTTGTGTATCTTTGTGCAGTCAGCCATTAATTACACAAGTGGCTTAAAAGCAAGCAAAGGCAGAATAAGTATTTTCCTTCTTGAGCCCCCTCCCCTGTCTTTCTTTGTGCTCTCCTCTCAATCCCCGATGAGAGGCGGAAGCAGCAACCTGATCCCCTAGCAGCAGGTCTGCACAAGTTCTGAGGACTTCACAGAACGAGTCGGAAATCAGAGAAAATGGAGCCAGCATTTTCAGTCACAAGGCAACAATGGGGACCCGACAGGTGGGACTGCAGGCAATGCATTAACCCTGTTCCCGCCTGTTGTCGTTTCCGGGTGTCTGTTGACCACACATGATGCGGCAAATGAACATTGTTTTCCTCGCCTGAGGGGGAGAGAACTATCTATATGTCTCTTTAGAAAAAAACTGTTATTTATTTCACACTGGAAGCTGCATTTCACTTCTAGCGAGACGGGAGGGTGAGGCAGGCTGGGCTATTCATTGCTCAGGTACACTGAAGTGTAAAGCTGCACGAATGGCACCGACGAGGGTTGTTTTGCAGAGCCTCGCTCCTTTGTGCCTTTGCATTCTTATATTTTATCAAACCTCTTCCATACACATTAGAGTTCTTGTCCTTAATGACAAACAGGATTAACATGTGTTCCGTGATTGGCTGTTGTGTTTGCCAGGCATGAACGCTATTGTGTGGCGTGGAAGCACAGTGGTCTAAAACGTGTCCCTGCTGCTGGGTCGAAGGAGGGCAGCCATTATGCGTAATAGACTCACACTAATAATATTATGTGTTGGATACTCTGCATAATTCTCTATTTGCTGTTATTCCTCCACCTTAGTGATGCAAAAACTTGTTTTGCCTCAAGGTGATAAGTATACCTCTGCACAGACCCGACTGTTAAAATCTGGGGACTTCTTATTTATTTTTTTTCCTCTCGTTTTTTAAGGTTGTCATGTGTTTGACAAAAAACAAGTCAATTATAGAGCTGGAACTAATTTTCAATTAGCGCATTAGTCAATCAGCAAAAATAATTCAGCTGTTTTGAAAATGGAATGGTAGATAATTTAATATTCATGGGAAAGATTCCAGATTCCTTCATGTGAATGTGTGAATTAGCTTGTTTTTTTTATTCTTTTTAACTGAAGTAATTACTCACAGATAAATATAATCAGTCAATAATTGCAACTGCCTGTTTTAATCTGCACACATACACGTATCAATCACCAGGTTTGGGACCAGTGACTCAAAATCAAATTAATCACAATTATGTTTTCGCCATTTAATCAATTGTTTTGGCTTTAACGTAGATCCTAAAAATAATCTTGCGCTATTTCAATGAGGACAATAACTTTTTATTAGTCTGGATGTCGGCAGTGGATGAAATCATTTAAAGCTTGATGTCAGAGTGATGCTGTGCTTATTTGTTGAAGGAGAAATGTGAAAATAGAAAATGTGTCTGCTGTACTTGAGACTAATTTCTCATTTTAATATTGTTTCATTTCCTGGCTGTGCGTCGGTTTAGTGCTGTATAATGTCAGATTATATCACATGCTCTTTTTCATCTTAAAACTAATAAATGTTTTAGACTTTGGGCCACGTTTCTCATGAAACTCGGAGATAAGAATCCGCAGAGAGTGAATCGCTTATTAAAAACAAAAAGGAAAGACTAGACCGGATCAGTTCAGCTGGACCATAGAAAGAGCCTGTGGGGATATATCGTCAGAAAATGAAACCTTTGTCCCAAGTCTTTCTCTTTATAAATGGACCATCTTTTCAGATTGATTCCCACTAAAAGACCCTCACTCCACTCTGAAGGTCAGAAAGACCCAGGGCAATGTCTTTAGGGTGTTGGGTAACTTTCTGAGCCTGGAAACAGATGGTGTGACATAAAGCGAGGCTTGGAAAAAGACTCTGAATCCACACGTCACACACTCTGCGCACTTCATTTTACATAAAGTGGCCTTTGTCAATACCATCGTGCTTCAACAGGCTCATACTTTATACTCACATCTGAGAAATAGATTTGTATTATCGACCGAAAACGTCATCTTATGCTTTAGAAAAAACAAATGTCAATATTTTTTGGCCTTTCAGAAACAAAAGTGTTCTAATAAGAAGAGCGTTGTGATCATTTAAGCTTGTTTTCTCTTTAAAGTCGCACATAAAAGAAGATAGTATGTCAAACCCACAACAACAACACGCTCTCTTCTCACAGCAATAAGAAACATTTTCTCTGATGGTTCATATTTGTCTACATCTTTTGCGGATTTTGTCCATGGTTCATTCTTACAGCTGAAACATGGGAAGATTTAACGTTTAGGGTTTTGAGTTTTTAACTGGATTAATAAAACACTCTGTTCCACTGGTCCTGTCGCTATAAGAGAAGAATATCCGATGAACACTAATTGCCCTGTTCTCGAGGATAAGAAAAACACCCAATGTTTCAAAGCTAAATTCACGATTAAAATAACTTTCTATACTTGGGTCAATATGCTAATTGTTTGCTGCAACTATAACCACTTTAGGACAACCAACTAAATAAGGGGACAAATGCCTGTAACTAATTTCATTGCAAAGAACCTGAAGGCTCATGATTCTAATGTCAACTTCATTGATACTAGAAAAAACTGAGTCAACAAAGTCCTAAGGATCCATTGTTTACGCAACAAGCTAAAATATCTAGATGATTGAATCAATATTTGCTGACATATTAAATTCTGTACCGACTATGTAACCAACAGAAAGTCACGGCCGTCCAAAGAGCCACACTGCTGAAGGAAGAAGCTTCACACAAAAGAAAAATACTACCAGCACCGTCCTTTTCACTGGGATGTACAGAACAGAACCCAGCCCAGTTTATGGATCGTACTTCCATCAGAGTTAGGCTCTCGGCAGCCTGGCAAATAAATACGAGCTGATGCACTTAGTTTTATGCGATAAAGACTCTGACAGGCAATTACGGTCGGCAAGAAGAAGGTCTGCTACTTCCGCGGTTCAGCCTGCAACACAAAGAGAAGCCGCGTGGAAGAGATGTCGTGCACGTGAGCTGTCAGTTATCCATCTGTGACATGACTGCACCTCTTCCATCGAGAGAGACAGATGGAGATGGTGAGGATGAGGCTGTGTGTAACAAAAAAAGAAAAATCCCTGCTCAGTGAGTTGAGCTGGAATACTTCCATTTTTAAATACCCTCATGTGCTCATCATAGTGGCTAACAAACGAGCCGAGAGCAACAGAGCTGACAACCCAGCAGCCTGTGGAACTCGAATGTTACTAAACAGCTACGAGGAAGCGTCGTGGACCCGAGTCTGAGAAATATCCTGAAACCTTCCCATACCCCCCCACGTGACAGCGATCCCTCTGTTCTGCTGGTCGCCGGGTAATGAGAGACTGAGCTTATTAAATCGCTGGTCTCTTCTCATTTCACATACTTGATGTGGCAAATCAAAATTCAGCACTTGTTTAATTATTAAAGCAAAGACGAGGACGAGGAGCAGAATGTCACGGGAGGTTAGGTTCTCTTTGATTTCTCGCTTCTTAGGCAAGCAGCGATCACTGAAAGAATCTCGCCTTTCCTCAAGCATTATTGATCTAGTTGAAATGGTTCTGGCTGCCCTCCCTTTACCGCCGGAGCAAGGCTATTTGCCATCAAGTCTTTGTGGACATGCGCCATGGGATCTCCATTCACTGCACAATCCTCATTTTCAGCACTTAATAAGTTTGGGTCTCCGTTTTCTTTTGGACGGTGCAGCTGAAAGGCGCACACTCACACACACTGACACACACACAAATGGGAGGGCGTAAAGGGAGCAAACAGGGATAGAGAAGAATAGTGTGGGGAGGTAGCTGATTTCCCTGGTGAGCGTATATCTGAGCTGTCGTCACCTGTCTCTTCTCGGGGAAGAGGCGCCTTAATCAGGAACATGAAAGTGTCTCCTGTGGCGCTGCCTCCTGTCTCTGTCACTCGCCTGTCTATTACTTTATTTACCATCGCCAGGGTATTAGCTAATTTCTTTTGGTGTCCAGAATAGTGACTTTAAAATAAATGCAGGAGAATTGACAAAAGAGCAGCCGAATACTGGATTCGTTCACTGATTTGAAGCAGCACACATGTGAATCTGCTGAGCCCCTGTTCCAATAGCTTAAAAACACATGCAACCTCGTTTTAGGAATAAGAATAACACGTCTATGTGGCGTCTTAAATGTGGTGCAACGGTTTTTCCTCTGTATTATATGTGTAATTGGTGTTGATGGTCATTCTTTTTCTATTTAGACTTTGTCTTTGTGTAGTATTGACGAGTTTTATAATCTCAGTTATCAAATTGACCCAAATTGACGAGTTTTATAATCTCAGTTATCAAATTGACCCAAATCATCAGTTAGCTCATTATACAGGGTGAAAACCTCTGCTGCTTCCAGACATTAATTTATTCCATTTTCCCGAGTCAACAATTCTCAACAATGTGAGATTAAAACAATAAGAAACTTTTAAATTAAAACTACAACACAAAAGGTTAAACTGAGGCCACTTCTCACCGTCTCTTCATCATATAGACAACTGCTAGAGGAGATCGTCTTTATATACTTTGTGTGTGAGTGTGTGCGTGCATGCGTTTGTCAATGCCAAGTCACACTGCTCACCTACTTTAGTTACGAAGGATTACCTTATCTCGGTGAGCAGCAGGAGCTTTGTCTTCTCCAACTCAACATGTGCGCTGAGTTCTCATTGTGTAACTGTGTAATCTGTGCAGATAAAACCTTTCCCTTAATACAGACTCTTTTAAAGTTTTCTGAGGGGCTGAACCCGGCTTTATTTGAATATTCAAAAACGTCTATTTGAATTTGAAATGTAAGGAGTCTATTATACAGGAGGAGCGATAACCTTTCCGACACTGCAGTGCTTGCGCTGTAACCTGAATATAACTGACTCTTGTTATTGAACAACTGCAGGCTTCAGCAGGCACGGTTGTGTAGCTCCCTCTCTCTCTCTCCTCAGGAGTTTTAGTACGTCATGTGGACCTGGTTGCCAACGCACGGCTGAAAATGAGACAATAAGGATGTTTACTTGACCATTAGAGGTTTTTGGCAGCAACACGCGCAGGTGCAGCACACAATCAAGCTGGTGACAGATTCTTTCTGGCACCCGAAATATCTGCTACAATGAAATGTAGGAGTTTATTATCAAATTTGACACATGAAAAACCATGTGGCCACGTCCTGCTCAGGGAGCTCATTAACTGCCTCCTCTTAATGGATTCACAATGTCTCCATGCACTTTCCTTTTTTCCTCTGTGTGTCTGTGCACCAGGAACGTCTAGCTGGGGCCCATTCAAGCATGAGAGTCAGTTTCATTAGATTTACATTAGAAAGACAAAACAAGGCAGTGTGGGATGGCTGCATCAGCATACTCGGTCTGCACCGACAGACTGCATTAGCATTTCATGTGGATCGGGCAGATTTACGCCCATTTTTAGCATGACTGTTAAATGCAGAAG
Organism: Limanda limanda; assembly: GCF_963576545.1. NCBI lineage: Eukaryota > Metazoa > Chordata > Actinopteri > Pleuronectiformes > Pleuronectidae > Limanda > Limanda limanda. The sequence goes on along the minus strand of NC_083641.1, from coordinate 20,764,230 downwards.
CAGATTCACAGTCTGGCAAATGTACCACTCAGAGTCTTGGGGCGTTTGCAGATATGAAAGTTATGGACCAAGTTTCATGTCTGTTTTCACACCGGTTATTTTGGTTCAGACTAAACTGAAAATTCGGAAGGTTTAGGTCATCAGACGCGTGGGAAACAAACTCTTTCATGAATACTGCGAAGAAATGGGCAAATATATGAAGTTGTTGACTGTTTATACTCCCTTTTTAACTAAAGCAAATAAAGCACTGAGCCTTTAATCCTTTTAATTTACTTTACACTGCCAGATAAAGAGATTTCAGGTGTGACAAATCGTGGACAATGGGAGGCATCAGTGCAGTAAATACTTTTAATCGCACTTCACTTGACAGGTGACAGAGCTTTCATCCGTGTGTTCGGTGAAGAACTGCTAAAACTGTCAGCAGTGGAGATGTACTGAGGTTTGTTTTGTCCCATGCTGTCACTATTAAATGTCGCTGAGCCTTATTTAAATGCAGGGACCGTAACTGTGTGGGTGAAGTGCTGTGGTAGCGCTGTGTGTTTCTCAAACAGTTGTTATTGGGAGGGTTACACTGATTTGATTCTCACTTAAGCAGCTCCTGTGTCACGGATGTAACAGAGCTGTAGGCAGTAATAATAGTCATCAACACAGATGCAGCTCACAAATTTTTTTCAAAATCCTGCCTCTGTGCTTGTAATTCTCCAGGTTTTTTTTCCGCATCCATCAATCCAGCTCATTTTATACGGCTGTCACATTGAATTAGGAAAACTGTTTAAGTACTAAAAATACCTAAACAGTATTTGGTTCAGTCTATACCCAGCAACAGATACCTTTTAAATTCTTATAAATTTTTGGTAAATAAGAAAGGACACTCAGAATGGATGCTCCAAAAGAAATGGTTCATATTTTATTGTATCTTATCTTAACATATCTTATCTTATCTTATAAGACAAGACAAGATCTTTGGATGTGAACAAACTGTTCTAGATTAACCAGGATGCAAATGATGCCATCATGTGCACGTGAAGCCAAAGTCTGAGCAGCAGCGATCAGGGGATTGAGCCACGGTATCGAGGTCCCGTCGATGCATCTGCTCGACCAATTGCGAGTCAATCTCAGCTGTCAATCAGGATGTTCCACCCTGTTTTTTTGATAGCATCAAATAACTTCAAACCCAACTTACTTCAATGGTCCCATAGATAGAGATTGAGAATTGTGTCTTTTTCACTAATTTGCTGAGAGGCGGATGAGAAGATCGATATCGCTCTCATATCTGTTGTTGCAGCACAAAGATTGAAACTGGGTAAACAGCGACCTCGGCCGCGGCCCAACCATTAAATCCAAACTAGAGACAAACAAGAGTTTTAATTAGGCGCCTTAGGAGGAGCTAGCAGGCAAATTTGGACGGTGCCAGTTTTTATACAGTTTATATTCTCATCTAATTCTCTGCAAGAGAAATAAGTGTATTTACCGTAATGCGAAGCTATTCCTTTTAAGTGAAAGCATCAGCCACAGGGTAAAGAAGTCACGTCAGTAATAGCAACAACTTTAAAAAAAGCCGTATTAAAGCATACAGCTGCCTGCCCTGTATAAAAAGACTTTATTAAACTGTTCAGACTCTGTGTTGTCTCTGAGTCGACAGCTCGTAAAGATGAGTGACAAGCGTCAGAGAGTAAACTTCAGTGTCGGGATCAGTCGGCAGCAGACCGTGTTGACTCCAGGCAAAGTCTTTTATGTGTTTGTGTCTTTAGTAAAAACACAAGACAAGTACATAATACTACTCTACTCTATGAACTTGTTTAATTGTCTTGATGTGGAAATGACAATAGACGACAGGAGGTTTTCACATGTGGGAAACTACACTCAGTCAGAGCAGGAAGCAGATCTCAGTGCCGTGGCGAGCTGTGCAAATACTCCTTCAGTTGTAAGTCTGTCCCAGTGCACACAATGGTAACCATAGTAAAAGTATTTACTTTCATTCAAAGTGGATTCAAATGAGCATCACGCACAAAACAAATGAATTAACAGCCCCATCTTTCCACGGCTCTGACAAAACCTTGAAAAGTCTGAACACTGAAAGAGGAGAGCAAAAGTAAAATGTTTGTTTTGGTGCAGAAAATACCTTTCATGACATTATAGTTTGCAGCTGTTTTGTGCATGAATATGTTTGAACAATTTCAGGACGGAATGCACGCAGAATATCACAGCATCTCTATTGTGTTGTTCTTTTGCTGTAACTACACCAACAATGTTTTGTCGGCAATTCAACGCGCAGAAAACCGGCCGACCACTTCTTTGTCCTCGTCCACTTTGCTGAGCCGCTGATGTGCCGCTTTGGACTTTAGCTGTCAGATGTTCCACACGCCCACTCGTGCGTGCACCTCGGCCTGAACTCTGAGAGGCTGAAATGTGAATGTGAATACCAAAGAACTGAGCAGCACCTCATTTTCAGTCGGACCGTGGCGGTCTCTCTCCCTCCCCAGCCGCCCCCTGGCTTTAACCTCTCACAGCAGCCCATTGAGACACTTCTGCCGCCACCCTCCCCCCATCCCCATCCCCCTCAGAAGCACTTTGTCTCCATGGCGATGTTTTCAACGAAATTTAGGCCAGGAAAGGCTGTTTTCTTTACCAATGGGGAGCTGTAAAATTAGCCGAACTCTATAGAAACTGCAGCTCTCTGTGTTTTTAGGCAAGCACTAAGTGGTGCTGATAAACGTCAGTCAAATATGTGCAGATGGAGCTGGGGGGGCTTTGAAGCATTCAGAATAATAAATGTTTCCAATTTTCAGTCACAAACTTCCATGCTGTGTCGGAGCTGAAAAAGAAATTGAAAAATGCGTCTTTGCTCTGCTCTTTTCTACAGTCAGCGGTATGGACACTGTTATCGGCCAGTTCGGGGAAACACTCGAAATCCCGTGCAACAATGGAGCCGTGAAAGCCGATGAGGCCATCATGACTAAATGGAAATACGTGAGTCAAAGCAGAGGTCAATGGATTCAGAGTGGTGAAGTCTGCCTGACACCCACTTATCATGTCTGAACCACACCCAGTCTGAGTGCATGTGCTAGTGCATTAGAGCATGCATCTGTCCCTCCATATGACACTGGCCACTATTATTTTATTGGACCAGGAAGCCGAGGCCACGTGTGACAGACATGTAACAAATGCACTCTTCTCTGCTTCCCAGGACAAAGGGGAGGGACTTGTAGGAGACCTGCTGGTCAAGCAGATTGGCCAGAACACTTCAGTCAAAGCCACTGACGACTACAAGGACCGTGTCACCATGGCCGCAAACTTCAGCCTCCTGCTCTCTGAGGTCAGGCTGAGCGACCAGGGGACCTTCACCTGCATGGTGGTGGCTGGTTCCAACATCCCAGAATACCCTGTGAACGTGGTGATCAACAGTGAGTACAAGCCGATGCAAGTCTGAAATACCTTCCCCTGTTTGTATCGCACTCGTGAATGTGGTGCCTGGCGAGAGCAACACGTCAGAGTTCGTATCACTCACAATTCCATCCTGCTCATTGGCACGTTTTTTGAATGTGTTTCAGAGACGCCAGCAGAACTGGAGATTTCCGACAAGGCCGAGGAACTGGAGATTGGCAAACTTACCAAGGTGGGGTTTTTAATGATAAACATTGCTTATCCATACGTTATTTTAATCAGTAAATCATCAAGGGAAATCCCTCACTTGAGCTAAGGTATCTGGAGGCGTAGCAGAGACCATGTTACTACAGTAATGAGTTCTTTGAAGTGGCTCTCATGAATTAGTAAAGAGCAGAACCCCCACCCTACCCCACACTGCAATTAAAATACCCAGAGGATCTGAGCGGCTTTAGAAATGCTTTGGGCATTTCATGGTCTGTTGCGCAGAAAACTCGTACGTCGACAAATAGCAGCAAGGCTCTAGAAAAGCTCATTTGCTCTGACGTGTGGTCATTTAATAAGAGTTGTGAATTGGTGGTTGACTTTTTCCTCATTATTTATGCTTCCTGTGCAGGTTATTGCATTTCCTCTCAATTTGCGATTATTTCCTTTGTTCCACAGTTAGCAAAATGTGTCGCTCCCGATGCCAATCCAGCTGCATCCATTAAATGGTTCAAGAACAACAAACCCCTGGTGGCTGATGGGAAAGGTATGTACTTATCGACTTCTGGCATGTGCTTCAGTGCATCACAAAACAACTCCACGGTGAAGTTTGGGCCAATTTGACATTTATACATATCAAATACACAAATGTTTTTATTACTCTGAGGCTACATCCTTACTAATGTGTTTGTGTAATAATTCCTGTCCATACACGTAGCATTGACGTACACTGGGCATGAGCATGCAGGTGTAAACAGGAAGGACCCAACAGTTAAGATGTGTCTGGCGGGAAAAGTCCCAGAAAATGTTGGGAGCAACTGACTCAGACATTTGCGTTCATACATCCAGCCCCTCTGGGAAATTTCAGGGAAATGTCTGGACTTCAGTGTATGTCGCAGTGCAGTGCAGCTTAAAGCATTTCCAACATTTTGCCTTCACCACTTGTAGTTTAGTCATGATTGACAACCAGGTCACGAGATCGGAACATCTCCAATTTTTGCCGTCCATACCAACACACAGCCCTGCAGTTTTCAAACTAAAGCCTTTTCAAAGTTCTCTGTTTTTGATGATAAGCAGGAATGGTGGTTTATTTTAAAACATATTATTTGTGGATGTAGCCTGACTAGGAGAGTCACTTTAAAATATTCCTCTGATGAATTTAGCTGCATCGTCCACAGTGTAACAACAGTGGTTTGGTCCTTACACCATTTTTTATTTTCTGTCCAGGGATTTCCATCCAGGCGTCGGTGCTGGTCGACCCGGTTACTGGCCTCTCGACCACGTCCTCCGTGCTGGAGTTCTCGGCCGAAAAGGAAGACACAGACGCTGTGTTCACCTGCAGCACTGTGCACGTCGCGGGTGAACTGGTTTCCTCTCCCGTGACCTTCACCATCACCTGTGAGTCTCAGAGCTCCATTCACAACACACACTGGCTGACCTGGCTTTCTCTTTACAGATGAGCGGCAGCGCTGAGCAGCTTTGACTCAAAACAAGAGACTAAGAGCTGATAATGGATTTTTATTTTGAACTTGTTAAGAGGATGTTTCAAAAGACGTCTGTGCTCTTCACTGCACATTAGATCCAGCTGAGGTTTCACACATCTTCTATTGAAGGATTTTTAAGGATAAGTTTGACATTTTTGGAGAAACATGAAGTCAGCAAAAGGTCTAACTCCCAATAAAACCAGAGCTCGTCACTTTTGAAGTCTGGTTTTTGTGTGTTTTTTTGGCACAGAACCGGGCTTCTTGTTTCCTAATTTCCAGTTTTTATGCAAAGCTCAGTGCCTCCTGCCGCAGCGCCATATTTAACAGACTGGTAGGAAAGTGATATCGATCTTCTCATCTAACTTTTACCAAGAAGCTAACCAAAAACAACAAACTTATGTCTCAAGATTGTCTATGACCTTGTGTATTTCGGTAGAGATCCACCTCCAGACAAGTTAGTGTCTCTGAATATCATCCAGTTTGGTAAAAAACAGGAAAAGCACGAGAAAAGTTGTTTTTCCACTTTTAATCTTATCAATCTACACTTTTTCAGCCCTTTGATTTGTTTAAGAATAATTTATTGTTTATTTTATCTGCTCCTTTTTATTTCCCTGTGAGAATTCCAAACAATTTATTAACACTTTTGTTTTATTGCACTTGTTACAAATTTAAAAAGAATTGACAGAAGAGATTCAGTAGCTCTTTTTTCAATTTTGAGCTTGAAATATTAAATTGTTTTTTATTGACTCTAATGTGATTTTGAGTACAGCTGCCAAATGTTATTTTTTATGCAGTGAGTGACACAACTTTAAAAATGTGAGTGAAAACGTATCACAGATCACACAGTGTCTCGCTGGGGTTTTCAGTCCTCAGCAGCTTCTGACCCACAACTTCCTAAACAGGATACAAAAGTCTCTATAAATTAAAACTTTCGCCAGGAGACGGGAATTTCTCAGTTTTTTATAACATGTTATCCTTTTGTTTCAAGTCAGGTCAGACAACAGTAATGACACATTTTAATGGTGGCAGTTGAAAAAATGAGGTTTGGATTCTGTAACTCTGGTGGAATTCATGCTGAACGCAGCTTTAAATATTAAAGGCACCTGCTCCATGTGGCCTTTAAAGTGAACTTATCATTTTTCTTCGGAGAAATCTCACGAGTTTGTCTCAGACAGAGCGGAAACACTGAGCTTTGAGATGATCCCCTGCTCGAGTGCCTCGGAATATGAGTCTGTTTCAACAGTTTCCTCAGCTGGAGTTGGAAGTTGGTGAAAACTAACCACAAAACACCAAGATAGAGCTTCTCTGCGAGGTGCAGTTGGTCTCTGTGGTTCTTGTTGTCAGCTTTTGGGGCCACACTCTCCTTTTAACACCTGCCCGACCTCATTTACACTCGAGTGTGGATATTCAACCCAAAACCTTTGGGACCTGAAAGGGTTTGGACAACATTTTTTTTACCCATGCCCAGAAAAACATTGGGCATGGTTTGGTTTTGGACACTAGAACCAGGATTACCTGTCACGTTTGGTTTGGTTAGTTTTCTCTCCGGCTAGGACAGAAAACTGTGGCCTGAGCTGCACTCGGACATGAACTCCAGAGAGTGTTATTTCCCCGGAGTTTGCCTTTCACATATGAAGAACGCAGCAGAAAACTGTCCATTTGCGTTCTCACATACAAGCCCAGGAATTAAGTGCATGTCTGAAAGCATCTTCTGTCTCTTGTTTCCTGCTCAGACTCCACAGAGAACATCGTCCTCAAGGTGATTGCTCAGGACCCGCTCGTGGAAGGAGACAATGTGACTCTGAAGTGTATTGCAGATGGTAACCCGGCTCCGACCAGCTTTAACTTCCACCTCAAGGTACATGGGCTCATCAATATCTCATTGCAAAGAGAAATCCACTCTCCTCATGCCTCTGCAACATTGCATTTATAGATTAATGATGCTGCCTGTTTGGCATCCTTTACTAATCGCCAACTGTCTGATCACTTGTCTTTGAAGGGAGAAACGGTCAAAGTGGAAGATGCTGATACTTACACCATCACCAACGTCTCACGTGACACCGCCGGTGAATACAAATGCTCCCTCGTCAACAACCCCTCGCTGGAAGCATCTGAGAACGTCACCGTCAACTGTAAGAAACTCAAATATAATATTTTGAATCGCTGCAATTATGCCACCAGGCAGCAGCGATGTCAGTGTGATTTTCTGTCTGTTATCTTCGCTATGAAAGTGGGAAGTGTTTCATAGAGAAAAGAAAAGTCCTAATGTCTTTCTCTGCCAGCCTACCTGTCTTCCTGTGCTTCTTGGATAAAAGATGTTGTGTCAGTCGTGCTGCCTCTAATAAGCTGCATCTGCGGGACTGTGAGCCAAGAGCCGGGCTGTGCTGTTAACAATAGGAATGTTTTGACCCTTATCAAGCCTGTGAACCATCTTTTCACCAGCCTCTTCTCTCTTTTCAGACCTAAACATCAATTTAAGCCCCTCTGGGAATATCGTCCAGAGCGCTGAGGAGGCCTTAAATCTAACGCTCCAGATTGATGCATCAGGAAAATCAATGGTGTCCTGGACAAAGGTAAAAAGCAGCTTTTGATACAGCAAAGATCGAGTCAATGGAGGGAAGTTTGTGCTTGTTATCTGCAGCGCTGATGTCACTTTCTTTCCATCCAGGATAATGTTAAACTGAACAAAGAGCCCAAGTTTACCAAGCTGACCTACTCTGACTCAGGCCTCTATGAGTGCACGGTGAAGATGGGACACCTGAGCCAAAAAGCTTCCTTTGAGCTGCTTGTTAAAGGTAAGGATTGAAGTGCGGAAACTCAGGGATTATTTGCCAGGTTGCTTCAAGCTAGATGGGACCACTGACACGTCTCCCATGTCTGTGCAGCAAATATAAATCTACAGCCAGTGGTGTCTGTCGTCTCATCCCAGCAAGAAACCAAAGAAGGACATATGCTAATCTAGAAAGGGAACTCCGTAGAGCACGTACCTCCACCAAGGTCCAACAGGCCCTTTAAATTCGATATAGCCGCAGCAAATTTCACATGCTTATAAATAACCCAGTTTTATTTGAGATATATTTAAACAAGAATTGATTTTCTATGAATTTTTCTCTGGGAAATCAGTAAAAATTTTGAAAAACGTCCAATCTGGCAATTTAAAGAAAGTGGAAGAAAATTGCTGATTCTGCCCCCTGATCTAGATCCGCAACAAACTTTAATGGGTTCCTTCCCGACCTTTACCACATCCTTTCAATAGGTTTTCGTGGAAATCCATTCAGTTATTCTCTTTTATAGCAAGCTTACAACTAACTCACAAAGTGCTAAAAACATAACCACCTTGGCGGAGGTAAACAGCTCTTTAATTAACGACATGTCTCGTCGGTTCTAGCCGTGTCCATGATGCAACCATGACGAATCACTTTCTCATTCAGATGTATCTGAAGAGTTACGTCCCGTTGCAGGTGCTGCGGTGATCACAAAGTTGTCCAACCAGCTCGGCGAAGACGGCCAGCACAAGGTCCTGATCTGTGAAGCTGAAGGTGCCCCGAAGCCGGCCGTGTCCTGGAGCATCAACGGCACCTCGGTATGCACACTCACGCAGTTACAGCACGAGCCCTTGTTCCCGTCCTTCCACTCATAATTGTTAGAATGTCTGAAGGTCGTATTCATCAATGTTAGATAACTGCACATACATTTATTCATCACGACCAAGACTAGATTTGATTTTTAATGTACATTCAACCTCTTCTGCCTTCAGCACACAGAAAAGTCTCCTCATTCTTTTGGCTTGAAGAGACATTGAGGGGAAACACAGATTATTAACAGTAACACACACAGCAGTGCTTTGATTGTTATGTAAATAATACAAAATCTGGCAGATGCTACTTGATAACCAATGTGGATATTTACCTCCTGGTTCTAGGCTCTGCTGGACCAAAATAATGAGTCACATGGGACAAGCCCTGAAAGAAGTGTGTGAAATGTGAAAGTGTTTATTTTAACCCCAAAACTTGATCTTCCACCAAACTCGTCTCACTAGTTTCTGTTCCTGAACCTGATCAAACTATTACTGAAAACTGAATTAAAGTTATAATCTGTAAGAAATCGACTATAGCAATGCTAGATATGTTGTTAACGTGCTTAATTACCTTATCCAAAATGTTCCCAACAAGTTTGAAAGACAGAAATACCTAATTTTATTCAAGGTAACTTTCATGGGGCGAATTATGGAAAAACATAATTACAACAAAAAAACTAGGGTAGCCAGTTAGCCAGCCAGAATTTGTATTCTCACTCTTCCACCAAGTTTCAAGAAGATAAATTGAGTAGTTAAAAGACAAAGAAACAGAAATGAAACCATGAACTCCCCGTCGCTGCAAACGACTCTGTAGACAATTGATTAATTATGGTACTTATCTTGAAGGGCTATTACTTACAAAATATCTACTATGGATCAAATCGAGAACAGGGTTTTATCCAATCAAGATCTCAAGGGTTCAAACTTTAAAGTTGAAATCTGTATCTTTTCACTCGTTAACAACCCACGACTGCAGAAACAGCAGCGCTTCAGAAGGTTGTCGTGGTTGTAGACGCCTGCACCTAATTTGAACCAGCCTTTGCAAGACCTGGAAAATGCACCAGAATGTGAAGTTCGACGCAGCAGAGTAACCGAACCACAGAATTTATCGTCACTCTCATCTCAGACGGTTGCAACAGCCATGACAAGCAGATTATATATTTTTTAATCGCAGCTTAAGGAGACAGAGTTTCCCCTGATGTGCTTGGTAACAGTTGAATGTAATGATTTATTGATTTAAAAAGAAGATGCCAGCTTTAATAATTGGCTTCTCTTCATGTCCACCTAGAAACACAGGTTGATTTACGTTTTCAGATTCAGATGATCATATTGTTCATATTGTTTGACTTTGTTCTTTTTTCATTTTATAGTGTCATTCATTATCTTATTAGTCAATGCTGGTTGTCATAGAAGTATGTGTGTTGTCATTCTCAGCTCGGAAAGAAGAGTTTAAAACCACATCCTTCCTTCAGCAGACATCTATCTTTAAACTTAAACATTTTGACCCATATATAATATTTTGTGGTATCACTCAGCCCTATAGTAGCAACAGTATCCGAAGTATACAGAACAAATTGTTGTGGATTTTCTCTCTGCAGCAGGTGAATAGAAAACCAATTTTTGCTTCATTTGGAACATTGGAATCCACTTTGTTGTTTTATTGTGAGATACTTAGGCGTCTGCTTCATCAAACAACGTCTTAAAATTCACTTATTGAGTGTGAGGACGCCATAAACACTTCCATTAACAACGACGACAAACCACCGAGATGATCATATAGTTGTTTAAATGTAATGGTATTGTTTTCCTCACAACAAACCTATGAATAACATCAGCAGAGATGTGGTGTGACTACACAGAGGCAGCCTGCTCGAGCCTGCTCCCCCTGGAGTTTGTGGGGAAGCAAAAAAATAAAACAATTCAAGGTTTGCCCTGTATTGCAGAGTGACTGAATGCTCCCTCTCATGGGCACGGTGGTTTGCACTGTTAGTATTTTCCCCAGCTATCACACATTTTCCAACTTATCTCCTCCAGACTTTTCTCTGTGCTTTTGCCCCGGAGTAAGTTTCTTAATTCCAGCTGAGGTTCAGACACAGTATTTTTCCCTAGACTGTCACAAGAGACAAAAAATAGTCCGTTTTTTTTTTTTTTTTTATGAACTTTTGCAGTGGTGGTGCACCTGTGTGTGCACTGATAGCAGAGCCACTCAGTGACACACTGTGAATTATACTGACGGGATGAAAATGAACTTGAGGGCACTCGGGACCCTCGTAATTTTTTTCAGCCCTTTCAGTGTCTCACCTTAAAATTACAGCTGAACCCTATGTAACAATTAATCAATGAACACTGAAGCACTGAACTCTGTCACTCAAGGACAATGCATTTTGGAGAAAGCCCATTTCTAACATCCCAGTCAAACTAGATTTTTTTTCATCCTACCTTTGTATCCTCAGCCCCCTGCTCGCTGAGAGAATAATGTACGACTTGATTACAGGCTCAGTAATGGTTATTTACAAAATTGCCACTTCCCCCCTGTTGTATATGTAGAGGATGTAAAAAGGGTGTTGGCAGTTTGTCTTTGTGTCTGGGGTTCTCCTCCGAGACTCAAGTGTCTATAACCCAGAGGCACACATGCTGAGTCTTTGTCAAGGACTAGCCCGAGTCATTCATCGGAGCAACATCGCCTCCTAGTGTCGTAAATGATACTTAAACCCCTCCTCCCCATGCTGGATCTGTGAGAGCTAACACTTGTGTTTATTTTATTTGTCTCTCTCTGCGCAGCCCGAGGAGAGTCAATTCGTCAACGGAAAGATTACACACAAGATCACAGTTGTGCCCTCTGCAAATCTAACTGTGTCTTGCACAGTGATCAATGAGTTTGGCGTGGATACCAGGTCTATAAATGTGTCATCCTGTAAGTGTCTGCTCCTCTCGTCTCCCTCCGCTCTGAATTCCTCCTCAAGCCTTCCTACATGTTTTCCTACTTTTCTCATTAATTCTCTATCTGCATGTTGATATAATATAATAAAATCCAACGATTTAGCAGGTGTAAACCCACCGAATTTAAGATTTTTTTTTCTTCTTTTACCTGAGTACTTTTATTTTTATGTAGACTTAAAATTAATTCATTAACATTAATTCTACCTAAAATTAAAACCTGCTGTCCTTCGATGATCTCCACCTGATCGACAGACAGGTCAACACAGATAGAGATTTTTTTTCTGTTTGTTATTACAAGGATACATTTTAAAAGATGATAAGAAAACTATCAGATAAATGATGGGTAAATTAGAATTAGTGATGTTCCGATACCGGTCCAGGGTGCACCCCAATGTCACCTGGGTTTTGCTCCAGCAACCCTTGTTGATAATCTGATACCATTTTTCCCTCTTGATACCAATTCTGATAGTGCATCGCCCTATACCAAGTACCGATCTGATAGCTGTACATCCCACAATATAACAGCTGATGTCTTGTATGGAAGTGGCGAACAGTGCATCTGCTGATTTAAAAAATGTCTGACGCTGGTATCGGTACTGGGAAATCTCTCATTTAAGGATTTAAACAGATTTCTGATTTGTATATATTGTTGGTGGTTTGCCTCCTCGGTCACTGTGAACGTCGTAACTTATCATCACTATGTCACTGTTGAAATGTCCCGGATGCATGCACCTAGCACTTAGTGCACTCTGTTGTTCTCATCATCCTCCCTTTTCTTGCTTACTCATTCCTGGGTGTTTGGGACACTCCTCACTCAGTGTATGGCTGTGTTTGTGTATCTGTGTGTGTGTATGTGGGTAAGTGGGTGTGTGTGTGTGTTAGGATGCTGGATTTAATCCTTTCCCTCTTTGAGGTACTTGCATGCAAACGTAGAATAGAAGTAGAGTAGTAATCTTCTTCCAGACATCAAGCCTGTTTTTGTTTTCTTTTTGTTGGACGTTAATTTGACTTTATATCTGATTTCAGTATTTGTGGAGGTGAGAATGGATAAACAAGGTAAGTCGTAGATGTCTTCTTGCTTGTTAGAAACGGTGGGAGGAGGGAGCGGCGGCTAAAGACCCCGGGGAATCAAATGTCCACAGAACGGAGGCTCGATAGCAAATATTTACCTTCAACATCACCTTGGACTGTGGTACTTGAAACCCAATGTTTGGACAGTGTGCTTCTGTTAATAAAACACGTGTATTATGAAGGAGGAGGAAAAGGAATGGAGTTACCAGCATCCTGACTAACTGCCAGCATTGTCCATAATCCCACTGGCTGATGAAATGAGTCATAACCTAAGAATATCTGTCATTAACATTTAACTCAGTGAGTCATGATCATGTACCACGCGGATGTTTCCATTCATCAACGCATTTATGGCACAAAATGGCTTTTTTTTTGGGAGGACTTCACATGAACCCAGGCTGGAGTTTTCTTGCAGAGTCATGTCTGATGTTTCTGTTTTGTCATTGTTTCAGATCAATCGGAGGACAGTGACCAAACCAAGTTGGTGGTTGGAGTCGTAGTCGGTCTCCTCGTCGCCACCCTCATCATCGGCCTGGCATACCTGGTGTACCGGAAGAAATCCAAGTAAGAAGTCAACAGTGAACCTCAATGCAAATGTTAATTCTCTTAATAATGATGCTAAACTTGTATTCACAAATGCACGTTTGTAATATGGCCCAATGCCAATCATTTTCACTCCAGATTCCCTTTGTTATATTCACAACCTCTGATGTTTTCATAAAAACTGAGGCAAAATTCCTAATTTCTCAGTTGTTCCCACTAATCAATAACAATTATACAGAAAAGGTTCATATTATATTTAATATATTGTTTGTTTTGTTTAGAGGTGCTGAACAAATCAATCTTTATTTATTGACTAATTTACACAGATACATAGTTAGACTATTGTGATAAATGTTATATTGTGTATGTTGACGATAGCTAAAAGCTGCATGTACATATTAGGAGTATAAATGAAAGTTTAGTCAAGCACACAGTATGAAGCCATCAAGACTGGTGATATGTAACTGACCTACTTATGCTCCCAATCCAGTTATGATATGTTAATGAAATAAACACATACACAGAGTTGGTTTAAGTTAGATGTATGGTGTATACCCACTCATCAGAAAGTACCCATCGAGTACACAGCAGAATATACATGTTAGTTTCAGTATATGCGAAGATAGCAATACTACTATACTCCAATACCTGTCTGTTGGTCTGTGGACTGAGAAGCTATAACATTTAAATGAAAATGAACAGTAAAACATTTTTACACTCTGTCTTTTGTTTGGATTAAACACTAACATGTTGCTAAGTGAGCGTTAGAAGGTGCTGCCAGGATGGTTTTATTGCCCACTTGCTAATCAACCTTACATTTTCCAAATCAAGGGAATTGGCTCTTGATTGATCATGAACACAGACTCTCACTTGCTTATATAAGGACACAGTAGCAATACCACTGCTGGTGTGTTGTCAGCGCACAATGTACAGATGAGTGTAATAGGAAGCATTGTCATCCTGTCGTGTTTTTCCTTGTAAACAGGCAGGGCAGCTGGAAGACCGGCGAGAAGGAGGACGGTAACTCTGAGGAGGAGAAGAAGCTGGAGGAGAAAGTGGAGGAGAACAGCCAGAAAGCTGAGGTGTAAAGAAAGAGCATCCTGTGGGAATGTGAAAGGTAGAAAATAACATCTCCATCATCAGCTTAGACAAATAGTACGACAAATAATAAAAGTAATTATTGTTCTAATGAAAGGGAAATTAACTTGAAATGTCTTCTTCTCTTCCCAGTGAGAACGTGGAACTTTTGCACATTTCACTTCACCTCTGTCTTTGGAAGAAAAAAACGAAAAGATAAACACACTTGTACATTGGGATGAAGATGGTTTGGATTTGGTTTCAGGGAGAATTTTACTCAACAGCATATCCAAACACCCCCACCCCTCCACTCCCCTTAAAAAACAAAAAAAGAAAAGAAAAGAAAAAAGAAATGAATGGAAACTGTATGTGATTATACATAACTCGTCTGCACTACTGATACATGTGTAAACTCGTCTACTATTAGGATTCATGTTTGTTAGAAAGGAACCTTTGGGAAACTAAGAAAATTCAAATCTTTTTTGGTTTATTAGTGGATGCAAGTAAAATGACTTCTAGACCAGTTGCCTTTTGCTGTTGAGGACTTGTAGGCCGGCTTTCCTCCACGTTTAACTCCCTTTGGCCCTCGGAGACACAGCAGGGGGCCGAGGGGACGTCATCGCCACCGCTTCTTTATTTTACGCCATCGAAGTCAAACGGCGTCTGCCTTCAAATAAATCTGCTCATTCATTTCCACCCAGGCGTTAATAAGGTCACGGAATTTGAAATGAAACTCCAGGAAGGGCTAAGGGTATATTCTTATACTCGGCATTAGTAATAGATGGTAATCTGATTTACATGCAGGAAGTAGGTGATGTGAGTTCTTTGGTGTTACATGATTTCTTGTTATTTGATTGTGTGTACGTTCATGAGGAGTAACCACAAGAAAAAAAATGGCGCAATTTGTCATTCACGGCCGTCTCATTTTGTTTTTGTTTTTCGATCTATCGTTCATTCAACATATCCACTGTATTTACACAAGCAGGTAGATTATTGAGAGAATGTATGAGCTTCATTCAACCCACTGGCTTTAGTTCCGCTGCACAGATTCTTTTTGTTATGTTGTTTTCACGTTTTCTCAAGAGAACGTCCTCGAGCCTGTAGTCATATCCGGATATTTTAGTTTTATCCACCAAGGTTGTAAATGAATTCTTAATTTGTGCTCCTTCAGTGTTGAAAGTGTGCCTGTTCATTATTTAGCTATGGTGTCATTTTGTAATTCGAGGACACAGAGTGGACAGGATGTTCATCTCAAAGTGGCCGTTATGGTATGTTTGCCTTCTTTTGAAAATCTACCTGTTGTTGCTTCAGTTTGTGACGTGCACTAGGGTTCATGTTTTCATGTTCAAATTTGTGTAGAATACGATGGAATACACGCAGCTGTACTTGTCACATGTTTTTGGTCTTTAAACAGCATTTACTTAATCGGAAAATGTACCGAGGCCAGGATATAATCGTGAAGTATGTGCTTTTAATTATCTTTTTGCTATTTATATTGAACTAAATTGAATATCCTGGTAGGCAAATTCAGTATTCGTCACATAACTCACATCTTGGATTGGAACTGTTGATGAATTGCTTGCAGACTCTACAAGAAGGTGGCCCAGTGTCCGGTTTAACAATAGATTCAGATTCAGCATGTTATGATCTCCGACCTCGACGCTGCTGTTTGTTGCCTACCTTGTGTAAAACCATCAAATTGGAAGAATGACCAAAGAAAGTGAACGTTGCCATGCAAGTATTGTAAATATCTGATGTTTGTTTTTTGTACTTTTGTTTAAAATAAAATGTACATTTGGAAAAGTTACATCCACTGAATGGTCACTATGTTCTTTCACTTTTCATCTTTTAGAAGGTAAAGCAGCAGAATGTTTTTCCACTTGTGTACACGCAGAGAGAGAGAACGTCTGGGACGATGCTGTAGATTCACTATGATCACTTCAGTAATTTTCCAAACTATGAATATAATTCAAAAGAATTAAGTACTTTTGTGAACATAAGAGGAATAGCAAATAGCTGAAAAACATTTGCAATTGTGAAGGACAAAGAAAGTCGTTTCACTTTCTAAAACATAATAAACTCTAAGCAGGTTTATTACAGTCTAACTTGAAGTTTGATGGAAATGCTTCACTATTAAATGACAATTGAACCTTTTCAGAATATGATCTCATTTTTTTTTTATTCTGATACTTGACAATAATAATGATGAAATAAATGGCAACGGACAGTATGAAAAGAAATGTTTTCATCTATGGGGAAAAAACTGATTTGATCCAAAATTCCTGTAAGAAATTACCTGAATTTATATTAATGGCAGAAAAAAAGACATATACACTCATCCACACATTCCTCTGTATTTACTCCAACTGTTTCCTTATCAAGAATGTAGAAACCTGACTTTAATAACTTTGAGGCTACAGAGAGAGATGTGGTTCTGTTGTCAATGTGACACAGAAACATGTGTATGAAATAAGTTCAGTATTCAAATACAATTTAATGGTACTTAACTTTCTATTTTCTGCTATAATATCTTTTGATACCACAACATATGAGAGCAAAATTCACTTAGAACATTCCACAGCTCAATTTACATTCTTAAAGCACAAAATAAATGAACAACATAAATAATGAGGAATTTCTTCAACATTAAAGTAGTAAATAATTCGTATTGCCTCACACAGGTGAGATATTATATTGCTGCTTATAATATGACACATATCTCACAGAGGTATGATTCTGGGTAGGGTTGCAAAATTCCGGGAATTTTCAAAGTTGGAAACTTTCCATGGGAATTAACGGGAATATACGGGAATTAACAGGAATTAACGGGAATTAATGGGAATAAACTGGAAATGTTGTGGGTAATTTATACTACTGTATTTAACTTGTCATATACAGACATAAATATAAACATTTTGTTGTGTCATAGGCTGATTTGAGCCCTGAGGAAACTTTGGGCACTTGACTATATGCTTCTGCATCTTTGTGTCATTCTTAACATAGGTCTTTGCACAGTATTTGCAAATGTACACAGCCTTTCCTTCTACATTGGATGGGGTGAAATGTTTCCACACATGAGATAGTGCACGTGGCATTGTTCTGTAGAATAAGATGAGAAAAAAGTTTGTAAAAAAACACTAATGCAATGCCAGAGATATAAATAGTTAGCCAAACAATTGGAATAGTCTGTAAAAATATTTTACAATTGATGGATAAATTAATGGAAATAGGCTAGATGAACAGATGAACAATCCTCAATCAGCATGCTAATATATTTTCCCCAGTAATATCATTGAAACTTACCTGACTAGTCCTGCACACTACAGCAGGCCTCAATAGCCCTGCTGTAGAGTGAAGGATGCTGGGAGTTATCTGTGCATGTGATGGAAGAATGCACAGTGGAGGGTTGAAATTCAACGTGCAGCGTGTGCTGCATTCCATACATCTTTAAAATAGAGTTTTGAATGATGTTTTTATTGCTCAGCGTTTTTTTTCAAAATTCCCAAAATTCCCGAGCTTAGTGTTTCCCGTGGAAAGTTTCCTGAAAGTTACTTTTGGTATTTTTTTTGCAATTGCAATGTGTTGCTTCTTTCACTTTAGTAAAGATCTGAATACTTCTGTAACTTAAAATACCGTACGATGCCATGACAATATCTTTGGACTCTATGATCTTATACCTGGTGGGGGTGTCTCTGCAGAAGTTTTAACATTATGCCATTTTCTAGAACATGGCAAAAACACCACAATATTCACTGAATAGCCCGATGACTGGTGCATTCATGAGCCATGAATACCATCAAGGACATGGCACACGTGTACATTTACCTTTTCACATTTTTCGTAGACAGTCTATGTTTGAATAAGGAATACGTGACCTACAAGGTCACTTAAAGGGGGCACTAGTGTGGCCATTCCTTTGATCTTGTGGTGGTAATAGCTGGATCTGTATTTCCATCACAATCTCGAGATAAAATGAAGACTACAACTGAAGACATGCATGTGTGCCTGATGCCAACCAAGTAAGCTTCTGCTGCCATCCGGTGGCCGCAGAGTACGTTGAAACCTATGGTTGAAACCAGTGAGTCTCTTTATTCTGGGCACAGAGACTAAACTCTCACGTCACAAAGTTGGAACACAACGAACTACACAGTGGACTGTTATTTTAACTCTGAGGGTGTGTGGATATATTTAATTAAACCTAAAAATGTTATAGAGACTGAAACAATGCTCGGAAAATATGTATTATTAAATATCTTTTAATGACAACACCAACTCAAAATAAATATATTTAAATTCTCATTAAAGACAGGGAAATCCTAAATCTGACACTTTGATGGCTGTTTAATACAATAATGATAAATAAATAAAAATAAAATGATTATGATTTAGAAATAATATAAATATACGGCAGTGGTGGCTCAGGAGGTGGAGCAGGTCGTCCACTGATCAGAAGGTCAGTTACAAGATAATGAGCCTCACATCACCACAATGGTTGTAACATCAGTGTGTGAGTGTGTGTATTAATGTGTGCGTCAATGGTTAACTGGCACGAATGTATAAGATTAAACTGTAAAAGATTAAAGCCTGTAGAAAGACAGAGCCAACCAAAATCTTAAATGAGCCTAAAAGTGTCCATGTGTTTTTTGTCTAGCTGAAAAATAACATTTGATGAAGAGATATCTTGGTAATTCACTTGTTAACACATAACTAAAGAGAAAGTATCTTAAAGTGAAGCACAAAGAACAGTTTAACTCAACTAGCCTTGCTTAACAGATTAAAGAAACAACCACCCTAGATTTTGACTAAGTGAATATGGTATACTAATTGTCGTGGTAGACTTTTTTTATAGACGATAAACGTTTTATATATGGAGAATACTCTTTATATGCGATCTATTGGTGCAGTTGATGTGACTTGTTGAAGTTAAAAAGCACAAAAATGCACAAAAAATAAAGGGATTAGCTGGTAAGAACATTCTATCTGTTGCACATTTGACAACTTTAATCTGATTTCCTCAACTTAATATTTTTTCAGCACCTGTAGAATAACAAGCTAAAAACCTGTCACTACCACTAGCTGAGATCGTGTGAGGTCAGGAGAGAATCAGCAGTTTATATGTATCTTCAGTAGTTCATGTTCAAATGGAATATAAGAGAACTGTTGCTGAGTGTTGTTCTACTATTTGTTTTAATGTGGTTCTTATGTTCTTGTCTAACAGCACTTTGGTAGACTCAGGATCTTTTAAACATGCTTGATAAACAAACTTGACTTTAGAGTCTGCAGTTTGTGGTGCTGTTGAACCGTAAGGGTTTGGTATTGACGTGTATTCTTGTCAGCCGAGAGGTCGCCTTGTTGTTGTAGAAGTTGATGATGAAGCAAAAGGACCGCGGACCCAGTACTTACAAGTAAAATGATGTTTATTAAACAACAGCAGTACAGGTCAAGACAAGCTCCGGAACTTGGAGAAATCACACAGGCCAAAATGGTGAAATCTGAAGTCTCCCTGCAGAGCAAGAAGTTTTATAGATGGGAGGTGGACCCCAAACCTATAGATAACATTACATCACACAACAGGGTCTTCAGCCTAAATAAGGGCATGTTTAGCATCTTGTAGTGTAAGGCGTCTTCATTGTACAGGTCGAAAGTATTCTCTGGGGGAGAGAGTTAACGCATACATTCCATACACTCTGGGATAGTTTTTAACGAGTGTGAGAGTTTGAGAATCAACACTGAAGATGGTAACATGTCATCGTGGTTTATGACCATGTTCAAAAGAGTTATCTAGCTAAAATACACCACAGTATGATAAATATAATTAAGTAAAGTAATATATTATGAAGTGCCTTGCGAACGTGTATATTATGTTTTAATGCTGTACAAATCAAATTGAATTGAATGGAGTTGAATTATTTTGACCATGTAGCTGACGTGCAAGTCGCTGGTGAGGGACATCAACCTGTTTACAATCACTCAGAAAATGTTAATGTATATCGTAAATAATGCAATACATAGATTAAAGTGATCAGCTGATATAACCGCTCAAATCCTGTAAAGGAGTTGAGAGGCTTCAATGTGAAATGGAAAGAGACGCTTAAATGACTTCGGAACATTTGTTGTAACTTGTAAACTATTATTTTAGCCACTATTGATTATAAGTTTTTACCACATAAAAGTTTTTATTTTTCTCCAGACTTTGAACATTAGGTGTGGCGGGATGCTGGTCGTGCCTTTATCCTGTTTCCCGTTGCTATGTGTGCATTAGGCTCTCTGTGGTGAACGCAGGCTGCCGTTGTAAACCACACTTGCTACAGTGACTCAGACACATCCTGCATCAGATAGAGTGTTTGGTTTGGTTGGTAAGTAAAAGCTATAGTCGGCCAAATAGTAGCTCGAACAGATAACAACATAAAAGTGACCGTGAGAGCATTAGTAGTATTGAGAAAATCTAACTTTTTAAACAAAGGTTTTGTGCTTCTCAGGGGAATCAAAACAAATCAAATCAAGGTTTATTGTCACATGAACCAATGACAGCGTCATCGGAGCAGTGCAATTCTTGTGACCTGGCAGGCAGCATCTACGCAGTAGACCAGGTGTCTTTGGTGCTGCTATTGTAAAATGTCAAATAGTAGAACATCTGTATCTGTTAAAAGCTGTGGAGGTGATATACCAGCCCCAAATCATCAGTTTACACTCAAAAATAAATGTTTGTCTTGGCTTGAAAGTCGAATGACTGAAAATGGGCCGTTATTGACTGACATAGGAAAAAGGTGAAAGTAGACCCCATTGTTTTTTAAAATTAATATGTTTAAAGAAGCTGGTAAAACTTGGTGTATGTTGAAATATAGCAATGGAAACTGGCATTAAAACAATGCTTGTAAGTAGGATAGACATCTAAAGATCAAATTCTTCAATTATGAGTTTTAATCATGAGTCAGTTTTGATAAAAGTCTGCCTTCAAATCATCAAAACTACGCGCTGTGGGATTGTGATTCAAACCATAGAAGGGAAGAATAAAAATAATGGAAATCACAAAATATAAATTGGCACAGGACTAATAAACATTTGGAAAAATTAAATATAGTTTTACTAAGGGCCATGGGCTGTACTTGACTAACTAAGTACATGATTTTCAAAATAAAACACATTTTAACAATCCTGACCATAATTAATATTTCCTAGAAAGTTCTTGTGACTGTAGACTGAAATATTCTGCTTTAAAACAGATCTGTAGAACATGACCAAATGCCTGGATTAGTTATTTATGTGTAACATTTCAGCGTAAAGGGAGACAATATACATGTAGAGTTATGTCTCTGTGTCGGCCTATGTGCTGGTATAAATTGTGTCAACAGCATCTCTGCCTGGACTGGACAATCATTATTCAGGGATGACAGTGGTCAGCAAAATAAGAGTCTGAGGTTTGCAGACTGCAGTCTAGTCACAATGTCACCAAGCTTTCATCCAAATTCTGAAGTGCATCACATCCCAACAGAATAAACTCTTGTCAGGAGAATAGATGGGCGTGTGGACGGAGACATCAATCTAGACGTTGAAGGCTTAGCCAGTTAACTGAAGCAGAAATAGATTCTTGTGACTCACATTAAGCCAAAAGAGAAGATGCCTCAGCGTCACCTTTGACCCAGAACTAACTTAATCATCTCAGAACTATAGCTAAAGTATAGTCATATACATTGCAGAAGCTATTTCCAGAAGGCCCAAAAACTGAAAACAAATTTACCAATCTGTTTTAGAAATATTTTTACAGAGGCGTATATTCTGTTATTTTATTTCACTGGTATGGAAATTCCAATCACTCACATGAACAAATATGGAGACATTTTTAAAACCTGAGGAGAAACCTTAGGGGAGCAACAGACTGACCGGTACCATGTGAGCAGACTGTCTGAGAAGTCCAGACGTGATCCATGATACAACCCATTCACTTTCAACACAGCTCCAGTTACTCCCTTCTGTCCAGAGACGTAAAAACCCCAATAATAGAACCAACATCTTTACATGGTAATAACTCATGTAAATGCAACATGGTAGCTATAGGATGTTTGCAGTAATACATGGACCAGGTTATATGATTGGTAAACAGAGGTACACTGACTATTTATCTTTATTATAGTTATTGGTATAGAGTTATTGATATGCACTTGATTTTTATATTGGCTGTTATAGGTGATTTTTTTTGTCGGCTCTAGTTGTTTTTTTCAACAAATTGCTTCTCTGGGGGCATTGAACCTATAACATATACCCTCCTATTTGATTAATCCAAAACATGCCATTGATGGAAGTTTGCTGGTGGATTGCTCACTGGTTCAAGGAGAAGCAAACATGTTTCCCACACAGTTTTAAGACCTTTAAGATCTATTGCTTTTGAAATAAACTCTATCTATTTTGTTGGTTTGTTTTAACAATATCTGATTTTTTTCCCAGATTGTTTTACTGTTGACATTTGTGCTCTCTGTGTCATGTTTTTAAACACTCTGAATAGCACCAACTTGTAGAAAGATACAAATAAAAAAAACTTTGATGAAGTTTGATCGACTGAAGTGACTTTCCAACAAAAACAAAGTGTTTGTTCTTAGTATCCGTCCTTATGACATAAAAAAAGAGGAACTGTTCTAGCCGAAATAACTATTCACATTTCTGTAGTTTTCATGTGCTCAGCTGTGACGGATGTTCATGGAGCAGAGTCAGCTTTATTCAATATTGACTTTGCCAGACGAAGGTTTTGTAAGAAATCAACAAAAGTTTAGGCCTGTGATTTGTTCACATTCAGTTTCAAGATTTTTTTAAATTGAATTGCCATTTATTTATATGTTAAGTTGGGAAAGGTTAAGGCTTCACATTTGTGTAGTTTTCATGTGCTCAGCTGTGTCGGATGTTCATGGAGCAGAGCCACGCGACTCAAAAGCCGGGTTGATTTTGCCTCCTTGCCAAACTTTTGGAGCAACAATGTCCTTCAATTTATTGACCAAGAATTTGGGAGGTCTCCTTAAGTGGGCTTATTGTGAGATATATTTGTTCTGCTTCCACAAATAGATCAGTGGAAATATTTGTGCAAAGCATGAAACAAGACCAGAAGGCTTGTCAATGACTCTCTTCATCAGCTACTGAATGGTCTACTGCTGACTTTCAAGACTGTGCCAGATGGGACCACAAAAGCTGCAATTATCAATGCTGACCATGGTTCCATGGTAAATTTAGTTAGCATGAACACTAATAATCCTACAGTATTGGATTGAGCATCCTAACTCAATCCTCCTCATAGAGACCGACAAAGTGAACCACAAACATCATTTAATTAGAAATAAATGGAGGATAGACAACTCTTTGTATAAATATCACACTTTGTTTGGCAGCTTCAGATCTGAAAACAAAGTTAACATTTACTCAAAGTGCATTAAGCAGCTCTTTGTTTGTTCCTGGTCTATGTCTGAAATCAACAGGCGTGTAACTGCAGCATTTACAGAAACGTATCATGTTGTCCTCAGCTCTTTGGAAGCAGAGACGATCCTGTGGAGTTTTAATATGAGCAAATCTGCTAAGTTGATAGTTTCACCTGAGTCTCCTGTGAATGGAGGATATAACTTTCATTGCTGTTTGAGATGGAATAAAAAGGTGTTTTGAGAAACCAACAAAGTGGTTAGTGGCTAAAATTTTTGCACTGAGACGTTTTTGTTGCTTGTAGCCAACTCTTTTAATTTGTTACCTTCAGCCTGGGTTACGAAACTAGAACTAACAACTTATTTAAAAATGTTTAAATTAGCAGTAAGTCTGTAATGTTCATCCTTTTTTAACACGTCACCACAGTATTTATTGTATGACAATGGGATCATTGGTATAATTTTTCCAAACATTTTCCACTAAATGAAACATTTGTCCTGTGGGCTTAATACGAATCAGTTCACCAAGGCCTTAGATGTCTTGCTCCGAAACCGTTTCGTCAGTTATCTGTGTTCACAAGTCAGACAAGTAATACGAGTGTGATGAGATGTATGAATGAGACTTGTCTGACCTGCGAGACGACTGGTGCCCTTAGTCACTAAATGCTTGTTCTGTTTTGTTTTTAAATCGTTTTAAAAGCAAGGAAATAATGGAAACTTTTTGTTGAACTAATCTTAATCTGATTTTCTCTTACTCATCCAGCATCAGACCACACTTGTCATAATCTTAGAATATAGAAAACAAGAAAATAACACTGTTACTGAAGTTCTGACAAATGTGTTGCACTTGTAGGTTAGTTTGTTTTCACCTTCGCTCTCAGTTCATCTTAAACCAGTTAGATGGGTTTTTGCTCAGGAGACAGCTCCTCTACCATCATTTAAAACCACGGTCCAGTTATTTTCTTCCCCTGTTCTGGTTCATTATTTTATGAACCCCTAATAGCAATATCAACACACAGTTCTACTCACAGTTTTATCTTGCACGGAGGTGTAGTAATATAGCTTTATTCAATATTGCCTTTGCCAGACGAAGGTTTTGTAAGAAATCAACAAAAGTTTAGGCCTGTGATTTGTTCACATTCAGTTTCAAGGCTTTATCTATCTACAAATTGTTGAAGGTAAATTAATTAATCATTGGCCTGTTTTATATCATATCTACATTATATATTTTCAATGTGATTCATGTGGTTTTTTTTTAAATTTAATTGCCATTTATTTATGCAGTGAGTTGGGAAAGGTTAAGGCTCTGAATATGCACCTTTCAATTTTTATAAGGCAACTTACAACAATAAAACGTATCAATTTATCTATATATCCATCCATTAATCTATACATCTATCTATTTATGGCTTAAAATATGACATACTTTATAAGATGCTCTTTCTATTCCCCTGACAGCACAGTGGAAAACAGCAGAGAAACACACAGATCTCTTCCCAGTAAGATCTGTGTGTATGTCTCTTCTTCCCAGTCAGATCTGTGTGTAGATCGTTCTTCCCAGTCAGATCTGATGGTTTGTCTCTTCTTCCCAGTCAGATCTGTGTGTAGATCTCTTCTTCCCAGTCAGATCTGTGTGTAGATCTCTTCTTCCCAGTCAGATCTGATGGTTTGTCTCAAAGTCTGCGAGCTAAAGTCTGGGAGTGAGTTTCAGATCACAGCTGAGCGGAAGGTGATGAGTCGCGTGTTGTCCTGTAACTCGGACCAGGGAGAGATTTTTTATTCGTCATCGCTACATCCGGGCACTTGTTTTTTTTTTTGATTGACAGTTGCCATGGCAACAAGCTAGAGCATCGCCATTTTGTCAGGAGGGTTTTTTTTCCCCCAGCTCAGTCTTTTCAAATGTTCTCCCTTCCCGCCGGAATACCGCTGTCAGTGGATGTATCTTTGAGGTTTCTGGGTGTCGCGATGCGTCCAGCGGATCGGATGAAGAGGACCGAGAGGCCGACGTGTTAACACAGAGGAGAGAATTAGGCGGCGCCTCGCTAACTCGGTGTCCGTGTCTCTGGTCCACCGGGCCGGTTCACTGCGCAGGTTTGGACCGCGCGCCATTTTGTGAAAATTGACACAAAATTCCTCACCAAAATTATCAGAGGACACGTCTTCTGTTTCGCGTTGGAAACACTCGGAGCTCGACCGCGGTGTCGTGTTTATCGAAGCGGCCCGACACTATATTCGTAAGGACGACGTTAAATCGCGATTTTGGCTTAACGTTTATTTAGCGGTGGCTAGAAGTCGTTAGCTTCGGGCTAGCCAGAGAGGCTACAGCTAGCCCGGGCAGGTAGCTAATGTTAGCTGCGTTCATTTTGTCAACTAGCTAGCCAGTTCGCTCGGGTTAGCTAGTAAGATATGCGTGCTAGTTAACGTTAGCATGGTGCTAGTCAACAGCTGATGGTAACGTTAGTCAAAGTTGCCTTCGATCGCCGATGTTGTTCACCGGAGCCTTGCAACATGAAACGCGTACTGAATCTGGCTGGTGAATTATTTTAGAGTTTGCCGGCCAGAGGACGGGCATTTGGATTTAACGTTAACATTACTCGCTAGCCGTGCAGGGAGGGGAGAAGCTCAAGCTGGATAAGTTTCCTCATCATACAGGTTATTGGACTTTAAATGAAGATCGTGCCATCAGAGGTGAGCATCTGTAAACTGTTTTTATTTGTCATTTGTCTGTCCATCGCCTCACGTTAATGCTTTTCGCAGATGCACACTGTATGTAACGCGAACGGTAAACCATGATGGACGCTACGGTGAAGTTGAGAATGGTAGCTGATGGTATGGCGGCTAGCTAACATCCAGTGGCGGCGCCGACTCCACTGAAGCCAGCGGTAACATTCGCTTCCAGTCAGTAGGTCACCGGACTAATTCTGATGTTGGACGGGATCTGATTTCCAGCTGGCCGTGGACCGGAGGGTACAGCGGGTTGTGTGTGGGCTTTTGGCGGAGAGTCATGCTGGCACGGCGTTAACGTTACAGCTAACGTTACCTCCGCGATATTAGACACTGTCATTGTACGATCCAGGCAAATGTTAGCTAACTGTCAGTGCCATGTATCATTGTATTACCATCATAGGTGTAGTTTGGGTTTTGAGATTTACACAGTACGGAAGCTCACCTAGCTAACCTGGCTAATGCCTGGTTAGCTAATTCGGCTAACCTGGCTAATGGTTAACGTTGACTTGTTGACGAACCAGCTGAATGGGCCCCGCAACCCGCTGGCTGCACACAGCGTCACTAGCTAGCGTTTAACACTGGATCGGTGAGAGATGTGCCCGCTTGTCCCGCAGTTTTTTCCGGGTAACGTTAACGACGACAACGCTAGCTAGTTAACATTAGTCTGCTAACGGTAACGCGAGCCTGGATTGCGATTGTCATTTGTTATACGGAGGGGATTGGGAGCAAAACGCCAACGATGTGTAGCCGGAGAGGACGCAGATTTATACTGAATATGGTTTTTAAATTCCAACCATGACGATATCTATCCCATCTGTAAGTACAGAGCTGCCCGGGCTCCATCGTTATAGAAGAGATTAGGCTTTTTAATTGTTTTGGATCGGCTACATTTTGATTCAGCCTCGGCATGGATCTAATCATTTGGGCGTGAGAAGATGACACACAGGCTCGTTACAGAGATCTTTAGCCATCACCTATGATATGATACGGCTGCTAATAGCAAGCTAGCTGTCGTTATATTTACACCTAAATGGGCCCGATGATGCCAGGATGAGTCGAGCCAGGAAAGGAACTGTTCATGTGTCAGTACTGAACATGAAGACTAATCAAACGTTTTAGGGAAAAGAGTACAAAGCTACAAGTGCACATGCAAAATGGCTTTGTGCTTAAATACAGCCTTAATTTTCCAATCAGGGTTAGTGATTCTTAATGTCACATTTTCCCTATAGTCATCTTAGGTTTTATTGTTAGTAAAATGGGCTCAAACCAAACTTTTTTAGTTCTTTGTCAATTTGCATAATCTTGTACGATATTTTCAAATGGGCCAGTTGGACTACCACATTTCCAAAAGTATATTTTAGCTCTTAAAGTTCATTGTAATATTAAAGTCATTGGACATTCTGAGAGGAGAGCCAGTGCTAGTAAGGCCACAATATTTCAAAAACATGTAACACATTGTCTGTGCCTCTCTTTCTGAACTATCTATCTTATCAGTTTCACCATAGATATTTTGTTTGATAAGTTAATTGTCTGGGAACTTAATGCTTATAATCAGTGATCCACAATCAGCTAACCTTTTTCATTTTAGCATTATTTTAAAAAAACAAAAACAAGAGTTCATACAATTACCCAAGTACACTCTTAAAAGTTTAGGGGTGTCCCCTGCTTTTTAGGGATCCTCTGTCCCTTCTTCTCAAAATAAGTTTAGCCACCATGAAGTTAAAACCCACCACAGATTCACATTGATAATGATATGTTTTTATTCTTTGTAGTGGGTTGTCTTTTGCTGCTGGACTCTCTTCCCAGAATGATATGAAATTTTACAGGAGACGATGCATCCAGGTTAGCTGCTATATATTAAGCCTTAACCCTATTGGGGGGAAAGCGGTGCTCTTAATAACTTCTTCTCGTTCTCTTATTTTGCTGTTGTGAATTACGCAGCTAAACTCACACATCTTTCTCATCCCAAGGAGAGTAAAAGTCAAAGAATGTGAATTAAAACTATGTATATAAACGATTAAATATTTCCATTAATTCAGTTGAACTTTCTTATTTGATGACAGAGCTCAGAGTGATTAAAATTGGTTTGACATCATTCGCAGATCTAAGCTGAACAAGCATTAAAATAGACACACTAGTCATCATGACAAATCTGTCTGGTCATTTCAGTGCTTTGGATTTAATGTGTATAAAATACACTTTAAATAAATTCTTTAAGATTTAACTGAAGTAATTTTACTTTAACATTATAACTGAGTCTATTTTACAAGATTGGATTTTATTAAAAAAAATATATAAATTGAATTTATATATAAAACATAATATATATATATATATATATATATATATATATATATATATATATATATATATATATTTGTGTTATATAATATAACAAAACGGTTAAGGTTCTTAAAATACAGCCCTTGCTTGTGCTCTATCACCTTACAGTTTCTCTTCTTCCTGTCAGTGGATGTGTATTTTCTCCTTTTCCGAAGCTGGGTCAGCTTTCTAACGCTCTCGGATGGAGTGCAGGTTTTGGGCTGTGCAGCTATTTTGCTGTCAGGCTCTTGTGTTGAAAGCACCGTCTAAGTGTGCCAAAGTTCAATTTTATTTCTTGTTTATTTCTTGTTTTCTCATTGGAAAATGGGAGCAGCTCTGCCCTGGCAACAAAAGTAGGCTATTTGCATACTGCGTTGTGATTGGTCTGTGCATTGATGGGCTTGCCAAATCACGCTGTATCTCTGTGGTGATAGGCTATGCTAATTAGGTGCTGTTGCTGGGATTCTGAATAGTGGTTACTGTGTAGCACTGGTGAATTGTGTTGTCTGGTGAGAGATGCTGATAGCTGAACATGCTATTTAATAATTTTTTGATTCCTTCTGGCTTAAAATGAAGGATGATTCACTGTACAGTGTGGAGATGCTTCCTTTTCACCCCTTTTCACTGTTAAAGCTGCTGTTTTGCTCCTTTTTCTTCACAAAGGTTGATATATTACTGCTATATTTTATTTTGTGCTTGTCCTTTGATGCATTTTTATGACTTAACAGATTTAACAAAAGACACTATGCATTAACCTGACATGTCTCTTTACAATGAATTAATCCTTGTTCTTCATTTTAACATATTTTGTGATCATGTCTGTTTTAAAGCCTTAGCTTGATCATTTCAACATAAATGTAAATAATATAAATGCATAATTTTCATTTTGCATATAATTCTCTTTCCAACATGAAATTGTGTTTGCTAAAAATTCTCACTGGTTAGAGCAGATAAATAGATCATATTTAATCTGTACAATAAGTGACACATATCTTTTCCTGCTTTATTTTGAGGCCTTTATTGTGGAGGAAATACAGTAGCTTTAGATTAGGATTATTACCTATTTTTCTCCTTTGTCTGTTGTGTTATATATACTGTTGAGTTAAGGATACAATTCACAGAAGTGTAATTTCTTCCAGGAGGAGAGACTTCAGCATGCAAACCTTCGTCCGTCCGGCTTGCGCCCTCTTTTTCTTTACACACTGCTGGTCTTCAGATGGCTGCTCCAATGCCCCATACGCACCAGCAGTACAGTGACCGCCACCAGCCAAGCACTGACCAATCTGTTGCGGTCTTACCGTACAGCGACCAGACACCACAGCTCACTGCCAATCAGGTACACTTACCGTACCCTGCTCCAGCTCTTTGAATTCTTTCAGTTTTAATGTGCGGTGAAATAATAAGAATGCAAATATTTGTGCTAGTATATTTAATTAATGTCATAGAAGACTTAACCAAATCCTATTACTAATAAAAGGACTGTGCTTATTGTTTGTTTATGAAATTTTGTGCATCTCCCTTTTGATACTTCAGAGGCACATGCCCCAGTGCTTTCGTGACCCAACTTCAGCTCCCCTGAGGAAGCTCTCCATTGACCTTATCAAAACATACAAACACATCAATGAGGTTAGTTTATTTTTATTATGTACATTTATCGATATCCTCTTTTCTTTTTATTGTAAGAATTGGTGTAACTGCGAAACTTTGTAAATGAAAACCAATTTGAATTCATGTGTGATCATATATATTATTTTGTTTATTTATAGGTGTATTATGCAAAAAAGAAGCGGCGGCACCAAACGGGTCAGGGTGAAGACTCCAGTCACAAAAAAGAGAGGAAAGTCTTTAATGATGGCTATGACGATGATAACTATGACTACATCGTCAAGAATGGGGAGAAGTGGATGGACCGTTATGAGATTGATTCCTTGATAGGAAAAGGATCATTTGGACAGGTACTTAATTCAAAATTACACACATGCACAACTTTGTTTGATTACATGTGCCCGAGGAAGTTGTCTTTAATTTGGAGAAACACACGATGGTTTATTTTTGTCTGAATCAATAACTGAAATATTCAATGCATCTTACTGACAATTTTTCATTTGCACCTAAAAGCAGAAGTGTTAATATCTATAGTTAACAAAGCAGTTAGAATCTAATTTTGGGAAACATTAAAAATGACGGTTTTCTTTGAATCTTTTAGGTTGTGAAAGCATATGACCGGGCAGAGCAGGAATGGGTTGCCATTAAGATCATCAAGAACAAGAAAGCTTTCCTCAATCAAGCCCAGATTGAAGTGCGCCTGCTAGAGCTCATGAACAAACATGATACCGAGATGAAATACTACATCGGTAATCCACTTTGATTTGATAAGAAATATTAAGGAAATTGAAAAGCTTTTCCTGTATCTGACTAACATGCGTACCATTTGATTTTCTGCAGTTCACCTAAAGCGTCACTTCATGTTTCGGAACCACCTCTGCCTGGTGTTTGAGATGCTTTCATATAACCTGTATGACCTGCTCCGAAATACCAACTTCCGTGGCGTCTCACTCAACCTCACCCGGAAGTTTGCCCAGCAGCTATGCACGGCGCTGCTCTTCCTGGCCACGCCTGAGCTCAGCATCATCCACTGTGACCTGAAGCCTGAGAACATCCTCCTCTGCAACCCCAAGCGGAGTGCCATCAAAATAGTGGACTTTGGCAGCTCATGCCAACTGGGACAAAGGGTAAGTTGCTGCAGTTTTCCTCATCAACAATTAAATAATTTTAATGCAAAATGTCCCATTGATGTGAGTGATGTTGCCTGTAAATATCAGGTGATATTCAGCAATTCAGAGTTTTTAAGCAAATGAACAGACTGAGTTTCTGTGCCTTCTTTTTATAGATATACCAATATATCCAGAGTCGCTTCTACCGTTCCCCAGAGGTGCTGCTGGGAATGCCCTATGACCTGGCCATTGACATGTGGTCCTTGGGTTGCATCTTGGTAGAGATGCACACTGGAGAGCCTCTCTTCAGCGGAGCCAATGAGGTGGGAGGAACTGAAATGTTACAAAACAAATTGTTTGTTCTTTGTCATTCTTTGAATTGCAACTGCAGCTTTTAAATAAGATCATGTACAACCCCAAATTTGAGAAGTGTTCAAAACATATCACACATCACCCAGTTAACAACCCTTAACATTCGGTTTGACATTGTAGCTACTTGTCCATTGCTAAATGTTTTTTCTAAATTATCAAAGAATATTTAAGGATGTTTAACCTTACAAACTGTGTTTAAAACTGTTAAGTCAGGCTGTCTTATTTAAAGTTTTAGGTTTACAATGTACATTTTTTGCAGTCCTGCCTGATACCTACCTGTGCTTGCATGAAGATGTAACTTGATTGATAACATTTCCACAGGTGGACCAGATGAACAAAATAGTCGAGGTTCTTGGTATCCCACCGAATCATATAATGGACCTAGCCCCAAAAGCCAGGAAGTTCTTTGAGAAGCTTTCAGATGGTACATGGAGTGTAAAGAAGACCAAAGATGGCAAAAGGGTGAGTTCAGTTGTTTGCTTAACTTGGCCTTTAAACAAAAATTTGTGCTTTGTGATTATCGTTAAAACCAAGGTACATTGTGACAGGACATGCTGTAGTCTCGGATGAGTAAATCTCCTAATCTTTGTGCACTTTGCCTTAACAGTATAAGCCTCCAGCCTCACGGAAGCTCCACTCCATCCTGGGTGTGGAGACAGGGGGTCCAGGTGGCCGGAGGGCAGGGGAGTCTGGCCATGCTGTTGCTGACTACTTGAAGTTCAAGGACCTTATCCTCCGGATGTTGGACTATGACCCCAAGAGCCGCATCCAGCCCTACTATGCCCTGCAGCACAGCTTCTTCAAGAAGACTGCGGATGAGGGGACCAATACAAGCAGCAGCGTGTCTACAAGTCCTGCATTAGAGCAGTCCCAGTCTTCAGGAACCACCTCCAGCACCTCCTCAAGTTCAGGTAACTCCCATCTAAAAACATTGGGCACCTGTTCCCTTGGCCTTAAATGTAGTATTGATCTGACTGTTCCTGTGGTCTAGGATAAGATGGGACATATATCATATTACATCAGTACGATTCTCTTTTCAGTGAAGGATGTTGACTCTTGTGGAAATTGGTATCA
Organism: Limanda limanda; assembly: GCF_963576545.1. Lineage (NCBI taxonomy): Eukaryota > Metazoa > Chordata > Actinopteri > Pleuronectiformes > Pleuronectidae > Limanda > Limanda limanda. Next base: position 20,731,346 of record NC_083641.1, on the reverse strand, counting down.
TGGGAGTGAGCTGAAACAAATTATGAGCCAGAAAGAGAAACTTTCAAATGATTAAAATCTATTTCATTGTGAAACTTTGAGTCATAAAATGTGTTGTATGTTTTTATAAACCTGAGCGAATCTTATTGCAGCACTTACATTTAATGTTTTGTTGTTACGGCTGCACTTTTGACACCTTGTTTAACCCTTAGGAGGATCATCTGGGACAAGTACCAGTGGCAGAGCAAGATCAGACCCGACCCATCACCACTTGCACAGTGGAGGACACTTCGGCACGGCCCTGCCTGCCATCGATGGTGACAGCCTCTGCCCACAGGTCAGTGAGTTCGATGGAGGGATCTGAATGGGATCTGATACTGAGTGGACACATTTTGGTGGAAGTAAATGGATATTTGTAGTATTATGAGAAGATGTACCTTTTATAGATCCTCCATAGAGGAAATGTGCAAACGACACAGCAGCACAAGAAATATTTATATAATATTAACTCATAATTTAAGATTGTATTTTTTCTTCAGAACAAATCTAAAAGACAAATGAATATGTGCTTTAAAATGTTTGGTTTACTGTCATTGACAGATTCTTATACAAGACAGGATTAATATTCTTAAAATTCTAAAACTACAGTCTTGAAATGATATGAAGGGTGTGATTGTGTGTCAGTTGACAAACATGTCAACTTTTATTTCATTGTACTGAAATTAAGTCTATTTCAATGTTATATGTAACAGTTGAGCAAAACTGCTTCAAGGCTAGAAAAACTATGCCGCTGTATTCTACAACTGACTTTGTTATGTGCTTGACATTGACAGGCAAGACAGCCTTACCCACCCCCGCTGGTGTGGGGAGGTGGCGTTGTACCGGAGTCGGTCACTGGAGAGACACACCCAGTCCAGGAAACCACCTTCCATGTTCCCCCTCAGCACCCTAAGGCCCTGCATCCCCACTCACATGCTCATCACCACCACGGGCCGATGATGGCTACGCGGCCACGCCCTCGCCACTACACCTCCCCGACACACAGCTCCTCAACACAGGACTCCATGGAAGTGGTTCATGGGCATCTGTCCATGACCTCCCTGTCTTCCTCTGCCTCCTCTTCCTCTACATCGTCCTCTTCCACTGGGAACCATGGCAACGCGGCCTACCAGCTCCGCCATTTGCCCACTGGAGCCCTTGACTTTGGTCAGAATGGTGGGCTGAGTATGGGGCTAGGTGCCTTCTCGAACCCACGGCAGGAGACTGGCATGGCAGCGCACCCTGCATTCTCCATGGGCACGAACACAGGGCCTGCCCACTACCTAGCGGAAGGCCACCTGGGCATGAGGCAGGGCATGGACCGGGAGGAGTCTCCAATGACTGGAGTGTGTGTGCAGCAGAGTTCTATGGCCAGCTCGTGACTGCACTGACATTTGGCTGTGTGTTCCCCCTGTGCGTCATTTTTAAGGTGGTGTTTTTTACTACAAGGTGTGTTGAGAACAAAAGCTGCTCACGTCAGAAGGGAGATATCACTGAACCGCTACTACAGAGAAAAATCTTTGTTAAAAAGTATATATGTAATTTTCATCAGTTTTTCTTTTGCAATCATTAGGCACAAAATAATACTGCGGAATAACCATAGTGAGATTGAGACATCCATCTTACCATTTCACCAGTTTCATGTAACCACCAAGTAATCACCATATGGTATTATGTGGCAAAATCTTCTAAGGAGCATTTCAGAGAGAAGTTTGAAGCTGTTTTGCAGGTAGCTGTTGGTGATGAAATGCTTGGCGTCCTTTTTCGATTCAAAATGTGGACTGCCTGACATTACTGTTCCACTGGTTCTTAATTATTTTGCCCTTTTAAGTGAAAATTTCACGTAAAAGCTGCTTGTAAATCCTGTAGCTTGACAATGAGGGGAAGTGTTTGCGGTGATATTTCTTGTTGTTGGTCGGTATTGTGTAACTCTGTCGAAGGGAAGCACACGGCAGTGGAGTCCCTATAGCCTGTGCTGGCCGGTCGGAGAGGAGAAACCCGCAGGTGGATACCGACACCGACCGGGTCAAAGGAGAGGGAAGCACCACCCCTCAGGCCTAGAGGCCCCGTAGTCCTGCGAGCTGCGACCGGGCCCGGCACAGACGAGAGCAGCGATGGGCACGGGAGACGAAAGGATCCAGCCCAGGGAGAGGAAGACAGTCAGCGGCTGGTTCTAGATAACCCTTTGGCCTTATGACTCATGGACTTGGAGTGCGATGGAGCTGGACATTATCATTTGAATTAAGATGGCTTTTCTCTATTTTTCTCTCTAGACAGCCCTTAATTCTTTAAGGAAATTAAAACAACTTAGAAAAAGGTAAATAAGAATGGTAATTTGAGGCCTTTCTCGACAAAGATTACTTCTTCAGCAGGGCCCCACATAACAGGGTCTTATTGTACACAACAACCTCCTAAACATTACTTCCTTGAGAATCTTATTCACTGGTTAAGGATTTTGCAGTGGAAAGAACTATCTATTCCAGAGTCTACCCTTTTATGTTTTGTTATTTTCCCCTTTTGCATGTAGTTCCTCATCAGAACCACCTGCACAAGTCTCTCCATCCAAAACATGGAAACTGAAGAAAAAAATGAGTTAAGTGACTGCCTTTTTTCTCCTCAAATTATGCTGTGAATTTTACAAGAATTTATTTTCCCTTTGGATATGTTTTTATACCAAAGCAGTTGTTTTATAGCATATAGGTGTCTGTAACCAATAATGTAGCAGTTCACCACTTTGACGCAAAGTTTATCAAGATCTTATTTTAACGTCAATACAAGCAGCTGCAATATTTTACTTTAGCAAAACTGGAGACCGTTGTTGAGACCGTTGGCTATTGTGTATTCTGGCCAGATTTGTTTGCAACGTTTTACCAAAACTGTTTCCATATTAATTGGTAGATTATTTTGGGAGTCTTTTAAAACTTGGTATGTTAGAGAATTTGGTAGTTACTCTGCAGGCTCCGGAGTAGCAAGGTAGAAGCTGATGGTTTAAAAAAAAAAAAAGGAGACTAATGCGTTCTATTTCTGTGTCGTCGTTTTTCTTTTGCCCCATCATACTATTTCAAAGGGTTTTGCTGCCTTTCATACATCATTTGGTCAACTTGGCTAGTTTCTGCCATTAAGCAAGACTTAATGTCATTGTCTTGGCAGCATTAAGATAATTGTGGCAAATCAGTTTGTGTTGAATGGCATTGTTCTGATTTGGTAGGGCAGATCCCCATGATTGTTGTCCTATTCAAAGGGAAAGGGTGTCCATCAGCCCACAATCACATGCTTTGCCTAGGCAGACATGCATGTCCTCAAAACATTACAGTCAATATCCAGATTCTTTTTTTTTTTTTTTTTATATCAGGGAGTTTGAAGTGCTTTCTTTCTTCTGTTGCTCATTTTATCAGCTTTGAAAATTGGATAGAAAAAACCCTGCCCACAGCCACCATTCAAATTTAAGGGCAGGCCACAGGTATTGCTGTTGTCATTTTAAAGGGGAAACCATCATAAGAAATCCTGCTTGGTATTTCCACAAACAAAATGTAAAGCTACCTATATTGAGATTGGGGTTTTATCTGGATGTCAAGGTTAATTGCAAATTTGCAATCATTTTTCATACCCCGCAGAATTTGAGACATTTAGAAATCGCCAGTGGTTTTATGACTGGCACTCATACTGGTACTAAACATTCCAAAAATAAAGACTGAAAAATAAAAAAAAATTGACTGCAGTGACTCGTAAGTGTGCGCCTATTTCAGATCATGCTGATTGACCTCTTATTTAGAGCAGTTGTCATGAAATGCAGCCCCTTTTTAATAGTTGAAATAGAATTTATGTATATATTTATATTTTTTTAATAAAGGAAGTATAGAACTCACTACCTTGCTCCTGCTGGTATGTTGATTATGTTTGTCAATTTGGTGACCATTCAGTGGGCAGGAACTCCTGTTTTCTTAGTGGCAAAACCTTGCCTTTTGGCAAAGGTACTTGACTACATCAGGACAACACTATGAGGTAGGGTTTGAATCAAACAGGGAAAGCTAGATCTTCAAACCTTAATAATTTTCACAGGGTATATTGTAAGTGCATGTACATCACAAACCTTACTTTTTGGTTATATGAGAAGCACATGGTTGAAAAAAGGTTCCATCTTTCATAAGCCTGTTCAGTTTGTGGGTTACACACAAACACGTATACTTGTTGACATATCTGAACACCCAACAGAAGTTGAAATCCTCTTATTTAATTTGGATTTATCCTTTTTTTTTGTTTGTTTTCTTTTTCTTTCTTTTTTTTGATTCCACATTTTTTCACTTTTTTTGTACATGCAACATGCACTATAGAATTGAACAGCATGGGGGAAAGGATAAGTCCATGTATCCACAGATTGTAAGATCTAGTCAAGACTTTGCTGTGTTTATGACAATGCCCTTTGTATTATATTAAGACAGTCTTATGTATGATATATAAAAAGAAGTTAATTGAATTGCTCTGCGTGTCTTTATTGTTCTGTTACGAATCCAATATAAACCCTAACCAGCTAAATACATCCGTTTACAAAGATGGAGATGTGAGAATCTAAGAGGTTAGTGTACATCACATGGTGCAGATTCATATTAGGTATTACTGTGGTGAGGGTCGTCTAGGCTCGTTGGTCTAGGGGTATGATTCTCGCTTCGGGTGCGAGAGGTCCCGGGTTCAAATCCCGGACGAGCCCTCTTTATTTTACTTCCACTGAGAGCAGTGGGTTGTTTTTTTTTTAATGTGAATCTAAAGTACATCGGTGGAACTAACAAAGAAACCGTGTATCGTCATTCTGAAGGAGATTGGACGTTCCCAGTGTTTCCTGTTGCAGATCCCTTGGGTTAAGTGAGCTCAGATCAGACATGACACCAGAGGCTTTGTCCTTCAGAGCTTCACTCACACAAAACAGCGATTTGGCGTCGGATCCTTCAAAAAGTAAGGGCTCGTCCGGGATTTGAACCCGGGACCTCTCGCACCCTAAGCGAGAATCATACCCCTAGACCAACGAGCCGTGTTACGTCAAGAAAAAGACCCTCACTTTGTATAACGGGTAGAACAACCCGCTAGAAAAGTAACAGTTTCCCTGAGTCACAGTTAGCTCCTGTTTCATAATGGAAACACACGTGATATTATTTAGCCGCCGACTCTACTTTCTTTGCACTGATATAAAAAGTACCTTAAAACCTCTTAATAATTGAATGATAATAACTTAATGACCCCACTTTCGTATTTGCAGCATTTTGACATGTGCTCAGAGTGAGGAAAGAGAAGCGGTCACATGCTTCTCTTCACAAGCGGAATAAAGAAGTTTACAAACCCGACGCTGTTTTTCAAATAGTGTTTCTCTTTGATAATCTACAGCAGATTCGACACAGATTTATTGGATCGTGAGCGGATGTGGTCCAGTCCCCGTTACTGCTCGAATCTGTGACTGAGTTTAGCTGGGGGACCTGGTGGGGAAATCACCACCGATTACTTATGGCTTCATCTTTATTATCCTGTTAACTTTAGACCAGATAACAACATTTTAACATTTTAACATTGAACAGTTTGCCTTCATCTTCTACATCCAGCGACGTTCAAAAGTAATGACAGTGTTAGCTAGCTAGCTCCTGTAGTGCAGTGCTTTATCCTGTGGGTGGCAGCAGCGCGCCTATGAAGAGCTGCCTCCGCTTTGTGTTTTGAGGGGGAAGAAGAAGATCCTGCAACTGTAGTTATGGACTAACCAATCGCTGCGCCTCCTGCTTCTGGCTCGTCCAATCACATCCCCTCGAGGGCGGGACCTCAACCTCCCCAACGATCAACTCCAAAATTTAACGGCGTGTGTTGTGAGTCGAGGATCCGGTGAACACACAGTTGTTTATGGAAACTAATCGAGCTCAGGTGCAGTGAGGGAAAGTTGTGTGTCTGTGTTGTGAGTTGAACCCCACAGGAGCCTACGTGTGGCTGCAAACGAAGCTTCCAGAGTCCGCAGATGACAACACTCAGCTAACCCGGCTAAGCTAACCACCTAGCACAAGCATCATGCCCAATTTTTGCGCGGCCCCGAACTGTACACGGAAGAGCACTCAGTCGGACTTGGCTTTTTTTCGGTTTCCACGGGACCCAGAGAGGTACAGTTCATCTTCTTATCTAGTTATTATGGTTCCGTTTGTTTCTGCTTGGCCCCCTGTGTCGTTTTTATCCTTCTATTGTTTGGTTTCTTGTTTTTAGTCTTCACGTTTTGTTTCCTACAGCGCCTTGTAGCTTTTATTTTGAAAAGGTTCTTTATGAATCATATTGACTTACTTATTCCTAGTTTTCACTCAACCATGTATTTTTTCTTGTTAAGATTCTGCTAAACTTCGCAGCACCTAATGTAAAGTAATGGAGAAGCTCCAACTATTGACTCATTATTCTGTAATATGTAGGATACAGAGTTCAAGGTGGCCACTGTGATTATAGAATCATAATTTAAATAATTCAAATCACTGCCCAAACTAAAAAATTATCAGTTTGCAATGAGCCGTGACCAAAGAACAGCTCCAAATCTTTGATCTCTAATGTGGATGTTTTAAATAGCAAATGTTAAACACCAGTTAATCCTGTTATCAGTTAATTATCCAAATTATCAGTTTTTACTGGTATTTAAATATTTGCACAAATCTTGAGTGTTCATGTTGCTATCAAGGCTCTGCTTGTAAACCCTGTCAGAGTATTTAATTGCTGCTTCAGAGGTAACTCATTACTTTGTGTGGCCTACAACATGAACACTGATGTTACATCTTGGTAATGGGCTCAGAAAGTGTGTTCTTCAATTACACTACAGCTATGTAATATTACAACCAAGTCTGTCAAGTTTGATACAAAGCAAAAAAGATATTTTAACAACGAACACAGTGGGACTACACCACCCTCAAAAAGCTTGGTTTGCCAGTTGTAATTTTTAACTATGTTTGTCATTTGTCCAGTATGAACGTATTCGAGACAAATTCATAAGAAACTCATGAAGACTCGACAACTTCCTCGATTCTTTAACGTTTTTCCAAATGTCACGTAAACCTGAGTTTCTTTTCTTTCTTTTTCTTTTGCAGATGTCGGATCTGGGTAGAGAACTGCCGCAGAGCAGATCTCGAGGCGAAAACGTCGGACCAGCTGAACAAGCACTATAGATTATGCGCCAAACACTTCGATCCAGCCATGGTTTGCAAAACTGTGAGTATCTGACCCGATCGGTAACCAATCAGCCTGGCAGCAGTTGTCCCCAAACAGTGACTTACGGGAGTTTATTGTTTTTCAGAGCCCCTATAGGACGGTACTGAAGGATACAGCCATCCCAACCGTATTCGATCTGACGAGCCATCTCAAAAACCCTCACACCAGACATCGCAAGCGGATTAAAGAGCTTGTGAGAACAATATTTATTAAGTTCACCTGTCATGTTTGTTTTACATATTCCTCTCAATCTTAACAATTTGACAAAGTGTTGTCTGTTTTTTTTTGAGTTGACTTACTTTTTGAATTACAGACTGAAGAAGACTTAAGAAAGATTAAAGAAAGGAGATGTAAGTAACGAGGAAATGTAGTTTTGATCACTATTGTAAAATAATTGCGTGCCAATTTTAATGTGGTTTGTATTTACTTAAAATGATCACTGCATCATTCTTGTGTTTGTTCATCCAGTGGCGTCCTCCGTTGAGCAGCTTGCGTCCAAGAAAGATGCAGTTGAGGACAGCACGAGCACCAACGAGGAAGAACCCCAGCTGTCCACAGAGGAGAAGGAGTTCCGGGATTATCTGAGGTCCATGTTTGAGGTCGTGGTCATGTTGGCCAAACAGAGCATCCCGTTAGTGTCGGACCAAGCGACCGAACCCGAGCGCAAGTCCAGCAACATGCAGGCCCTTCTAGATTACCGCATGAACGCCGGAGATGAAGCTTTGAAGAAGCGGTTCGAGGCGACGGCTGTGAACACAGACTACCTCTCGGCGACCCAGCAGAGTCAGCTGCTGGATGTGTGTGAGAACACGGTGAGAGAGGAGATGATAATGGAGGTGAGAGAGAGTCGCTTCTTCTCCCTGGTGACGGGCGACCTCGTGGAGTTCTCCAACGAGCGGCACCTTCCTCTGTTCCTACGCTTCGTGAATCAGCAGAACGTTCTTCGGGAGGAGTTTGTAGACTTTGTGCAGTTTGATGGAGACGAGGCCTCGCTGGTGGAGCGGCTGGAGGCCCAGCTGACCGAGCGGTGGGGGCTCAGCATGGAGGACTGCCGTGGTCAGGCCCACAAGGCCACTGGGAGTTCCACCACCAAGATGAAAGCTGTGGCGGTGTTGCTGATGGAGAAGTATCCCCTGCTGCTGAGCTTGCCGTGCTCCCACATGGCTCTGAACATCCACCTGGCCAGCAGTCTGCCTTTTCCAAATGTGCAGGTCGTCATGGAGACTCTGAGGAGGGTTGATGCTTTCTTCAGACGGCCGCTCACTCAGGAGGAGCTCGAGGTCGCGGTCTCCTCCCACTACCAGAAAAACGAGGACAAGGTCACTGCAGTGAAGCAGGCTTGTGGCTCAGGCTGGACGCAGCTACACAGCGCTTTTGACATCTTCCTGGATTTGCTGCCGCCCCTGCTGCTGTGCTTGGACAACATCCGGGACAATGACGATGGGAAGTTTGCCGACAGCGTCTCAACTGATGCGTATTCAATCACTGAAATTTTGTTTGACTTTGAGATCCTCGTCACCATCGTCATCTTGAAGAATGTTCTCACGTTCACCAGAGCTTTTGGGAGGAATCTCCAAGGGGAAACACTGGACGTGTTCTTTGCTGCCAACAGTCTAACCGCCGTGCTGCATTCACTGAACGAGGTCAATGACAACATCGATGTCTACCATGAGTTCTGGTATGAGGAGGCCGTGAGCCTGGCCAATGTCGTGGAGGTTCCAGTGAAGGTCCCGAGGCTGTTCCTCCGGAAACAGCGCGTAGCTGACATGGACGAAATCCAAACCGAGTCGTATTTTAAGGAGTACGTGACCGTCCCTGTAATCCGTGGCATCATGCAGGAAGTAGAGGACATGTTCTCCGACACCAACCTCAAAGCTCTCAAGTGCCTGTCACTGGTCCCTGCAGTCATGGGCCAGATGAAGTTCAACACCACCGAGGAGAACTACGCAGATGTTTACCGCAACGACCTCCCCAACCCAGACACGCTACCGGCCGAGCTGCACTGCTGGAGGATCAAGTGGAAGCACCGGGGCAAAGAGGTGCGCCTGCCCACCACCATCCACGAGACCCTGCAGCTTCCGGACGTCAAGTTCTTTCCCAACGTGAACTCCTTCCTCAAGGTGCTCTCCACCTTACCTGTGCTGAAGCTGGAAGAAAACAAAAGCGACACAGCGAGCGAGCGGCTGCAGGCGTATCTGGACAGCATGCCCGCCAAGCAGTGGAACAAAAGTCTGGCGATGCTCAACATCAACACGCACGTCAAACACGACCTGGACGTCATGGTAGACAAATACTGCAGACTCTATTCAGAGGATGACCCGGAGGCTGAGGAAGCGATGGCTGAGGAAACGGCGACTGAGGAAGCCCCGGCTGAGGAAGCGATGGCTGAGGAAGCAACGGCTGAGGAGGCGCCGGTTGAGAAAGCAGCGACTGAGGAACCGGCTGCTGAGGACGATTCTGTGATGGAATCATAATGACCTTAAATAATCTATATCTGGGACAGAAATGAATGGCTCTTATTTTTGTCGTCAGTCGTAAAGATGTCGTGCTGTGATCGCTCTCGTGTATTTTGCTGCATTTACACTTGAATATTTGTGTGGATTTAACGTTAAATGTTAAAAAGATCCGAGGTGTCCAAGAAGTCCGTTGCTCTGATTGTATGTGGTGAAAACATTAGTGTGTTGAGAAGCATCTTAGCCTCATCTTGTAAATAATCAAATTTGTTAGGAGGGAAACATTAAAATATTTTCTACAAGCCACCAAACATGATCTGTAAATATTACATTTTTGCATCTGTGTTGGGCTGTTATACTTCAGCCGCCTCTCTAATAATACTGTGATCTTCCTTAATAATATTTTGTAGCTCATTCACACTCAGCCTTTCTTTATTGTGTGTTTTTAAATCAAACCACCTGATGAACACAAGCGGCCCTGTTGATCTACAGGACAGTGCTTCTCTTCTTCCAGTGACTGTGAGGCAGGAGGAGCACAAGAGGGAGCAGTTCCACCCATATCAGCTGAATGAGCTCCAGCCGGAAGCCATCTTTTTTTTCTTGTAAGCATAGTGTGACATATCTTTGTTCGTTATGTAGCCCAGTTTGTTGAGATGTATTCTCACCGAAACCATTCAAAAAATCTGGTGATATGTTGTAAAGTTAAACAATTCTCTGGTGGTGTATTAAAGAATGGGACACGTTTGATGCAGTTTCATGTTTTAAATGTTTGTGGGGATGTTTGTCTTTTCTTCCTCCTGAAATATTCACAAACAGGCCTAATTCAGATTGGTTTAATAATAATTTTAAAAAAACATTCAAACACATTTTAGTCAGATTTTTGTGCAAAAATGTTTCTTTTCTTTGTTTTTCTCCCAGGTGCATGCACACTTTTATTTTATTTATTTCAACGCTACATTGCAAACACAAATTTGAACTCTGTATCTTTGCAAACATCAGATTTTTGCACTTCATTTCTGTTGCTTTGTGCTGCATTATCGGCCATTTCCTCCTCGTGGAGCAGCACAAGGCCTCGGCCACATCCTCTGTACCAGGCTGAGCTTCCATGGTGTGACATGGCAGGGGTTAACCCGTGTCTCCTCCCTCTCGACCGGCCAGACGGTGACGAGCTCAGGTGACAGTTCACCGTGCACACACACTCATTGCAGAGTCCGGGCATCACGCACATGTGGGTGGGGTCGCCTCAATGCTCCCCCGGCAAAGCGCAAAGTGAATCTAAACTTGAGCAAAGAGAGACAGCATCCTGCAGGAGGAGAGAGGGGGGGGGGCTCGAGTGGGCAAAAGGATCGAGATTCACTTTCTCAGCAGAGGATTACACAGAAAGCTGAGAGGAGGATACAACCCTGACTGGACAGAAACTGAGAGGCCACAGGGGGAAACGGGCAGAAGTCTTTTCCGAGACGTGAGTAGGACGTTTATCCATCCTTTAGATTTAGAGAGGGGTTTTATTTGGTCTGTGCATCTTCCTCCAGTCGGTCTCCATCATGGCGTGGCCGTGCATTACGCGTGCCTGCTGCATCAACCGCTTCTGGACGGAGCTGGACAAAGGGGACATCTCGGTGCCGCTGGTTTTCAGCAAATACTCGGATGTGCAGCATCTGCCCCATCGCCCGCAGCCGAAGCAGAGGGCGGGCGCCATCGCCATGGAAACGCAGTCTCATCCCGGCGAGCTGGAGGCAGGGAAGGCACCGCCCGGTCCCGGTGCCGCAGCGGGCCAAGATGGATCTTCTTCCTCTGCATCCGTCATGCGCCAAGACTTCCAGGCGTGGAGAGTGCGCCCCGAGCCCAGCTGCAAGCCCCGCAACGAGTACCACCCCTCCGCGACCCCCTTCAACAACGAGACCCAGTACCAGAAGGATTACAAACCGTGGCCTATACCGAAGAAGCACGACCACCCCTGGATCCCCAAACCCAGCCCGACCGCCCCTGCAGCCGCCGCAGCCACGGAGCCTGCAGCCGAGGCCGAGAGCGGCGTGGAGAAGAGCGAGATCGAGGAGAAGCTGCAGGAGAAGGAGTCCAAGGACGCGGCGGGGAGGAGCGGAAGGAGGGAGAAGTCGATGGAGAGGAAACCTGCGGAGAAGTCCGAGGCGGAGGTGTCTGCAGAGGTGAGGAAAGGCCGCGCAGCTGCAGACGCTCTCAACATGCAGATCAAGGAGGTGATGTCCACCTCCAGCAGCTACAGGTGAGTGATGCTGAGACCCAGGGTTATGTGTGTGTGTGTGTGTGTGTGGTGGGGGGGGAGGGCAAATATGTTCTTAACTTAGCTCCAATCAGTTCTGGAGCTATCATCAAGTGTCCCCAGTTACACAACATCTCTGAACACATTCCACCAGCAGCAGCAGCAGCAGCAGCAGCAGTCACTGGTCAGAGAGCATCCACACACACCCTCACCAGGATGCTAGGTGTTGCATGGCCTCGTGTTACAACCCCACATTGATTTCCAAAGCAAAGCGATATCCCCTCAGATAAACGTTTCACTATTGATTTTTGTCTTCAGCTTTTTCCCCTCTATGAAGTCCCTGTGGCCCCGTCCAGCTGCAGAGGAAAAGGCCCTGAATGGGATCTAACATGGTTTCTCTGCACAGGCTTCCTCCTCCAAATTCAATTAAGGATGCAGGATGCAGGATGCACGCAAGTCAAGATGAAGAGCTGCTGCCTCATCCTGCTCCACTTAAAAATTAACATGTGCTGTTGCTTTAATTGTCATTGTATAGAAACTTGTCCCGATGAACTTTAATTAAGAAATATGATTGAAGATGACTTTATTTGTCTTGTATTGACAAGAGCAACAAAGCAATACAACAGAGCTTAATCTGGTTACATGAATATTAAATTGTTGTGTTAATAAACAGAAGCATTCGTACAGAACCTGCAAAAATCTGTGATGACATGCGACCTTTATCTCTGAACTAGAATGACTCATTGAAAATTTAACTCCAGGGAGACGGCCTCTGTTTGCAGGAAATAATGAGTCTAACAAAACACAATTCAACGTGGCATCATTTATAAAACACAAGAATATTTATAGTTACTTCACCAAATAGCTATAGGTAGGATTTTGCTTAAGACGAGCACTGAATCTACTCTTAATTGATCTTAATACAAGAGAATGTGTAATTAAACAAGTCTGGACTCCAGCTTTTATTGACTCTACCAGTCCCAGAAGACGTGTAAAAAAAAAGAAAAGAGGTGGTACCACGTCGGAGCTTCCAGAGCTTAGGTAGTAAATCCCAACCTCAAATTGTAAATCAATAGCCGAGTATGATCCTGTCGCTTTCAGTGTTTCACTGGCAGCAGAGATGATGAGACATTGTAAATGCTGGAACCATAAGGAAGTTATTCATATTTGCCACATGTCTGAATGGACAACAGGGCATATTAAAAACTGCAGTTTATATTTCTTTACATTTACAAGTATTGCACGTTTTGAAAATGTCCCCATTGTGGAATTAATAAAGGATTATCTTATCTCATCTTATCTTATCTTAGCTTATCTTATCTTATCTTAACGTGGGCACATGCTAATTTGGCGCCTGTCCAGGACGGACCCCGCCTCTCGCCCAATGTCACCTCAAAGGATAAGTGGTAGATGGCGGCTTGACAGGCCAATATGTCAATCACAATCCATACAGAGCGAAACGCCTTCATATTGATTGACGCACCCGTTTTAAACTCGCTATTTTGTTAGCATGAATAATTTAACATAATTCGCTATAGTCATTAAGTTGAATGTTGTATAATATGCTGTACATCTCTGATTACATTTCAATGAGGCATAATGGAGAACAGAGAATATTAGAATTTGTTGCTTTTCCTCTGGGTTTTGTGCTCTTACTTTTTAGATTAATGAAAATAAGTTGCAGCCCATAAACCTTTACGTTCGCTATTTTTTCTTCAATTCATGCCAGGACTGAGTTCAAGGCCTACAAGGATGTGAAACCAGTGAAGGCCATCAAAGCTGCTTCTCAGTACAAGCCCCCCGTGGTGGAGACCAGTCGGGAGACCAGCTACAGTGCCACGTACAAGGGGGAGCAGGTGAAGGCTCAGCCCACTGACAACAAGCTGCTGGATCGCAGGAGGATACGCAGCCTGTACAACGAGCCCAGCAAGGAGCCGGCCAAGGTGAGAGCATGTGGCCACGCAGCTCCCAGGCTGTTCCTGCAGCTCTGGGAAATACTGCTGCCTTTTAAATTCAGAGTTATGTCTCCTTTAAGTACTGACACACAGTAAGTGCCTCCCTAATAGTCATGTCTAAAACTTTAGTAGCCCTGCTATATCCCAGGTTTAGTATTTTGTGATTAACACGCTGTCCGTGGACGTTTACTCTGCTTCATGCTTTCGATTTTATTTCACACTCCATCAGAGTCACACCCCAGAATAATGATCGGACTTATTAAACGCCAACTAAAATCACTTAATATCAATTTAGAAACTTATTTTAAAAAGTCAAATGTTTAAGTTCTCAATAAATATATAAAAAGGTCATTTTGCAGGTTGCTCTTACTAATACTGAAACTGTTGTACCCATCAGTTTTAATGTTACATATCCAACACTAAAGTAGGTCTTTATTTGAAAATATTTAACAGATTAATTGCAGAGGAAATAGACAGAAAGTTGTGACACCGTTATATTAGTTAGTTTGATAAGTTCCATCAAATAAATTACTCAGTTTAAACCCCAGTGAATATTTATTATTAGTTTATTTATCACTGGAATTGAATTAGTCATTATTTTGCATTTATGCTGAATAATATTTTTGTGTGTTATAACATGACCCTTTTTGCATGGGTAGCTGACATCCTGTCAAATGATTAAACGCCTCAATATTAAAATAAAAATGTGTGTGAACCGGTCATTCCTTTGTTCCCTGTAATTACAACCAAATCATATTTTTCTTTCCAGGAAACATCTCAGATTATTTGTTGTCAAATTTCAAGTCACAGACCCCTATATATAAAATATACCTTTATAGATTTGTATATACGTGCATGTTCATAATTCAGACTAAACAGTTTTTTAATCATGTGTCAGTAGCAGTGTGTTCATATGGCCACTCCCTCTCTCACTCTCGTAGGACTTCTCAGAGACTCAGAGCAGCTCTGTTGTAAACCTGCTGTAGTCAGGTGTGTTTTCTGTTTCTTCTAGAAGGCATGGAGGCCGACCTCAAACTGATCAGACACACACACACACACACACACACACACACACACACACACACACACACACACACACACACACACACACACACACACACAGACACACACACACACACACAGCCACACACACACACACAGCCACACACACACACACAGCCACACACACACACAGCCACACACACACACACACACACACACACACACACACACACACACACACACACACACAAACACACACCCACCAGTATGAGTTATTAGCCACATCGTCACTGATTGCCCACCTCTCAGCCTGCACCACCCACTATTATTTGTGGAGCTCAATAGTTTAAACAACTGACTAAAGGTTTATGCAAGAGGGGGGATGGATAAAATGAAAACATGTACCAAAGAAGAAAATTTATCACATCATTTGAGGCCAACGAGAAAAAAACGTCTACACGTCCATTTGTTTCTATTTGAACACATCTGTGTTTATCAGGGCTCTATTTTAGTGACTGTGTTTGGTGCAGATTACATCAGGCAAAGTAGAATTGTGTTCAGCAGTTTTTCAAGATCTGCACACAACTAGTTCACCATTAATTCATCTGCTTACAGGTGGGTGGAGGGGCAGTTGTATGTGTGGTGCAGTTTATTTTTGATTCCAGGCTTTGGCAACACTTGTTTGCAGATGATGTTGTCCTCTTTGCTTTTATTGTCAGATTTCTAAAGCTGCAGTTTTGCAGTCGTACCAAATTTGGTCATGAAATTTACAGAAACTATGTGGGTCCCTACGCACCAACTACTTTGCACCACCAGTAACTCAGTCATTGAAATAGAGCCCTTCATTTATTCTGTAAGAAACGATTTACGCACATTTGTCATCTCTTATGATTTAGAACATTTTAAGGTTTATTTACTAAGCAAAAGTTGAGCATGTCTGCAACTCATTTATATATCAACAGATCATTTGGGAGCTTCTTTAGAAGTATTTTTACTCTTTCTTACTTATGGTCACATTCATCTCTGCACAGGCAAATTTTTTCTCATCACTGAGATAATTTGAACTAGTGATTCTCCAGTTGCAAACCTGCCTGTCAAATAGGATAGGATTTGCTGTCACTATCATCGGTCAAATCAAAGCAAAATATGAATATAACGAGTATAAGACTAACAACATATACTAATATTAACCATCTACTTTCTTTAAATGCTGGAAAACTGCACGAGCCACTGTTCTTTAAAAGGAAAAGCACAAATACACCTTTTGTGCTGTGTTTTTAATTTCCTTTATCTCCATCTCACTAACCACATAATGCAAATATCACCTGTACCATATGGTGTCATTTGCCTGAAGGTATGTATTGCATGCTAATATAGGACTTGGACATTTTGGCAATTAAACATTTAAAGGAACAGTTGGACATTTAAAAAAATGTGCATATTTGCTTTCTTGGTAAGAAGCTCGACGTCATATCGATTATTGAATATAAAGCTTCAACCACTTTTTAGCTGCGGGGTTTAACTTGATATGAGAGGAGTATCGATCTCCTCCTCTAGTTCTCACCAGGAAAGCAAATAAGTTTGTTTTTGAAGAAATGTCGAAAGAAATGATTTGTTCTGGAGATTGAGGTTAATCTCAGCCCTGCACCTCTCTGCTCTTTCCAGGCCGACAAACCAGCGTCTCGTACCAAACCAAAAAAGACACCGACAACGACAACAGCGAAGATGGTGAAAAAGGCCAAGGAGAAGCAGATTGCCGGTTCCCAGTCCACCAAGAAAAAAACATCCGTGGGCGCCGCCGAACCCAAACCGGAGGGCGTGATCACAAAGAAAAGCAAAGAGATCAGCAACAGACTGGCTGAAGCGAAGCAGTAAAAAGTTACATGTCATCACCTCGATGTGCTTCAACAGAAGGTCGCCTGACACGTCTCGGCCAATCTCTTCCCTTTGGTTTTTACCTTCTGACCTGTTGTTTCTGCTGTCCTGTCACTTATTGTTCAACTTTTAGTGGGCACTGACGTCGAGCTTTTAGAATAATGCAAATGATTTTCACTGTAATGTGTGCGTGCGTGCGTGTGTGCGCGTGCGTGTGTGTTGGTGCACAGAACCGCTTTATATTAATTGAGCACATGATTTGCACATTATTTATATGAGTTGTGTTCGACATCTATAAGAAGAGCCATCTGTACACATGTCATATGTGTATAAAAGGGCATTTTTACCTTTGTCTGAATGGATGACAATTTGAGATCCATATTAAAATGATTGTAGAAAATGTCAAGGGGAAGATTTCTCTCCGAGACGGAATCCGATGAGAGGTTTTGTTAAAAATGCAAAAAGCTGTTTTTACGGTTGCGTTCCTAGTTACAGTGCCTCCGCTGTATGGTCCTGGTTTTCATTTCATTGTTCTGGGTGATATCTGGTTTCATCAGCTTGGTTGCTAAGAAACCCAATGACCTGTAATATAATTGCTAAAGCCTGCATGCAAGAGCCCCGTTTTTTGGTTGAGTAGCAACACTTTTAGCAGACGATACTGTACGTCACAGTCACATTCTAGCTTGTAAATTGAGCCATCGAAGATAAATGTGTAGGAGCAAGACCTGTTCAGATATAATGCATGAGTAGTAATAGATTGATCACATCAAAGGGTGCATACAGTAGGTAACATCATAGTCTTGTGGCCATTGAAGCTATAAAGTCAACACACCAGCAATATGGTTTCACCCACAAACATATTTCTTGCAAATTAAATGGAGATCCACTCCTTTAATCTAATAGGAACACTGCAGTTTCCACAGTGACTCAGTATTTCCTGCTATTGTACTCCATCTTCTCCTCTGAGCTGCGACGCTGTAATTGTGTTAACTAAGAAAAAAAACAAGAAGATGCTCATGGGCTTAAAAAGAAGCGGGCTGATCTCTCCAGGTGTTGAAGGACAAGGAATGGGCCAGGACTTGAAGTTCAGCTCCTCAAACTGCTGCTGTCTGAAAATGCGCAAAAAAATCCCATCTGTTCATTGTGAGCGTGACAATGATGTGTTTTTACTGAAATGTCATCACAACCCCGTCCCTCTGTTCTCTGCAAACACAAGTCCGTCGACTGAGGCCAACATGGCTGCCGTGTGCCAGGGCCCAGTCACACCACTACAGCCACCGTGAGCCTGCTTCCAGTTTTAGCTTCAGTGAGTGAATACGAGTGTGTGTGTGTGTGTGCGTGTGCAAGCGAGACTTTTCGGTGTATGACCTCTACAGCCTGCTGCCTGCTAGCATCAAGTGTGACCCCACCACAAGAAGTGCTGCTGTGCACTCCAACACCCTGGTGCTATATCTCTCATCGTATGCTGTCCGGCTCGGACTGCGCGTGGCCTCAGGCCCGAGTGAAATGACGATGTGACGATGTCATGCTGCTGCAGACATGTTGTGGTGTTGTGCTCGTATTCTCAGCTTGTTCTGAATGAACTCCAATTAAAATGACGATACAGAATCCCGCCTCTTGACTTCTTGCCTTCCTCGTCTTCTTCACTGAATAACAGCATTCTACCTTCACAGCAATTCTTCTCACAAAATAACTGTGGCGAATTGCAGAAATGTTGAAAATGTGAGAATGATATGATTTGAAATTTGAATAAATAATTAAATTTTTTGTTTGATGCAACATGCTCTGAATGCTGCAGTAATTTACTTATAAATTATCCATTTCTAATTTGTAAGCTGAAACATATCTTACAGTGTAGTATTTTGGTTTAATGGGATTCATAAACGATTTACAAGTGTTATCTGTTATTAAAACAAACATTTTATTTATCTCCTTATTGGTGCTTTTGTCTCTGATCAACCGTGTCCGCGTCCTTATACAGTATAGAAGCAAACATGATCTACTCCTAAAGTGCAAAATCATGCTCTCTGTGATGGTTTAATTCATTATTATAAAAATGAGAAGGTATAGGTATTTTTTACCTAATAATAAATAAATAAAATAAGACATA
Organism: Limanda limanda; assembly: GCF_963576545.1. NCBI lineage: Eukaryota > Metazoa > Chordata > Actinopteri > Pleuronectiformes > Pleuronectidae > Limanda > Limanda limanda. The sequence goes on along the minus strand of NC_083641.1, from coordinate 20,712,488 downwards.
ACAAACGGTTAAGAGGTGCCTAAAATAATATCCCAGCACTGAGTTTTCTCCCTACTTCTCCCCAAGACTAGTTTGGTGTCTGAAGTCCTTTACAAAGGAAGATGGGTGTGGCCTGCAGATGTTGTAATCCTCAAAACCGTTGTCTGAGTGCGTTTCCTAAAGTGAGAACTCATCAGTGTTTTGTCCTGAACATTTTTAACAGTTCAGACATTAGTCAGGAGATGAAAAATGTCCTCATATTTAATCTGAATTTGAAGAAATGAAACATCATTTAATTGTTTCTCAGTTCCTCCACTGGCTTAGGGAAGCTGCTGGTAATTTTCCTGTGAATCAGTCATCCTGACATAAACGCGCATGAATAATTCAGTTGTTATGGGCCCTTATGTTTCCAGAGCAGCATGAAATATTGAATAAGAGATCAGGGATGGCACTGGAGCTGCCCGAGCTCTGTCCCTCCTCCTCAACACTCGTCTGGCTGGTTTCCGTCTCACCCATATGGCTCATTCTGTTCCTTAGAAATCAGCTTTCATACAGTCGTCTCGATTTGTATGAAATATAGCGCAATATGTTAGTTTGATGTTTAACACATGTCTCAAACTAAGATAAGATAAGATAAGAAAATATATGATAAGGTAAGATAAGGTATGACAATCCACAATGGGGAGATGTGTTAAAGCAGCAAAGGAAAAAGCTCAAATAGAAACTAAAAACAGAAACACCAGTTAAAGTAATAATATGCATGGGAAATATGAAAAGTAGAAACAATATATAGAATGATATGAGTATAGAATGAGTTATACAGTATGAGCTGGGTTGTACATATATTTTACTTTATTAATACGTATTGCACATTCAAATAAGGTTAAACAATTAATGAGAAATTAAAAAAAAAGATAAACTTACCACAGTCTTCATTGTTACAATTTTTTTATGAATAATAATATTATTTAGTTTTTGACTCCGGTACAATAGGAGGCAGTGTAGTCTTGAAGGTTTTTTTTCACAACAGGGGAAGAGGAAAAAACAACTTCCGGTTTGGCGGCTAGGAGGAAATAAACAAACGAGTGGATGCTGAAGAAGAAGAAGCAGAAGAAGAAGAAGAGTCACTGACTCAGAGCCGCTGCTGCTTCGTAAGAAACATTAACTTCACACTTCACACCAGTCGCAATCAGTGACTTCACATGTTGTTCATTAAAACGTCATCAAAGTTTGTCTTAGGACATTAGTAGAAAGTAAGTGTTGCGATTACCCGTTAAACTGGAATCAGCGTTAGCTTCTCTGTTAGCATAAATATTCACTTTGTTAATACACACACGTTTAGCTGGAGCTAGCTTGTGGTTTCTAAGATAAATAATCTTTTGTAAATCCATGTAAATATAACTTTCCTTCAGTGAACCTGTGCTCACAGCTGAATGGAGGATTTATCTCGATGTGTCTTTTAGGAAACAGACGAGAGACAATAATGAATACAGGTAAAATATCTGTAGATGCACAGTGGGTGTTGTCATTTTCCAAATGCAAAACAACAGAAGTGTGTTCGTCCTTTTTAAGAATCTAATATCCAGTTGTCTGTGAAAACCTGACAGCTGATGGGACCAGTGATCTTAAGGGAAAGTTCAGGGAGGAGCCTGATGGGAAGAGACATAACTCTGGGTGAAGAGGTGATGAGTTGTGGCTCTAACCTGATAAACATTATTGATAGTTGGTTCCGTTGGTGATTCTGTCAGAGTTTGACCTATTCCCCGACCGGTTCTTGCCGTGTGGCCAAGCAGATCATTGCAAAGGATAAACTGACTTTATAAAAGATCAATCAAAGATCCGTCAACATGAAATCTCCTCAACCTTAGTCCATATTTGTTCTTTTTGTGTTGGCATCACAAGTCATTTTTTGGCTGCAAGGTTGTCAAAGTGTTGAGTTTTCTTTCCCTGTCCGGTTCTCTGGTGATCAGGTCCGCCGTGATGACGACCAAGAGGCTGGACCCCTTCGAGGTGACGTGTGAGTGGGCGTCCTGCAACTTCAGGGGCTGCACCATGGAGGAGCTGAGTGACCACATGGCGCTGCACATGAAGGATTTCCTGGGAGACACTGACGCCCTGGAGGAGCTGGGTGAGTGAGAAGGGAATGGATTTGCACATGGTAAACACACACATGAGGGAAACCACAGTGCACACGAAAATCACTATCGAGATTAAGTATTGAATTTAGCCCAGTAGCAATAAATGTATGTGTTATTTGAGTCACAGTAATCTACACAAACACATGTTGTTTGACTTTTGTAACTCTCTGTATCACTTCCAGATTTCAAGTCCCCTGTGTATTTAACAGTCTTGTCTTCAGTGGAGTCATTTGTAATTATTTCTGTTTAGATGAGTACGCTTGTCTCTGGAAAGGATGTGAGTTTCTCTCGATGGGAAGTCCCACGGAGCTGGAGGTCCACGCCTACTTTCACAACTACCACGGGAAGCTCAAGTTCGTGGGCTCCCAGCTGCTCCAGTCCCGTCCCGACCTGCCCAGCTGCAACCAGGGTCTACACAGCAACAACCTGGTTCCTGAAGGATCGGAGGGATACGTCTGCCAGTGGGAGAACTGTGATGTGGGTATTTCAGGGTTCCTATGGTCATGGAAAACCTGGAAAAGTCATGGAATTGTAAAAGGTGTATTTCCAGGCCTGGAAAAGTCCTGGGAAAAAATAAAATCCCAAAAGTTTTGGAAAAGTCAGGGAAATTTGTTATTTTCATATTTTCATGTCGTTCATTTACGCTGAGTTTTAACTAATTCATATGCTTTTAAAGAAATACGCTCAAAATATAAGCGTATACTATGAGAGCGTATGCCTTTAAGGTGCATTGGAATTCTCATTGTTAGTTTAAATACTACATTTTGTCACTTTTTCAAACTGTTTGGACATGGAAATTTGGTTTAAAGTTGTTGAAAAGTCATGAAAAAGTCATGGAAATCCATTGGTCAAAATGTGTATGAACCCTGGTATTTGTGGTTTAAATTGTTCATAGATCAACAAGTGAGTTTTGTCTTGTCTTGGTACAGAGTTCATTCAACAACCCTGAGTGGTTCTACCGACATGTGGACAATCACATCCAAAGTGCAGAGTTACAGTCGTTCTCACAACAGCAGCAGGCTCTCTTCTGCCACTGGGCAGGTAGGACTGAGCAAGCAAAGGTCAAACAGAGGTCGATTGGCTCCGACCTTTGTGTGACGTGTGTTTTTCTTCTCTCTGCGACAGGCTGCGACGCTTTCTTCAAGATCCGGTACCGGTTGCGGGAACACATGCGGAGCCACACTCAGGAGAGACTGGTCGCCTGTCCTACGTGCGGCAGCATGTTCTCCAGCAACACCAAGCTGTTCGACCACCTCCACCGACAGGCCGAGCCAGTGGGTGAGAGACACGTGTGTATCGGTCAAACTTTCCCAGGAGGCAGATGTTCTGAAGGTTTAATGCTTGTTCTTGTTCTTATTCACACAGATTCGCTTGTTTGTGAACATTGTGGCAAAGCTTTTTCCAGCGAGAGACTTTTGAGGGATCACGTTCGTCAGCATGGTAACAACTTTCTACACTTGTATTATTATACAGTTGTTACATTGCAGTTCCTAGGATTTGGTCAACCCTGATTACTATAGGATATTTAAAATATTCTATATTGTCCATGTGTTTTAACTGTGGAAACATAAGCAGTACACTTTTAAGCCTTGATCAGATTGTTCTTCTGGAAGTTTTACAAAGATGTCCAAATTACTTTTAAACATTGAAGGAGGTTGTTTTTCATAATTCCTTCTTAGACTTGAAAACAACATTTCACAAAACAAACTAACCTCAAGGTTCCTTCAGTAGCTGTTATGAGACTTTCGATCATGAGTCTCATACAGAATTGTACATGCGACTTTAAATCAACATTAATTTGAAGGATTTTAGGGTGAGAGTATTTGATTTAATCCAGGTTTTTAATTTCAGCTCATATTTCAGTAATGACGTGTTATTACTCAAAAAGACTGATATGTTGTTCAAATGATAAATTAAGTTTTTTTTGTTAATTAGGTTTTTAAATAGAATTTTACAATGAATCACTAATCATCCAAGTTGTTAATCAACAATTATATGTTACAGATCGAATTAACACCGTTGTTGTTTTCTGTTTGTTTCTTTTACTCTCAGTGAATCAGGTCAAGTGTCCCTTCTGTGATATGACCTGCACCACCTTGGCAGCTCTGAAGATCCACATCCGCTTCCGTCACTGTGACGAGCGGCCGTTCCCGTGTGACTTCTGCGACAAAAGGTAGAACTTTGAAACCACGGATTAGACGTTCTGTTTGGTAAAAATCAGGCTTTGGGAATACTTTTGTCAATTTGTGTGAACAGCCTCCTCTATATTGTGTTGTCTTGTAAGATAATATAAAAGTTGTTATGTCAAGATTGAGCTAATTAAACAAAGCAACCTTTACTTCTGTAAATAACGGTTTATCTCTCATTACCTATTTTAAGTGAGTGCATTTAATTTGAATTAAGCATTAATTCAACTTTTTTTTGTGATTTTCATGTTTGTTTAAAGGTCTCTGGTATATTTTAATCTTATTTACAGAAAAAAATCTAAAACGTTAAATACTACATTATTGCTGTTGACAGTTTGGAATCTCCTAAAAAGTGGAAATGTTTGTAATTCTGATGTAGCCTTTGAGTCCAGTCGTTTTTAAGCAGATAAACTTAAATACGTTTTTCATCCATATCTGTGTTGGACTCACAATGTTTTCTTTTTCTTCATTTTCAAACAGATTCAAGAACCAACAAGATCTCCAGAAGCACACGGAGGTTCACAACGAGGGGACGGTGTACCGCTGCACTGTCGAGGGTTGTGATTATTCCTGTCACACGTTTCAAACCATGGCTTACCACTTGAAGAGAGCGCACGAGGTTGGTCAGCACCAACATGAAACACCCAGTAAAGCTCAGTACTGTACAATGTTAAGTCCCACATATCATTAACTAAGATGACACTCTGTTACTGACATGATGATTGTTTGAACCAACAGGTCGGGGGGATTTCCAAGTACAAGTGTCACATTTGTGATAAGGTCTTCTCGTGGTGTTACACTCTCACACTTCACCTTCGTAAAAAGCACGAGCTGAAATGGCCGTCTGGGCATTCACGCTTTAGGTGAGTCACAGCAGCGTATTGGGGTTGTGATGGCCGGATCTTATTATACACAGTGTGTTAAGAAAATGTATTTTAGGATCTGGTGTTAATTAAACTCCTCCTTTGTTATTTTTCCTTCAATGACCTGATTATAAACTGCCGACCACAAAGCTTGAATTTTAGTTAGTGTAGTTTTTGTCCGATCGCAATTATATTTATTTATTTCACCGTTACTGTTAGGGATGGGCATTCGATTAAATTGTCTTAATCGATCGTCGGGAGATTTAATGACGAATTTTCGATTAATCATTAATATTTTTATATTCAAAAATTCACTATTTATAGGCTATATAAAAATGCAGTGAAAATAAAAAAAAAAAAAGCGTGTTTCCTCATTCAGATCTTTATTACAAGATGAACAAAATATGCGCTGCCGTAACCTCAAGCAGCGGAGCCGACAGCTAGAAGCCGGTGCTACTAAACACTAATAATATAAAAAACAAGCATGTTAAACAATAACTTAACCACAAATATATAATACTTAGGTCTGACAGGTTTTGCCACATGTAACTAAAACTATCAAACAAGGCACCGAGTCGAGAAAGCTTCATAAAAATAACTAGTGAGAGGACTGACGTCGCCGTGATACCATACAGTTTATGCATGATACACAGGTAGCTCCGTGCTAACTGGGCTAGCCTGGGGAACGTTATTCTCTGCTCGTTGTGCATTGCAGCTCCTCCGTGCTTACTCCGAGTTGATGCTAGGTTGAGAGTGAGACCGGGAGCAGGACGCGCCGCCATTAACCAGCGTCGGATGTGCGTTCTTCAAGTGGTACATCATTTGAGTCGTGGCCGAGTTGTACTCAAACACAGCTTCGCAGTGTTTGCAGTGAACCAAGTCACTTTTTAATTCTAAATGGTCCCAAGCTAAACTTCGCCGTGACTTCTTCGTGTTTACTTTGGAAATGGTAACACGGTAACTCGCAGGTAACTGAGTAGGTCTGTGGCGTTTTTTTCAAACACTGCCCCCCGTGGTCAAATGTGTAATTACCCAATTAATCGATGAAAACATTATTTCATCGAGGAAATTCTTAATGATCAATGAATCGATCGTCGATTAATTATGCCCATCCCTAGTTACTGTATAACCTACCGTTTAATATTTATCCCTGCACTTCTTGGACTCTCCACTTCTTTGCACTATTGTTGTGTTACAATTCACAGCTCCTGTATATAGGCATTCCTCCTTGTATATACTTTCTTTTCTTAGACCGTTGCACTGTTTGTATTGTTTTGTGTTGTGATGTGTATTCTGTGTAAGCCCACTGAGAGCCATTTTACCAAGTCAAATTCCTTGTTTGTGCAAACTTACTTGGCCAATAAAACCTGATTCTGATTGTGACATTCTGTTTCCTCCACAGATACAGGAAGGATGTAGACGGCTTCTTGAAACTGAACATGGTGCGATTTGAGACTGTAGAGGTGACGAAGGAGATTATGAAGAACATGGCCAAAAAACCTCCAAGCCTCCGGAAAAATCTGCGGACGAGGATTCGGACCAAGAGGGCCGCGGTGACGCCAGAGAGCGGCCGCAGCTCGCCGGCCAGATCCTCCTCGCCCTCCTCCAGCTCCTCGTCCTCGTACTCGTCCGAGTTCTCTGGCGGGGAGGACATCTCGTCCCAGCCCAGCCCCCGAGGCAGCGAGTCCCCCCTCTACTGTGTGATGAGCACCATCCCTCACATCGAGGACGAGCCTGGAGGATTCTCTCAGGAGGACTGTGATGCCGACGGGACGTCAGGAGCCGTCCAGGCCTTGACCGAGGTCGCTAGGGGCCTCGGCATGGACGTGGTGTGATCATCCCAGTTTGGGTCGGGTGGAATCCCACCAGGTTTTAATAGATTTTGCTGTGAAGCTATCAGTCATCACTGGAACTGATATGTGTGTGATGTGACGTTGAGATGGTTCTTCTCACCGCAGGTTTTAGTGGAACCCAGTTTCACTGTAGCAGCTCTTATTAACTCTACCGCCTCACTACGCTTTGTGACGTCTTGTGTGTTAAACAAGCCGACACAGTTATCATGAATGAGTGAACAGCCCTGCTGAGCTTCTTCTGTGACATGTTTACACAGCAGGCTCCGTTTGCTGTGACATTTTCCCTGATGTTGAACAGAGTATTTCAGAGGATCTTATTTTTTTGTAGCCTTTTAATGTTGCATAATTTTATTGATATACATTTTAAATACATTTTTGACACAAACGCAACATTGACATGTGTTTTTTTGTTTTACTCCTGTAGCCCTGTATTCGGATAAGGTAGATTTACACATATTTTAAAAACCTTTTCTTCCTCCCAAATAGGAGCATTGATTCCACCTGGTCATTCTGGTTTCACTGGATATATGCAGGCCTTTTCTTTATAACTTTATATATATATATATATATATCACTCGAAAAATGTAAAAACACATTCATCTGAATATATTTTATCATGTACCAGTTTATCAAGGAAACAAATTGTGTCCGAATAACCAAGAAGCTGCCGAAATGAATCTAAAGAACTTATTACGAGACCAGTGAGCTTCATTAGGAACCGTGATCGGCTACTTAAAGCTGCTTAAAGAGTGTCTCTTCAAGTGTTATTTAAAAGCTTCCAGTGACCAGGGAATTCAGCAGACGCACTGTATACAGATGAGTGGTTGTCATGGGAGAAGCTGCTCTCCTTCCTCCTCAGAGGGCCCCTGCAGACTCAGCGCCCCATGTGCCAGAGAGCCACAGCGAGGGCACGGCCGTGTGTGGAGACGGAGGCGACAGTTTTGTTGACGGGTCCCAACCTCTGACGTAAGCTGCCTCCTGCCTCCTCAGAACCAGAGGCACAAACAGAGATGGAGCAAAGAAACCGGGTAAATGTCCCATGTGCCTCTGAGCCACGACAGGTATCCCGGAGTGGAGGGCCTTTCTTCTGGTAATGTCCCAGCTTGGCTCCCATGATGCTGTTGGGCAGGGTTGCATTGCCACCCCTGGATAAGGGGTGAGACCCCCGTGTGAGCTGGAAACATTAAATCTGCTGCTCTCAGGGTACAACACAGACAAGTCACTGAAGTTGATGTGTTGCACAGGTGCAGCGCAGGAGGACGGATGTGTGTGAGTTACACTGAACGCAGACTGATTGCTGTGCCACATCTTAGCATAAGGAAACTGGTTGTCCACAATATCCTGCTTCAACCTTTTCCCTTTAGTGAAGCCGTGGCCCTCGAGCCGCCTCTTCCTGTCATGTGACCCGCACTTGCCGCCAAGTTCAGGGGTCGCTGCTCGATCCCAAGATTCGTCTCCAGGCGGTGAATCCTTTGTGGTGTCAGATTGTTGGTTCCTGTGTTTGTCGTCGTCGAGCTTCTCTTTCCACTGCAGGTGCACGAGCTGCTCCAGCTTCTCTCTCTTGGTCGCAGACGCCGGTGAAGATGTGATTCGTGTTTCACACCCGTCACCAGTGTTTCTGTCCGCTGACTGTTCACATGCAGAGGCTGAAAAAGACAGAAACAGATCCGTTTTAATAAAAATCATCTTGTTAACAAGACATTTTCTGCTCATTTTCATGTGCATGGTTTTTATTTGAGTTATTACTTTACAAGGTTTGATTCTGAAAACACATTTTCTCTTTCCTCACACTGGATATTGATGCTACTTGGCGTTGTTAGGTGGCGTGTCAGGCCTCATTATGCAAATGTTTGTTATTATTATGTCACACAAGGGGCTGTGTCATGTCTGCTTCCACCTTGTTTCATGCTAATCTGTCCAATAATATTTTTGTTTAATCCTGCAAACTAACAAACAAACCAACATCAAATGGACTGGAGTAGAAACAACTTCCTTGGATGTAGTGTGTTTATTCCCCGGATCCAAAATTGAATGTGTTCTTCCTTCACTCATGTTTCACTCCTCCACAAAAAAATTTGAAAATCTGTTTAATATATTTTGCACAACCCTGCTTAGAATCAAACACACAAACCAACAAAACATATGGATGTAAAAACAACACATTGAGGTAAAAATCTATATAACATAAAAACATCTCTTTTACAGCTATTTCTTGCATCACCGACTTGACCCACCTGAGTTTGTATGTGTGTGGGGGGGCTGCTGCTCTGACTCTTGTGGACCGACGGCAGACGCACTCTCAGGTGTCGGCTCTTGATGGAGACCGTTGAGCTTTTGCTGCATTTTATGTTAAATAATGAATTTTAATCACATATATATTTCAAACTAGATGTGGAATAAGAGACAGATCTAAACCAACTCACAATGAAAATAGATGTTAACTAAAAAATGTTAGAAAATACTAGGATAAAAGTTTTCTATACATATAAACTGAAAGTAAAATGTTTAGCTCAGTAAAGCTGAGTTTAGAAATGTTGGCTATCGACTGAAAAAAACATATAGGCTCGAAAATAGAAGAAATACTTTTTGTGGGCCTAATATTCTTTTGTTGACTGGAAACTTTTTATTTGGCAAATAGTTCAAATTAAACACAAGATCCACAAAAATTACAAAAAACGATTTAAAAAAAAAATCTAAATTTAAACATATTTTCCATATTGCCCTTCTTAAATTTCAGACTCATAAAAGGGGCTCAGTACTTTCTGAGTGAACTAGTTCATGTCCCGCAGCTCAATGCATTTTAATTATTACCTGGAGTTGTTTGTGGTAATAAATCTTCCATGCGATGCAAACATGCAGCGCACCCCCTCTCCCTTGTTTCTGCATCCAGAAACAGAATTTAGTTTCATCAGTCAGACTCGAGATGTAAGATATGAGTTTCTCTTTATTCTTCTTTGTTTTAATTTCTATGTCTATGTTTTAGTTTGGTGCATCGTGGACTCACTGTCCTGCAGGACGTCTGTGTTGCTGTGTGAAAGGCAGCAGCTGGAGCGAGAGGAGGCATCATGGTCCCTCTGCTGTGATTCAACTGGAGAAAGAGATGTGAGAGGATGACTTGACTTTATTCTCATGGTGTTAATATAAAATTAAATCTCTAAAATGATGAAGTACAGGCAGAAATATCCTTCTATGTGTTTCCGTTCTCAATGAAAATCACTTACATTTCTGTGCTGCACAGCTGGAACATGTGGGACGGTGGCGGGCTGGTGCAGGATGGGGGGGAAGGTGCAGAGCTGATGAGTGTGTTGATGCATGTGTTGATGATGATGAACCAGGCTGTGTGTGCACGGAGCAGACTTCTGGGAGAAAAGCAGCTGTGCTGTTCAGACCATGATACAGTGGAGTAAAACAAATATGCAGAATTATCTATTAGCAGTTCCTCTTTGCAATGTAACCATCGGTGTAATGACACCTCTCACTGGGTCACTTTGATACTGAAGAAAAGTTTAAAATGGGAGGATTCTCAGGCAAGTTCTGGAGTCATGAGGGTAACCTTTCTTTTTTCTGTGACTTAGTGATGATGTCAGAACGTGTACGTTTTGCTGAATTTAAAACGTGTGTAATGTGATTTCCTGTGTGTTTAGATGAGTCTGAGTTATGGCTCTGAGGATGAGTGACATGTCAGAGGCCCAATCACATGACCAGACCTCCTGCAACTTTCTGTCACATCACAGATTGAAAAACTCTGCTTTAGAGGAAACTCGTTTTTAAAGGCATGTTGCAACTTTAACAAAGCAGCAGAGACAGTGATCAGATGCTGAAATCAACACGAGAGTGTGGTCGTTCATACTCGACTGTGGAATGTGTTCTGAACTGGGATCAGTGGGTTTGCTGCTGCCATCAATGGGACCGACCGAAGTCCTGCTGGAGTCCAAACACGCTGCTGTGAAGTCGTAACATGAAGTCCTCTTTGTTCAGGAGACAGTTACGGGAGCGACCATCGATCGCAGGGACGTTCAAATTGTCCTTCACGTCCTCTTCCTCCAGATTAGGGGTCGACCTTCAGGACACAAGCAGCGTGAATCACTGAACATGCACAGGATTGTAAAAACAGCACTGATTCACCGATATAGATTAGCATCATTATACATTGTGCAACATAATGTATGATTAAACCTTTCAGGCCGTTTGCCTTGCAAATCGCATTCAAACTGAAATGACAGTATCTTGTTAGATTGCATTACATCCAGTAATCCCATTAGAGGCATTCAGTGTGCCAATCCTTTTAATTAACTTAGGATCCATCCGTTCCAAGGACACATGATTAGTAATGCTGTTAGTGAATGGGGAGCTCTGAGATGTGCAGCGTAATCTGTGTAAAACTAGAGACAGAGGAAGAGACACATGGTTTATCAAGAGTGTGTGTGTGTGTGTGTGTGTGTGTGTGTGTGTGTGTGTGTGTGTGTGTGTGTGTGTGTGTGTGTGTGTGTGGTGTGTGTGTGGTGTATTTTGGTTTTGTTGCAGCAATAAAAACGCATTTAAGAAAGAACCAAAGATTCACTGAAAAACTAAAAATATTAAATGAATCTTCTGATCTGCACAAATTAAAAAGCTGAACATTACATGTCTCTTTTTCAGATTTGTGAGCATCAGAAAAGAAAGAACCTCCAACCATTTCAACAGTGGTTTTATTGTCGTTTAATTTTTACAGCAAAACCTTTCAAACTCTTTTAGTTTCAACTTTAAATGTTAGGATTCACTGTTTCTCATTGTTTCCATACATCAGTAAATTAGATATTGATGTTTAGATATTAAGACTTTGTAAGACCTCAACTCGAAACTCTTTTTGGAAGAAGAAATTGGTAGAAGCATTCTGTATTAGTAATTGAGAGATAATCTGCAAATGGAAGAGCAAAGAAAAGTAAGCATTAGTTGCGGCTTTTATAAATTATCTCATATTTTTGCCTGCAAGTTGCTTTATGTTGTTCCTATAAATAAAACCTTACTTTGGATAAAATTATAAATATGATGATGCTTAATTTTGAATCTACGCGTTTGACAATTCAATATTTTGGTTTCAGATTATATTTTAATTCACAGTCAGTGTTGGGGAGTAACAGAATACATGTAACGGCGTTACGTATTTAGAATACAAATTATGAGAAACTGTATTCCGTTACAGTTACAAATTAAATAGATGGTATTTAGAATACAGTTACATTGTTGAAATCAGTGGATTACATGACGGTACTTCTCGAGTTTATTCACTCTCTCGTAAATCCACCGGCGGCAAAACCCCCAGGAAGCAGCTGGAGACCAGGGCTGCCGTAAGAGCGCACCTTCCCCCGGCGGCGTGAAGAAGCCTCACCGCTACCGGCTCGGGGCCGGGACCGAAGCTCTGAGAGACTTCCGTCGCTACCAGAAATCTACGGAGCTGCTGATCCGCAAGCTGCCCTTCCAGCGCCTGGTGAGAGAAGACCGACCTGCGCTCCCAGAGCTCCGCTGTCATGGCTCTGCAGGAGGCCAGCGAGGCACGCCGGGTTCACACCGGACGCTGAAGCGCCGGGCAGCGCTAATAATATCACCCGTTGACCCAGTAGTATAAAAGCATATGGTCACTTGTTTCTCCAACATTAACTGCAACAGCGTCCCAATTTAATTTCATCCATCTTCAAGAACTTCTCCGCTGTTTGCTCCGTTCAATGTCGGGTGTCGAGGGTAAATTACGTATTCTCCGCCCCCCCCCCTCTCTTTTTATCTTTATGACTGCTTGTGTGTCTGTAGTGGATGGGCAGAGGGGGGCATTTAATAATGTGATCGGTAAAATTGGTAAAATTAAAACTCCAGGACAACAGAAGGGGAATACAAACTATGGGATGCATACTTTATCATTTATATCATATAAAATGTCATCAATATCGCTTCAAATCATTTTTCAGTGTGTTTCCTAGAGCGATACGCTCGCGTCAAGCGCAAAAAAAAATAGGCTCGACGCCGAAACGATCGCTGCACGGCGCGAGGCAGCCTTGGCGCGGGGGGGGGGGGGGGGGGGTCCTTCAGCCTCCGGTGGGGCCGGCACAGAGGTGGGAGTGGATGGGAGCCGGACATCCAGCTGGCCCGCCGCATCGGCGGAGAGAGAGTTTAAACTGCTGCTGCTCCACTGACTATAACAACGCCGCAATCATACACTTAAAAAATGCAATACAAACCGGAAGTATTCCAAGTATTCAGAATACGTTACTCAGATTAGTTAATGTAATGGAATACGTTACAGATTACATTTTTGGGCATGTATTCTGTATTCTGTAACGGAATACGTTTTGAAAGTATCATTCCCAACACTGTTCACAGTTTACGTCTCTGTTTCCTTTCCACTGAAATGAGAGAATAGAGTTGATATCAGTCGTTTCTCTCTCCTTCCTGAGTTACTCGGCCCTGGTGTTTGTGTCACTGCCCCTTTAACCTCTTGGCTGCAGGAATCTGATCCCTCCCTTCTCATACAGACGAGATTAGCTGGAGGTTACACATCCTATATGTTCTCTGTATTTCCTCCATGTCAGCGTGCTGCAGAAATCTCTTAATCTCATAAAGGATCTGTTTGTTAGGGAGCACAAACAGTGAGTGAGCCTTCATCTGTGTCATCTGAGGGCAAGAGAGAGAGAGCAAGAGAGAGAGAGAGAGAGCGGTGGTGTGGTGCTCAGCGACAAAACATCTACAACATCCACAACCACATCCACAAACCTCAGATCTGTTTTTCTATTACATAAAAAAAGTTAAATACAATTTATATTTATAGATATTTCTTTTTTTTATTTCTATTTGTGAAGCAAGTTTATTTTAAGAGGTGCTATATAAGTAAATATATCATTGTTATCATTTTACATTTCAGTTTTTTTATTCTGATGTATTTTGGTAGTTCAATATCTATGGGTTTTAGACGGGTTTAGACTAATGTGAAGAGTCAGCAATTGATTGTGTATAGAATATAATGTCTATTGAATTGTCAAATTTTATTCTAGTTTGAATGACAATGGAAATCAATATTTAGCTTTTTGAATTTCTGTTATAAAGTTACACCCAGTCAGGGGCCTCATGAGCAAATTGAAAATCCTCATCGTGGGAAACTTTAAGAGAAACTTTGCTCAGTTACCTGTTGCAGTAAAATTCAAGATTAAAGATTCAAGAGATCTTTTAAATGCTGTAGTAAAGTGAGAGTATAAATTCTTTTATATGTTTCTTACCTGTTTGTGGTTTATTCTCCAGTGAATCAATCTCAGCTCATCAAACACTCGTCACACGTCCGTCTTCCTCCTGTCTGATCAGCAGTGTTCATTATCTCTGGTGAACAGGAGAGTGGATCCTGTCCGTCCTGCTCAGCCTGAACAGAGACTTCAGCTGCGCAGGGACCACCCGTCTGCCGTCCCCTGGTCAATTAGTCAGTGTTACTTACCAACACCAGGAAAGACCATTAACTACTCCTAACTCCTAAAGGCTTAAACAAATCCTATCAGTCCCCCTGAACCCTCCTGATTGAGTTTATAGAGGGAGTGTTTACAGTGGGTAGCAGCAGGAGGGGGTTCCAGAGACACACACTGAAAATCTGATGAGCAAATGAATAGATAATGACCCTCATGTCTCTGTGAAATGTGCATTTACATATGTGACATCTGAGGCAAACCTCTGCTGATGAATCTAAACTATATCTACAATCAAAAAAATAATTTTGTTTTTTGTTCATTTGTTTGTTCGTATTGTATTTTTAATGTATTTTATGTTTTATGGTATTTTATTTATTTTTACATGAGTGATTTGACCTCTGAATTTCAAACCTTTTACATTTTATAATAGTAATAATAGTTACTGTATTTGCATGGCACTTTTCTAAACAAGGTTATAAAGTGCTTCTCAAAAATCCATGGCAAAAAGGCAATAAACTAAAATAAAAGGTAATTAATTCAGTTCAGCTATTAATGACTATTGGTGATAATTGCCTGTGACCCTCACAGGGAGAAGCAGTCGAGCTAATGATGGATGGATGACTCGATGAAGCACAGATGACCCTGATCACAGTCGATCTGAGGAACTCCCGTCTGCTGGTTCCAGACACTTCAGCTCCCACTATAGCAGCGTGAGGCTATTTATTGGTTTCCCCTAATCTAATGTTTCTAAATAGATTCTTCAAATTGCTGAATGTGGCCCGATGCACGCTCTCCTGATTGGCCCCAGACAAACTGGGCTGCCCTTCAATTGGATCCAATTAAGGAGAACGTAAGACGCTGATTGGATGAGGCTTTGGGATGACATGTTCTCCTTGATTAGCTAATTCCATTCTCACTAACCATCCCAATCCTGTTAGTATGGACAGGGTTAAAGCTGAAGCTCCATCCACACAAGCCATTAGAGCCACGACCCCTGTGGAACTCACTATACACTCATGTGATGACAGACTCTTACTGTAAAGCAGCTTCATTAGAACAGTGCTGCAGAAAAACTCATTTTAATTTATTCAGTTACTTAAATCTAATTATAAAATAAATGAAGGTGCTGCAGCCACAAAAAAGTGAAGTAAGCTGTGAGTTTCAAAATCTTTAAAAATACATTTTGATTTCTATGAGATAATTTACTTAAATATTATGGGTACCAAAAGTTGCAATACCAATTTTAGAATATTTAAGATTCTGAAATTAGTACAGCTACTTTTGATTAATTTACGTTTTTATTTATATACTCATCCCTTTATTGTTGCCGATGGTAAAGTTGAAGCTAATTTGAATTATATACACTGCTGGGCACTGCTTGTGAATTCCCCCCCCGGGGGATATATAGTTATATTTGTACTGAACCGTTTTGGATTATTTTATTTTATAATAAAGCTTTTTTTCATGTGATGTATGAATAGATTATAAATACAGAGACAAGAACCGTTGAACAAAAGATGCTTCCAAGTTGCATTACAGGAAGTTTAGATCAAATCATTCGAGCTTGAGCCAGGTTCAGATTTTAATAATTTTTTGGTAGGTAGAATGGGCGGTACCAACCAGAAGGTTGTAGGTTCAATGCTGATCCATGTACAAAAATGTCCATGGGCATGCATGACAGTAAACCCTGAACTGTCCCTGGTGGCTGTGCC
This sequence comes from Limanda limanda, assembly GCF_963576545.1. NCBI lineage: Eukaryota > Metazoa > Chordata > Actinopteri > Pleuronectiformes > Pleuronectidae > Limanda > Limanda limanda. The sequence continues at coordinate 20,696,339 of NC_083641.1, read as the reverse complement.
AGTGTGTGATGGAAAAACTCTTAAGGTTTTTGGTGAATACAGTAAGAATCTGTAGGTAAACGAACCTGAAATAAAGTCCATAAAAACCAAGATGATATAATGTAGACGCACTTTAATTCTAAAACAGAAGCTGCACCATCAGTAGCGGCACACAATTATATGTACACATATACACTCACACACAATTACCTAAATCTGTTATATAAAATATATAATCTGACAATGTACCTTTTAATTCCTCTTCAGAGCTCATTGAGTTACTGTGCGAGAGACTCTGGAGCTGAAGCAGACAGAGAGGTAAAGTCTCATCCACTCGTCGGGTGGGATGCAAATGCCCAGGCCAGCGTTTACTTCATTTTTACAGCATGTCAATAAAAAGGTCTGTACCCTTTGAAAAAATAATATTCTAAAAGCAATCTACAGCAAATTCACTTGAACAGGTTTGTCTGTGTTGTAATTGAGAAAATTACACTTTTGAAACCAATTCCTTTACAGTGAGATGTACACACCCTCTAGGATTTGTAATATATAAAAGATATTAAGCATTAAAAATTCCACATTTAAAAACTTACAATAAATAATATATGCAGGCATTTCATTAAGATAAAATTTATAGATTGCAATCTACAGTCATTAAAAAGACAATTTATTCTCCTTTATGAAACGTCCCTTAATCTTCCAAAATGCTAAAATGGATTCTTGGCATCTGATTGATTGGTTGATTGGAGACTTCCAGTCAGTCAGTGTTGTTTAAGATACATCAGGGAGGAAGAAGAAGAGGAGGAGGAGAAGAAGAGACGCTTCCTCCGTATTTGCCCTGATGGAGTGTGAGGTCCTTTGAGTGTCGAGGATCCACAGTTCGATCTGATCTCAGCGGTTTGATCTCGTTTAGAGTTCAGAGCATGTTCATGATAAAGTTGTACATCTGGGTGAGCACCACAAAGTGAACAGGCAGACAGGAGCGGCGGTCCTGGGTCGCAGGGTCGCACGTCAGCCAGGAGAGGGCGTTGTACTGCTCTAGAACAAATCTGAAGGCAGACACAGGAGGGCAGTGTTAAGACATTGTCCTGATTGGAAAAACACACAGTTCTCACAGACTCTTGTTGTGTGAGCAGCTACCTGAGCACATCAGAGGTGTGGTTGGAGTCCAGCGGGTGGGAGTGTTTACTGTGCAGGAGTTCGTCTGATTGGACAGAAGACACATGCAGGTGCAGAGAGGCCTGGGAGACAGAGACAAGGAGACAAATTAAATCAAAACCCTTCAATTAATTTATGGCATCAAACTTTAACTGACATTATTCTGAATGTTCTGAAAGACTTGAAAGTGATACTGAGACAAAACAAAGTTAACAGTTTTTCCACACTTTGGAACAGATTTGAGATAAATATATATATATACACAAGTGCCACTCTACCTTGAGGAAGAGTGGGCACTGGTTCTGGGCTTGAGGGCAGGCCGACCAGAACCAGTCCGGCAGTGGTCCAGCCTTTGCTGTGGAGACGAAGTAGCCCAGAGCCATCGGCTGCTGCAGGATGTTCAGAGCCTCCTCATGGGACTCCATACGATCCGCACTCTGACCCTGCAAGACGACATCGAGGGAATGAAACAACAGAACAACTTGTTTCCTACAGCACAGGCTTTAGACTTAAATAGTAAATTTTATGTGATTTGCCGTTTCTGTTGTACTGGGGTCTTTTTATATGTGAGAACAACAACTGAGCGACAACAGTTACGACAGCAGCCCAGAAATAATTTTCCATCCTCCAGAAGCAGGAGGGAGACGTGTTTTGATCGGTTCAACTGCGTAAAACTATGTCACATTTCTTCATTAGATCAGGTAATAATCTATCTATCTAACTGACCTTGCTTCCATCTCCCCCCTGGTGGTAGTGGGAGCCAGGAGAGTGAACGGGGGAGGTAGTGGGGGAGTTGGGCAGGATGTTGATGAGGTCGGTATCCACCATGTCGTTGTCAAACAGGTCAAAGATTCCCATTCCATCCGATCCATCTGCAAAGAGCAAACAAGCAGCCTTCAACATTCATAATTCTTTCTTCTGATACGTTTCTTCCGAAGCCTCGTCAGTGCGCAAACTCACCAGGATTTATGGGATTGAAGTTGATGTCAATGGGCTCTGCAGTGTTAGTGTTGACCTGCACCATGGCCGAGGTGGGGAACACCAGGATGTGTGTGCAGGACGTGTCCTGAGGAGTGCTCAGCTGCGATGTTTGCATGTTCAGCGTGGTGCTGCGACCGAACACTGAACCAGTCGAGACAGAGTCTGCAGAGACGAGGCGGAGAAGAGACGATCGTTACTCACACACTCAACTCAGCGTCATTAGGAATTCTTAAATGAACTTATCGCTATATTATTTTACCTGGCATGATGACAAAGGAACCCTGGGGCTCCATGGCAACCAGACAGGCGCTAAGGATGCTGGGAGTGTCAGCAGCAGAGATACCACACATCCTACATGTCTCCTTCAGACGCTTACTGAGGGATTGTAAGTTCCTTCTGCTCAGCAGAATACTCCAGTCTGAAACATGGACAAGATGAGAGCACATTAGTGTTTGATCGTACACATACTTGTGATCATACACGTCCTTGTGATCTGCACACTCAGAAAACAGCAGTGTGTGTGTGTACCTCTCAGTTCGCCGTGGCCCATCCTACCAAGCCGTCCAATGACCACCCTCCATGGTAGTGATGTCACCTGCACCAGGCCGAGACACCACTCCCACAGCTTCTGCAAACCCAGTCGTCTGGCTGAGCCCTTTTTCCTGCGAGCCCTGCAGAGACAACACATGTGGTCAGAATAAAGACACAACCCTGTGGCACTGGTGCATCTCTTTTTGGTGAGTGAGGGCAAGTACCTGTTGGGAACATCGATACTAATGATGCAGGTCTCCAGCAGTTCTCCGTGCTGATCGGTGCAGGAGGCCAGCAGCCAGCGCTGGTCATGAGACAGACAGTAGCCGACAAACAGGACGTTGTACTTCTGGGACGCTTCGCCAAAAGTCTCCCCGAGCTCCGTCTGCTTGTCTTTCACTGGAGCCAGGATGAAGGGCGGCGTATACAGACGCACACACTCAGGCCTCTGCACGAGGGGAAATACATGTTGAATTAAAAGAGAGACAACATAGGACCAAACACAATTTAAAAACTTTGTTGTCCACCAGGCATCACAGAAGTTTCATAGATGCAGCAGTTACCTCAGGGTCTTTCAGAGCCATGTCAATCGCGAGACCGGGGCCGAAGCCCGTCAGAGCCTTGAAGTTGGTGGAGTTGGGCAGAGGCCGCCGACACTGAGTGAACACGGAGAAGGCCAGAGACTTCAGGAGCTGCCCGTAGAGGTGACGCTCGCCGCTGTGCACCGGCTGCAGGAGATACTCACAGGGAACGATCTGAGAAAGTAAAAAAACAAAAATGAGAAAACATTTTTATGTTTTTATGTTTAAAATCTGACTTAAATTCCCATATTAGAAGATGAATAACCAAACCTTTGCTATCATTTATATTTATATATTGTATTCATTGCAATTCAAGTAACTTTAGGCAAATTAAAGCAAAATCCCAAGCTACTGGCTGCATCACTGGTGGATAAGGCCATTCTCAGTGTCTGCCCTGGCTGCACTGAGGACTCCACCACTGAAACCATTAACACATTCACACTTCTTTTGTTTCTGAATCCCCCTGGCATGTTGATGCAACATTGTGTCACTCTATCGCAGGTGTAGCAGTTACCACCTCCATTCGAGTCTGTTAATGAGTCCCCTGCTCTTTCTCACCTCCCTCTATGCCTCCTGGTAAACTGCTCTATTGTAACTAAAGAGAGGTGATTAGTTTAAACTACAGATGACAACCACCACCGCTCAGCAGCAGACTCAATGTGTGAACTTCACCCGGTCATCTCAGGTTACTGACACAGACCATTTCTTTCATCCCTTCCCAAAATATTAGACAAACTAACGAAATGAGAATCGTTAAACCCCTTTGAGCCATACCTGTACTGAGACAGCGTTTCTGATCTGAGCAGGCAGGAACTGGAGCATCTCCATGTAACAACGCAGCAGGCCCAGTGTGTAGGTGCTGGAGTGGACCTCTCTGTCGGCGTCCTCGTAACTAAAGGGGTCGACGATGTACACCACGATGGCGGGCGGGTAAGACACAGCGTGGGACTCTCCGTCCGTGGGCTTGCCCACTTTGTCTCTATCCATTGTGCTGTGAAGAAAATACATAATCTTTAGTCAAGCTGCTGAAAAGTTCACATCACTGCAACGACCATATGTACACAGAGCCAGTTGTCATGACTACAGGGCAGGTCCAAAAATCTGAAATCTCTAAATAGTATGATAAAACGCACAGCTGGTGGAGCTGAGAAATGTGTTTTTGAAGCCATTAGGAAGGATTTTATGATAAATGTGTTTCAAGCATAAGAGAATGTGATACTTCTAGAGCTGTAAAGGTCAATTGATAATAGATCAGCAGAAAATGTATCGCTGAAGTTTATTTTTAATCAAAATGTTTAAAAAAAAATTAATTCCAGTCTGTTATTTCTAGACAAAATCGGATTTAACCGCATTTAAATAATATTTAGCTGCGCCCCAGGTCGCTTTTACTTGAATCCACAGTACAAAGAATACACTAATACACTATGAATACACTAATACACTATGAATACACTAATACACTACACTATTAAGACGTGGGATTCACTTCAGACATACTTCTTGTGTGAAGGTCAAATTTACCAGCTGTTTGTATAGTGTTCACAATAATGTCAGAAATATCTTTAACTAGATTAAAAAAAATATTAATTAAAACATATGGTCAGTGAGTAAATATCAAAACTTGCTAAACCACATGGACGTTCGTGTGGTGCTGAGAGTGGCATGAATTCAGTAATGCCACGAATCAATAACCACATTTTAATCAAGTCGTCAATTGATTACACACTACTAACATATTAAAACTTCCCACTTATTTTAAAAGCTGATCACCATCCCAAGAGTAGATATAAACCCAGATATAATCCTACCTCTCTATGGTCTCAGCAGACAATTGAGCCTGATTGGCTGAGGATCCGTTTTCTGCCGGCCCCACGGCACCCTGTTGGTTGGCCTGGGGTCCGTTCTGAGACGTGCCCCCCTGCAAGCCTGTTGTCCCAAACGGCGAGTAAGAGCTTGGCTTGGCCGGCGCAATTCCACCGATGGTCTGGGAGCCTGAGGAGGTGGAGGAAGGGGTGCTGTTGACCTGGGCTGGCTGGGCTGGCTGGGCAGGCTGGGCAGAGCTGGTGCTGGAGCTGGTAGTGGTGGTGCTCTGGGGTCCTGAGGAGGTGCTGGAAGAGCTGGGGGTCTGGGGGGAGATGACCACGGGGGGGCAGCGCTGGGACAATAGAGAACTATCCAAAGATTGCTCCGACAAGTACGGGGCTGTAAGAGGTCATGAAGGAATAAAGAAAACAATCAACTGCTGTTCTCACATTCTACAAAGACATTACTAACGTTTTTTTAAATTGTGATTAAAAATGTTACCTAGATCATAGCGGCACACTTGAGCAAAGCATTTGAGCTTATTAAAGGCTTCATTGTTTGCGTCTCTTGTAGCCATCTTAAGGAACCAATCACTGAGGGGCTGCTCTGTCATGCTCCGGCTTTCTGTGGTGCCGACCTTCAAAACGCCCTCTGGGTGACTCTTACAGATGGGCCTGTGTTGCCCAAGCTGGCATGCCTGTCGAGAGAAAATGAAATGAATGTGAAAATGAAACGGAGCAAATCCTTTCTTCAGAGTGAGAAACTGTTTCTGTGGACAAGTCAGAACAAGAGGGATGAGTTTTAGGAGGTGCCAGGTGCTTACCTCATACATAGTACTCAGATCTTTAAAGAAGGACTTGGCCCCGCGGAGCAGAGCCTCGTTCTCCGGGCAGATGACGACATATCCCACATCTCTCTGGGAGCCAAAAGGATCCAGGAGGAGCTTCTCCCAGTAAGGCAAGCCGAACGGAGACAGCACAACAAAGTCGTACTCATAACCCACCAAAAAGGTTGGGATGGGCAGAGGCTCAGGAGACTCATCTGTGCCTGTGGGGGGAATGAGGACAAGATTCCTCATTGAACATTTTGTTGTCGTAAGAGACAATCAGCACAAAATAACACTTAAGGACAAACGCTTTCCACTCACCATATGATCCCCTCCCGGCCATTTTGTGGAACTGTTGCCAGGTGAGCGGTCCCTGAACCCCCCAGGAGCGAACGCTTCTCTTCTTCTGGATGGTGTCCTGCAGCACAGGCTGGAGGGACAGCAACACCCGCAGGACGTCCTGAGAGAAGAGCTTGCTCATATCCGCGGCTATAAAAGGAAAAACCAAAAGAGATAAGTTTTAAATTCATGTTGTGATGAGGGAAAACTTAGCTTTCAATGGTAAGATTTGGTAAAAGAAGTCGTACATTTGCATTTTGGCCACTGATGAAGACAGGTGCTTTTCACTAGTGCTTCATCCACTTTTCCTCCTGACATATTGTCCATGAACTGTCTGCCATGCTCAAGTGCCATGTAGCAGTCGTTATAACAGTCTCTCTCTTCGACCCTCAGGAATGAACTGGGCGCTGAGGTCGGCTTGGGGTACTCAACACCGGAAATTGGGGCGAATGGGTTGGTGCACTGGTCCTGCAGCAGAAGGATTAGCTCATCTGGAGGCTTCTCCTTCAGACTGCCGGCCTTGTGCGTGGTGGAAGCTCGGAGCTCTTCGAAGGACCGCTCTGTGTCGCGACTCGCATCTGAGCCCCGTCCCACCACGTCTAATTCGTCCTCCAGGAAGAGCCCGGCTGACTGTCCAAAGCGCCGATTGGTGACTGCACTGAAGCCACAAGTGCAGGGGTACTGGGCCTCGCCGTTATCCTTGAGGTAAACTCCCACATCCGCCCCTCGGATGTTCATGTTGCAGACGCATACGCAGCAACTGTCGAAGTTGCAGTCCTTGTAGAGGTTCATGACCGACTCGGAGAGGATGAGGGTGACATAGAGGCTGTGGGCCTCTGGGATGGATGGTACAGTGGCCGGCTCAACTGAGCTGAGCGGTCTGCAGGTGGAGGGTGTCGAGGCCGGGGAGTAAAGGTCAGAGTTGTCATACTTGAGAGAGCCCTGCACGCTGGACGGGCCGCGGGGGGTCCGTGGAGTCCGTGGCGTGCGAGGGGTGGGCACGGAGAAGCGAGGCGTGGCTGGAGAGGGCAGGATGCCTGTGCCGCTGTTACTGGGAGGAGCACTGGTGGACATGAAGGGCGTGTGGGTCTGGGGGGTGTATGTCTGACTGTAGTCTGGCTCCACACTGGGCACGTTACTGTGACAGAGAGAAACAGGGATTTCAGATTCCATACATATTTTGGGAATTTCAACAACGTTCTCTATTTAATTCTTCGTATTGTCATTTAACTTATTGAGTATGACAAATGTTTCTGTGCTTTACCTGTCTTTGGTGAGGAGATTGACGTTTGTCACTGGGGGTATGAGTTCCATTTTTCCCATTGTCCAGCTGCGAGTGTAAACACAGTCTTCTGGCAGTTTGATGGGCATCATACACTGGCTGGGTAGGGTCTTCAGGGGGGCGTACATGGAACAGCCGATGAGCGCCTGACTCGTTTCCGGCTTGTACACAAACGAAAAGTCCTGAAAGCACAGATGGGTCTTAGTTTTAATCTTAATAATGTTAAACAATGAAAACACAGTTGATGCAACTAAGTTTCCCACTTGCTCCTCACGCAGGTGTGTGATGCGTCCTACCTTTATTTCACATGGCTTTGGGCTGCAGAATCCCTCCTCCACCTCCATCTTGAAGTGACTGTTGAGCTGGCTGCCGTCCAACATGGTTGCCCCTGCTTCCAGACTATCCTTGCTCCCGGAGTTCATGGGGGAGTAACCCTGCTGCTCCAGGGAAGGCGGCGTCGGGAACATCTTGTGCAGATCCGCTGAGCCTAGGGGAACAAGACATTGTTACTTCTCCTGAAACAGGTGTATAGAATAACCATGTACGACTAATCAATTGATTCTTAGTTTTCATACTTATGCAAGACAGCGGGTCCAACATGGCAGTTTTAGGATCTTTACAGCCAAACTTGTCCTCTGCTCCAGCTCCAGCTCTTTTGAATCCAGGCTATGCAGACAGGGGAAAAGGTATACTCAGTTTTCTATTTCAGTGTTTCAATCAGTTTTCCAGGAGCACAATTTCAGAACACAAAAAAATGTGGGTACAGGTTTTGGAATGGCAGATGCACTTACTGCCAGCTCGTCTTCATCTGAATTGAAGATTTTATCCAGGTCACTGTAGGAGACAGCCAAGTCATTTTCATGGATGAGGCTGATCGAGGCTAAGGGTTTGCTGCCTGGCGGACCCTGACCATCTGCAATGCAAAACAAATAAGGAGGTGTTAAAAAAAAAGGCAAACTCCAATTTTTTTTATTTAAATCACATTTCAACATGTATGTTACAAACAGACAGAAGGAAAAAATTCTCACCATCTCCCGAAGTTCCACCTCCTTCGTCCCCCTGGGTCATAAAAAGGAAATTATCACAAATTATGAAAACGTAGGGAAAACATTATTTCACAGAGAAGATGCATGAAGGAGACTGCCACCATTTGTAGTTGCATACAAGACTGTTGTTTTTGAACTTGTACTGTATTGAAAATCCTATCATCCTCTAACACCAGTTGTAGTTATTTTAAGAGGTTGATGGAATACAACGAAAAACATATTTAGGGCTGATTTAAGAAAATAAAAAAAGGTTGATTTGATTATAAAGGTCCATGTATGTAATGTAATGAATAAGGCGACTTTCTGTGAAAGCTTTATGAAACCCACTTTGAAATTGGCACAGCTAAAAACTTAAGACCAAAGACCTAATCTTAAAATGCAACTGTGTAAATTAACATCAGCCTGATGAAGAGTTAAGGAAACAACCTAACCTAACATAATAAACTGATTGTTTGATATTTGCTGATGTCAACAGATGTTGGTAAGAGTGCCATCAAAGTGATGTAAAAATTATAACTTCTGTTTTACTATAATCACACACATGCTGATCATCCCAGGTTCACCCTGCTACTAAGAGGACAGTGAAGAAAAGGATCTCAGCCCAGCAGTCAACCCTGGAACACACCTTGTGTTTCTTGTTGCCATCTCTATCAGCTCCAGCCTTGTCCTTTTTCTCTGTGAAGGTGAACTCCTCGTCTCCCTCCACGAAGGCGTAAGGGTCGGGCTCATCACTGTGATCTTCGTCCCCCCTGGAGGGAGCAAGGTGGCTGTTTCTTCGCTGGGCGTAAGTCTTGATCAGCTCTTCGGAAACCTTCAGCTGCTGCGTGGTGCCCGCCATCAACCTGCAATGAGAGAAATTGTGCAGAGATGCTCAGATAGGAGGAAGCAGGCTGATTAAATGTGATGTGTGAGGATGAGTGATCAAGTACTTACTCAGTTACAGAAACGACATTTTCTGTTCCTCCACCTCTCCAAGAATCCTCTCGTATTTTATCCACAGGTAGCTGAGGTGTCAGGAAGTTGGACGCCTTCTTCCTGGGCAGGTTGAAATACTTCCAGGGGTTGTGGGTAGAGTCTTCGTTGGGGTTAATGGCTGAACCTATGAAAACAGTAGGTTCTAAGGTTTCGTTGTATGCTGGGGGGAAAGGCAGAGGCATAGTCATGGTCTCCAGCTGAGGCTCCTCAGATGAGCCCTTCTGTGGAAGCAGACACGGCTCCACAGACGGCGGGTAGAACGGTTGGTGGATGGGCGTGGACGAGCTCTTTATCCCACCTGGAGTCATGTCACCTTCGCCGTGATCGCATGGATGCGGGCTGAGAGGCGGTGGAGGTGGGGATCCACCGTGGTCTGCAGGGGGGCCGTGTGTGTGCAGCGTCGGGGCTTTGGAGGGCGCCGTGTCCACGTGGTGCAGACTGGGGTATGAGCCCTCCTCCTGCGATCTTAGACAAAGCCTCTGGTTCTGTGGCTCCATGGACTGCTCATCACTCACGAAGTTGCGGTGGTGAAACGGCGTCTGCGGCCTCCTCTGCTGCTTCTCCCCCTTCTCCAGCTTCTCGCCCAGCTTGTGCTTGGGCGCCGGCTGAGCGGGCTGGCCCGATGATGGCGGGTGTCCTGAGGTGCTGTTGGATCTCTGTTTCGGATTCTTATGTCTATGTGACGAACAACAAATAATGATCAGAGATGATTTCTTCCACTTAGAAAACAAAACACAAAAAGGTGAATGCATTCCATTCCACATACCTGGAGCAATTGCAATGCGGCCTGTGAGTTGACTCCACAAAATCCCAGAGTCCATTTTTGTCTAACTCCTCCTCACAGGACCCATTTGTCAAGGTAGTAAACTTCCTCCTGATAAAGAAGAGCAGATAGTGATTTTATCAATCGAGCATGGAGGCAACACTTTGTCCGTCAAAACAAACTTTGAGGATGAGATGAGATGAACTTACTTGTTCCCTGTGCGGTTTATGCTATATTCCTGCCACACAGACTCCACCATCTGGCTGGCCAGTCGACGAGGGATTTTACCCCCATGAAGAGTGTTGTTAGAGCAGTAGCCATCGGACGCAGAGGACAGCTTGAGCCACCTCTGGGCAGGCTGATAATCTATGAAGCAAGGCAGGACAAACACATTCTGTCTCTATCCAAAAGAAAACGTCAATACATGCTCAGGTGTTTAATTCTGGTCAATGTGCAGCTCCAGTTCTTACCAGTCTGAGCCTCCTCTGGCGATGTTGGAGGAGTCAGAGTGACAGAGGACATGGCAGGATCTCTGTGAGCAGCCTGGCCCTGCTGAGCACCACACAGGCTTCCTGAGGTGTTGGCCGAGCCCTGAGGGACCACAGCAGGGAGGTCCGACAGGGGGAGAAGCACCAGGCAGGAAGGGTAAACCATCCTCACCCCCGCTGGAACCAAACACATTCATTTATTTCCAAAACAGCGTGTAAGGCGCACAGAAATAAGGCATTTCTATTTAATTTCTAAAACCAGTAATGAATCAATCATTCATCATAGTGCAGCCAAATCTCCACCTGGTTTGGTTCTGGCTTTCTCTGAATTTACTGTATAAACAATACATTTTATGACATGTGCAACTGGATTACATAGAACATGGTTATTTGATTGTTTAGACCAGTGTACAGCAGCAAAAAATGTTGAAAGCCTTATTCTATAATTCTTTCCGAACCACTCTTATACTTTGCCAACAATTATGATGAATTATTATGACTAAGGAAGGGAAAACAATTACACTCTATTTTCATTCAACCTTTCGACTTCTATCAACCTTCATGATAAAAGGCTGGGGATATTATACAAGCTATTGGCCCTTGAGAGAAACGAATTTAAGCGCTGCCTCTCAAACTCTAAGAAAACTAAGAATATCCTTCAACATTTGACAATTAAATCAATCTAATCGCAAAATTCTTGATTGTATCCATTCACCGCTCGACACATTAATAAAATATCACAAGGCCTTACCAACGAGAACCTCCACGGCCGCCAGGGAATCGTCCTCCCATTCCGTTTCCTCCATCTTCTCTTCCTGGGCCTCCTTGGGACTGGTGCTGATGGGATAAAACTGCCTCCACTCTTCAATGAGTTTCTGCGTGGGGTGGTCTGACATCTTAAAAGCCTGGCCGGTGAGGGTCCCATTTAAGCCATATGGGCTCAGGATGACTGCAGGGCAGAGAGGAATCAGAGTACTTATGTAGGATAATAAACCCAACAGATAATTTATCAAGATAAAGACCAGTTCAGTGTAAAACAACTGTAAACATTGTGATCCTACCTTGCAAGGGGCTGGAGTTCTGCTGGGCGAGGCTGAGATGCTCCTCGCTCAGCCACTGAAGAGGCTGATGTTGAGCGATCTCCACACTCGTGCACACGTTGCTGTCTCCGTGTACGAAGAAGGTGAATGCACAAGATAGGTGCTCGCTGAAGGGTGAGTCAAAGATAAAAAAGAGGGATCGTAGTGTTTAGAGGGATTAGTCCACAAGCGTTACCACATCATTATGTCAAAAAGAGAACCCCCCCAAAAAACAATACCACTAATCAGATGGTGCAAAGAACAAAAACACAGGCAAAGAAATATCTGTGGGGATATTTAAAAACCATGAAATGTTAAAACAATACCCATCTTTATTTTCTAGCTACTTCTGGGAGAGCAGGCTGCTAAATGCACTAAAATAGTGCTTGTTGACATGGTTGCTGTAAAACCACAGTGCACACTCAGCATTTTCCAAAGACTGCCCTGTTTACCAGCCAGAGAGCGCAGGCGACAGAGAGACCGCCAGACTCCTCTGTTAGAGGTGCTGCCTCAACACTCACTTGTAGACGTTTGTATGTAAAAACAGAGGCCAAAAACCACTGAGCAATAAAATACACTCCTGTTCTGTGCAACAGTACTTTAATATACATGGAGCTGCTAGAACTCGCACTAGCCATCGACCGAGCTGCCAGAAAGCACCTCTGCATCAAACACAAGTTCGGTCGGAGCCACACGGCCACAAAGCAGAGACTCAAATTAGCTTGTCTGGGAACTCCAGGATTCCCCAGACACTTCATTCAGGAGCAAGGAGAGGGAGGGGGGGGGGGGGGCTGTGCCTCCAGCCTTATGTTCAACAGGTAGGTAAGGAAATGCAGTGGTGCAGAAGTCCACTCTGAACCAAACAGAACTTTGTGCACTGTTTAACGTTAACCTGTAGCTGGCACCTCTGCGGTAACAGCATAGAGGTACAGACATTAAAACTTAACCCTCGACGTGTTCCTCTATTGACGTAGACAAGATTAAGCTGTTGTTCAACACGCTGGCAGACTATTACAAACATTTCATATGCGGACCAGATGAAAGATATGTCGTTCCGATAATGTGACTAGAAAGCTGTGATCATTCCAGGAATCTAGATTCTCTGAGCACTGCAGGACCTCTGTGACTCAAAGCAACATGGATCCAGTTGGAACTGACCTCAGTGAAGCTACGATGCATAAAAACGTTATTTATAAATCAGAGCAGCAGATGCTGTATCACACTCAACTGTCTAGCGTCATGTTTACACTGCTTAAGGAAAGCCATGTGTATTTATTCACGGCATATTCCTATAAGTAGATGATGTTTCATTCCCAGAAACTGCTGTCGGCCTATTACAGTGTCGTTAAAAACAATACAGCTGCGAGCAACATTTCTCCAGTTAAGTCCCAAATGGGAATTTTAATCATTAAAGTGCCACAAACTATTATGGGAACTTTGTAGCAGAACTTTCAACACAATAAGAACATCTGCTCAACGCAGCTCACGCACAACACATCTGACCGTAACACGTCTCCATCAAGGTCTGTTAGATGGTTCTGTCTGAAAATGTCACAGTAAATCCAACTCTTTAAACATAGAAACAACTGTAACAGCACAACGTCCACAAGCTGCAAATGTTGACCACACTCCAGTATCAAATGCTGGCTAATGCTCAGCCAATCAGCGCAGCAAGTACATTTCAAGACATCTTGTTCTACTGCTTTATTTATCTTCTGCAACTGGGCTGCTTTTTCTTGCACCACAAAAAGAAACTGCCTTGAAGAATAATGGACGTACCAAAGAAAAAGGGTCTCTCGGACCGCACAGTGCATGTGTGCTGGAAAGGACCTTCAGCTGCCCACTTTGACAACACTGCTGTCACCTATTTAACTTATCAAGTCTTTTCTGGCTCCTGGATATATTATCTGATTTCCCAGCAACATAACAGCATTAAATCCATCAGTCCATCTAAGCAGCAAAGTATTGAGATTCACTAACAGCATTTAAAAAGACAACATACGTTATCACAGAGTAGCACATTAAAATCTGTTGAGGAGCGAAAAAATATGTGTGCAGCGCCACAACAGGTCTCGACCCGGTATCGGTAAATCTCAGAGATGTGAACAGAACATACCTCAGACAGAAACAAGTGACCTGACTATTCGGTAAGTGTAGGGGGTTTGAGAATTTACGGCCTGTCATTTGACTCCGCCGTCTGCCATTAGGAAGCAGGGACGTACCTTTTATTAATGGTCTTCTCCTCCTTCTGGTACGGCTTAACGAACCACTTCCCGATGCGAACAAAGCCTCTGTTCATGAGACAGCGCTCCAGCAGGTTGTGGATGGCTTTGAACAGGAGCGTTCGACACTCGTAGGACAGGCCGCTCTCCCACTCGCCATCCTCCTCACCTGTAAGCAAGAGACAGTCAAACATCAGTTTTTCCTGTTTAATAAAAGGGCATCATATTGAATGTATACAGCGGTGTGCTTGATGGGGAAAATTAGACTTTGCTTGATTTCAAAGCACAACAACAGAAGTTACCCGTTTGAACAGGAAAAAAAAACTTCAATATTTTTCTTATTGCTCACTATTGGAATAAAACAAATCAGCTCTTTTGGTAGTCAAGTTTGGTCAACAATGTTTTCTCGAGAGCTGTAGTTCATATAGATCAAATGTGCGTTTCCAAATCTGCGATTCAGAGATTTGTGCAAATTTTGCTCTGTGTTGTCTCAGAGTAACACTTGACCTTCCCTTAGGCTACTTCTACCCTGATTTGCTTTAGTTTCCAACCAGTGCCCTAGATTTAGAACGATCTCTGTCCAGCAAGCGTTGGTAAAATGCTTAAACGTATTGCATCTACAACTGGTTGTCAACGATTGTGTCATTTTGCCAAAAGGTCACGTGACTGGATTATGACTAATAAAGGGAAGGATACATTGTGACTGATAATCAGGAAGCAAATGCAAGTATCTGAATCAAGTGATTCCAAAAGTAAATCAATTTCTGTCTGTACAGTTTAAATCACAAGCCTGTTAAAACTTGAAAGGGCCCCCACGGCATTTCCAGAAGTCTCCGCACTAAGTGTGGATAACAGGTGTAAATCTAGCCGAAGTGACGTTTTCTTAAAACTGAAACATACGAGTGTGGATGGAGGCGGAGACTGGGGACAGAATAACTGGTCAGAGTGGGAGCTGTCAGGGGGATCTGTCTCACAGACACGAATATAAACAAACTGGAGTGAGGCCTTCTTTAAAAAAATCAAGACGGTGTCATGTGACTCTGACGCAAGACAGCTTGTCTTAATGCTACTGTACACACCTGTATCTGTGGCAGAGAGCCAGTTTGGCAGACATGACCTATTATTATCATACTTTATATCATTTAAGTTGCGTAACAGATCTTTGCCGCAGCTTAGAAGAGGTTGGCAGTGTCATCAAAAACACCAAAGAAGTTTGCCATTTCCCATTTTGCCCGACAACCCACCAGTTATAGAAACGCTTTATGAGTAACCACTACACTCTTGAATATTTCTTTCTTAACATTCAGAATAAAAGTACCAATTCCAAAGCACTGAGCGAACTACTGAGGCCATGTCCCAATTCACCCCTTAGCCCTAATACTTGGATCTACCCTTTCGTTCTGCACGTGGCTGCTAAGGAGTAGTGTTGTCCCATTTCTCCATGTGATGTAGGGGTAGTGGCCATTAAGCCCTTCGAACACCCCTTCAACCTTAGTGTTTTCAGGGCCACTTAGAAACTAAGGGGTAGTCGGGAATTGTCGAGTATGAAATCTTGCAAAATAACCATGAAAACAATTTAAAAGCTAATGGAATATCGTACTCTGAATCGCCGTGATGAGTGTTTCAGGGGAAATTGCTTTTCACTCTGTCAAAACAAGCATGTAAACAGACTGA
Organism: Limanda limanda; assembly: GCF_963576545.1. Classification (NCBI taxonomy): domain Eukaryota; kingdom Metazoa; phylum Chordata; class Actinopteri; order Pleuronectiformes; family Pleuronectidae; genus Limanda; species Limanda limanda. The sequence goes on along the minus strand of NC_083641.1, from coordinate 20,680,612 downwards.
GTGAGCGTAATGTTTGTTACTCCCATGTCCCTTATATGAAATTTGAAAAATGAAGGGAATATTTTCTAGCCTTATCTCCGGTTGTTCCGTTTGGAGGGGGACACTACACAGCAAAGTGCACTTCATTTTTAGGGCAAGGGACAAGGGGGAGGAATTGGGACAGGGCCTTTTGATTATGTAAGAATTCATAATTTAGGGTTTGTTAAAAAAATGTTTCCCGTTTCTCCCCACGTGTGAAATATGTTGTAGAATCAACTCTGATAGCGCAAAGAACGTGGAGTTGTTAAAACCACTCACTTGAGAGCTCATTGTGGATGAGCTCGGCGAAACTGGGGTCATCCCCCCACCAGAAGAGCCAGAGCTCTCTGCGACCCGGGGTGTGGTGTCTCCTCCACACACTCAGCACATCCGCAGTCAAGCATCGGCTGAAACTACACAGGATCGGGTCCTCCTCGGTCACGGGGAAGAGGATGGGCGAAGAGGTGGGCCCCTGCCACACAAAACGCCTCCATTTTATTCCGGTCAAATCAGCCTGAAGAGAGAGGGAGAACAACAATGTGAGAATGTGCACACAACATAGTCGTACAGCATTAAGCCAATCATCTGCTGTTGACTGCATAACTCAGTGAAAGTCTTCCCTCCCTTACACACACTCTCAAACACAGACACACAGCTTTTCCTGTCATGCATTAAATCACTTCCAATGAAGAAAGCTGAAAACTGGGGGTTGATGACTTCTGGAAAGTTTTGCAATACTTTTTACATGTGACACCACAGTCCTGCCTGAACACATCACTGTCATCCAGTAGTTACAGACACCCAATGAGTCACTGCAAGTCAGTCTAGGATCACATCAGTTTGTGTAATTAAAAAACAGAGGGACTTAATTCCAGATATGTGCATTAATCACAAATGTAGAGCTATTCCCTATAGAAGGGTGAGATGATCTGTGCACAGGCTGTGTATAATCGTGCCTGTTGGCCTGACCTGTTACCACCATGTAACTAACGCTGATGCTAGTAGGCTATCGGGTGTAATCAATGCACTGTAAACACATGATCGTGGCATATTCGCCTGCAGCTCGTCAGTAAGAAAACCCTGCAGTGCTCGTCTCCTGTTATGAAAGTTCGCTGGATCGCGATCGTGCACGTCGCAGGCCCCGATGCCTTCACGCCAATCTGCCACTGACGTTACAAAGCTTGTTGCCTGATTAGCCAAAATGGCTTTCTGGCCTCTCGGCGTCGGGAGCTAACGCTAAGCTAGCTAGCTAGCTGCGGGGAGCAGAGGGGGGACTCACCAGGCAGAAGAGGTTGGAGTGGCAGTCCTCCAAACTGGCCCCGTTCGGTACGAAGCACGAACTCATCCTTTCACTGCGGGGCTGCCACGTTAAAGTCCATTGTCTCAATCAGCATCGAGGGGGCGACAGCCGATCTCCTCCACTCGCTGGCGAGGCGACGCTCACTTGTTCCGCTGAGGCGCTGCGAGCAACTTGCTAGCTGACGCCGAGCTAAGGCTAGTCAAACAGACAACTTCTGCCCGGCGCTAGCCCCCGCTAGCCCCGCGGGGCTACGCTAAGGAGAGACGGGCAGCCCGGCAGCGTGAAGTGTAAGCGACTAGGTACTGGATTCATCAAATCTATTTCAGATGTATTGTCTGGTCTGGTTAGCCGCAAGCTTTGGCTGCTACGTTACCCTCACATCACGCAGCTTACATGACCTGCTTTCACCAACGCCGATTCAAACACCACAGAAGTTCTGTGTCCAATAAAGAAAAAAATACGAGCTGGAAAACTTATTCAAAAGGAAAAAAAAAAAACTTCACCCCCCTAGAAAAAGCTTAGTCCCTGGTGTGCTAATGCTAATGGCAGCTAGCCGATCTGAAACAATTTCAAAGCAAAGGAACTCTCCCCTCCCCCTGATCTCTCTCTCCTAGCCTGCTAGCGCACAAGCTAACATACCAGAGCTCCAGCGCTAGCCTGTTAGCTACATAAAACAATTAGCTACGCCGCCCTCCCTTTTCACCGAAACCACCGTAACGCTCCGTCATCGTGAAAACTGCTCTTTTAAAAAAGCGGACGAAAAGCCGAGTTGGCGAGGCTGCTCATCGGCTACTCCCCTCCGCCGGATCCAGGGCTCCTGCAGATTTCCATTATTTCAGTTCATGGATTGAATTCTTTAATGGCGGCCGGGAGGACAACTCTGCCTCTCACCTCCCATTGGCCAATTTGCGGTAATGGGGGCGTCACCCAGCCTCAAGTAGCTCCATGACTTCACAGTTTACAAGATGAAAGCTGCGGCGCATCTGTCACACAAGTCAGCGCTCAGACATGTCTGTCTCTGGACGTGTTGCACCGGGAGACATCTGCTGCGTGTGTCCCCGCTGCGGGACAGGGAGGACACACACACCGGAACCGAACACACACCTTGATGTGCACGTTCAATCGAATTATTATGAATGAGAATATCATTTAAAGGGCAGTTCTATTGTTTGATTGCACCCCCCTTTTGTTCTGCGCAATGAATTGTGCTGCAGACACGAAGTTATCTAGGTCAAGTTGTGCAGACAAAGATGTGCACGTCACTGTTCCCAGCGGTGTTTATTAACGCTAATGTGACTGTGGGCTGCAACGTGCACGACCAACTTTTATCCTCCACCTGTTCAAAGTGTAAATTACGGAACTCAACAACTTTTGCATCCAAACCGCAAAGCGTACATGGATGTGATTTTTTTCGATTGTGCTTTACATCGTATATTTATTTATCATCATCATCACAATGCGATCAGTGCTGTCATGTCCTCAGCAGACCACAGGGCGGAGACTCCACACAAGCAAGCGATCCTGACGCCGAGGGGGCGGGGCGACGGCCGGATGCGTCGAGAGAAAATGTCAACAACATGCCGGCGACTTCCAGAGAGACAGAGACCGAGGCTGCCGCTGCAGGGGCGGACAGACAGGGACAGCCCGGAGACCAGGTGTCTCACAACGTCGTGTCTGTCCTATCACAGCTCGCAGATGATCATTTGACTCTTGTGCGGGTAGGAAGCTCCACCGTCCTGCAGCTGATGCATGAGCATGGAAGTGCAAATAGTCTCCCATCATGGACACACAGAACCTGCAGCTACAGCTAATCTTACAGTTTTCATTTGTTAAGAAATGTCACAAATGTGGGATAATGGAGCTTTAGATCAACAATAATCCACTTTATTGATCTGATATCCTGTCAAGCATCACCAGTTGACCCTGGGTCTGTATGTTCTCATAGTCACTGGGCTTTAGCGTCCTTTGAACTTCCTGACTAGTGATGCACGAGCATTGATATGCAAATATATTCTCTCACATACAGAACCTGCAGCCACCTGCATCTTTATATAGTTTATCAGTTGCAGAGTCATCGGTAAAACAAATGTCACAAATGTGGGTTAATAGAGCTTTTTTTTTATCTCCAATAATCCACCTTATTGATCTGATAATGTGTCAAGCATCACCAGTCGACCCCAGTGGGTTTATAACACTGGGTCTGTATGGTCTCATAGTCACTGGGCTTGAGCCTCTATTGAACTTACTGACTGGTGATGCATGAGCATGGAAGTGCAAATATACTCACATCATGGACACACAGCACCTGCAGCTACAGCTAATCTAACAGTTTCATTTGTTAAGAAATGTCACAAATGTGGGATAATGGTGCTTTAGATCACCAATAATCCACTTTATTGAGCTGATATCCTGTCAAACATCACCAGTTGACCCCAGTGGGTTTATACCCTCCATGTGTTTCCCATTGCCAGTGTGCTTGAGCCTCCACTGAACTGCAGCTGACTGGTGATGCCTGATGTGCAAATATATTCACTCACATAACAGAACCTGCAGCCACATGCGTCTATATCTAGTTTATCAGTTGCAGATTCACCAGTAAAACAAATGTCACAAATGTGGGTTAATGGAGTTTTTTTTAAATCTCCAATAAGCCACTTTATTGATCTGATAATGTGTCAAGCATCACCAGTTGACCCCAGTGGGTTTATTCACTCCATGTGTTCCTCATTGCCAGTGTGCTTGAGCCTCCACTGAACTGCAGCTGACTGGTGATGCGTGATGTGCAAATATATTCTCTCACATACAGAACCTGCAGCCACCTGCATCTAAATATAGTTTATCAGTTGCAGAGTCATTGGTAAAACAAATGTCACAAATATGGGTTAATGGAGCTTTTTTTTAATCTCCAATAATCCACTTTATTCATCTGATAATGTGTCAAGCATCACCAGTCGACCCCAGTGGGTTTATAACACTGGGTCTGTATGTTCTCATAGTCACTGGGCTTGAGCGTCCTTTGAACTTACTGACTAGTGATGCACGAGCATTGATGTGCAAATATATGGACATGTAGAACCTGGTGACACCTGCATCTACATCCAAGTAATCCATTTCAGAATTGTTTGGAGAAACCCTCCTCATTGATCTGATATCCTGTCAGGCATCGCATTTTGACCCCTGTGGGTTTATACCCCCGTGTCTTTCTCACTGTCAGTGTTCAGCTATGTCGATGACGTCTCTGTCCTCCTGTCGGCTCACTGCCCTTCACTGCTCTTTTGTCTCTAACACAGAACATAAGCACTGGGCTGGCGATTGCTGGTGTTCTGATAATTGCAAGAAACATCAAACTGGTAAGACAGAAAGACACACACTGTTTGAATAAACAATAAACTGACACAGGTTAGGTGCACACTTTTCATTTAATGCATTTGATGTTGCCTATTCCATAATTAAAACTAGAATCCACTCAGTATAGCAAACCTCCGCCAAGGCCCACCAGTCACCTTATGAAACCACATTTGAATTACCTAGATACAGATTTTTATTTAGATCGGCACCAAATTGCTCACAATCATAAATATCCCCTTAACATGTCTGATTTTTAAAATCTACATCCCTGAATTATTCTCTGAGAAATCAATGAATATGTTGAAAAACACGAATTAAAGAAAGTGAAAAACAAGGTTCCCACGCATCCTCGGAAACCGGGAAATTTAAATTATTCTTTTCCAGTCAAGGAAACAATCTGGAATTTGAAAAAAAATTACCTTGAAATATTCTTTATTGTCCTGAAAATGTTACTTTGCCTATGTGAACTTCATTGCACATTTTTTTTATTTAATTAACTACACTAGAACACCACCTTCCACACCAAATAATAGCTTACCTTCTTTATTTCAGGCTAAATTTAGACACTAATACTCCTTTCTGCAGATTTAACAGAAAAAGGCTCTCCAGTTTGATGTTAATAAATTAATTTTTCACACGTGAAACCCAAGAGTCATGAAACGTCACCACCCGTTCCACCTCCTCAGATCACCAAATTTCAAGCTGCGTCTGAGATCCCGGCTCTTTTCATCGAGAGGAACGTCAGCCTTCGTGGGAAAGTTCACTCCATCACAGAGAAAGGACTTGAAGTGGAGCATGTCCCGATTCATCTGCCGGTCCTCTCAACACTACTTAACAAACACAAGGGTAAAGTGGGGCAATGTTTTAATGAAATCATGAGGGCATTTGAATAGATAAAGTTCAAAACCAGTGCTTTATTTATGATATGGTTCTGTCTATTTACTGGAGTCTGTCCTTCACTAGAACAACTTGCTAGTAGTCTGAGTCTGTCCCAAAGCTCAAATCTCACTTCCTGCATCTCTCCTCAGTTCCATATTGTAATAACTTAACCTTTTCATCTAGTTACAGGAAATATGTCATCGTGACATTTTTCTCTACTTTGTAAAGTTGAGCCCAGATGAATTTTATCATCTTGTCCTAAGCAAGAGTTGCAGGTAAGCCTGTTAGCTGTCATATTGAATCATAGTACTCACTGAGCAATAAAATCAGGAGGCTTCATACTGAGTGCTCCATCAGCAACTTCAGTGTGAAGGACTCACATGCAACGGACCAGCGTCATCCAGCAATTTCGAATATTACCTTGTCCCACTTGACCTACAACATCTCACATCTGTTCTCGTCATAGCTGGTCAGCATTTTCTGTGATTTACTTATATTCTCAATCAATCATGATTAGAGTGGGCCTGACACTTTACGTCTTAATTCTAAATTCAGTGTACATATATAAAAGGTATAAGATGCCTATTTAAATGAGAATTTGGCAGAAAAAATGTGACTATTCTATTGCAAACTCTATACAAATGTCTGGACCCAATTTTTATGGAATTTTCCTTTGAAGAACATAGCAGGAGATTTTCCAGGCCAGACGTGTTCACAACCACAGGCGCTGTTGTCTCTACAGGGCACGTAGGAGGCAGAACATGTCGTATAGATTCAGCTGCAAAGTACAAAGCATTTTTGTTTACAGCACATCGACCCCAGAGTGTATGGCTCCTTTTCTCAACCGGATATATTTGTATTCCTTTTGTTGTTTTCCAGTTTATTGTCCTTCGCATATTATAAACGTCATCAACACGCCCACTTACTCGCTTGGAATTTTCCAGACCTTTTCCTGCTTCATTCTCACGTGGGCTCACTTACATTTTCTGGACATTTCACTTGGGGGAGCTGGCAGCAAAGCCGTCATGTACATGTATACTTTACTTGCATAAAACAACAAAACATGACCTGAGAGACATGACTATTAGCTATTAAACAATTACATTTCCTCATTGGAATATTAATAAAAAGAAAAATACATTTATTTCAGAGCCATACAGAGTTCGTATAAGATCACTTTTGAAAGATGAAACTCCACGAGTCACTTAGAGTATAACCAATGTTATTTGTAACACATATGGTCTGTGGCTCTTTTCTGTCCTCTCCAGGTGCGTCCAGGTCTCCATTGCTGGTGCATCTTGCCGGAGTGGAGCTGACACCAGAGGGGAGGGACTGGCTGCAGAAGAACCTGGCCCCCGCCCAAACAGTCTGGCTAAAACTGATCAGCCGCGAGGACGACACACTGCACTGTTTGGTGTCTCAAAGCAGGGTGAGGCCTCCATAAACTCAGACAAAGAATTGTCAGTTTGTGAGTCATAAGTGAGTCTGATGAGTTCTGAATGTCTCCTGTTGTCCAGCAGGGGTCGTTATGGAGCTACTGGGTGAACGAAGAGGTCCTGAAGCTCGGCCTTGCTCGCAGGGGGCCCATCGCGGTCCGGCCTGACTCTCGCCTCCACTGGCGTCTCCACAAACGGCTGCACAGGGCAGAGATCAAGGCCGAGAAGAAGGGGCGGGGTTTTTGGAAGGAGGACAGCCGATGGGAGAGGGCGTCCAAGGCCGTGAGGGACAGTGCTTTACTCCGACTGATGAACAGGATCTTTAAAAGGTCTTGACTGATTGATCCAGGACAGAGTGGAACAAAAGTCAATTGTGTCTCAAGTTCTGATGTCATCAGAATGTGACGTCAGTCTATTTATGGACTCATATAACGGAGTTCCTGTTCTGTTCATAAAGTGTAAAAAGGAAGTTCAGGCCGCTTTGTTTGGGAAGATTTACTCGGCTGTCCTGTGGGATAGATGCACTTTTAAGGCAATGAAAGATATATTAATTTGCCTGATATCACAAAGTTGATTTCTTTTGACTGTCATCTTTTTCATATAAAAATGTTTGTTTGAAACCATGTCTCACATCCTGGTGCTAATCCCTCAGCTTTCACTTCACCCTATTAACCCACAACTCAGCACATCCCCCTGTGTGTGTGTGTGTGTGGGACACCCCACTAAACACAAGATGGGGGCGGGGTATGTTAATTGTTCAAAATGGAGAGAGGGTGGGGGGTGCGGGGGTCCACTTGTCCGTCTCTGAAATCACTGTTGCTATAGAAACACCCAATGTGAAATACAAAGGGGCTGAACTCTATATTGGCCGACCTAAACCCCACGGGAGCCTTACATGCAGGGTGTGTGGTCGGGTCTTTAAGTGCCAATGAAGAGGCTCCTTGTGTGTGTGTAATGTGACCAGTATTTAAGCACTGGGAATGTGACCAAACCTGAAAGAGGCCTTGGATTTTGAAGCACTGAATAAAACAGTGAGATAAATAAAGATGTGTTCCTCTACACCTGGTGAAGAACAAGGCCCAGAGCAAATGTCCCGTGTGTCTCCGATTATGCTCATGTGATTGTATATTTTGTTCACGGCCCAAATAACACCTTGTGCCTTTTTTTCCCTGTGCGCTGTGGTTTTTGTATTCCTGCTTCATCCAAGCAAAGCCAAGGAAAGGAGGAGGAGGTCCTGCAAACGAGGCCAGACTGTGATGTGTGTCCTGTGGGGTGCATGCTCGACGGGGGTCTCGGTGCAGGGAGAGGTAGCACCGAGGCAGTCAGTCCAATGGGCACAAGGAGATTAGTGCAGAGGGGAGGAGGGTCACAGGGGGTAGAAGGGGATTTTGGGTCTGAGAACAAAAGCAAGAGAGGAGGAGTCACGGTGGAGGGGAAAGGGGGTAAGGGAAAAAGGGGGGGTTCGATGAATCAGCTAGTCTCCCTTTTGTTGTGCAAATGTCACCAGTGACTGTTACTGCCCAAGCGGGCTCCTGATTGGTGGACCGGGTTTAAATTGTAAGGTGCATTTCAGCTCTGATGGCTGTTGCAGCCAGACTTTGAACTGTCAGAGAGGGAGGAGTGGGAGGGAAACCACGGCTTAGACAGACAACAGGGGGGGAGGCAGGGTGAAGCTTCTTAAACCAGTGGTCACAGGGAAGTTACACTGGTCAATGAGGTGCTGCGGATGATTTAGTGGATAATATATGAGCTTGAGTAACTGCATCCGTTTTCTAAACTAACTGACAGTTGTTTTATATTTGTGCAGGTAATTTGCAACTGGTAATTAATCTTTGACTTTAAATGTATGAACATCCATCCAGGGAATAGTTACTTGCCATATGTATAATTTACATCATTCTCTATTCAATTGATAGAAGGCTGGTTTGAATCTTTATGGAGAGGGAATGCGATCTGATCTGAGAGTATGGCACAGTGAGCTCATACCTCAGTCGCCATATGAAAGATCCAGATTTTTCTTCTGAGCTGCACCCGAATGCACACACAGTTATTTAAAGAAAAATTTATTAAAAAGCTTAAAAACAATGTCATAAGTGAAAAAAGTAAAATTGAAAGTGACCTGGATCTGCATCAGAATCTTCTGCTGCTTCCTTCCACCACGTGTCATGGTAATCTGTCCAATCTTCTTTGCCTAATCTTGTTTACAAACAAACAAAGATACCAACAGAGGTGTAAAGATAACCTCATTGAGATAGAGGTAATAACTAATACAGGTCGTAGATGGACACAAGGTATTTATTTTGACGGTTGGGTGTGTATATGGTGTGACGTGCATGTAAATCTATAGAAATAGGAAAAATAAAAATACAGTTTTAGACCTCGATAACATAAATTTATGTAATAAAATAAAATAAACTCAACCAAATTAATGAAATAGGTTAAATTAAATCCAAGCATCCTGGTTTACACGTACAATTTGTCCAGATTTAATGTTGAAGTAACTGTTAAGGAGAAATAGTATAAGTGCTATGTTTAGATTAAAAAAAATTGGGACTTCAAGTGAGGATTTAGGATTAATCATCATCTCTTCTAAATGATGGCCATAATTTGACCTATGTTTTAATGTAAAATATAGAACAACTTACACTTCATACAAATTAATGGAATAACAATAGGATGTTATTACATTGTTAAAAGGGAAGTAAGGATTTTCAGCTTCAAAAGTTCCCCAGCTTTGATTTATTTTAATTATTCTTACTTCTATTGTCTTATTATTCTTATTGTCACTCTGAATTTGAATGGTGGACTGAATGATCATGTCTTTAGTCTCCTTTGGAGCAACAGCCCACTCCGGGATCCACTCCAGGCTTTGCCAGACACTCTGGCCCCACACCAGGAGCAGTCATTTGAATAGCCTCTGTGCTGGTTGTAGTGGTGGCTACTTGCACTTGCCCACACCAGTGAAGTTGCTGGTCCCTTTGCTCTCTGACACCAAACCACTGGGACTATTTTACTTTTCACTTTACTGCTTCTTCTACTTTGACTCATCTACACTCATTGTCATGGAGTTTACGATTGTGAAGGAAAACTGCTGTGGTCAGAGTGGGAAGATCCTGTGAGGAGGCTGACAACGTGGGTTCACCATCTGAAACTGAAGGGACAGAAGTAAGTGAGTTCATCATCACATATTTTAATAATAAGAGAGTAGCTTTAAAGTTTTTAATTCATGTAATGAAGTACTTTTATTGACTTGTCTGCACACAGTCAGCTGTCACTTTAAATGCACTGTTGGTAGGTCAGTGTGTACAGTATCCATGCATTTGTTCACTTGCTAAACCTGTGTGCCTGGACGCTCAGGCTCAGTAATACAACCACACAGGAAATGTCGCTTCTTATCTTTACTGCCCCACCTCATTCATCAATTTCCATTGTTTGATTTATTCCTGCTTCATTCTGACAAACACTACTCCCCTGAGCCGATTGGATCCCGTGTTTGTTTTTGTCATGCACTTTGGTTAGGGCTCGTTTGCTTCCAGAGTTGACTATAGATCGGTGTGATTAAAATAAAAACTAAATACTTTTCCCTACTGCTTGCAACTCACTCCTTTTCCCCGGTGTTTTTTAGCAGCAGAGGTTTGCAGCAGGGCAGCATAACAAAGGCCTTTATTACACTCAGCCGGTTGCCATCCCAGAGAGAAAGAGCTGGGGGCACTCCCCCATCGCAGAGGGTCCTTGGGGGATTTTTTCTGATTTGATTTGAGTGGGTTGTGTGTAGTAGGCTGGGGTGTGAAAGACAAAGAGATTTAAAGAGACAGAAAGCTGCATACACTCACTGAGATGCACCCCTAAGTAATTATCCATGCCTGCTGCCTTGTGATAAACCTCAGTGTGTGTTGTCAACACCAAACATATGGAGCATCTTTGTCAGTTTGTATGTAAATGGATACAGGCGACTGCGCCCCACGTCCAAATACATCCACTTTTAAATCTGCAGTTAACTCGTGTTTCTCAGCCATTTGTTTTATCTGCTGTCACAATAAAGAGTCACTGGGAGGCTGTTCCATCACACACCCACATGCACTGTAGCTGATATGTGTGTGTGTGTGTGTGTGTGTGTGTGTGTGAGTGTGGAGGAATGCATCAGCCGTAAAGTGACTCCCTTGTTATTATGTGACTTGGAGTATTGTGAGCAGTGTATCAGCTTGCTGGTGTAGGTTTGTCAGAGTGGAAACACGACTCTTTGTGGGTGCTGTGATCTCTCATGAATAATTGAAGTTGCTTGTTGGAAAAAAAAGGGAGGACAGAGGAGGAACAGTTTGGGATTGAATGAACCAAACTCTGAAGGCTTATATGAAGGCGCATGACTGAAATATAAAAGCAGAGAGTGGCTTTTCTTTCTTGCACAATATTCGGAATATAAACAAGCTGTCACTAGTTTATACGGTGGGAACGATGGGAAACTGTGTTCATCACTTTTTACCTTCTTGTCCACGAGGACACTGATCAGGACATGCAGAAAGTTGAGTCTATAAACTTTAGAGAGTAAAAGTAAAGGATAGGAACAGGAGGGAGAGTCAGGGGGAGTCTCTGCTTGAAATAGATCTGAGGCTTTGACTTACGACTTTACCCATCCCTCAATTCCACAGTAAAGCGAGACGACTACTCCATACACGTTCTACCTCACACACGTGCATGCACCAAAGTTTAAATAAGATTTAGCCCCTAAAGATTTAAAAAAGAAGAACATGGCATGTATTTCACACACTGGAGACAGACACAGAAAAAATGGCAAATGTTTGACCATTGTTACAGTGTGCAACACTAAGGAAGTTTTATTATTCTGCAAAGTAAAACTGTGTTTCACTTTCAAACATCATTATATCAGTATATCAGCCCTACACATTGACGCTGACCCCTTTGATTTCACCGATTTTTTTTTTTTACAACCCCATAAATTGTCTGTCGACATGTTCAGATAGTGTCACTGTCCATCCTGCACCTGTGTTACCCAACGCTGACCCCTCAGTGACCTCACTGCCTCAAGCTTCACTCTGTCTCCTTATCAGGTCAAAAGCTCAAACAGGACTGTTAGGTTCCATCTTCTCAAATGTGAGGCAAATGGATTAATGATGAAACTGTTTGTTACAGCCGTCATGGCTGATCATGTTCATCTCAGGTAATGTTAAACCTTGAGAAAAACATTATTAATTATTGAGCAATAAATATAAAAAAATAGGAACTTCAGACTTGTAAACAAACAGACAATGAATAGATTGTTTCATTAATTATTAGAAGGAATACAAACTGTATAAATTCACCAAACACTACAAGTATTTAACATGACCATGACCCCACAAATGTAGTTATCTTATTTCCCATGTTAGGCGGCACATTGGCAGGGTGGTAATCCCTGTTACATCACAGAAAGAGGGTTCGAATCCCAGCCTGTCTGTGTGGACGTTGCCTGATCTCCCCATGTTTGAGTTCTCCGGCTTCCTCCGATAGCCCCAAGACTGTTGGGTTGATTGGAGACCCTAAATTGTCCTTAGGTGTAAACGTGAGCCTGTCATGACCTGTGATAGGCTGACAGTGCTGAGTCAGCCTCTCGCCCAATGTTGGCTGCGATTGGCTCCAGCTTCCCCTGCGACCCTCAACTCGATAAGTGGTATCGAAAATGGATGTTGCTACACTTTTGTTTACGAGTGAGTTAGGGAGCACTCGTTCGGTACCGTGAAGCCATCTGTCTAGCCATCTGCATACCAAGACTGTTTACTCTCTGCTCCGATAACTGCTTAACAGGCAATTACAAGCTACTCATTGACTATCTAGAACAGCGAGGGGCTTTAAAGGCTGAGTGCAATTAGGATCCCAAGCCTTCCCAATTGATTCCCACTGTAGAGAGTAACATACAGTGTGTTGTGTATGAGCCTGCTCCACATTTTCTGAAGCACTTCTATCCAAGTGCAATAACAGATTTAACGAAGGTATCATGGTTACATGTATACACCCCACTTTCTATAGAAAAATGCATGCATCTCCACTTTCTCCCTCTCTACAGAAATGAAGCCAAAGTATCCCAGTCATGCCGTTTTGCGTATGACTGGGATATTTTGGCAGAGTAGATGGAGCCGTGGTGGCAAGCTCTCGAGTCAGCTGTCAATCATGGTGTTTCACAACTGGTCTTTAACAACTTCAAACCAAACTTACCAGAGAATTTAGCACCTGGACATACATGAGTGTGATGAGAATTACCGAAAATGACAGAAACCATCTTTGAGAAAGATTTATATAATATATTGACTTTTAGTTGGACCCATGTCTCATCTATTTACATGGAGGAGGAGGAATTTATGACCTATGCTTCAAATAGCCACCAGGTGGTGATTGAGAGGCCTTGGCATCACTATTGGGAGCCGTCATGTCATCTTTCTTTATTTACAGTGTGTGGTGAACACGCAGCGATAAACACACACACTCACAGACATGAAATATCTATATATTCGCACGATAAACTCTTAGAGTCTTAATAAACACGTCATGGAAATCCCTACACTCATGGTAGCTATACTGTGATGGAACTGAATCCACTGAGCCACATTACGCAGATGTCTTTATTATTCCCATGGCTGATATAATCACCCAGCTGGTCACATCAAATAAAATAGAGCAGCCATTGTGTGTCTCATTATTTATGTCCAAGTAGAGTGCTCTCTGGCATGTGTCAGTATGTAGCGACAGATGCTGCTCTCTTTGTGTGCGCGTGCTGAGCAGGCCCTTGTTAGAGATGCTTTTATGCCACTATACATGATCATTATAGTTTATTAGGAATGCTGTTTAATTGTCATATGTTTGTTCATCGTCTCTATCAGTGATGACGCCTGCTTTCAAAGTTTGTCTTGGATGTTTGATAAGAGAGACTGTGAGGTTTCAGTATCAACGCACAGGACATGACTTAGTCTCTTCAGGTACATTTTAAGGAAAGGCTTTCAATGGTGCTTGTATACCTGCATTATAAAGATAATTCCTGACACATAATTTCACAAACACTTAACCAGAGTTGTTTATTGTACTTTATTGCTATAAGCTTCCAAGCAAATACTCCACAATACCACACAACCCTGAACAAGCACATATCATTAGTTTTTATTACTCAAACAATTAGCATAATCTCCTTTAAATTATAAAAAACAACAGAAATCTTTTAACTAGAGCAAAACTGGGACTTATCTGTAGTTGAACTGAATCCTGAAATAACCGACAAGACACAGATGTTATCACTCAGGTTGTAAACAAGATGTAAAGCCTGATCGTCAAATAGAAAGTGACAGCACTCTATTGTTTCAGGAAATCAGAGTTTGCAAGGAAGTTAAGATATGACTTATACATACAATATATGTGTTCTTCATTTTAAAATAACGTATATTATAATATTATGTAATATAACATTGTTCTTCATTAAATTGGAGGCGTGCTATACTGGTATTTGTCATAAAGTCCCTGAAAATACAGTAGTCCTGCTAACTTAAAGGACTGAAATGCTTTCTGGAGTGTTTATTTCTTCTAAAGCATATACCTGCCCTGCACAGACATCTTGGATCTGTTGTATTCTTTGTTATATCAGATGAAATACGTCTGTATCACACATTTCAAGATGCAGGTCAGAGAGGGAAAGTGGAAACACTAAATCTCTGCATTCACATGTTTCATATTGTTTTACTTGAGCGTGATTTGAATATCTACGACAACTTGGGGGCATCCTCGGCCTACTTCTTGTCGCCCTGAGACAGAGTGGCTCATCCGGCAGTTTGGCGGGGAGACAAAATTTGTTTTTAAGCTGCGCTCTCTTCCAGCGTCTGACAGGGAGGCACACACTGCAGTCCCCGGAGGTTTGGCCCCTCCTGCAGATGAAAGGGCTACTAGTGTTACACGCAGTCAGAGTTAGAGTAGCGCTACTAACCTGCAACTCATGAACATGGCAGACACACAGAAACAAATCTCTCATGTACTGACAAAGTGTTTTTGGTACATGAGACACATGCTCAAGCAATCATCAGTTTCAAGACGTTTACATACAATCAAATGATTAATAAAGACCCAACTTACTGAACAATTGCAGCAGGGTGATAAAGAAACTGCCCCAAAATGACGGTTTGGTTTATGACCTATACTGCAGCCAGCCACGAGGGGCGAGCAAGATATTTTGTTTTCACTTTTGGGGTGCTGCCATGTCGTCCCATCTTTATATACATTCTATAGTGTAGCTTGATTTTAATGGACAGAGAAGGATGTGTCAAATTTCTCATGTAACGCACTTTCTAGTAGTGTAAATTCATTAATTAAATTTGATAACATGGGGGTTGTAGTTTTTGGCTGAAATTTATGTTAAAACACTAGATTGTGTTATTTTGCTGCCTATCTCTGCTCACCCTCACAGTCTGGTGACTTCTTGACTTCAGTGTTCGTGGTGGATTCCTGTAATTTAGCTGTATCACAACCTGACGTTCCAAAGCTGCCCTAACAATACCCCCAGTCATCCACCTCTGCTCGGCTCCCATCTCTAATTTGGACTCTGTTGTGAAATCAAACAGTAATTTAGAAAAACATCATTCTATAATTAAACTGTAAGCCACAAGGGACTGTGATCTACAGCGAGTTCAGAGCAGCTCCGAGGCCTCGAGGGCACGAGGTGAAGCTGAGTTAAATTGACTATGAAGAAAAGCCTCAGATTGAGTGTATGTGTGGTTTTACAGGTTTAGACCCTTCCACACCACAGATGTTTTACTTTAGAGCAGAAATGAGGATTTACAGTAAGTTGTGTTTTGTTCTCAACCAAAGCATCAGATTGAACTTGAGCTAAAATATTTGCTCTTAGTTTTCAAAGTTTTGCAGGATATTTCATAAACGTGTTATTTTTTTGAAAGTTAACTTCATGCAACAACTCGGTCAACATGTCGTTCTTCCAGAATTATAACAAATATACTGGACCTTCTTTTTTATCTGTTCATCCTCCGCCTCACATGAGCCTCGCTGGTCTTTATAATACCTCACCTGACTTCCTCCTCTGCTCCAGGTAATAATTACTAGGCCTGCTAGAGGTCACCCAGCAGTAAAATGTAACTATGGGGCGTTATAAGGTGCAGCACAAATGACCTGTGGGGTCTTTTTTTTTTTACAAGAGGTCAGTTTCCTGGAGGGCTGCGGCTCGGATGGTAAAGCGGGATGTCCAATATTCTTACATGTTGAAGTGCCGTTGGGCAACACACTGAACCCCAAGTCAAACCTAGTGTGGAGGGAATCGTCTTGCATGGCACCTCCATTGCTCCATCAGCGCATGTGTGTGAAAGAGACAAAGTTATGAAGTACTATGTAAACTGCTGTGGTAAAAAGCTGCTGTATAACCATCGCCCAAAGGAATAGAAACCTAATATTTCTCATGTAATCTGAATCTGAGATTGTTTTCATTGTAAAACACTAGTAAGATTCCTTCTAAGTACCTTTTCGAGTTCTGTATCATGAACCCTGATTCATCATGAGACTGGTGTCATGTTAACAGATCATGGTCTGTCATAGGCACCACACACATCACAGGCTTTTGTGTTATAAAGTGAGTTGGTGCTCTCACCTCAAAGGTACTTGACCCCTGAGCTCGACGGGTTGGACAAGACGGTCACCTCTCCTCACATTAGCTGGCACCAGACACCAATAACTGTCCCAGAGGCTCCGAGAATGTCCAGATCTATACATCTCCTCTGAGTGTGTGTGTGTGTGTGTGTGTGTGTGTGTTAGAGACATGGAGAGAGAAAGTGTTTGTAGTCGGAAACAATAAATCACACTGAGACCGACGAGCAACAGGTGGGGAAACTCTAGACGGGGAAACTGGCTGTCAGGGAGGCAGGAATGAAAAGTGATCAGGAGGAAGTGGTGGAAAATTGGGAATCCGGGAATAATGGCGAGGAGAATCAGAGAAGATAAATGGGAAACACATGTTGTGGAGAAAGAGATGAAGAAATTCCAAGGGCACAAAAAGGTTGACAAGGAGAAGTGGCTGGATAGATGGGACCAGAGAGAAAAGAGGTCCCTTTCATTCATTTAATTCATTAGAGGCTGAATTTTGGTCTTGTATTGCAGGTCTAGTACATCTGGGATACTTAAGTCACAATCTGTGAAGTTTGTAATTTAAAATCCTCTTTGACTTTAACATTTTTATGTAACTCTTAAAATATGTCTTGCATAATTTATCAAGCAATGTGTCCTTTTAATTTATGAAAAAAATATATAC
The DNA here is from genome assembly GCF_963576545.1 of Limanda limanda. NCBI lineage: Eukaryota > Metazoa > Chordata > Actinopteri > Pleuronectiformes > Pleuronectidae > Limanda > Limanda limanda. The sequence continues at coordinate 20,663,352 of NC_083641.1, read as the reverse complement.
TGTAAATCTTTAATCAGTCCTGAAATATTATCTCTAATGTTATGAAAGTCAATGGTGAGAAATTGTTTTCCATGAGTAACACAGTTCATATTTACAAGTTTAATTAAATGAAGGCAGAAAATGGTCTATGAAAAAACGTCTAAACCTTTTGTCTTATAACCTTTTCATGTCATTTATGAGTTGACTCCTATATATATATATATACATGCATATACATGTGCAATATTATAGTATCCTATGTAAACGTTATACAATTCTCTCCTCTTTCTTGGGTCCAGCTGTTTGCCGTCCACCTCTCACCATGAGCGCCTGGGTGGTGAACAGAAAAGGAGAGCCACAATACCGCCGGCACTTCCTCACAGACAACAGCATCTTCCATGGTAAGTGTCAGGCACACACACACAACACACACACAACACACAAACACACACACACTGGAATAATGCTGTATACAGGACAGCAGATAAGGCTGCAGGGTCTCATACAGATAACTGTATGTCATGGGAATGAACAGTAGAGGGAGCCTTATCTCCACTAATGTTCCTAATGGCAAACAGCACAACGAGTTACAGTGTTCAATGAAATGTGATTATTGTAAATTGTTAAACATGAATCATTGTGTGACACGAGTGAAAACCCTCTACAAATTCATTAAAGGTGGATGCTGTGTCTTTAGTAAGTGTAAATAGAAGACATCTTTTTATTCTCAGGCTGCATAACATGACATGTATTGCCATACGTACACATTAGTACTGATACAGTGGAGCCAAACATGTTCATGTTAAAAAAGAGAAGTGTGTGCTTGTATGTTTGCATCAACTGAATCACCCTGACACATAATGCATGTACATACCAGTTTATGCCTGTGAGTTATATCGAATTCACAATTTGATAAACCGCAGCCAATCTTGCATTTTCCCTTTTCATCCTCCTCAAAGCTGAATTCAGATACAGCTTATTACAGCATCGTATGGATCTTGGTTTATGGGTTTAGAGGCGGTGAGGCTGCACACTGACAAATCTTTGATGGAACTATCTGCCTCTGTGGCTGTCACACCTACAGCACGCAGACCACTTAAAGCAACAAACTGACTAAGTACAGGCGGATCCCACATCCCAGCCCTGCAGCAGCTTGACAGATTCGGCCCTCGTCCGTGGATGATGAATTGACCCGATTGATGCAGAGAGTAAACACAAGTGTGTGTCTGTTTCCCCCTCTGTCATTCTTAGAAATAAGGATATTATTCCATTTATGGGGATTTCACCCATTTTCTACCTTTGTTTAAATGCATTTTCAAGCCAATTGTTTTTTTCTTCCACAGTCTAAGGTCATTTAAGTGGCGATCGTAAAGATTTCAGTTGAGCCAGACAATAATGACAATTATCTGATTTTATGCTGCATGAGTGTGCGTACAGCAGACTCGCTGAGAAGTTGGAGGTGTGGAAATTGTCGCCTGCAGCTCTTTATCTCACAGCTCACTGTGGCTGCTCCTTCCTGTCCACAGCTCTCTGGAGCATTTCAAAAATGATCCACTGTCAAGAAAAGGCAAACTAGAATAGCTCTCAGTAGAGCACATACCTCCACCTACAGTCACCTTCAATTCAATAAAGCTGATAAAATACATTTTCTATTTATATTTACAGCCACTTAATGCAGCAGTTTTTTCAGAATCTTGAATTATTTAGCAGAAAAGAAAGATACTGCTTTGGGTATGACTCAGTTCAAAACTGTTTTACTGCAGATCTTTTGGTGATAACAATATACACAGTCTTGGTTCAGTTACTGCAGAATATGGAAACTAAATCTCATCACAAAGAAAGTAAAAGATAGAACGAGACGGCAGAACAAAACAACAAATGAGAACACGTAGACATGAGAGAGAAGAGCACGATGTGACAGCAAATGCAGGCTCCTATAAATCATTGGATCAAATTATGAATGTTTGAGTTGTGTAACAGAAGTTGTTGCTATAATGTGATTGGGGATCTCATTGCAGATTGTTGTTTCTGAAAATAAACCGATCTCTGATAATATTTAGTTGGTAAGATGGGACTGGAAGAAGTGCCAATGCTGTGGAGGTTTGTTTTTGGAGTAAAGCAGTGAGTGCTGGGTGTGTGTTGTTGTTTTGGATCTGAAAAAAAAATTGAAGGCTAAATTATTTGTATAGCTGCAGTGGTGAGTCCAGGAGGGAAGTTTCTAATGAATCTTATGAGCTCTGTTGTATACACTTGATATTGGTTTATTGATTCCTTTCGTAGTGAGGGAACCAAAAAGAAGAGTGAAAGAAATAGTTGCGGGAATGAACATGTAAGTGAAAACAGTGGGTGAGATATGATCGGATCCTACATTTACAGTTTCTGGTTGAGCTCATTATGAAAATGATTTGAATATAGGACGATAATATAACACTAAAATATATACAAATTGCAATACTTTCATTACTAGGTCATAAGCTCAATTACCAATTACCTCATTTGGCAATTAATAGCGACTTAACACACATTTATAACCAAAAATCTCTGGGATCACCACTTTCAAAGGAAAATACATTTTCGCGAAGTTCCATTGAAGTGAGCTCACAGAGGATCTGTCTGCCCCTTCTAATCCATTTCTAACAAGATAACATATTCGATACTAATCTAGATCCTACTATTGTTATGCACAAGCTGTCATGAAGTTTTTTCCCAAAAGGATGACGGGTAAAGAAGAAGAAGAGAACAAGTTGTCTGGTGGCAAACTATCAGTTTCTGATTCGCTGATCTCTGCCTGTGTTCACCTCTCCGACAGTTTGCCCTTTCTTGTCACTCAGAACTATTTTGAAAACACAAGCCCCATCAATTCTTTCTTCGATTATTTTTCCACATGGCTTTGCTCCGCTATGCTTCTTTTCTTTCCTCCAGTTGTTTCTATTTTCTCTCTTTCCTCCAGTTGTTTCCAGTCTGTTGTGAATGACAGAGTGGCTCATGATTTTTATTTGGCCAAGGCACATAAATCAGTATGAGAGGTTGAAGGTGGGTGAGGGTCTGTGTCTGGGATCAGGCAGATGTGGATGAAGAGAGATTTACACTTAAATCAAAATGACTATTCACAGGAAGGCTTCAGGTACACACACACAAACACACAACACACATACACACACACACACACACACACACACACACACACACACACACACACAGAGTTACACAGAGATACACATTCACACACAAACACACACACACACACACACACACACACACACACACACACACACACGCACACACACACACACACACACACACACACACACACACACACACACACACACACACACACACACACACACACACAAACACACAAACACACAGACACTGATGGTTATTCTGGTGTTCAGACATGTAATTTTGCTTCTCCAGGCAGCACTTATCGATTTGGTGACCTCTGCCTCCAAGTGTTTGTGTATGTGTGTGTGTGCGCGCGTACGTGAGTGCATGCTCGGTCACTCAATAATTGTCTCCGGCAGATTAAATGACTTTAATGTGGAACAATGATCATGCGTAATCTGCGAGCGTCGGTGTAACCAAACTTTCATTAGGGGAGTGACTCAATTAGGACAACACATAATTTAAAAGAAAAATAACTATAGATTATTATATAACTAGTTTCTCTCAGGAACAATTGTGAGGCTATAAATACAGAGGGATTCACTCACTCGGAGAGAGGGAGAGACTGAGAGCGTAAAGTGGGTCACAGAAGGAGGTATCCCTGCGCAATGGTGCCTTTCCTTTCCCCAACCTCAGGATACACTCAGATGAACAGCAGTCCAGAATCAGACCCGCGTACAGATGTAGCACATGCTCAGTTTGCTGGAGAATCCAAGCCGTCGCCAAACAGCTGCACCAGACTGTCGGGTGAAATCTGGTGAAATATCCAAATGGCCAACTCTGCGGGTTAAGCCACCGCTCCGTGCGCTATCATCCACCCTCGCTCATTTCCCTCCGCCGGTCTTAAGCTCCTGCTCATTAACAACCACTCTCCCTCGGTCCGTCGAGCGTGAGAGAAATCAGCTTAGAGTTTCCCCACATGTGTTGCGTCTGGTGTGAGGACACGAGGCGCGCCGAGCCTGTGGATGGGAAGGGGGTCTTGGTGGGTTTTTTTTGGATTCCACTCCGCAGCCTTCACTGTCAGGGAGGCAGGTGCCGAGGAGCACTTCAGCCCCGCGTTAGTTTTTTTGGACATAAGAAAAGTGACACTTGAGCACAAGGGCGCGCTTGGTGTGAACGTCCAATCATCATGGAGAAATTGACTATTCGGGCTTGTATGATGGTATTTGAACCGCTACAAAAACAATGATTTCTAAAGCGCATGGATGAATCGTGTGAGACCAGCAGTTCCAGTCCTAAATGGCAGAACTTGAAGTTTGCAGGAATCCCAGTTTGGAGAAGGGTAAGTGATGGTTCTCAAGCTTCTGCTCGTTGCATTATTTCGTTTTTCCTCCCTGCATGTCGCGTCTGGAGAGGAATATTCTGTGTGGTGCACGCATTCCTGTATATGCCAACACGAGCCTTTCATTGTACACAAGGCTAAAGCTCATGCGTAATTTTCCCTTTGCGCTTATTGTTGTGGGGAAATTGAATCACCCACGCTGCTGAAAACACTTCAGAAATGAATCTTAATGGAGGGTTGTCAATCTGCATTAGCAATAATCACTGTTTTTCGAAATAATGGGGCACAAAACGTCAGGATTAATTACATAACATTTATGTGGATTTGTATCTGGATGACACGTTTTCTCAGTTTCTATGAGAGTGTTTCATGAAGAGCAGCTGGAGCAGCGAGAAACTGGTGCTGAAAAATCCCCTTTGTACTGGTCATCAGGGGGTAGAGGAGCCTCCTAATGGGATGATTTGACAGGACTCAGCCCCTCAGTCCTTATATCACATAGGTACACGCTGTTTTGACACATCCTTGAAAATCCTGCCTCTTCTGCAGTGTTCTGGGAAACCTAACCAACCCTGAGATGTTTATGGCTTTTGTCACTGCAGCAGCTTGGTGAGAAGATGCCTGAGAGACTGACAGAGCGAATAGCGTTGCCACAGCTCAGTAACAGAGGTGGACTGGATTGTCGTTGGCATCAGCAGGAATGGGAGATTCTTGATCCCAGACAGGACATGTTGAGCAACACACAATGTGACAGAGCTCTGGGTCGAGCTTTGATGGCAAATTTGAAGCCCTGGCTGTCCCTGGGCTATTACAGCGACCCCCTTTGCTCTGTGCCGCACACTGTCACCAAAAACGGTGCATCCCTGGCACTTGAAAAGCAGGATGTGTCAAGCTGTCAGTCTCCCCCCCTGCAGCGCCCAGGTTTGTGTGTTTCTTTCTCTGAGAGCGTTTGGGTGCAAAGAGGAGGGCCCCATAAAGCCTCATTGGACAAGGGGGCTATACGTCTTTATTCATTTTGTCAACACTTGCGATCAGACAGGTTGCATGGCACCAGGAGCCCTCACTGAGAGAGAAAGAGAGGGGAAATGTTGGAGAGAGGGAGGTGAGGAGGAGCATGCATGGCTGCTAATCTCCTCCACATGGAGGGAATGGCTTTTCCATGTAAAAGGCATCTTTCCACATTTGTCTCTTCTGTATTGATGATGATGAATCTCAGTACGCTCTCTCTGTCTCATAACCCTGTCCCTGCCGCCTCCTTACTGTTGCTCTAGGGCAGAGAATCAGTGAACAGACAACAGGGGAGAGAACACATACTTATCCGCTCAGCTGTTTTTTTCTATACTATTTCTCCGACATTATTTTCAATCTCCTCTCCTCAGGGCTTTGTTTAAAACCACCAGCTGCCGGGACAATCACATTAGTTCTTGCGTTACGCATGAAGATGAGCATTTTAACAACAGCTTATAAAACCTTTCCGGATTCTTTAGGCTGCTGTTGTTGCAAAGCTGCTGCTGGGTAGAGTGTAAGTGTATTTAGCACAATGTTTACCTGCACCTATGCAAATCATCCATAACTCTTGCTTTTTATTTAATATCTCTCCACCCACTTATCAGATAGTAAGCTTTAGAAGCTCAGGAAAAGTGGGTTGCACTTTTTCTGGAGTTTTCCCAAAAGAACATAGAGCTCTCACAACAAGGGGAAACGTTCAGGTAAGGGCTAGCGCCTGGGTGCAGTGTCCAGAAGGTAGGACATGACGTATGAATAAGGCTTTGTAAATCACGTATTTATGGTCACAGCATAACAATTCTTTCAAATCTCACCTTTTTAAGTCAACATCCTCTCAGGCGTCTTCGCTGTGTTCTCTTTTTCCACCTGAGATATTTGTATTTTTGCATCTATTGCATGTTCAAAACTCGGATTTTTGCAGACATTTTCCTGCTGTATTCTCACATGGGTTCTCTCTGATTGTTTTGCGGATATTTTACCTGGGATGTGGCAGGAAAAGCTCAAAAAATGTATTCTGCATCTGACTTGGACATTTGTCTTCTCACGTGCAGCCTCTCCTGAAAATGTCAAGAGAATGTCCAGATTTCAGTGCATGTCCTAAAACAGCTTTATTGACATTTGACTAAGTCTTCCATGTCTTGAAATGAAACGTTGGGCTGGCAAGCGCAGTTAACGGCTTCCCTCTCACATTTCCTGTGAAGCAGCTGAGATCAGACAGTTTGCGTAGCAGTCTGGTTCTGTTGCCAAAGATACCGTATCTCAATCTACTCACAGTCATCCAGCCTGGGAGGAAGAAAGAAGAAGCTTGAACATTGCAGGAGCAGTCGACATCAACCAATACAGAAATGTACACATAAGCCCACACACGCACACATGCACATGCACATGCACACTCTCTGGCTACACTTGCCCCCTTTGATGTTGGAGCTGAACTCCTACACTCGGGGAGCCCCCTGTAGCATCTTCGCTGAATGCATTATAATGCTGCAGTTGTCGTGTGTTTATTTCTATTCCGGGGCCGCTCTACACTCTGCTTCCCTGGGGGACCTGAGAACCCATTTGTAGCACTGGTGACTCGAGTGCTGCCTTGAGCGCTCTTAATTAGTCTTAGTGAGATACGAGTGTGTTTTTTCCCTCCTTTCGCTCATCATTTCCCAGTGTTTCCCCCACCTTTTATGTCGCTAATAAGTCGGTATACCAAAATATATTTAGACTTCTTCCGCATGTTTTTATGTAATTAGTTTACTCTAAAAGGTGTTTCTATTTGAGTTCAATCCCCTTTGGTGCCAATTGTGAAAACTCCTGTAGACGGTAGAAGCGTTGGAGCTGTGAGGAAATACCAACAAAGATAAATCAACACTTTCCTGATCATGGGATTGTTGTTGTTTTGCTAATGTCAGTGTCATCAAGTTATTTCCATTATATCAGGCGATAGCCATTATACAGAAAACCTTGTAAAAAGGTGGAAAAACCCCATAATCTTTTTTACTGGTTAATTGGGTCTACCATAAAAAATTGCAGATTCCAAAGGTGGAAAAAAAAAAGAGGAAATCACTCTGCCGGTTGTGTGGTTCAGTTTTAAGATTTCTAGTTATAGTTCATAGTTCTGACAGTTTTCCACCCTGAACTAAGCTAAGCTAAGCTAACTGTGCTGTAAGTGAACGCGTCACCATTCAACGGCTCTTTAGTATGAGCTGCCGTAAGTGAACATATCACAAGTCACACTGGACGATATTCAGCACAGACTCACACTGTCTTCAGTTCAGTGGTATATTGCTCATCTAAGCTGCTACTTTCAGTTCAGTGCAACTATCTATACAAGCTCTAGACTTAAGGTTCATGGCTCGGCAGTGTATTATTTATGGTTCTCAGTTGCCAGTGGGAAGCTCCACTGCTAAAAGCGACTGATCAGCTCATCTTAAAAATTCTTACATGAACACCCCCCGTAGAATTACTCATTTTTTCTTTTTTTTTACAATCCTCCTCTTGTGGCAAATATCGACCATTATCCGTCACAAGTTTGCTGATGTAGCACAAGGTTGATGATCCTTTATCAAAAATAAATAAATAAACAATGTTGTCCATTGAAACAGATAGCCAGTCTCCGTGCCACAGTAATAGATCCATCTGCCAGCAGCTGTTAAGCCTGACAGGTTTTGATGATGACAGGAGATATTTTCCATGTATGCATTGTTGCACCGGGGCTGTGGGCTCCATCCATTGTGCGTGTGAAGTCTGCAGGTTATCTCTGCTCTCATGCAGGTTTCCTTTGTGTTTCTATCCGATAACCCACATCAAGTAGATTAGAGACCGCAGCTGTCCCACAGGTATGAATGTGAGGTTCTGTCTATCTGTGTTAGTCCTGACTTACAATGGATCCAGGCTGTTTACCTGCTGCCCACCTAATGCATGCTGGAAAATGCTCCAAGACTCAGTGAAAAATAAATAAATATAATTTTGTGTTATTTGTTCATTGCAGTCGTCTCTTTGTCGGCGTCACAGCGGTTGAGCAGGTGATGGGGTTTTGACTTTGTTCAGGCTCAGGATTATGACTGTCATCAGATATACGGACGACATTCGTCCCCCCCACGGTGCAGCCTGATTTCCCCACTCATTTATCCAGAAGTCATCACTGGTCACAGAGCCGTGCGCCTGACTAATGTAATTTAATAAGCTGTTGAATGTCCTGAGATGAACAGTCAGACAGGGTGGAGAATGAACGACATAAATCAAAATTCAAAAATATATTTAAGAAGATATGAAAGGATTGAAGGGTTCTACCATCATTGATTTACACTTTTCCTTGACAGTGTGTTCAGGGTCTAGGGATTGAACAAATTTATGTCTGGCAGAATTGTCTGTGTCATTGTTCCTAAAGTGGATGTTCAGACAATGTGACCTGCGGAAATTGTTTTCTTAAACTGACACTTAGATTTCGTGAACCCAGCCTACGGAGTCTAGTGAGGTGTGATAGCAATTCGACAATGGACTGATATTTCATGATTTAAAATGAGGATGGAAAGAAGAGAGGAAACTGCTCCATGGTCTGAATGACATCTGTCCATCCACCCACTATGGGTTTTCCATCAAAGTAAATCTTTTGTCCCAATTGGACTCAGTCAACTCGAAGCTGTGAGACGGTCTGGTCTCCGGAGGATTTGCGTCAGCATCTTCTCCTGCCCTTACATTGCATCAGCCATTTTGAGCGGCGGCACTTACTCCTACCCAGCCACCGGCATAGGTAGCTCATTAGCTTTGTTTCTGGTGTGCAATGAATTCTGGGACAGGTTGACCTGAGAAGGATCAATGCATTGGATCCTTCGATGCTCAGGAATGGAAGGAAGCAAGTTCTCTGCCTTGAAGGGGCCTTTTAAATAGGACAGCCTGGTTTAAATGCAATTGGTCTTCAAATACAGCCTCTGAATGATGGGATCCCTCAATTAGGACACCGCTGTAGTCTTCCTTTTATGCTTTTGTATTTCCCTTAAAGAATGTGGGCTTCCTGATAAGGACATGATGAGGACATTTCAGGGCATGAAAGTTGAACGTGGGTAAAGAGGAGTTCACCCTGCCTGGAAAAGCCTAGTGTGAGATAGAAAATCCTTTAGCACAAGATGAACAGATGTGCTGATGGTGACTCTTTCTGAAGCACACACACACACACACACGGACACACCCAATCCATTAAACGTTACTTTGGGTAGTGCATTATCATGAATGTTATGTCATCATTTTTATCCCCACATCCCACTGGTTGATCCTGGGACCCCAGCTGATGCAGAGGCACACATCTGCCACACTCTCTTAGCCTGCTCTTCTTAATCACTCCATAAGCTACACCACAAACAATGCTGTAGCTGGTGCTGAATCTACATCTATGCATCAGGGTAGCGTGTTGGCCGCACAGACAGACACAGCCGAGAGATCTGCAAACATCAGAGAGAGGTGGACGGGAAGAGCGGAAGGCGGGGGTGCAGAACAGCTGACCAGGAGAAAGGTGGAAACATGTGAGATTTTAGAGAGAGAGAAAACTGTCAGATGAAGGTGCTGCCACAGATGTGAGCACAGCACAGAGGACGGTTCGCTTGTTGTTTGGAGTGTTGAAGCTCACAGTCTCCGAAGAGTCCGACAAGTCTGATCTGAGGAAAACCCAACGCTTTTTTTTTCAGCGCTTGGAGCTACAGAATGTGCTGCATACTGGGACTGAGCTGAGGTGGACTTAGTTTTTTACGTGTAGAAAATGGAGGAAATATGTTCTTCACTCTTTGGTCCAGGTGCTTTATCTGCTCACAAAGTACGAACCACCTTTATTGCTGGTCCTGCTGAGAAATACACCGTGTTGACTGTTGCGACTCTGCTGGCGCGGAATGTCTTCCACATTGGTGGCACCGTGGCCGTGCCACAAAAATGTAGACTTACACAAATTGGTAAGTCAGAATCTTTGTGTGTGTGATTGAGTCTATAAAGTGTCTCACAGAAGGAAACATGTAACATCTATCATGTATAAGTGATTTTTTTTGTGATCTGTTTTGCTAAAGTTTGCAAATTCTCTGCAAAAAACTCTTCTTAAATATCTTTTAACAATTTATCTTCCATTGATCAAACGTGTGCATGAGGAAAGACATATTGCATATTGAACATATCTCCTGCTGCTGCTATTTATAGCAGTGGAAAGGAGCAGAAGCTCATGTTTATGTATCAAAATATCCCCAGGCTGATCGAATTGCTCACTTTCTGTGACCATAACTTTGAACCTGCAGAAAGCTCGTCTTAATGAGCTGATGCTTATTACATGCAAGAGAAGATTTGTCTTGTTTGTGTGTTAATTTCTTAGCGCATTCCCACTTGTCGTAACCATAATCATGTGCAAATGTCATTCATTTTGTCCTGTGGACACTCAGTGAACCACAGCCAAATCACATTTTCATTAAACGTCAGCACACAAAACAGACCTGCGGGTCACGAGGGCTAAACAGGAGAAACAGAGCATTATGTGAAAAAATTAGGGCGCCTCTCCTCCGTTCAGTTTTATTTTGGTTTGATTCTTGCCCCTGTTGTGTTTCATGAACAGTGGAACTGGCTGGGATAGTTCAGGTGCTGGTGCCTTATATCACATGAATAGTGCATGAAGGATCAGGCAGATGCTGCTGAATATGAATTTATGTAGTCATGAATAGATTAAGATAAGTCTTTGGACTGTGGTCTATTCCAGTCATCACAGCCTGACCGATCTCACCAGAGATCTCACGCAGAGACGTTCATGAACTGAAATATTATCTCTCAGTAATTAAATCCTCATAGAAATGAGGCAACAGGGACGGCCAAGGGGAACTCATGTCATATTGAGAATTAAAATGACAGTTAAAATTGAAAATGATAAACTGCCAATGATGATAATGTGATGCCAGGTGCTTTGTGTTGTGTGTTTGCAGTCCTGACCTGTGAGGTCGGGCTTTGTTCATCAGGTTATCACAGGGGCCTTTCTTTCACCAGCCCCATTAAAATATGTTTGAATTAGAGCCGCTGTGGCTAGACAAAGCTTTGATCTGCTCTCTCTGCTCTGGGCCGACAGAGGTGATGAGTTTTTACTCGTGCACACTTGTATATGCACACAAGCACAAATGCTGCCATGTCAACACACACAGACAGACGTCAAATGGGAGTCAGATGTAAAAAAGATGACGCTTCACATATTTCTTTTTATTCTCGTAGCTAGCTGAAAATCACATCTTTTTACACTTGGGTGGACCTGTCGTCTGTCGGCTTCTTTGTAAGGAGAAATCGCAGGTGCACAGGTGCCACGGCCACAGACAGCAAAGCATGAAGATTGGTACCTGGGGATAACTTGCATATAAATGTCAGGTTAGCACTGAAAAGAATTGTTAAAAAAAACTGTACATTTTAATTCTCGTGCTCAGACTGTCTGAGCAGTAATGCTTGAGGGAGAATGGGACAAGATACAGGAGCTGAGATGTGAAGGGCGCTCATTTTCAACCATCCCCGGTCCTCTGAGAGACACTCATATTAGTTTTCATCTTTGATTACGAGGCAGCTCCACTCCTGCGGGCAGACATCGACCCTCCTTCGTCTTCTCTGGGGTCGTCTGATTTGTAATCTTCCGTTTAACTAGGAGAGAGGTTTGACTCTTAATGGTCCTTATCATGCTGATGGAGAGCAAATCGTCTGGAGAACGCCTGCAGATATGTCAAGGAGTAATAGGGATAGACAGTAGGGTTGCATACTGAACTCTTTTAAGGTAACCAACCGAATAACGTCGGTACAACCTTGCACTGATTCATGTTAAATTGATTGTTAAGAGAGAGCTAAATCACGCACTACTGCAAGCAACACTACATTTATCGGGAGGTGTGCAACAAAGTCTAGTGGGCTAACACTTTTCAAAGTTGACACAATCTAATTTTCTGAGTTGATAGCATTCCAGTTGCACAAGAACAATGTTTACGTTATCCAGCAAGCTATTGTTAGCGTAACCAGTTCATAATAATGCATCACGTGGCATTTCACGCTTACCAACGCCATAGTCACATGTCTACAGACAGTACTATGTGCACAATAAATTAAATGACTGTAGTGCTAGTGCACAGTAAAAACGACATCTTTCACTACTGTTGATAAACCGCGAAGCCATCTTGAATTTTGAAGTCGGGTTGTTGAGGTTCCTCTGACTTTCAGAGTTGAAATTCCAACTCATAGTTGCATTACAGTTGCAACTTGGGGCAATAGGAAAAAAATGGTGATAATCCTTGTCAAAAAACAAACTTACTTGTTAGATCAACGGCTTAACAGATATTGACTTCAAGTAATTAATTAGCCAGTTGTAAAAGTTATGGCTTCACTGTTGGATAGCTTATACTTTGTTAGCATTTTTGCTAACATGAGTGGAGCAACTAGCTGCATCAAAGTTATTTTACAACTTCTTCTTCTTCCCTCGATTAACTGGCAGATCGCAAACAACTTTAAGGTTCACACCGCCACCTACTGTACCTGATTTTTCAATACGCATTTTACTGCGCAACTTGAAATACGATTTTCTGGTATTACAGAGAGAGCAAAGTACAGAAAAAACGTACTATTGGTATTGATGCCTTATTCCAAGTACTTGTACTGGGCTTGAATTGAAATGTAAACTGTACTTAACTTTAATAGACAGGGAAATGCAAGGAGAAGCGTGTGTGAGCTTATTTTTAGTTGCGTTACGACATGAAGAAACCGAGACACTGAAACCTGTACATGTCAGTTCTCCTCAGAGAGCTGCCATGGCGTTCGATGTCGAGCTGGATAGAAAAAGAGACAGACTTCTTCCGTATTCTCTTTTATCTTTTATCTTTTTCTTGTGAAATGTGTGACTGACTGAAAAAAACTACTTTTACATACTTATACTCCAAAGGAATAGTTTGGAGAATGGGCATGCATGGAAAACTAACATTGATTCACTTTGAGCCTGATTTATGCTCTTACATATCAGAGCTAGACTGTCATTTGATGTTTTTCTCGCCTAAATCATGGATTTTTTTAGGGAGGGATCGAAGACCCAGAAGAACATGTCTGTTCAGCAGTGCCGAGGCTGTGGGTGTGATCAATACCAACGCAAAGCCGTATTTGACAGTTACCCCTTCTGAATCCCATCGTAAAAGGGATAGTTCACCGAAAAATGAAAATTCACTCATCATCTACTCACCACTATGCTGATGGAGGGGTGGGTGAAGAGTTTGAGTCCACAAAGCACTTTTTGAGTCTCAGGGGTAAACTTTGTTGCAGCCGAATCCGATACATTTGATGTAACCGGCGACTTATACTTCAGACGTAATAAAACAGCAGAAAAAAACTAAGATGCCTCCGTACTGCTTTTGTGGTGTCATCCAAGTGTCTGCAAGCCCCCACATTTATACTCGACTTGATATCCTCTGATATCTTCCTACGAGGTGCGTTCACAGACCCTCAGACACACCAACGTTCGACCGCCAGCTTATATGAATATGAACGTCTGGGCCTGTGGACACTTGGATGACATGATTTTTCATTGAACTATCCCTTTATTGACTGAATGAAATCTGGTTTCTTTCACTGATCGACCTACCGTCCAGCCACAAAAGGCAGTTATTACTGGCAGTGTGTGCACCCACAGCTCCAAGATGACAAACAGACAAAGTTAGTGAATAACTGGTGAACATGGGTCATTTAACAGTTGAATAACCAGGTATTTCCCTCAGAGGATGATGGGGGAACAGAACCTAAAAAAGGGTGAATACTGGACTTGAATTCATCAGGTGGACAGAAACACAATGATAGTCGCTCCCAGGCGATTTGGAAAAAAAATGTATTCTCTTTGTGCCTCTCATGTCAGATGGTCACATTTGTAATCCTTTGTATTTTACATAAGTTCAAGCGTAGAAGCTGTTTTATGCTATAAAATATGACCTTTGTATTCCATTAAATTAAACTAACCAACCGTACATCCATTATCTACACCGCTTATCTTTGAGGGTCACGGGTAAGAGGCAGGGTGCATCCCGGACAGGTTGCAGGACTGATGGAGACAAATAACCATCAACCATTCACATTAACAATTTAGAGTCCCCAGTTAACTTAAGCTGTATGTCCACAACGTTACACTGTCAGCTCTCAGCAAGATAGTTCCTGGTTTACTCTACCAGTTTGGCTTGGGTCTCTCTGTGTGGAATTGCATGTTTTCCCAGAGTTCGCATGGGTTTTCGCTGGAGACTCTAAATTCTTGACCATAGGTTGTTTGTCTCTATATGCTGTCCATGTGAATCGCCATGGCAACCTATCCATGGTGTACCCCGCCTCTTGCCCAGTGTTGGCTGGGATTGGCTCCAGCCTCCCACCGACCCTCAAAGGATAAAGCATTATAGATAATGGATGGATGGATGGATTTGGACTGTGGGAGGAAGATGGAAAAAGCTCATGCAGACACATGGAGAACATACAACACTCCCTATAAGAAACTACTTGTCGTGGGGCAAAGTGCCAATCACTGGACCACCATGCCACCAAACTAACTTAGAAACTAAAGTAGTCTAATCTTAACAGACTGTATTTGCCATTCACTTTTATCCCAGACTTGCTGGAAACAACAATTTGCGCAACCTTTGAACACACTTTAGTTTTTTGCCTTGACCATGAGCGGATGTGTCTCTGGTGGAGACCTCACTAAACCAACAGTGAAATCTGTTAGAAGGGATATCCCGTAGGAATCAGACCCCGAGTTCACTGCTTTAGTTGTTTGGCTGCTTGTTTCTCTCTCCACATACTCCATTGTGTTATCAACCCAGCAGGCTGTGGGACCATTAGTGCATTCAGGATTTGTCATGCACCTTGGGAGACTGCAGGGCTCAGATTCATGTGCTCAAGCTTGTGTGTGTGTGTGTGTGTGTATGTGTGTGTGTGTGTGTGTGTGTGCGCGTGTATGTGTGCGTGTGCGTGTGCGTGTGCGTGTGTGTGTGCGTGTGTGTGTGTGTGTGTGTGTGTGTGTTTGATACAGTCCCTGGAGCGAGCATCTTCGACTTGAGAAATATCGAGAATTAGATTTGTGTCATTGCTGAGCTTGTCCCCAGGACAGAGAGCCTGTTAACAAGTGCTCTATACTCAGCACGTGTTCTGTTAAGTACTTAAACATGGGTTTTGAATGCAGGAGAGATTTCACTTTATTTGACTTTGAAGATAATCACCCTGTCATCACAGAATATAATTTATTTTTTATTTGTTGTGCAGATACCTGCCTCTGGTGCGCACTTCTCTGCAACCTTGTAAGGTTAAAAAGGTTTTGTCATTTTCCAAGGTTACAGTTTGAAGATGTAAAATGTGAAGAACTTGAATCTGTCCATCCTTGTTTTTTAACAGGATCTTCAATTTGTCCAAATCTACTAAGATGTTCAAATCCTTTGTTTTACAGTTATTGAGGCCACAGAGGTTCTGCTTGGAAATGTTTTTATAACTTAACCTTGATTGGAGCCTAATTGCCTTTTTATTGTGAAACTCTACAGAGACTTTCTTGGATTTTGTTGATTACAATTTTATTTTTTATTTTTTTTAAACTTTGTCCAATCAGAACAATTTGCCATTGGTGGATTCCGACTGTAAACAGGCTTATGTATCTGACGGTAGTGTCCACACCTTACAAATCTGTCTTTCTTTCTGCCTTCAACAACTGCTCAGCGCATCGACTTCAAACATGGTGGGTTTATTTCCAAGGACCCCGGGAAGTGCAGTTTTTTGGATGAGTAGCTCTTGAGACCCGAACCCCTCCATTTTTTTTTACTCTCAAACTTTCAGTACAGATTATTGTAGCACCACAAATTTCCGTACGTGCATGTGTCTCTTAGAGATTTGGTCCATTTGACGACAGTCTCTCCTTTGGCCTTGAAAACTCATCTCCAACCTCTCATGGTGACAAACATTTGATCAACTGAAGCTCCTTCAAGTATGTTCCTCAACTCTCAGAATCTCCAGTAAAGCAGACGCCTCTATACTGAAGCACTTTCTCACGTCACATTAACCTTCAGTACATTGAATCTTCTGTGGCGGCTTCTCCATTGTGACCGAGGAGTATTTTATCACGACAAAATGATTGATAACAATTGGTTTTATTAGCCTGTGAATATGACCGGGTGATATTTTGCACACTATTATTTTACTATGCGACCTTGTGTGTTTCTGTTCTGTCTTTGAGACAGAATTGATTTTGCTCTCTACTTCTACTTCTACAATCTTTACATTTACAAAGAGACATAAGTTCCACTCTCTTAACAAGACATCAGGGGGAGAATAGCTTCAAATATTAAAACATGGTTCTGTGGCCACACATCTAAATACATCATAGCCCTGGCTGCACCAAAGGGATTATATTAACTACATATTACTTTTTCATTATCACAGTTATTTTAAGACAGAATATTGGCTATATGTCCATACTGGGACATATAAAAATAGACATATCGCATGAAGGCTTATGCTCATACACACACACACATACACACAGACACACAGACACACAGACACACACACACAGGCAGGCACACACACACTCCACTAATGAGGATAGAAATCTCACTGTCTGTATCCCTGCCACCAGCTGTCGTGAAAAGTAAAAAGTTTGAAGTTTTGTCTTTTATGCTTTTCTGATGCTGGACAGTAGCAGGCAGCCAAGCAATCAAACACAAAGTCACTTCTCAGCATCATCGCAGTCCCTCTGTTCTTATCTTCACTCCACCATTATAATCCCTCTCCACCCATTCTAAAGCTCAATTCAAGTGTCTTTAACTGAACCTTCAACTCCAGATGACTGCCAGAGATGGAGTTTTCTCTTCCCGGTATATGGTGCACATACATATTGTATACTGCGGTGCAACGTATTGCAGAGACAGACAGGGAACTGTCATCAGCTGGTGCTCAGTGGGAGAATGTTACCGTGAACACGCAACCAGCATGCGGTGTGTCGTGACTCGTGTTGGAGCTGATGGGGCAGAGATTTTCAGAAATGCTTCACTATGTTAAACTAATGTAACACGATAGGAGCTGGTACCAGCACCATGCTACCTGACATTAAATTTGGTTCATTGCAGCCAGTTCAAAAAGAAACATATCATGCTCATATTTGTATATCATCATTTTATTACCTGAACATTTTCAGAAAATACAACATTGCTGCAGCTCCTCTTTTCAGCCTCTTCCCATCTTGATAAAATGCAGTCTCTGATTAACACTGTTGAGATTGGTCAACCACTCCCAGTACATGTGGGAAATATCGGTCTCCACTAGGCGTGCATTATGCATTTTGGTGTATTTGGACATCACATGACATGCTGGAGTGAGGAGCTCCCTTTGTTGCTGATGGTGGCCTTTTTTTTTTGCTTTGCAGACCTTTTCCATACAAAAAACTTTATGAGACACTCAATTTGACACTCATTAGTTTAGAGATAGTCTGTAAAGATACAATTGTTTCAATGTATGCTGCTCATAGTGAAGTTTGTTGATGATCCAGTCATGCAGGGATTAAAGAAAAGCTTTATACCTAGAATTTTTTTTGTTATTATGGAGAACCTTGTAACAAGTTTATAGTCTTTATGTTCTGTTGAAGCAGCCCTCGCTTAGTTTCCACCTGCCTTAGCAGCATGATGCAGAAATGTTCTTCCCTCAGGCCCTGTCGGCCTCCTGTGAAACTCCGAACAGAGAGTCACACATTAGCTCCGTCTCTGTGAGATCCCTCTCCTTCCTCCTCTCAGCTGCTTCCAGGAGCAGGTCAGTGGACCACAGAGAAGCAGCCCTGTCTGTTCACACAGTGGAGTCTCTGTGACAATTTGGACTCTGACCTACATCAGCCGCTGCCTGCTCCGCTAACTGAGCGACTCCGTGAAACTTTGCCGTACCTCTTCCTGAGAGAGGACGAACAAAGTCAGACACCTGTTCCCTTTGTGTCTGAATATAGTGCTCCTCTGACCCCAGTGTTTGTGTTTTCGTCTGCAGTGGAGCGATGCATGAGTGTGATGCAATCCGGGACACAGATGGTGAAGCTGAAAGCCGGATCGAAAGGGTTGGTGAGACTCTTCTACCTGGATGAGCATCGGTCCTGCATCCGCTGGAAGCCCTCACGCAAGAGTGAAAAGGCCAAGAGTGAGTAAATTCACTCACGCACATGCAAACACTACACAGACCACTTAATAGAAGTGTGACTCCTATTTCTAGTTAGTGATGTGAATTTAAATACAATGCATATATTGTTTTACAATTTAAACCAAGGTTTTGTCTTTTATCTGCAAAAATACAGTGCAATGCAATACTTTAATCCTCTTGTTAAAATTATAAGATGTGACTTGCAGCAGTGATTGATATTTATTTATTAATGAGGAGACCTCCATTACCTGCAGTGAAACTGAGACATGAACACATACACAACATTATTTTTAACATTTAAAAATAATGCATTTTTATGCCTCTTCTGTGCTGGTGTAAGCCAGGAGGCAAGTTTTCAGGTTGTCTGTCCGTCTGTTCCCTTGTGAACATGATGTGTCAAGAACGCCTTGAGGGACTTTCTTGAAATTTTGGTACAAATGTTCAGTTGGACTCAAAGATGAACAGATACAATTTTCATGGCTACAGGTCAAAACCTGTTTTAGCTTCTGAACAGATTATCTTAAAAATGAGAGAATCCTTTCAAGTTCACTTTAACTGATCAGATTTGGGAGGTCAAAGCTCATGGTCATGATTGTCTTATACATGTAGTTTTGACCTCTGGAACATGATATCTCAAGTCTGCCTTTAGAGAGTTTCTTCAAATTTTTTCACTTGGACTAAAAGATGAAATGATTAGATTTCATGGCCAGAGGTATAAGGTTACAGTGACCTCATATGAGACTGGAAAAAATATATATGCAGGCTGAGAATTTTCCGGTTTGAGCAGGCATATAATAGCAGGATGGCAATTGTAGTTACTCTGGAAATAACGTTGCACCCTGTTTGCACTATAGAGTGTCGAAAGTATACATATTTTCACTAAAGGTTTGACATGATGAACTGTGTTAGCCTGTGTCTTTCAATTAACTCAAATGCCCCTGAGACAAAGGATTATTTTCAGGTGTGGATTGATAAACTATTGGGCCCCCAACGAGTATTGATGATGCATGTGGGACCGATTTAAAGTAAACGACAATGCCTGTGTTCATGTGCAGATGCAACAGTTCCTCATTGATGGCAGAGCAGTTGTGGCTCAGGGGTGAGAGCGGTCATTCTCCAACCAGAAGACCGGCAGTTTGATCCCAGACTTCCCCATCTGCATGTCAAAGTGTCCTAGGGCAAGATGCTGAACCCCCAAATTGCCCCTCATAGAAAAAAAAAGTGCTGCTAATAGATGCACTTTGAGTGGTCACAATAAGAACTATTTCACTTCATTAGACAGAGATTGTTAATGCAGCCCTCATCTGTATTTCATTTTTAGGCATTTTAACAAATTCTCAAATTGGTCTTTTCTCTTCTTCTCTATCCCTCTTCCTCTCTTCATCAGTCACCATCGATTCGCTGTACAAAGTGACAGAGGGGGGTCAATCAGACATCTTCCATCGCCATGCGGACAGCAGCTTTGACCCGGCCTGCTGCTTCACAGTGTACCATGGCAACCACATGGAGTCCCTCGACTTGGTGTCGTCCAATGCAGAAGAAGCCAGGACCTGGATAACAGGCCTCGGCTACCTGATGGCTGGGATCAGCGATGAGGACTCGCTGGCCAGACGGCAGCGGACACACAACCAATATCCTTTTAGGAGAGAGAAACATACACATCACTGTGAACATGTGTCTAGGAACAGAAAACAAGTTTGTGCACTGCTTATGCAATTTTTCCTGAGAGATTCTTTTATAAACATTTTCTAAAGAAAGATTTACCTCTCCTCGCAACGCTGCTCCTGAAATATTTGTTTTTATTTGCCTGGAGTCAGAGGTGTTTGTGCATCATAGTGCATTCAATGATTTGTGATGAGTCATAAGAAGAACAGTGCTCATAGAATAACGCCACATATCCTAATATACCCAGTTTTCCTTAATGTGTGAGTCTGTGACGTGGATGAAGCAGACATTCGAGGAGGCGGACAAAAACGGAGACGGCCTCCTGAACATCGAGGAGATCTACCAACTGCTGCACAAGCTGAATGTCAATCTTCCTCGCAGGAAGGTCAAGCAGATGTTTCAGGTCAGTCTGAAGTTAACAGTCTGGGGTAAAAACAGAACAAAACCCATACGTATGTGTGTGTCTAACATGTACTATATGCTCTTACACTCGTTCTGTAGGCTTCATTATCTGAAAATCACGAAGGTAAAAACATTTAATATCAAACCACCTAAATCAAAAAGGAGGTTTGCTTCCATTTGAACACAGAAAACTCCTTACGTATAAATATTTTAAAAACGCAGAAGTCACATTACCGTTGCATTTTTTACTTTAATGTGCATTTAATAATTCGGATAAATGTGCGTGGAATATTTCATATGTTCAGAAGCGAAAGAAACACTTTTAGAGAAAAAGTATGAAGTAGATTCAGGACGGGGCTTCTTCAATTTTTCAAAACAGAAGTCACATCGAGTAATGTCAGAAATCCACACTTTGGCTTTTTTAAATTGAGTTATGGTGCTCAGGGACACTGAAGTGCAATGTCAGAGACCAAAATACATTTCATAATGCACATTGTTACAGAGTTTGAAAAACTGATTTATTTTGGAAGGTACTTTTTTCAACAGACAGTGTTTTTATTTGTGTTTCAATTCATGTTTTAAATTGGACTCGGGTAAGTCTGCCAAGTTTGCAGATGTTGAGAGAACATCCATAAGCAGATGTGTGTGGATTTAACCAGCTGGCAGAAAAATGTAGACTTATGAATAGACACACACACACACACACATATACACACACACACACACACACGTCAGCACCATTAGAGCAGCCAGGCAGCAGACACAACCAAAGGGATTAAGATTAAGGCAACAAAAACAAGGGAGAGAAAACAATTACACAGTGTTGTATATACACTGGGGACTATGAGCAGTGGCTAGCAGGTGTCTGCACAGGCGACAGTAGGGGTCAACTAGTGGACAGGTGGGGAATAGCATGCATGAAATGACGGGAGAGGTAATTGGTGTTTCATGAACAGAGGAGCTGTTGAAACTGAGATAAAATAGGTTGGATTTTCAACATTGCAGAAAAGGGTAACTACCCCATCACCAGGGGTCCCACATGTCCCCATGTTTACAGGGTGTCACTAGTTTTTTGGTTATTTTTAGTGACAAAATGTAAACCTCGGTTTTATCTTTAATTTTGTTGTTATTGCATGTACATGTTTTTAGGAGAGGAATAAATGAAGACTCATATATTTGCCCTTTGACAGTTTCACTGGGCCATGATGACATTAGAAAATAATGATAGTGAGGATTATGAATAATGATAATGAATCGAGTTCACCAATTTAATGAGCTCTAAAATCTATAGTACTGTATTTCTCTCCAACATTTAACATTTGTGACTAAAAAAGCATCTAACAAAGTTACATTTGGAAACAAAAGCACCTTTAGTTATTATTTATGAAGAATTTAACTTTTAAATATGCAGCAGCTGCATCAGGACTTTTTAGGGTCAGAGTTTGGCAACATTAGAAAAACACAAACATCATCACTTTTGGATTTGAATACTGCAAAATACAGCATGTGAAGAAAGCATGTGAGTTTGCAAATATCAATGCCCAATTTAAACCAGGGAAAAGAGCATAAAAAACTAAATGACAGAAATCCCTCATGTGAAATAATTAAAAATGTTAATTTAGGATACTTAAAGGGTAAAAGGCTGATTGACAGAAAATGTTTTCAGGGCCATTAAACTTCTTAATGAGTCGTGTGACAATCAATTTACAAGAGTGAATACTTTCTTAGGGCTCAGAGTGACATTTTCATACAGTATTCACTTTTATGAAATTTAAAAAATGTAAAAAATATCCAAATAAAGCTTTCTCCTCAAGCCTCTCCAACATCACTGTTAAATCAGAGTCAATACAGGGAATCTGAAAGTTTGTTTCCGTTGATAATGAACTAAACTCTAATTTTACACTGTAAATCACTTCATCCTCTGACTTAAGATTACATGTAACAATTCATTAATTTATCCCAATCCATTCAAGCAGTGGTACAGAGCAGCGAAAGCCACCTGAGCAGCTTGTGCCGTTGTTTAGAATACCCAAAATCCCTTTGTTTTCTATCCATGCATTTCTGATGTAGTCCATCAAAGTGATTTATCCGACTAGTCGTGTGTAGATTCTGTCTGCGATCGAGTCCCCGGTGCCCACGGCGAGCTCATTACGGGAGTGTGATGGAGGCATTAGCTAGTATTATTAGATTTGGTGTGGAGTCGAATGGGCCCCCGTGAGATAGGGTAATGTGAGCGGCTGAATCCAGGCGCGCAGGCGGTACGAAGTGTCAGGGTAGAATGAGCCGTGAGACACATGGAGCGACACAGAAGGTAAGGCAAAGGAAAAATAGATTTTGGAGAGGTAATGTGTTTGTGTCATAGAAGCTGGAGCGCCGTGCATGTTTGCTGGTGTGAAGTACGACATGACAGAGATGGAGAGAGAAAGAAAAAGAGGAGTTTGCAGCTGCGTGTGCGAACAGCAGCTCCCCTGACAAGACAAGACTCAATTTTCTAATTTTAAATCATGATCAATAGAGTGTGAGGTTTAATATCAGCTTATGGCTACAGTAAATATTGATTTTACAGCTCTTGGTACCCTGATAATCAGACTGAGTTATCATTATGCTTCAATTCAATCATGTTGATTTCTCTAGAGAAGAGATTTTTATTCTAAACTAGTGAGTAATACACAATAGGCAAATGTATTATGATGTATATAACAGGATGTGTCCATCCCAATATCCTTTGTGGACAAACGCTCCGGAATTAGTTGTGAGGAGCAATTCACAAAATATTTTTCACATTTGTTAAAATATGCCTCAACTGTTTTTTCAGTAAGTCTACTTAAAACTACTTGTGCAGACGTATTGAACCCATAGATTGTATTTAAAGATGGACGACATGGGTGATTTCCAAAACTGAAGCCAAACTGTCTCGATCGCTCCCTAGTGGCTGGCTGCGGTATAGGTCATAAACCCTGCCTCATCCATGTTAGTGAAAAGTACACATCAAATGATTAAGATGCTTTCTTCTTACTAAACTTATAGGTCTCTATAATACAAATGGGTTGTTTCAGATGAGGACTGTGTGAATCAAACACATAATAAGCAACCTGGCCGAGTCTCCTTCTCCTAGTTTTGGACTTATAACTCAAGACGTAACCCTTCCTCACCCTCACAGGAAGCCGACACAGACGACCAGCAGGGCTCGCTGACGTACGAGGAGTTCTCCGTCTTCTACAAGATGATGTCTCTGAGACGGGACCTGTTCCTGCTGATGATGGCGTACAGCGACAGGAAGGACCACCTGACAGGGGAGGAGCTGGCGAACCTCCTGCGCAACGAGCAGAAGGTGAAAGGTCACGCTGGTCATGCACGGCCGCGTGTTAGAGGCAATGAAAATTTTCAGCCAGTGATGTTAAAGCTGACACGTATTTATGGCAAAGTTCCTGCTCTCGAATCATCCATTAATATCCAACCACAGAGAGGAGATATTTCTTTTACCTCCTTAGTCTAATGTAACTCTGTCTGTCTCAGCTGTCTGCCCAAAGGAGTCTGCTCCAGTAAACGAGTCAGGCCTAAAATTGTTTTTTTCCCCTCTGTGTCTTTCATTGTGTGTCTGACACATTTTTGCCCTTTTACATTCTGATGGTGTCATTTTTAATTATGCCGTATTTCTCATCTCCAGGCTGCAGTTATACAGTTCACTGAATGAGCTGCTTAACACAGTTGTCAATTAATTTAACACCAACACAAATGTATTGTAGAAAGAGGATACCATTCTGACTGCATTTGGCATTTAGACTGTATTCAGTTATTAACTACAATTCAAAGGATCTAATTCAGGTCATTACATATTCTCTCATAGTAATATTGTCTCATCTCAATCTTAGTAAGGTTAACAAGGTCATTTTACAAACAAGTCTTAAAAGTCGTGGACAGGAAATCGCCCCATTATCCTCAGTATTATAAGTGAATGCAATATGTCGTACATTTTTGTAATTAATCTGGCATTCACATATTCATCTGGTGTTCAAAATAACTGCTACTGCGGGACAATCTTTATTGTAAGACTGGTCATGACATCACAGTCTCAAGGTTGCAAGGTAGAATTTGATATGGGAGTGAAGTATTTCGAAAAGAGGTTCTGACCTTGAGAAATCTGCCTTTCATTCAGAGCCATTGGAGAACGGAACATTCTCCCTGATACTGTTCAAACATTTGGAGATTTTATTATTTTCCCTTGATGTCCCAAAAAAAATAGGAAAACAGATGTGCCGACATTAGTTTGGCCGACACAGTGTTCGCATCTTGTGTTCTCTCAACTATCATATTCTTTCTTTGTCTCTGCAGATAGTCAGTGTGACTCCAGAGTACGTTGCTGAAATCGTGGACAAGTTTGAGCTGTCTGACGAGAATAAACAAAGAGGTGTTCTGGGGATTGAAGGTAAATGTGTCTGGTTTCACCATCTTCTTTTTCACAGCTTTAGTTTCACTCCCCTTGGGCTCACCTAATATATTAACACAGTTCATGCCATCACGAGTTTATTCATGAGGTGTCAGCCTGTAAGAGCAGAGTGGAACACATCATGTGGCTTATGAACAGCTAATTAAGCTTGTTTTTTCAATAAATTAATAAATTAGGTTTTTTATTCTTGTTCAGACCATTCCCAGCCTGCACAACCTTACAAGACTCCGTGAATTAATTGAAGACCGATACAGAATGGTTTCTATTACCAGACATAAAGAAAGCACTTTCATTCGTAAGTCACTGACAGAGGAAATGAGGAATCAACGAAAATAATGTAAAAATATCTAATCTTTCTCTCTTTATTACTCTTTTTAATCTAAAGAAAATTAAATTAAACCATCAATCCATGCTTTGTTGATCTAGTGATGTGTTAATCAAATCATGAAAATTGACCAACCTGACAGATTTTCTGCTTCTGTCAGACCACACATTTACAATTTGACTATTTTTTTGGTAATTTAGCTGAAATCCTGACAATGTGTGGCCCAAAAGACAAAATAATGATGTATAAGGTTTTGATATTTCGTCTCTGGAAAGAGTTCATCTCTGAGTGTCACTTCCATTAATGCCACATGTAACTGAGGAGTGAGCTTTAGGGAGGGGGGGTACGGATTGACGAGGTTATCTGGACTGAGAAAATTGGGAAGCCAGAATGAGGGCGGAGGGAAAGGCAAATTGAGAGTGTGACAAAAATGAGGAGTAGTGAGGACAGGCAGAGGAGATGGAGGGAGGAGGAGGAGGAGTGCGACTAATCTTGTCGTTGGAGGCATGAAGGCTAACACTGTATGTGTCTGGCTGATCACGCCAGTATGTCTGATGCCCCCCCTGCAGGCCCGAAATGTGTGTGTTTAAACATGCTTTGTGCACGGATGTGACAGAAACGTACAAACAGATTTACACTGCCACAACATTCCACAGTGTGATGAGGAAACTACAATATTTGATCTCTTTATGTTTGTGTCACTGTCTATACTGTGTCCAGTAGGGGGATCATATGTGTATATTCTTGTCGCACAGTGTATTGTTAAATTTTGGATTTCACCACGATGGCCCCATGACAAGATTTATCCCATATTTGCATTTGCATTTAGTACGATTTTCCACGTCTGCCTCTTCCCTCTCGTCTGCTTTCTTGCTTGTTTCCGATTTCTCTCGCTCTTGGTATTCCCGTCCCATTCGTATTCCTCTCCCCTGGATGAGAGAATGCTTTCTTCTTTGCCACTCCTCCTTCATGCACAGAACTGTGCTTGTAATGCACTTGCCTGTGATCCTGTTATTTCCTGGAGCTCAACCTGCTGATGAAGAGATATTGTAGGTGTCACTGTCAGAAGGTGCATGATAACATCTGGTAGCTGGTTGTTTGAAATAGAAGAAAGAAATGTGCCACTTTTATTTTTAAACAACCCGGAACAATCGGTTGCTGAAAATCTGTTGCAGGATCAGTTTACAAGAAGGATAATTCAAAGCGCGTTGTTGTGTTCCACCTCTGTCACCTCTGCTGCGAACGTCAGGATCGCTCACATCTGTAGATTTACAAGAGAAACAATAATAAGAGTCCACAATCAAAAGCTCAGTGGGATTAAGGAACAAATGCTAACATCAGCATGCAAATGTGCTCACGATGACTTAATTATAGTCTATATAAAGATTGATGGAACATCTTGTCTTTCCACCTGTATTGTACAAAAATGCAGCTTTTTAAAACCAAATTTACCAGGTATTACAACACTCAAACTTAATTTATTCCAGAAACCATCCAAAATGTATCTGACGTGTAAATTGACTACTTAGATAGGTTCATGTCCCGTCAAATAACATGGAGGAGTCTGGGCTAATGACCTAAAATGGGGCAATCAAGATAGTTTGGCTTCACTTTGTGATCGCTATGCTAGTTTAACATGTTGGCATGCTAATAGTAGCTAATTACCACTAAACACAGTTACAGTTGAGGAGGAAGGGAATGCTATTAGTGCCAATATATCGAATAGCTCTTGAGATATATCAAAGGATTGGTAACTGCATTTAAACCACACATATCAACCCCCTGGTGGTGCAAGATCAAAAGTCAGGGGGCACTACAGTCACAGGATTCACCATCAGGGAACAGTAAACGTCCTTTCAAACATTAATGTCAATTACTTCAATAGTTATTGAGATTTTATTGAGTGACGTTGCCATTCATGGAGCCATTTTGACTCTAAATTCTACAATAATTTGCTTCCTATTGAAATCACTTGTCTTTATTTGTCTTATCTTCAGGTTTTACGAGTTACATGCGCAGTCCAACGTGTGACATTTTCAACCCTTTGCACCACGAGGTGAATCAGGATATGGAGCAGCCGCTCTGTAACTACTTCATCGCCTCCTCTCATAACACCTACCTGACCGGTGACCAGCTCCTCTCTCACTCTAAGACGGACATGTACGCCTGGGTGCTGCAGTCGGGCTGCCGCTGCGTAGAGGGTGAGCACGGGTTTACTTTTAAATGCCGCACAACACTAATGTGACTGTGTTGTATCATTGGAAAAGTACAGGTGTGAATACCGTTTCATAATGAATGATATCTTAAATACCATTTATTTCCATCAGTTTTAGGATCCTTGAATTGTCATGTTCTCATAGAACCGACACACATTTTAATGGCCTATCGTGATTGGCCGAGAAGGTTTTAAAAAATTCAGCTTTGCACTAACATTTAATAAAACAATTGCAGTTCAGAGTTTTCATGTATATTTTATGAATAACGTGGATAACTGGGGAACTGCTTGGCATTTTTGTTCATGTTTTTAAATTAAAACCCAAAACTGTTTTCCCCTGTGTTGGTAATAAAATTAGAAACAGGCCCAGAGCTGCAGCAACACTGAATAAAAAAACAAAACAATTTAGCACAATGTTATTACTATGAAGCGTAAGCTGTTGCTTGAACATTGCTTTTACTCACACTATTTTCTGTCCCAGAATCAAGTTACACCAGTGTTCGTGAGGGGCATGAGAAATAGTGGAGAATAAAAAGCTGTTAAATCCAAAGTCCAACTGAAATGTTCTCTCTTTCCTTTATTCGACAGAAACTAAGAACAGTACAGAGAGAGGGGGGGGGGCATACATCATTTACATATTCATGCATCATTTCCTCTGTTTTCTTCCTGTAGTGGACTGTTGGGATGGTCCTGATGGAGAGCCGGTGGTCCAGCACGGCTACACTCTGACCTCCAAGATACCTTTCAAGTCTGTCTTAGAGACCATCAATAAATATGCCTTCATAAATAACCAGTGAGTCAAAGATCCCTATGGGA
Source organism: Limanda limanda (assembly GCF_963576545.1). NCBI lineage: Eukaryota > Metazoa > Chordata > Actinopteri > Pleuronectiformes > Pleuronectidae > Limanda > Limanda limanda. The sequence goes on along the minus strand of NC_083641.1, from coordinate 20,634,902 downwards.
CAGTGTATGAGTGTGTGTGTGTGTGTGTGTTTGTTGCTGACATTTATGGAAACTAGACACTTCCGTTATCCCGTAGGTATTGTTGTTGTAGAAAAATAGTCTTGAATACCAAACAGAAATTCCATTTGACTTTATTCTTCCTCTTCAGTTTATCCTCACATATATAAATCTGACTTTAACATCAGTTGTGGTTGAAGTTCTGTAAAGTTACGGCACAGCAGAAATTGCCTTATTGATTTTATATTGCTTTTTGCTGTTTAATTGTGTTGCTGCATGAGCGATGAGATAAACCACAATAGCTCCAACCCTCCTACTGTTTATCCCATTAAAACAAGTCTCAAACTATAATTTTCTGATCCTATATCCTAGCATTTTACCATAAGGTTTATCAAGAAAGTTGAAAGCAGTAAAAAAAAAAAAAGGGAAGTCAGGGTTGTGTTTTCCAGAGAACGCTGTGATTCCTGGCAGTAATTAGCACCTATTAGTGAGCCATCTGCTTCTCGGTGTTTCCTCTGGCTCCCGGAGGAGTCTCTGTTTGTCTCTGCTGGGTCCAACAATACCCAAACAAAGTGGTGAGTGATGCAGCTTCCTGCTGCCGTGCTGGCTCACTTACCCCCTATTGCAGCTACTTATGACACCAGCCGCTCTGTTCTGAAAGCATCACTTTATTGAAAGGTACAGACAGTATTGGCTAAATTATGTAATCTGAAAAGAAGTGGGGCTATATTGGACATTGCCGCATTGGAATTGTCGCCAAATCCAAATTGAGATTATACATCCATCCCCTAAATTAATTTTTAAATGTTAACTTAATATGTGGTTGTTTATTACTCTTTTCAATTTCTATGTGAGCAAGATTACAGAAAAACTAGTATAAGGATGATTAAGAAACTGATTGAAGGATGCAACCCGGGACAGGAAACGACCTATTACATTTTGGTACTGATTTTTGGACTTTTGGAGATCAGACATGTTTAGGGGGCTGATATTTATTTATGAGTGTCTGCAATTTGGTGCAGATCATAATCAAATCTGGATCTAGTGAATTAAATGTGGTTTCATAAAGTGACTGTTGGGCCTTGGCGGAGGTGCTCACTCTACTGAGTGCCACTCTGGATTGTTTATTTGTCAGGATTATGCAACCAAACCAATTTAGACCAGACTTGTTGGAGGGACGAGGCTGGGTCCAATAGAGAACTCATTCTATTTGGTGCAGATACAGAAATTTTACTTTAGCACTTTCCTGAATATTGTGGTCCTTTTTTCGTTTATTTTTCTGTCGACTAGACAGACTTGGTGAAGATCACTTTCTTGAGACTTCCATCTTCCTTCACCAATCAATCACCGGACAAAATAGATTAACAGTTAATTACCATAAAAACATAGAGACAACCCAGTTTGAGACACGTATAAACTACCACATTCACATTAAAACACTTTTCTACTTTGAAGGCTGCCTGCTATGTCTTTAGAAATAATTTCCTTTTACCTCCTTTCCATTTATTTTTTAGTCTTGACTTTATGTGTGCCTCAGATTACAGCTCAAACAATTAATTATTCAAGACCGTTCTCCAGCGAGAAATGCCAAATATTCCCTGGTTGCTTGAGATAATTTTAGTGAATGAAGTTGTATTTCTTCTCAAGGTAACTTTGCTATAGGTCCCTGTATTATTCTGTGAATTAACTAATAAAAAAAAAAAATTATAAAAAATGTTTAATATATAAATAGGTTCGCTAATTAAGAAAAACCTGCATAGTAAACTTAAACGTAATATTAATTTGTCTCTTCTCTTGCTGTTCTCACCATTGACATGCACCTTGTACATTCACACAGATATTTTATCATCAGTGCCTCCTGTTAATATGATTAATGGCCCCAGGGCTGTATTGTAATGGAGAAAGTCTCTGCTCTCCCTCCGACACACACACACGTTCACACACACATCACACAGCTCACTGAGCCAACACACTGTGTGTCGACATGAAATGAGTGTGGGTGTTGCTCTGCGTCGTATCTTATTTTGAACTCGGTTGTGTCTAAGGGCGAGTGTGCAGGGATGCGGGTGTGTTTTTGGGATCAGAGGTGGAGGTGAGAGCAGGGCTGCGTCCCCTGAGGGGGAGCTGTCAGTCTGACAAACCTGACATTTGAGCTGCGCCGCTGTGTGGCCATAAGTCATTTCACCTTTTCTAAATGAAACACACACACACACGCACAAGCCTCCCCCCACACACTCACCCTACCACAGAGGTGAAGACGTATTCAGGAAGCTGTATTTTTTTTATCATTTACCTCTTTATTCTGTTGGGTTGGAGGTGAGAAAAGGAAGTGAAATGTGATCCACTCTGGTATCTCACTTAAGTCTATTGGCTCACGACCATCGACATGAGACGGTTTGGAGTGCAGCTTAAGATGGATAAAGATCTATATAGGCGTGAAGATGTGTCTCCACTTCCTCCCGCTGTCCAGAAATATCACAGATACGAACGCTGCCATCTAGGACAGGTGGAGCCAGAGTCTGTGATCGGGGGATGGAGCACTCGAACATACATCAGTGTGAGAGGAAACATGTAAAAAATTTAGCGGATATCTACTTTGACTGGTTCTGCTAACATGGAGTAGGGGGAGGGGTTATAATCTATACTTCAGCCAGCCACCAGGGGGCGATCAAGGTGCTTTGGTGTTACTTTTTACGGAGCTTTTATGTCCTTACATGTTTTATTTAAAGAGTATGAATCATTGTGTTTCTCTTTCGTCAGGTACCCGGTGATTCTGTCCATAGAGAACCACTGTAGCATCAATCAGCAGAAGAAAATTGCTCAGTACCTGCGAGAAATCTTCGGAGACAAACTCGACGTGGGAGACGCACTGAGCAGAGACTCCAAAGCATTACCCAGTCCTCTCAGCCTGCAGGGCAAGATACTCATCAAAGTAAGAACAACTCAGAAGAGAGATGGATGGGGGGGGGGGGGGGCTGACAGTAAATGTGTCATACACAAGCAAATGGCAAATATAAATATTTGATCAAATTGCTACATCATAATATGCCCAGTTGGTTATGAATCAAGGGATGCGTCACACCTTCAGATTTCCTGTATAACAGCAATGAAAAGTGAGCACCATATCTCAATATATTTTATTCATACAAGTTTACTCAGGATCGGGGGGTAGAAAAGGCAGATAATTAGTGCACATTAATAGATGGAGACAAGGGAGAGGATATACAGAGGATAAAACTAGGTTGTTGTATTACTCCTAAGAGAAGGGCAAGAAAGTTGCATATGATGACAGAGCGGCAGCTTCCTTTGAAACTCACGCTTAAAAAGACCCCAAACCTAACAGACACAACCATCATTATGACACAGTCAGATAAATACTTTACCTTCTAAATCCCTCATTAAACCAAAACTAACATAACATTACTAAAGAACAGGCAACAGGCAAACTGATTAATAAATAATGCAGTTTTATCATAAAAATTAATGCATCACATATATTCAGTCCCCCTGGCACATTTAAAGGTTATGTAAACGAGATTTTAAACATTTATATAACACCCAGAAACAACAGAAACAACTAGTTTTATGTATAGACAAAGTGGAGTTATGGTGTCCTGAGCATGACAATGAAGTCACACCCACAATGTGTGTGTTTTGAGTGGAGCCTCTCACTTCTTTGTCTTTGGTCCAGGTCACTTCTTTCCAGTTAAAACCATTAAGACGTTTATATAAGTGAGATCGCTACAGCTCCGATCTGCTGTAATATAACATGACACCAGAGCGGACACGCTAAATTTTTAAAGCCTTTCCGCACTATAACGCATTTCAGAAACACAAACAGTGTGAGCACATCTGTCACCTTCTTCACCAAGGTGCTGTTAAAACAGAAATGCTGTACTTACCTTATTTTAAGACGGTCCATATCCTTCAAGGCACAGCATGGTAAGATATGGCAGCTCGGGCCACATGTTTCATGTCTGAAGGCGTCCGAATGATAAAGATGGATGATGCGTCTCCAGCTGAAATATCAAAGATATAAATGCTGCCATTTTGCACATTTGGAGCTGGAGTCAGTGCAGCTCCTGTAGCTTCTATCATCATGTTTCACCGGTGAACTTACTTGAATACACATCAGTGGAACAATAACAGAAATCATCTTTGACAAACATTGACTTTTTAGTTTTGCCCATGTCCTAGTATCTACTAACATGGAGGAGACCTGGTTTAAGACCTATACTGCAGCCAGCCACCAGGAGGCTAACAACATGATTTGGCTTCACTTTTAGGGCGCAGTCATGTAGTTTATCTTTATGTACAATGTTTGCTCAGAGTCAGATGCAGTTACTTACCTTGACTCGCATAATTATTTGTTTTCCTGTATATGCAGTGTAAAAAATCAAGTTGATAGACCAACCAATGTGACTTAACCAGAACCAAACCCGAATATCATTTAAAACTTTAGTCAGAACCCCTCGGATATCAGCACTGTGATGTTAATGATAGTGCAGGAAAATGTGCTAGCTCCAAAAAGAAATAAAAATAAGCAAAATCTCTTAAGAAAGCTCGCATGAAAAATAACGTTTTTGTCGTTTTGGTTATTTTCTTAGTATATCCTGTCTAGCCTTGTTTTCTCTTTACAGCACTTTTGTCGTCCCAAGAGAAACAGTCGATATGATCAACCTAAAAAGAATGAAAACCCAACATGTGTCCCTTTTATTTTATTCTCAAACATCAGCTCTCAATTTTTGATGGCCTCAGACCACCTGATCCTCATCGTCCAGCTCAAGAGCAGCTATTTAACACAAAGAAACCGTGAGAGGCAGGAGGAGAGAGCAGGCGGATGAGCAAAGGCTCTCAGCATTTATTGTCTTTTATTAGAAGCAGATAAAATTGATTTTTTTATCTTTTTTTACACAAAGAAAGCTTTCCCAGGGAAAAGGAGCTCTGGCTCTGTCCCTCCCCGGCCAGATGTCTGTAAAAGTGAAAGAGCATCATTGATTTTCTTTAAAGCCCTTTACTCCTCTCAAAGAGTTTCCCTCCATCCTAATCCTCCCCCTCGCTGCCCTCGTTCGAGAGCCCTCCACCTCTGCCGAGCGAGGGAACAGAGAGTCACAAGGCAGCGGAGAAAGGGTGGAAGGATCTTTAACAGACACAGCGAGAGGGCTGAGGGGGGCCGACTGCTCGTGGCGGCGGTGGAAGCGCGGGTGGTGATGTCAGCCAGTGAAAGACTCAATTGACTGCAGGAAGCTCTGAGCCTGTTACTGATTTTTGTTTTGAAGAAGAAGAAGAAGAAGAAGCTGAGATAATCTTGACGCCCACTCACACCTTCAGAATGGCTCACTAATGGGCTTCCACTCGGCTGAAAGAGCTGCCCGGGGAGCTTCTCGCAGAATCTGCCGCTGATCGTGTATTCAGTGTGTGTGTTTGTGTTTCCATGTGCACAAGAATGTGTCTTGTGCCCTCTTGTTTACCTAAACGTGGAAAGTAATGGCTTCCGGTCATGCCTGTAAATACAGGTAAAGGAGGCCCATGAAGGAAGAGGTTACTTTTGGGTGTGTTTGTGGTTTTTGTTTTGTGATTTTCTGAGTGAAACCTATTTAACTTTTGATTTTGGGTTCTCGGACTGTCAGAGGTGTGACCTGTGTGGGGATCCATGTGTATTCAGGGGTTGTGTTGGGTCAATTGCGTTTTTGCTGCTGTCCTCACATTTATTTGTCTGTCTTCTCTCCTTCCAGGGAAAGCGTCTGCCGTCCTATCTGTCTGCCGACGCAGAGGAAGGGGAAGTATCTGATGATGACAGCGCTGATGAAATTGAGGATGACTTCAAGCTCAAGAACAGCAACGTAAGAGAGGATTGTAGACACAAGTATCACGTGCACACAAACTTGGATGACTGCTTTAATTACCACCTCCACTCTGACACATTCACACACATTGTTCAAGTCGGTCTCTCTCGATTTCCGTACGCATTCGTCTTTCTCGGTCCAATATTGAATATAAAGATATAAAAGAGTCTTTACTTTTTTCTGCCACTTATATTTGTCTCTGTCAGGGCAACTTTCTTTTGTGTGGCCATGGCCTTTTTCAGAGAGGAATTCTGGAAATTGTCCGGAACATTTCAACAAGTGGTAAAACAGGAGGCCTCGAATCTCGTTGACCTCTTTGTCTGCATCGTTTAAATTTAAAGCGCCTTTTTGTATTTGTCTGATAGATAAGACTCGCCCACTCGTTCACACTGAATTATGCGGACAATATCAAGCTGTATACTCACATGGACTTATTTGGAAATTTTCCAGACAGTTTACTTGGGGGCTGGTAGGAAACGTTCCAGAAAATCCAGAAAAATGGCAGTTATTTCAGGTGCTACTTAATCTGTTTATTGAAATGAATAAGGCAGCAACAACATCCCATCAGAAAAAAGGGAGAAAAGAGGCTCATGCTCGTCCCTCCCCATACATCCGCCACAAACAGAGGGTGGATAATGGGATCTTAACGACATTGTTCCACTCGACATAATGACTTCAGTAATTGGGTGGTAATGTCGGTGCTTGTTTTATTGAACATCAATGTCTTTAATGTTTTGGAATAATCAATGCTTAACGATGCAGATACAAAAATAACGTCAGCGCAAGCGTAGAAGAATTTTAAGTAGTTTTTTTTTTGTTTTTTTTTAAGAAATAAGCATCAGAGCGATATGTAAAAATGTCCGAGCATATCATCGCCGCATGCCGCTGTTCAACTTTCCAAGTGCCATTTTCTTTTATCGTTATTTTTACTCTGTGGTTTTTGCCTCGCGTACAGTAGTGCCAGATCAGCCTCATCACATTTAAGCAGGAAAACACTCTGTTCAGCTGTGTTACCGAAAATGGCATCGTTCTCTCACATTTAGCTGGAAGCATGAGGGTGCAGATGCCACGTTGGATGATCATCGCCATTTTATAGGGGTGGTGGCAGGTTTTTCACTAATGAGAGGTTTTGTATTGAGTTCATTAAAGCAGCATGTTTTCACAGCAGTCACCACTTATTTGGCTGTGGGAAAAAAAAGTGTGTAATGTTCTCTCTGGTTTTTCCTCTATTAGCAAAAATGTTCTTCATCTACTGGATTCAATTTTTACACCCATGAGTTTATTTTATTTTATTGCAACACACACCCTGAGCTGATTACAACTCTTGCAATCTCACCCTTTCCTCATATAGAAGGCGACAGATTTTTACGATAGGGGAAGCTGATTGTCAGGCCTGTTGTACACATCCACGCCACCTTTAGGAAATTGTAGTTATTGCTGTAGCAGTTTTGAGATAGAAACATGTTAGTGTGTAGCACTGAGTATCTGTTATACAGGGATTTGGGTGATTTTAGCAGTTCAGTAGAAAGTTTTGCCAAACTTTTTATCGAATACCGAGCAAGAAAGTCTGTTAAAACGTAAAACTATTCATTTAATCCAATGTTAACCAGCGACACAGCACACAGCTTTTATGTTTTTGAGGTTTTAATGTTTTAAATTCTTACTCTGTCTTTGAGCAATCCTATAACAATGTATTGCTAACATTTAGTAAAGAGTCAAAAAAGAAATCTGATGGTAAAACCAAAATGTTTCAAGTTGTTAAGAGTTTAAAATTTTCTTATTTTGGCACCTTTTTAAAAAATGTTAATTTCTCTCTATATGCTGTTACTCTTCATCATCTCCTGTCAATAGACACGTCTGACTTTCCTCTCCTTTCATACAGGGAAATGGTCACCACCAGGTGGAGTCTCACATCAGAAAGAAACTGGACTCTCTGCTGAAGGAGTCTCGCATCGGAGACAAGGAAGACAGCGACAGCTTCAGCATCCGAGCCCTGCTGCGCGCAACGCACCAGGGCCTCCAGAAAAACCTGCGGCAGGTACAGCCCCGAGGCGAGGTGTAGTACTGCATATGGAGCATAGTAATACTTCAACAGACGGGGAGAAGAAAGAGAAGAGAGGGAGCGTGAAACTAGGCCACAGTATTAGTCACGGAAGGGAGACGCAGAAAATAAAGGAGTAGAGTAGAGTAGTTGCTGCAGCACTCATAGGTCAAACCCAGCGAGCAGATGGTAAAGCACAAACAAGCAGCAGCTCCTCAGGCCACTCTGGATGGGCCGTGATTTTTCCTACATGGTTGGTGGTTCATCCAAACCTTGTCAAAACAGTCTGAAATTGAGGAGAAACAAAATGTCTGCAGTGTTACTTAATATTTAATTTCCCTGCTTGCCTCTTGTGCTATTTTTAGCAGCTTCAGTTTCCTGACAGCCATTTTAATGTTGTGGGTTCTGTGCATCGGGGTTTTCCTATTCTCTTTATTCTGCTCCTGCCTTGTTATTCGTCCTGTCGCTAAGGCTTTTTCTGTCTCTGTCCTTACTGTAATTTGTCTTTTTTCAGTTTCTCTCTCTTTCTCCCATATTTCTCACCCACTCTCCTCTTCAGCTGTGCACTGCTTTATTGGATGATGCCTGTTGCTGCCCCTCCAGCTATTGAGCTTAAGGGTTTAAGTGACTCACTTAGTTCCAATGTGGCTGTTATTAGATTCACACCAGATAATCCACACACTTGAATGTAAAAACAACCAGACACATGCACACGCTCGACTCTCTTTTTTGTGTTCTCCTCTTCTCCAGAGCTCCAGAGGGGTTCTGAAGAAATCCCAAAGCAGATCCTTCATCACGACTCTCAAACAGAAGGTAAGCAGCATCGCAACAAAGATGGCTCTTTTTTTTCTGCCTGATTCTTGATCTATTTGTGTGAATTCTCGAATAGCTAAATCAGGTTGGTTCACTTTTAGGTGAGGTGGCAATAAAACATTTCACTTCTCTACTACTAAACTTTTGCAAGCTTCCTTTTTAGAAACGTTAATTGAACAGTATCCGACTTCTTCTTCTTTATTTTATGTACTTAAGACCCTAAACCGGCCTCAAACCACCAACAGTGTCTTTCAGACTTTGGTAAACCTTCACTCAATTGGAGAAATCCCTGATTCTCTCTGCAGAAGAGTCAGTCTGGATTCATTTACCAGCCTTTGCCATCCTTTTAACATTGTCAATGAGACTAACAGACGCTGAAAAGGTTCGGCAGAGCCAAAGCTGCTGGAAACCCAAGAAACTAGAATGGCACTAAACTAGAATGTCTCCGCCAAAGCCCAAGAGTCCCCATTACATTCAACCAAGTCTGACCAAATTGCACACTCATACATATCAGTTCCCTAAATGTGCCTGATTTTTTTCCCCATTATGATCCCCAAAATTAAAAAAAATGCCAGATCCTGCAAAGTTAAAGAAAGTTGTCTGGATCCATGCTAAACGTGAACAGGTTCCGGGTCCCATCCTTCCAGCTAGAAATTCAGATCATTCCTTTTTTGCTTCATCTTTCTAACAGACTAACAGACAAACGGTCATCAAAACAGATCAGTCAAACTTTATTTACACAGCACCTTTCATGCAGGTTAGTGCGGTTCACAGTGCTTCACCTAGTGAGTGACAACGTGCTAATAAGACTGACATAAGAGAAAAAAAAGGAAGTGAAAATGTAAACATCACTTCTTGGGAAAAGGCAACACCTTCAGGTGAAAGTCAGCACCCCAGTGAAACCTGATGGTGCATCATGTCTCTTACTAGTTTTGCTGAGGTCCACTTATGTCTGGACCATGTGTTTTGAATGGAGGCAGGGTTTACCCGGTTGGAAGCTTCTTTGTTGTCGTGTCTGTTATTTGTGATACGCTTAACAGTGTTCCTGTCCAGGACTGGGCTTACTGACCACTCACAGCCAACTTCCAGCCTTTATCCTCACATTTAGCTAAAGTGAGCTCGAACAAGTCTTACCTCACCATTAAGCAGTTGTTGACATTGTGCCAAATCTGGGTGGATGGGGGAATAATTTGTTCCAGACTGGTCTTCCTTGCAATCTGATTATGTAACTGGCAGAGAGTTTATTGTTGGTTATTGTAAGACTGTCTGCCCAATGACAGGGAGGATGTAGTGGCGGTAGGAGTAGAAGACGAGCCATAAGAAGGTGAGGGACATGGGGGAGGAGTTGGCTTGCCGGTTTTTAGCCTAATGACATCTTCTCATGTTGGACTGAGATGGACAGTGTCTCACTTTCACCTTTTGAGTTACAAAGTGGTGCACTGTGGGAGTGCCTGATCCTCAACTCCGACAGATATCTCTGCCACACTGTACATAGTGAAGTTTTTGACACAAAATCATAACATTATTTCCTCACATAGCTGTTTTTTAAACAATATTGACATATATGCTCCTTTTTCAAATCAAACTTAAAATGCAACCTTTTGTTGAGCTATCTTCAGCGTGTGGTAGGTACCTCAATTAAATCAGCCACACTTTATCTTTCAATTCCACACAGCAGCTGAATGCAGTGAATGTATGCATTATTCATATCAGAGAATTAAACATGCAGGTCCAAGAATGTATACAGTCTTGATGTAGATCCTCTCTGAGGGATGTGTTTGTCCCTCAGGAAGCTGGTGATGGTGTAGAGCTTAAGAGAAATGCTTCAAATGGGAATTGCGTTTTAAATACATTTTTCTATTCCTTTTTTTAAGTTATCATCAATTAAATGTATTGATTTTTACTGTATAATATTTGCTTGGCCGTTTTTCTTCACATTCTCTAAAATTCACAGTCTTGTTATTTCCCTCTCTGACTTCATTTCTTTATTTGCTCTCCTTCCTTGGTTTAACCACTCACATCTCCTCTTCATTCCTTTATGCATCCTTTTTGCATATCATGCATCCTCCCACGCATGTGTGTATATATATATATATATATATATATATATATATATATATGCATGGGTGCTTTTAATCGGTTGGCAAGCTGCCTAAACCCCTGCAATTACTGCGACCCTCATTCTCTTCTCAAGTCCACTTTAGCTCTAATAGAGGTGCTGCTTCTCTCAGGAGCTCACACACTTCACCAACACTCACTCTATAATTATGCTATATACATTATATACTCGTACGTTGCTAAACACATACCGGCACCAGTCGGTGCCCTGTGGTGATCTCATTTACTGCGTTTGTGTGTAGGTGGTTTCATGTGTCAGAATTTAAACTGGAAGGATATAGAAATTTCTCCAACCGTAAGCAAATTATAGTTGTAATTAAAACAATACAATTGTGTGTGTGTGTGTGTGTGTGTGTGTGTGTGTGTGTGTGTGTGTGTGTGTGTGTGTGTGTGTGTGTGTGTGTGTGTGTGTGTGTGTGTGTACATTTTCCAGAGGCACTCCAAATCCAGGCTGTCGTGCCAAACCGTGGAGAAGGAGGAAGACGGCCAGGAGACGTCTGGGAGGGAGGCTGGAGGACAGTTCAACAGGTGACCTTTGACCTGCTTCACCACAACACTGACAATCACTGACAAATATAGGGTTTGATAGTTGCTGAGTCGCTGGAAGCATTAAACATCCAAGGCATCAGTTGTGCCGTGCAGCCGTTACAGCTTATCTTGCAATCCTTGGTGTTTGTGTGAGGGAAAGAATGATGGACTTCCCGTTTGGAGCCACCACTGATCAGGAAGGGGATCCTGAGGGGTTTTGATTAATCCCTGTCTCAAGGCTCTTATATACTTCTACGTATCCGTTTCTCGGAGAGGTCTCAGCGGGGGACAAAGAGTCTTTTTGATTTTTACTTCTCCGACGACTATCCGTCTAAAAACAATTCCCCGCCAAACCCATAGGTGGCGCAACGGAAGACGAGCTCAGAGAAGCCTACCCCATCTGGCGTAGAAGAAGTCCACGTTTGTTTATTTCATCTCCTCCCTGCTTTCCTCCCACACACTGAACCATGGCAACTAACAGAACTAAATAAAGTGACACCCAGCGGGTCAAGATGCTGATGTAATCGTTTCTTAGCGCAGCGGTTCCCCGGTCTTGTTTCCGAACTGTGTTGCTGATTCCACAGCTTGAATCTGCTTGAGGCTACATGTAGCTAGAAGCTACACGGAACTAGCTCCCCCCCAGCTTCCACACACAGTCAGCAGGGACTCCCGGCACTAACTACTACCCAGTGTTTGCTTCTAACCTGACGGTATTATAGAAACAGTGTCATGATAGAAGTGGAATTAAAGTCGTGACGGCGGGTTCTTGCACTGTTACCACCGCAGTTAGCATGGTGGCTAGCCTAGCCCGCTAGCCTAGCCTGCTAGCGCCGTTTTGAAAGCTCGTTATAACCGTATGTGACCGTGCACATATGCCCTCAGTGCTCTAACGAGCCACCGTCAGCCGGACAACTCCGCTAGCTTAACACACACGTCACATTAATCGTAGAATCATATTTGTGTTCGTGTTTGTTGCTAAAAGTAAACAGGAAGTTTGAGGTCCGGAAATACGGAAATTACGTCATACGGAAATGATGTCCTTCGCGGACCAATCACAGCCAAGAGCGGTCCGTCGGGTCTCCAACATGAAGACGGATAGTTAGAAAAATCAGACGTGTACGAAAAGCTGTCGGAAGCATTTTGGGAGGGCGTTTCACGACGGATAGGGCGGTCTTATCTATCCGTAATAGAAACAACGGAGAGGTATACATTGGCCTTTATGCCTTCCTGCACTATCATTTCAAAAAATGTAATTATAACAGGTCCCTGAAATTGAGGCCACAACAAAATAAATCACACGTGGTGTCAGCACGCAGCTCCAGGGACTCAAGGCTGAGTTCATCATGTCAACTTTGGTCAAAAACGGACATTTTATCCCACCGCAGCTGTTCTTCTGTTTTCTTTTCTTTTTACTTCCTAAGCCCTGCCGTGTTCGTCTTCTGTAACCACTTGTAAAACGTAAGAGTATATAGTATCGTAAAGGTATCAATACTCCACTTTAATAATACTTAAGGATAGTATTTAATTGTAGTCAGCATTGAAGTTGCATTTAGAACAACATGTTGACACTCGTCGAGATCGAGCCGTGGTCAGGTGCATTGTTAGCACATTTTCCAACGGAAACCTGGTCTGAAGTCAGTGACAAAGTATTACACTGTTATTTTCCATTATTAAGATAATGATAATAGGCAGGTGGACACTGGCATACACTCTGCTTATTACAATCCACCAAAGTGCAACACATCTGGCTTTTGAAAAGGAAACAACACTGACTCAAACAAATCACAACTATGATTCATTTAGTTTAACCCTTTTGAGGCTCAACAACTGTTACAGAGCTAAATGATCACAAATGGATGTGGACATTTAAATGCACTTGCTCCGGGGTCTTAGATCGTTCCTATAGAGCCACATGTCTGATTTTAACATGAAAAACCAGACTAATTGCTGTTGTTGGTGTGGGTGGACATCACTCAGACTGTTGTATATACATTTAGGTATCTATCACAAGAACCCACATCATTAAACCGCTCATATGTTTTTCTCTTAATCCCCACAAAGGGCTGTAAGTAGCTGTCTAATAAATGCAGTCAAGTTAAAGCACAGTATTTCATCTTGAAAAATAAGGTTGTAGAAAGATACCGTAGTATAAAATATACTGTACTACAAAACACCATTGCTTTATGACACTTTTTATTTTTCTGCATCCCATTGAACATTGGCACTTATGCGGCCCCTCATCTCCTCTGAAGCATCATTGTGGATTTTATAATTAAAAGAAGTAAAGTGTCTGCAGCTCTAGAACGGCCCAAATTCTCTTTTACATCTATTATTTGTCTACCTCTGTCTCTGTTTCCCTTTTTCTTTGTGAGCGAGCATTGGCCAGGACGTATGGAAATTCTGTTGTGTTTTCCTCCCTCAGTCGTTCGGTGTAGAAGGGCTTTGTCTCCCTTTGTTATCCCAGTCACTGCTCCTGGTTGCATATTTATATATGCGTGTTTTCAAGATCTGTCACATACAGATTCCTGTGAGGATGCCTGAGCGGCTACGTGACTGTTTGTGCAAGACTGTATGTGTGGAGTGCGCGAACATGCATGTGTGTGCAGGTCTTGCTGCACTGCATGAGCTCGGGTCTCCATTAAGCTTTTCGTCTTTGATGCTCTTTCCTGCGGTTTGCAAGCTGCCTCTCTGATGGACAGTCCTCTCTTGCCCGTTATGTTCTGGCCCCAGTAAATACTTTAGTGGGTAGATGAGCGAGTGCATGTCTTACTTTATGTCCTTTTTACTTCACGTGTCTCATTTATCTTAACATGACCTTAACCCGCTCTCCTCTGCCTTTTCTTCCAATTGTGTTAGGGGTGGAAGGAAGAGGAAGACCATGAAACTGAGCAGAGATCTGTCGAACCTGGTGGTGTTCACCAACTCTGTCGCCTCACAGGAGTGCCTCAATGAAGGTGAATCAACACAGCTATGTCACCTGAACACACACAAGCAAACTAGAATGGCCCCACTAATGAAAAGTCATTAAAAATCAATAAATCCGGCTTTATATTTGGATCTGCACTTATTGCACACACAGAAATATCATGCATTTTTGTTTGTTTTTGATCAAGATTGTTAAATTATTCTGTGAGAAATCAAGAAAAATTTCAAAAGGCCTTATCTTTCAATGTTAACATCCTGGATAAAGGTTCTTCCCTGACCCAAACCTCATTTTTCCACCAAGTAATAAAGATGTTGCAGTCTTCACCCTGAAGACGTTATCTCACGCCCGTCCAATGTTCCTCCTCAGGTACTCCAGGTGACGTCCTGTCATTCAGCGAGACCAGAGCTCAGTCTCTGGTCAATCACAAAACCGAACAGTTCCTGGCTTTCAACCAGAGGCAGCTGTCACGGATTTATCCCTCGGCCTATCGCATCGACTCGTCCAATTTCAACCCGCAGTTCTACTGGAACGTGGGCTGTCAGCTGGGTAAGACTTCTTGCTCCGAGCTTCTGACCCGTCTGGAGGTTGTCGTTTAATAGAAACATCAGGTGACTTCCCTTTGGCTGCATATCTGTCATGAACTGACAAGACACAACAACAGACGTCATCTGCGACCTGAACACCACACACCTTATTTACACTCCTCATCTTGTGTAGTTAGTTAGTGGACATATGTGCAGACAGTAATAGGTTTAGTCATATCCATTAAAATCCACATTACTAATCCACTGTTTAAGTCGTTTGTGTGTGCACTGTATGTGACTGCATGATGTGTGCACTTTGATTTGTAGGTGTACTTTATGAAAAAGGCCGGAACCTAGATAAATGAATAATAATCATAGTTAAATAAATAATGAATAAAGGCTGTGGAATTAATAAAAATAAATTATTTGAATTTATGTGTAAATGACCAGCATCATGATTCCAACGTCTAATGAATGTCTTCTGGGGAAATAAATATTTGTTTCTGTTCTATTACTGTCTCAGGTGAACAAAAACAGACACTGATACCGAGGAGGTGTTTTTCCTCATCGTCTGTTTTTCCAAAATAGGGTCTCAAGGTTGTAAAAACAAACGGAATTAATGAATAAAACAAAGAATGAATAAAACAAAGAGGGGCATGTGATAAATACAAAAACACATCCAAAAAAAATCATAGAAAAATGGGCCTCCTCATATGATTAGTGATTTCTGCCAGACTATCGAGCAGCCCCCAGAAGATTTTCACAGCTAATGTATTCTACACCGAGTTCTAGATAACATTTTAATCAGTGAATAAAGTGAATCAACTGATCAATCAATAGATGACAAATTGTGTGTAGTCAGAGGTTGAGTGACAGTTGATTTGAAGGTCTCCCTCATCCTCTTTCCTCCAGTCGCTCTGAACTACCAGACAGAGGGCAGGATGATGCAGCTCAACAGAGCCAAGTTCATGGTGAACGGAGGCAGTGGCTACGTCCTGAAGCCGCCCCCCATGTGCAAAGGTAACACAGCAGTCAGGCTGGGTCCAAGCCATTGCTTTGAGTTTAGTGTTGGATTGTTAACTTGCATCTGTTCATCGCAGAAATATATAAACATGTGATAAGAGGATTTTAAATGTAAACGTAGCATGAGAAGAACAGAGAGATTATGTTCTATGAAATGAAAGGTTGATGATTAATACAGAATTTGACTCATGATTGTTATTATATATTATAAAATGTTATTATGTAATGATCCATATCTTAATCTCTTGATCTCCAATATTTAAAAATATCATACATACAGTATATATGGTATTTGCCTGCCGCATTAAATATAATTGTATTTTCAGTAAGAATTAAATGGAGACAGTTTAAGGTAATTGAAAGAAGTGAAGACTGCTTAATTTTGTTTTTTACTCCACATGCAACAATGTTGTTAAAACAGTTATTCACCGACTGAGTTAGCTACACAGCAAATCACACGGCTGGTTGATTTTCATGGCCTTGCTGCACAAGTAGTTTACAGTGGAGCTTGTAATGATGCAATGCTTATTGAGAACATACAACCCGTGCCTTCCAGTAGACGTGATCCCAACTGCAGCCACACAACACAATGTACCCAGTCTCAGAAATAAGAATATTTAAGAGCTTTGGATTTTCAGGCTTTAGCGACAACATAAATCAAAGTTCTCGCTCTGCTGTCGTTCCTTCCCTCCAGGCTCCTTCAACCCATTCTGTGATGATCCTCTTCCAGCTTACCCCAAGAAGCAGCTCATTCTCAAGATCATTAGTGGACAGCAGTTGCCCAAGCCACCAGACTCCATGCTGGGGGACCGTGGCGAGGTAAAAACACGCCAAGGCACAAAACCCCTGTTTCATTTCACTCGCCATCTGTCCTTCTCCCTCTCACATCACACACAAATGTACAAGTATGCACCCAATATCACACTTGTCTACCCGCAGCTGAAATATAACATAATAACCAATTGATTTCTTTGCCTTTTCTCCTGCATCAGATAATCGACCCGTTTGTGGAAGTGGAGATCATTGGGCTTCCAATCGACTGCTGCAAGGAACAGACACGAGTTGTGGATGACAATGGTGAGACACACGCAGATCTTAGACTTAAACAATAACACAATGTCACAACCACTAAAGAGTGACCAAACATGTCAACGGGCACATGGGAAAACTGTAAAAATGTGTTTAAATTCAAAGAAGTATGTTGTCTGATTTGTCAATTTTCAGCCTCTTCACGCTTTTTTCGTAATATATAGCTCCTACTATGTTCCAGGCTTTTCCCCTGTATACATTATGTAGTTACAGTGCAGCCATCTAATTCAATTCTAGGGTTATAAAAACCTTCCTGTGTAGACTGTATCTTTGCATTTTCTATATTATTTCTAAACGTGTGTGGCACACAATCCAAAGCAGAAGCTGTAGTAGCCTCAGCTCTGTGATGACAGAGGGATGAGGGCAGAACAGAGCAGAGATAAAACAATACCGCAGCCACAGATGCTGTATTTTACTTTGGGCTGTGGAGCATTTTTACTCTGAGTGTCAGATTAACTAATTAGAGGCTTAAAGGAAATTGAAGGGAGGGGTCTGCTGGTGTCACCGCCAACATGTCTCCACAGATGAGGGCATCCGGAATGAGGAGGGGGGGAAAGCCTTCTCTGGGAAAGGTTATGGAGCCCTGGGAGCTCAACGTTATTATAAGATTACTGTGCCGGTCATCGATCCATGAAATACAACATCTGACACGTCACTTCTTCCACATCCATCTTTCGCTCTTTTTTTGTAGATGTAGAGTACATTTCGGTATGAATGAGGCATTGATGATGTGACAGGTCCTAATCAAACTGAGATGTGTATATATATGTGTGCTTTCCTCAGGTTTTAACCCAGTATGGGAGGAGACTCTGTCCTTCACGCTTCACATGGCGGAGGTGGCTTTGGTGCGTTTCCTCGTCTGGGACCACGACCCCATTGGACGAGATTTTATTGGTCAACGGACTGTTGCCTTCAGCAGCCTGATGCCTGGTATGTGCAAAATTCCTGAGCTTTATCTTAATAATAGAAACTTTGCTGCGTAAATGACATGAACTGAGGAGAGGACACAGTATGTCACTGGCAGTTCCATTTCACTTCTGCTATTTAACACGATTAGACAGATTCACCAACACACACACACACGCTTAAAAACACAATTTACCTCGTGGCTTAGGCCATGTTATTGCTATGGGGCTCATTATCTTGTATCTAGTGAACCATAATTTGTTTGGTTTAAATGGTAAAAGACCTGTGGCTCGGCAGGTTCTTCTTTTTGTTGTGACTGAACTCCTGATGCCCCCCCCCCTCAGGCAAATCCTACACAATCACCAGTCTGACGACAGCCATTATCGTTCTACTGCTCACTCCCTTGCTTCAATGCTTTCTCCCTCCATGTCCAACAACAGGTTACAGACATGTTTACTTGGAGGGGCTGACCGAGGCGTCCATTTTTGTGCATGTGTCAGTGCATGACGTCTATGGGAAGGTAAGTGCTGCACACCCCCCTCCCCCCCCCCCGATATTTCAAAGTTAAACAGAAGAAAACGTGTTTCTCTCAACACATCGATCACTGAAACATACCCTCCTTCAATCCTTTGTTTCTCTAGTGGAGCCCTCTAGTCCTGAACCCCAGCTTTACAATAATGCACTTTCTAGGATCTAACAAGGTATCCTGGTGCCCTGTGGGCTCTGTGTGTGGTGCTGCATGAAACAGTAATGCATGAAGCTGTCAGCCGTGACTTGTTTGTGTGTGACATTAAACCACCGAGTCGTACAGTTTGCTTTTTAACTTTTATCCACAATTTTCCTTTTCTCATCAACAAAGATGGAATAATTTACAACATAAGCATGCAGCATCCTCAGCAGCCTCGTGTTGTGTGTGTTTTGATAATGTGAGGAGGAAGGTTGCCATCTAATGGTAATGCATGTAAAAGCATGCCATTGTTTGACTTGGTGTGAACTAAGCTGTATCTTTTCATTGCTAATGAAAAGTAACCCTTTAACTTTAAACTATGATGTGTAAAAAATTGAGTTAAGAAGTGCACTATGGCGGATAGCAAAATTATTTACACGTATTTTATTCACACTCTGCTTCTCCTGCCCTCAGGGTCATCATCTGCGAGGGATCCGGGGTTTGTTTAGCCGCTCTTCCAAGTCCTCCGTGGATACAAACTCTGGCGGCCTTCGCAAACGCTCTCTCAGCGATCACCTCCTGCGGCGCACGGCCAGTGCCCCGGCGAAGGGTCGGAAGAAGACAAAGATGTTGCTATCAGAGTCTGTGGCATCAATATCAGAGCATAAGAATGGCACGGGCGCAGGGATGGGAGGAGAGGGCGTGTCAGGGAAGGAGGGAGGGGTGGAGAGGCGTCTCCAACCCAGACCCCCGCTCATCCACAGGCCGATTTCCATGCCCTTAGAAAGGCTTCTGCAAGGGCAGCTGTCCCTCTGCTCCCAAGACAAGGAACAGCACGATATGAGTGCAGACACTATCTTAGGTGGGTAATTTCAACTCATTCTAGTCAAAGAATTACAAATATAATTTGAAATATTATAATATATATATAATATAAATAATTTTCATATGAATTATAATTAAGATGCTGAGCTCTTTATCTAAAACTAGCATGAACCAAGCCCCAGCAATCTGCGGCATTAATTGCAGAGTGACTTTTGGGTGTGGAATATTTTTGTTTTGTAATACAAGTAATTTCTATAAATGACATGATGAAGGGCTACTTCTTTTAAAATGCAATGCTTGAAGTTGAAAAGTTGTACAGCAAAGTTTTGCCTTTGAATTGCTTTGAACACTGATTAATGTCAGATATTACGTGTTAAGATTTCTCTCCTTTGCTTTACTTATCCTGCTACAACTTTCTAAGACCTTGTTCAGACCTGATTCTTAACATCTGTCCTTAGGGATCTGATCACTCAGACATTCAGAGGTGGTTTGGGACTCATGTTGCCAGATTCTCTATGAAGGACACCTACTCAGCTGACCTCTCTGAACTGTTACAGTTTCACAATGAGTCAAATGTATTTTTACGTTTCTCAGTGGCCATACGTGGATTTGTTTGTTGCCAATGCATCACAATATCAACACTGACCACCAAATGATGACTTTAGATCTGCAAACAGTTCATTTATTATCTCATCTCCTGAATCTGCAATCTAAATAAACACACACAAATATTATCATCGGACACATTGGCAAACACTATTTGGTCTTCGTGAATGCATGGTGTACATGATTATTTGCATATAGAGTGAGGAAGTGAGATCTGATCACAGGAGACACGTGTGTTGGTGTGAACAGATGAACAACGTCCACTGATCAGATCTCTGAGGACAGATGTTAAAACCAGGTCTGAACAGGGCCTGAAACTCTTGTACATTAACCACCTGAACTGACAAATCAGACTTCTCTCCATGATGCCTTAACATGCTCTTTCTGTCCCATCTTCATTTGTTGTGCTTCTTTATGGTAGAGAACTGACTAGGATGGTCCTGCAGGTAATCTAAAACACCTATTGTCTGGAGGTTGCATCGTTCGAAAACATATCAGTATTGCGTCCACCCAGTGTATTGTTTGACAGTGGTCTGAGAAATATATTGATGTGCCATTTGATCCCATTTGACCAAACCAATCCCATTTGACCATCTTTTTCCTAATATGATGTTCGCAAGCGTGGATTCTTCCTTTTGTTTAACCTCCACAGCCTCATTTCCAGCTTCCCCTTCACAGTTGTATTTGGTGATCCATCTGTCTGTGTATTGCAATTGCCTTGTATTGGCTGGTCTGTTAGTTGTTGTAATTTAATCGTTGGTCTGCTTGGTGTTCAACATTCAAATGGTAGCCTAAGCCTGTCTTTATTAATCTTTTTCTTTCTGTGTCCACAGGAGCTTGTTTGCTTAACAGGCCCAGGTCGTCCTCTGTTAACTTCATCAAATCATCACTTTCTTTCGAACCAAGCATCGCTTCCCCTTCCAAGATGTACAGAACTAAAGAATCTGAACAATCAGCGGAGGCTTCTTATCTGGTAATTGGTGGAGGAGACGTAAGAAAGGAAGATGACTATGTCAACTATCCATCAAAAGACAATGAAATCATCATCTTCGCAGGGACAGAGAAAAACTCTTTGGTCTCATCTTCCGCGAACAACAAGATGGGACTAGAAACATCGTCAAACAGCACAACGTTCACTGCTGCACCTTCAGTCTCCTCATCCTCCTCTTCTGCCCCTTCCTCTGTGGCCCCTCTTTATCCTGTTGGTATGGACTGTGATCTAAAGAGTCCCACATCTTTGCATGACAGCATCTCCAGACTCATCGATGCTGTGTCCTTGGGCAATGAGCAAGACACATGTGGCTCTATTTCTGCTCTGATTGGTCAATTTGAAAGCACCGTTGACCAAAATGATTTCACAACATCATCCCATGATCACACTCCTTCCCGTCACCCGAACTTCAGGCCTACCACTCCAAAAGCGCTGCAAGATTTAAGGCCTCTTTTAAAGACAAACACAGCCTCTCTTAACTCGAAACACCTGACAAGTCCCCAACAAGCGGCTCAAAAAATGTATCATGTAAACCACGAAATCCTTCCATTGAGTTCTCAGAGAAACACTTCTACTCCAGTCCTCTTCTCCAGCCCAGAAACCGCTGAGCTTGAGGAGGTGTACACCATTCTGGACGAGGAGGTGCTGTTGCCTGCAACAGTTCACAACCTGAGGAAAGAGACGGCCCGTTTTCAGGCAGACGCTGTGGTCAACACGTCTTTAAACAGCTTGGGGTCCTCTCCGGGAAAAGTGGTTCAGGGATTGGGGAAAGGGCACCATGTGGCTTGGGAGGATATGAACAGGAAACGGGCTGGATGTGAAGACATTGAGGAGGCAGAGGAGAGAGTATATGAGGAAGTGAATGATTTCCCTGTACTTGAGATAGAACAGGGTACTTCCCAAAGGTACATGAGTACGCCCATAAACGCCTCTTTCCAGTTTCATCGAGACACAGCAAGAAATGCTTTTGCAGATGTGGAAACTAATGTCGACGAAGATCCACTGGATATTATGCTGACTTCACCTAGACATGGCAGCCAATGGGAGGGGCTCACAAGTCCAACCAAACGCCATGCCATCTACCAAAACCACGGATCCATTCCCAACTACCCCCAACAGAAGCAGCCTTTGTCATATTCTGATCCTCAACAACAGTTTCCCTCATATCCACCTCATGGAGCATTTACACACTCCCCGTCCCCAATCAATAAACCTTCGTATCAGTTATCCAATCATCATCCACACCAGAACCACAGACCCATCAACTCCAGACCCCCCAACCCTAGTCAGCAGTGTCAGAATGGCTACTCCGTTCCCCAGGGCAATTCTACAGCCCCTGAAAACAGCAGAGACTTCAATAGTTCCTACAAACAACAGAGGAGCTACAGTGGCGGCCAGCTCCTTAACAGACCTCAACAACACAGCCCAGGGTACAACCAGATGGAGAGGGAGCAAACGAGGGGTTTCCACAATGGTTTCTCCTCATCTGAAAGCCTCCATGGCCAATCTGCTGCGTCCACAAACATCTGTAGAGACAGAGGACTACCTACTCCTTCTTCAGATTGCGATGCAATATACAGCCACATGGAGTATGACTGCATCAAGCCCTCATCAGAATCCTCTGCTCCTCGACACTCTCAGCCACACTGTCAAAGTCAAACACAGCCGCACACTCTGCAGTCATGGAGCAAAAATGTTACCGCCAACAGTCACCAGTCGCAGCCTGAAACTAGAGTTTTGAATTTAAGGCCTTTATCTACTCGTTCCCAGTCTGTTCCCATAGACTCCACAGCCCCCAGCCAAAGTAAGTCCAAGTCCCTGGGAGACCTGACCTCAGAAGACATATCATGTAACTTCCAGAGCAAATACAACATTATTAGTCGCAGTTTCATCACGCCACACATGAGGAAGCAGAGGAGAATGGGCACCATGGGGGGCGCAACTTTCCAATCCCAGTCGAGTGATCCACTCACAGAGCAGCTACGTAAGCTGGTCAGTTTGGAGGCGGATGACAGTGACAGAGAGAGGTCCAAGTCTCCTCAGCTGCATTTTCAAGCAAAATCCCAATCCCAATCAATATCCCAACAGTCACAGCCCCAGGCAACAAGTACAGCTCCTGTGGTTCCCAGGGACACAGAGGACTCCCCTCCGCCCCTGACCCGTCGCCTGTCTTCTCGGAGCCAGAGCCGGGTGCGCCACATCAACAACCGTGCACGGGAAAGACAGCAAGAGTCTGTAAAGTCTCGGCCAGGTGTGGCAATCAATAGTACGACTAGTGGGGTGGTGTTTAGGAATAAACCGGCCTCACAGAATCCACCAGCTAACAGACACTCAACCGGCTCATACATCGTCGGGTACCTGGATCAGCTGGAGGACAGGGGACTTCCTGAGGGAGCTTGCACATCATTACGTTATGGAAATGGGGATCATTATGGAGATCGCTACTACACAGACGACACTCTTCCGAATGCAAACTCCTCTCACTCTGCGTCAGAGCCCGAGGTCTACTTTCTACTCAGACTGTAGCTCTGATCTTAAACATAAAATGAGATTAAGAATCGAGCACTGATTTTTTGATGACGTTCAGTTACACCAAAAGCCGGAGGACGAAGGGAAATACGTGCTTGCCATTATGTGCTCCCATGTTCACAGAGCAGAGATTTCCTGTACAATATCAATGACACATCTCATATAATCCATGGTTGGATCTGACAGCATGAACTTTGTGTATGAAATGTCCACTATTCAATAGTGAATGTTCTTTCTAGTCTGGAAGTGTATCGTCTATATTCTGATTAATGTGTAAATGTACCCGGGAACTTTGATTCCCTCCAAAAGGCTTCCTGGACTGATTGTACAGATACTTGTTATCTTCGTCCCTGTGATGTACTGTCCAAACTGCGTACACTGACAACAAAGCAAAAAAAAGAATTGGGGTTTTCCGCAGAGAGGGAATGTCTTTCCGTGTATCATTTGAATGTGTAGTATAATCGAACAGCTAGTTTTAATAGATGGGATTCATCTTTTCAAAGATCTAATGTAAGTCTTCCTCCTGTTTTTAGTGGTATTTCTTTATTTGTGTCGTGTGAATATTCCTGTCATTGTTTCTAATCCACGATGGATTTTAGTGAAGAGCTAACTCTAACTGTACATTTATGTTTGTGCATGTTACTTGTGAACATGTCAAGCATGACTATGCACCAGTTTATACAATAGATGTCTCATCGCTCGACATTTGCACAGAACAAAAAGTTGCGTTGAACACAACCGAGGACAGAGGCTTGTTTGTAATGGGTGCAATACAGAACATAAACACTTCCACGCTTGGACTTGTTGCTCTCTTTGATCCGTAGAATTTCATGACACGATTGCAAAGTTTTAAAGATTTGGAGTTAAAAGGTTTTTATTTTTATAATTACTTTGATACAGACAGAAAACAGAATCTCGTGTTGGTTCGGTTGTTGTGGTTTTATTTTGTATATCTTAATGAACTGGAAAAAACAGAGTGAAGAGCAGACTGAGGAGGGGAGGGTGGCCGAGCCGCAGTTTATTTGTTTTTTTTATCATCTTTCAGTGTTACAACGTCCTTCTTTTCTTTGTATTGTTGCTCATTGGAGGACTGTGAGCATTTTCCTACAGATGCAATAAACTATTGAAATGTTTGATTTCAAGAAAACTACATCCTCTTTTCCTGTTTTACACAAAACTGTAAACAGTGGGATGAAACCAGAATGTCGCTCGAGCTCAAAATCATTTAATTATTAGGTCGCAAACAGCCTCAGCGCCTTAAACATAATGGGATGTAATTGCTCATGAAATTACTGTGTAATAGAGCTGACAAACAGCACACCTGTTGCTCTGGGCATTAAATTCCCCACACTGGTTCTAACCTGTTGCCACAATTTGTTAAGTCATATGGAAGAATAACGTTAAAATATTCCTTGGAAAATCTAAAAGAGAAGAAAAAGTATAATCTTCCGCCTAAATTTCCTTCAAAAACTTTGCCCGAAATGGATCAGTCACCTAAGGTAATTCAAATATCCAGACGGGGGCACTACCAGATTTATTGCATTATTAAATCATTCTTGTTGAAGTAGCTTTAATGCTGCATATTTTTACTCATATCACACTTCTTTTATTTAGGCTATTTATTCTTGAATGCAGTTATACACACGTTTTAAGCAGCTGATCCCAGGTCTGCTGGCTCTCTTTGTTATCCTTACCATGTCCTCTCATTATCCAGAATTCTAAACTGAATAATGAATGAAGCTACAGTGGAAAATTCAGTCTTGACTTGATTCTTCTTGACTCTTTCTCCACTTTCTGAGACAAACCAAACAGTTCTTCGTGAACGCAAGAAGGAAGGCCCTGGTTTTTGAACTACACGAACTGAAGGAGAGGATGAGGTAAAGACTGCAAAGGCAAAGAAAATATTGAACTATTTGTTTTCAGAAATCCTAGGAACAACATCCCAGGTAACAGATATAAAGAGTTGTCTTCACCTCATTTAACTAAAATGAAAACAATTTAAAATAAAATAATCAAAACCCTTTAAACTTCCTGAGAGCAACCACCAGGTCACTGAGCACCTACAGAGTTTGATTAAGGCTTTTATAGATGAGTTTTATATTAGCACATTTAATGAATAGATTCAAACTTAACATATTAAGTTTTGTAAGAACATTAATAAGTTTTGAACTCATTGGCTCCCGTTTCAAAACTTTACTTTTTTCATTTAATATCATGAGTAACTAATGCTTGACAAAACAAATATTCTACACAATGTCTTATATGGTCACAGTCTCCAATGGATCTATCTTACTTTTGCAACCTGACTCACCACTTTAAACATTTTAGGTGGAAATCTAAATCTGTTACGTTGTCCATCAATCTTTAAATATAACTCCTGAATTTCCAATGCGGACAGAGACCTTAGAAAAGCAAAGGGCAGAGTTTTCTCAACGAAAGAACAGTGGTGAGCAGAGAAGTGTCTCAGAAAGCTCAGCATGTTGGACCCTCAGGCAGAAGATGAGTTCCACTGCTGTCAGTCACAAACAGAAACCTGAGGATGCAGTGGTCCGTCTGCTACCGACAGATCTGCAGAAGTTAGGAGATGCATCTCAACATGGACCAGAATCTCAAAGGAAAGTTTCCAACATCTTGGGACCATGAAGACCTGAGGCTGACAGCAAAGGAAGGCTGTACACTTTGGTGTGTGTTTCTATCTACAAAATACATACAGTATAATACATAATACAGTTCCAAACTTTTTTTTTAGAGAGAATGTTCAGCAGTTATTATTGATGTTATAGAGACAGGAATTCAAAAGTTTTTTTTACGAGACCACATGATTCCCGAATTTAAACTCACATATTTATTTTACTTTTACCACATTGGTAAACTTGCCAATAATTTCAAAAGGTTTAGGATTAAATGTGTTTCACATTTACTGCATCTTACTAAGTTTACTGTCCAGAAGTGGCAGATCACGTTTCAGGACATTCAGAGCATAACATTTTGAATTTACTATAAGTTGGAAGATGCTCAAATAATAAAAATAAATTTTTGACTGAAATATCCTGAGAAAGACCATCGGTTCTTCAAATGGCTGATTCATTCACATAGGAAACATATAGCAGGGGAAAGACACCAAGTACTTTATCTTCTTTTAGTGAAGTATCTTACTCACATAATTAAAACAATATACTTTTATCTTCTCTCTCAAGTTGTTTTTGACAGTTTAGAAAACGTACACACTCACACCCTCCATAATCACTTGCTAGCAATGATTTGTTTTTCACCATCACTCTAGAGAGGGATAATTTGGTGTTGTGCCGCTTGTGTCATCTGTTTCACTTCCATGGAAAAGGCTGCACAACGATTATATATACTCATATCAACACTTGGCCTGTGCAGGGAGGGAGGTATGTTTCTGTCAAGATACCATTTTCTCACTTAACATGTTATACTAATGCTGATAACGTGCTTTCTCTTTGCAGGTAACTGGCATGATATTGGGATTTTGCATTAATTTTTATGGGATTCGTCTTTGTTGAACGTTGTCTATGAGGTACTTGCATTTTTCTGACTTTTAATGCAGTCTATTTCCAGGTTGGACCAGTCAGGTAAATTGTGTTTGAATTCATCGCACCTCTGGTTGATGTATATTCTGTCTATTTCAGATGACATTTACCCAAAGTTTTTCTTAATGTCCAGAACAGCTGCGTCCATGTGCTGGTTGCCCCGGCTCCTCGCCCGCTGGCTCTCCTCAGCTCTGTCTCTGCTGCTCCTCAGTGCAGTGGGCAGACAGACAGGGGGTCTGGAGGGGGCTCAGGCGACGACGTGCACCAGGTGGAGCGCACTGAACAACAAGGTCCTCTCTCAGGACGGGGACGTGATCCTTGGTGGACTTTTTAATCTGTATTACATACCTTCAGCTGTACAGCAGGACTTCATCGAACAGCCACACTATGAACCATGCACTGGGTAATCACATCCACTGTATTTCTACTGTTATTATGATTCTGATATGATCATTCAAATACCTGTAGGTGTTGATGTATGTGCCACTTTTTTATTTCACTGACTGACATTGCAGTGGTTCAGATTTTCTCCTCTTTTCTCCTCCTGTGCTCTCAGCTTAGATCTTGAGACATTGAAATATTTGTATGCTTTGGCGTTTGCGGTGGATGAAATCAACGGGAACAGCTCCCTGCTGCCAGGAGTCAAGCTGGGCTACAGCATAGTGGACAGCTGCAGCCGATACCCGTGGGCACTGCAAGATGCACTGTCACTGGTCGGAGGAAACACACGCAGCTGCAGCTTAACAGCATCTACGCCACAGTCTGCATCGCATGGACAACCTGGAGACATAAGTATGACTTGATATGATTCCATTTGCTTTCAACATTTGATTTGTCCATGAAACCAACCCCTGGTATCATATATTATTTTATGCCATTGAATATCTGTTGCTATGACAGGAACAAATTGACTGTGAAGCTCACTGTGTTCTTCAGTCTGTCAAATAGATAAAAGAAATGTGAAATTATCGATGAACAGCCACTTATTTGTGATGTGTGATGCACTGTGTCTAAATATGTATTTGCTTCATTCCTTGGTTATATTTTGTTTTCTCTTCTCTTCTCTTCACTTCACTTCTCGTCTCTTCTCTTCTCTTCTCTTCTCTTCTCTTCTCTTCTCTTCTCTTCTCTTCTCTTCTCTTCTCTTCTCTTCTCTTCTCTTCTCTTCTCTTCTCTTCTCTTCTCTTCTCTTCTCTTCTCTTCTCTGCTCTGCTCTTCTCCTCAGGTGGGAAGCCTGTTCCTCTGCTGATTGGGGCTTCCTCGTCCACAACAGGGATAATATTGTCCAGGACCCTTGGGCCTCTCTCTATACCAATTGTAAGTTTTATCACCAGAGGAAATCTTATTCTCACGAGTCAGTTGCTTGCGTTTAAATGGTGAATTTAAGTTGAAGATGGTGCTGTGAAAAACGCTGTAACTCTGTGTCTCTCCCTCAGATCAGCTACCTGGCCACCTGCCCCTGTCTGAGTGACCGGCTCAAGTTTCCTAACTTCTTCAGAACGATCCCCAGTGACATTTACCAGGCCAGGGCCATCGCACAACTGGCTATAAGCTTCCACTGGACGTGGGTTGGGGCTGTGCATGCAAACACCGCCTATGGTCAATTGGCGATGCAGGTTATAATATTGTTGTGATATATTGAATTAAAATATTTCACAAATAGCATATATTTATTGTTTGTTTTCATGTTATTGTTTCAGGTATTTAAGGAGGAGATTAAAGGCAAGGGGGTGTGTCTGGACTTCGTAGAGAGCGTCCACAGAGAGACCATTGTGAGAGATGCCAGACGTGCGGCGCTTACAATTCAAGCTTCAACTGCGAGGGTGATTCTCATCTTCTGCTGGTACACTGACGCAAAGAAGCTGTTTCTGGAGCTAAATGCAAGAAATGTGAGTAACTGTACTGGAAATTTGTATGACTTTATCATTTGAGTGTATTTATTTGAAGAGTGCATTCCTCCTATAGGTGACTGACAGACAGTTTTTGGCCAGTGAGGCCTGGAGCACCAGTGACGATCTCCTCCAGGACCCTGCCCTCTCCAATGTGGCCAGAGGCGTTCTTGGCGTGGCCATCCGAAGTTCAACAATACCCGGGTTTGAAAAATATCTCAGGAATCTGCACCCAGTTCGTCGTCCGCATGACGGATTCTTAAGAGACTTCTGGGAAAAGGAGTTTGGATGCAGTGCAGGGGGGGCTGCATCGTTTGCATATTCCTCTTCATCTCACCGTGCATCGAATGGCTCCACTTCATCTCCTGCCAAGGAGTCTTTTCAGAGAGCCTCTCTGCCCCCCTGCAGTGGCACAGAGTCTCTGGAGGAGCTGCAGCATCCCTTCACTGACACCTCTCAGCTCAGGGTGGTTTATAATGTCTACCTGGCTGTGTATGCTGCAGCCCACGCCCTCCACAGCCTCCTCTCCTGCTCCAGCAGAGACAGAGACATCTCAATATGCTCCTCTCCAGATCACATCAATCCAAAAGAGGTACCAGTGGAGGAAAAGTTTGTGTTTGTTTTGCCTGTCTGTTATTTAGCACTCATGGGCGGATTACCACAAAACTTACTGGAAAGGGATGAACCCATTAAATCAACAAAATATTGGTTCAGATTCAGGGTCAGATTCAGGATTTAGTTTAATTTCTTGCTTTCTTTAAAATTGCTTGATAGGCCATTTTCCCACCTTTATCTGAATCTCTCAAGACATAATGCATTTGTAAAGTGAAAATATCATAGAACAAATAAAATTTTGTGCAGATCTGGATAATGTTCTGGATTTTGTGAATCAAAATAAGGTGTTCTTGCTAAAGTCACTGTATTTATCACATATTCCTTTCACCTTTATCAGAGAATGCATGTTTTGCCTGTGTTTAATGTGAGCAGTTTGTTGAAGTTTTTGCATATTTCTGTGGACATGCTATATGTATCTAAAGCAGTACATATATATATATATATATAAATATATGTATATATACATATACTGTGCAGTATATATGCAGTATTATATTCAGTATGGTGATAAAGCTCTCTGAGTACTCTTCTAGCTCTAAAAATTCTAAGTGCAGTTTTGTGTACGGATTTTATTCTGACGACTTCATCAACGCTTTTTCCCTTCAGCTGTTGCAGCACTTAAACCAGGTGAACTTCACTACACCACAAGGTGAAATGTTTTATTTCCAAGGAGCCGACACTCCGGCAAAGTATGATCTCGTCAACTGGCAGAAAACTCCAGAGGGGCCAATGAAGCTCGTTCTGATTGGCCACGTGGACGGGTTTGATCTCCACCTTAACCAATCAGCCATTCAGTGGAGCACGGGATCCAATCAGGTCATTCATTTGAAAGAAATTATAATTCAATACTTGCTGTTGGAATGAATGTTGTTGTGAATTAATCACATCGTGTCACTGACTGTTTGTGCAGGTGCCTGTGTCAGTGTGCAGTGAGAGCTGTCCTCCAGGCAGCCGACTGGCCAACAGGAAAGGAGAACCTGTCTGCTGCTTCGACTGTATCCAATGTGCTGAGGGAGAGATTAGCAATAAAATTGGTGATGAATTTACTACAAAACACCAGCTCTAGTTTCTATCCTTTACTTCACGCTTTGAGTTTTATTATTCTCTCCTCCATCCTCTCTCTTTCCCTTTGCCAGGTTCCCCTCACTGTGATCCCTGTCCGTCTGAGTTCTGGTCCAACACTGATCGAACGGCCTGCGTCCCTCGCCAGCTTGACTTCCTCTTCTTTAATGAAACTCTGGGCATTACCCTGACGGCAGCAGCAGTGTCTGGTGCCACGGTGACGGCTGCGGTGCTCCTGGTTTTTGTTTACTACCATCAAACACCCATGGTAAGAATAACCCAGAGTTTGCTGTTTGCAGTTTGCATTTCACCTTTCTTTCCTCCATCAACTGCTGATGTGCTTCTCCTGTAGGTGCGAGCCAACAACTCAGAGCTGAGCTTCCTGCTGCTTCTGTCTCTGAAGCTCTGCTTCCTGTGCTCGCTGCTGTTCATCGGTCATCCGTCAGTGTGGGCCTGTCGCTTCCAGCAGGCGGCTTTTGGGATCAGCTTTGTGCTTTGTGTTTCCTGCCTGCTGGTTAAAACCATGGTGGTTCTGGCTGTTTTCCGTTCAGCTCGGCCCGGTGCTGGATCCTTGATAAAGTGGTTTGGTCTGCGGCAACAGAGAGGAAGTGTCGGCCTCTTCACCTGTATACAGGTGTGAATAATGTAATAATGTAATATTGATGATACTTAATCAATTAACAACACAACTCGTGATTTATAACAATTAATTTACAAGAATGAAATATAAAGTTTGAGATAAAGTGCCAACCAGTCCTGTAGCGCAGAAGAAAACTTGAGTCATGATGTAGTTTATTTTTCATTTGCTAAAAACATCACCACACCTTGTTTTATATTTATGAGTAACTATGCTAAATGAAATATATTAACTATTCACACAGGTTATCATCTGTGCCATATGGCTGTCCCTCAGCCCCCCCGTGCCTCAGCAGGATTTTGGTATCCGAGGGTCAAAGGTCACCCTGAGGTGTGCAATGGGCTCTGTGGTGGGCTTCTCTCTGGTCCTGGGCTACATCGGCCTGCTGGCCTGCTCCTGCCTCTTCTTGGCTTTTCTCGCCCGGAAACTCCCCGACAACTTCAACGAGGCCAAGCTGATCACCTTCAGCATGCTGATCTTCTGCGCCGTCTGGGTCGCCTTCGTCCCAGCGTACATTAGCTCTCCTGGGAAGTACGTTGTCGCTGTAGAGATTTTTGCGATCCTTGCCTCCAGCTATGGTTTGCTGCTCTGCATTTTTGCCCCGAAATGTTTCATAATTCTCTTGAAGCCTGAGAAAAACACTAAGAAATACCTGATGGCCAGATAGTTATTGATGTATGTATCAATTTGTTCATAGTAATAATTCCAATTCTAAATGTGCCTCTCTGAGTTAAGGCTTCGATTTGTAGATGAATAATAACTACTGTTCTCAGAAATCATTTAAAGATTCAGTTACAACATCCAACATCCATTGAATTTAGATGCAATGCTACCCAATAAAATATGTATTTACTCTGTGCAAAGCTGTGTTTAAATACTGAACTTCAAACAAATAAAACTCAAAACCATGAAAAGCAGAATAAGTTCTTCATAATTACAAGATTGTGTGTCATATCATAATGTTTTATACACTATATACATGTGTCATTCAAAGTGAATAATAAATATTTTACAATTTGTCAATAGATCAGGTACAAATGTTTTGTATTTAAGATAGTTGAGACAAGTATACCTGCAATTTAAACAGCCTGTGAATTACTCGTCATTATAGTTAATAAGGATTATAAAAATGATCTTAATGTTTTTTTTGATCAGCAGTGAGACATATATAAATTCAATACTCATTACTCTACCTGCTGATATCATTTAGTTTAATATGAATGTGCCCAAGTACAACCGCTAGATGGCAGCATTGCACAACCTTAGTCTTTCTCTGCATGTAATTTCACTACAGTTCAGTACAAACTTCTCTCCATGATGCCTCAACATGCTCTTTCCGTCCCATCTTCATTTGTTGTGCTTCTTTATGGTAGATAACTGACTAGGATGGTCCTGCAGGTAATCTAAAACACCTATTGTCATGTTCTGTCATTTTAGTTTGTTGATTTCAGTCTCTTTGTGTTTTGTGTTTCCTGTTTTATTTTGTAGTCTCTGTTCCTTGTGTGTTTTTTCTGTCTTTACTTCCTGTCGGTGATTGTCTTCCTCAGTCCTCATGTGTAACACCTGTGTTTAATTGCCCCTGCCTTCCCTCTGTGTATTTAAGCCTCTGTGTTTCCCTTTGTCTCTGTCGGATCGTTGTTCTTCTACCCGCTGTCGTCCATGGTGCTGTCCTGATCACCTGAGCTTCTTCTCCTTTTTATCTGCTGCTGTTACCTGCTCACTGCAGGCCACAACCCCCTCATCCTCACATCCCGGAGATCCACCCCTCCCCCCTGCTCGGACCACAGTCAGTCACTACGTTTACATGATGGCAGAAACCCGATTTCGGCCGAAATCGGGTTTCTCTATCCATGGGGGGTTAACTGCTCTATCTCAGGGTACATGGCACTGAGAAATCCGACTCTTGTCCGAAAGCATTTCATACCCCGCTACGATAGGTGGCGCTGTTTTCATTACAGCTAGTGGTGATCCTGCCATTTCCGCTTGACCTCGTCACCACTAGCAACACAAAAACAACAACAGCCTTCAACTCAGCATGCGAGAAAGATGACGAACGGAGAGCAAGGTGAAGCTACGTCCCTCTACATGATGTTGTGCATGTTTACTCTAGGAGTACTGCGAATGCGAACGGCGCATTTGATTAGAATGGTAATGGCGAGTGCCGGCCGGCACCGGGCAGCGACATTTTATGTACGTGTCGACTTCCGGGTCACGACCAGGGAGGGGGGGGGGGGGGCAGGATCTCAAGCATGCGCAAAGACGTCTTCTCCAGTTGTTGTCTAGCTTCCAGAGTTACATGCGCGCGTTGTCCGATATACAGCCAGATCCGATCTACTTATCTGGGGGTGGTTATCCGACTTCAGTCGGACACAAGAAATCTAGATTTGTGGAGTTACATGACATGGATCTTTGATTGAAACCGGACAACGCCAGAAATCGGGTTTCAATCGGACACATGTAACCGCAGTGAGTGTGGCCCCTCTCACTCAGGCTTCCAGCCCTCTGCTATTATCAACAGCTGCACCCCTCTCCCAGGTGACCTCAAAGAGCCCCCCCCTTCCCCCTACCAACACGGCGGAGCAGGTCACAGGAGAGCTGAGGAGATTGCGCCCTAGGAAAGCAGCCGGCCCTGATGGAGTGTGTCCTAGACTTCTCAAGGCATGTGCGGTGGAACTGGGGGAGCCCTTGTAGCATCTCTTCAACCTGAGCCTCCAACTGGGGAAGGTCCCTGCACTGTGGAAAACATCCTGCCTCATCCCCGTTCCGAAGAAGCCACACCCCAGTGTGATGAACGACTTCAGGCCAGTCGCCTTAACCTCTCATATCTCTAAGACCATGGAACAACTGCTACTCCACATCCTCAGACCTCAGGTACGCCATGCACTCGGCCCGCTGCAGTTTGCCTACCAGGAGAAGGTGGGCGTGGAAGATGCCATCATCTACCTTATGCACAGGGCACACGCTTATCTGGACAAGGGGAAATGTGTTGTGAGAATCATGTTTTTTGATTTCTCCAGTGCCTTTAACACCATCCAGCCCCTCCGACTGTGTGACAAGCTCCTGCAGATGGATGTGAACGTCCACCTGGTGTCCTGGATTACTGACTATCTGACAGAGAGACCACAGTTCGTCAGGCTGAAAGACTGTGTCTCTGAGACTGTGCTGTGCAGCACCGGGGCTCCACAGGGGACTGTGCTCTCACCAGTCCTGTTCACCCTGTTCACATCGGACTTCACCTACAACTCAAGGCTCCAGTATGCTTCTACGTATCCGTTTCGCGGAGAGGGACGCACGGAGATCAGAGAGTCCTTTTGATTTTTACTTCTCCGACGACTGTACGTTTGAAAACAATTCACCGCCAAACCCATAGGTGGCGCAACGGAAGACGAGCTCAGAGAAGCCTACCCCATTTCTGGGAAGAAGAAGTCCACGTGTGTCTGTTTACCTCTGTCGGCTTGCCTCCCACACACTGAACCATCGCAACTAACAGAACTAAATAAAGTGACACCCAGCAGGTCAAAATGCTGATATCATCGTTTCTTAGCGCAGCGGTTCCCCGGTAATGTTTCCGAACAGTGTTGCTAATTCCACAGCTTGAAGCTCCGTGTAGCTTGAAGCTAGACGGAGCTAGCTAGCTCCCCTCCCAGCTAGCTTCAACCCCAGCCTCCACACACAGTCAGCAGGGACTCCCGACACTAACTACTTCCCAGTGTTTGCTTCTAACCTGGCAGTATTATAGAAACAGTGTCATGATAGAAGTGGAATTAAAGTCGTGATGGCGGGTTTTTGCACTGTTACCACCGCAGTTAGCATGGTGGCTAGCCCGCTAGCGCCGTTTTGAAAGCTCGCTATAACTGTATGTGACCGTGCACACATGCCGTCAGTGCTCTAACGAGCCACCGGTAGCTGGACAACTCCGCTGGCTTAACGCACACGTCACATTAATCGTAGAATCGTAGTTGTGTTTGGGGTTATTGTCAAGCAGGAAGTTTGAGGTCCGGAAATGTGAAATCCGGAAATGACGTCGTAGGGAAATTATGTCGTTCGCGGACCAATCACAGCCAAGGGCTGTCCTTGGGGTCTCCGAAATAAAGACGGACAGTTAGAAAAATCAGAGGTGCACGAAAAGCTGTCCGAGGCGCTCGGAGAGGGCGTTCCACAACGGATAGGGCGGTCTTATCTGTCCGTTTTAGAAAAGACGGAGAGGCATAAATTGGCCTTCAGAGTCATGCCATATCCAGAAGTTCTCTGACGACTCTGCAATTGTGGGATGTATCAGGGATGGCCAGGAGGGGGAGTACAGAAGCCAGGTGGACAACTTTGTGCAGTGGTGTAGGCACAACCACCTGCAGCTGAACACCACTAAGACCAAGGAGATGGTGGTGGACTTCAGGAGGTCTCAGCCTCCTCTGCTTCCAGTCTCCATCGAGGGGGTCGATGTGGAGGGTGTCAACACCTTCAAATACTTAGGAGTACACATGGACCATAAACTGGACTGGTCAGCCAATGTGGATGCAATCTACAAAAAGGGTCAGAGCTGACTCTAATTCCTGAGGAGGCTGAGGTCCTTCAACATCTGCAACAAACTCCTGCGCATGTTCTATCAGTCTGTTGTTGCCAGCGTCCTTTTTTATGCTGTGGTGTGCTGGGGAGGCAACATAAAGAAGAGGGATGCGGGGCAACTGGACAGGCTGGTGAGGAAGGCGGGAGCTGTTGTTGGCTCTGAACTGAACTGCCTTACAACATTGGCGGAGAGCAGGACCCTGAGTAGGTTGCGGACTATCTTAAACAACAAGCACCACCCACTACACCAGGGGTGGGCAAACTTTTTGACTCGCGGGCCACAATGGGTTCCAAAATATGACAGAGGGGCCGGGCCAGGAACAGATGGATGGAGTGCTTTTGTGAACTAATATAAATGACATGGAAAAATCATTACATGAAAGGATTTGGCCTTTACCGAGAAGCAAAGCACTTATTTGCAAGGCCATATAACATAAACTCGCCTTCAGAGAAAGGATTGCTAGCCTTTGCTATTTCGAATGCCCCCCAAAAAACATGCCTTGGTAGATGACTCTTTGATCGCAGTTTGTCTGTGAAAAAAAAATGTTGCTGAGTCTGTAAATTAGTCGCCAACCTCTGAGCTGCAGCCACCCTTCTTGCGTTGACTGCTTGCTAGCATAGTTAGCATGCTTCGTAGCAAAGTGACGGCTGATGTTGTACTCCATGAAAACTGCGACAGTTTCTCGGCATATCAGGCATACAGCCTTCGATTGGATATCAGTGAAAAGGTATTTTGTTGTCAACTCCGTGTTAAACACTCGGAACTCATTGTCAACTTTTCATTTCCTTGATCCTCTCATTTTACAGAAGGGCTCACAGGGCAAAGGGAAAAAGTGAAGGGAGATCATGTGCCCTTTCGAGCCCTATACACCACACTCCTGGGCAAATTTAATTTAGCTGATGCTTTTATCCAAAGCAATTACAATAAGTGCATTCAACCCTGAGGGTTCAAACACAATCAAGAAAGAATCAATAAAGTACGATTTATTCAAAAAATAAAGCAAAACTACAAAGTTCTATAAGTACGTGCCATTTAAGTGCTACAAAATTGTAAGTTTAAAAAAAAAAATGTGTATAGTGTTTACATGTGTAGCCCATGTCTGCACTACACAGAACTCTCATCGGACAGAGGAGTATATTCAGTGGCAGACTCCTGTCACTGTCATGCTCATCGGACAGGCTGAGGAGGTCCTTTGTCCCCAGGGCCATTCAGCTTTATAACACCATGCTGAAGAGGAGGGGGGGAGTGATCTTCCCTGCATGAGTCTACCTCAGTCTGCCCTCCCCATCTCTCTACTCTCTACTCTCCTCCTCTCACTATTATATACCAACCCACTGTCCATCCCTTTACTGGCTTTACCCCATGCACGGACTTTACCACTACTTATTCTTATATATTGATATATGTATATATTTTTGTTGTTTTATATACATATATATATATTTTTTTTTATTGTACTTTCCACTCCAGCAGCACAAGAACACTTCCCTACTGGACACTGACACAATCACATCATTGCATACCATTCCTGTATCTGTATATATATTCTCCGTATGTGATTTATGTATGTATGTCAGTGAGGTGTTTTAAGTGTTAACTGTATAAGCTACTGGATGTTCTAAATTTCCCTCCGGATTAATAAAGTATCCATCTATCTATCTATCTATCCCCGCGTAAGCTTGGTTGTGTTTTGTTTGTTTCCCCTTTAGTGTTCACGTTTGTTTTGTTAAAAGAACTTCTTTAATTAAATTACCTTTATATTTTTAACTCTGCCTCTGGGTCCGTCTCCTTCAATCACAAACTGTAACACCTATTGTCTGGAGGTTGCATCGTTTGAAAACATATCAGTATTGCGTCCACCCAGTGTATTTTGTTTGACAGTGGTCTGAGAAATATATTGATGTGCCATTAGATCCCATTTGACCAAACCAATCCCATTTGACCATCTTTGTCCTAATCGGATGTTCGCAAAGTTTAACCTCCACAGCCTCATTTCCAGCTTCCCCTTCACAGTTGTATTTGGTGATCCATCTGTCTGTGTATTACGATTGCCTTGTATTGGCTGGACTGTTAGTTGTTGTAATTGAATTGTTGGTCTGCTCGGTGTTCAACATTCAAATTAAGTATCTAAGCCTGTCTTTATTAATCTTTTTCTCTCTGTGTTCACAGGAGCTTGTTTGCTTAACAGGCCCAGGTCGTCCTCTGTTATCTTCATCAAATCACAACATCTTCCCATGATCACACTCCTTCCCGTCACTCGAACTTCAGGCCTACCACTCCAAAAGCGTTGCAAGATTTAAGGCCTCTTCTAAAGACAAGCACAGCCTCTCTTAACTCGAAACACCTGACAAGTCCCCAACAAGCAGCTCAAAAAATGTATCATATAAACCACAAAATCCTTCCATCGAGTTCTCAGAGAAACACTTCTACTGCAGTCCTCTTCTCCAGCCCAGAAACCACTGAGCTTGAGGAGGTGTACACCATTCTGAACGAGGATGTGCTGTTGCCTGCAACAGTGCACAACCTGAGGAAACAGACGGTCCTGTTGGGCAAGGCCCAGTGATCCGACTTAGAACAAAGGGTCGTAAAACCTTAGGCCAGGCTCGGGTAACCCCTAACATTTAAAAATCCAGCATGGGCCCTTATCTCCATGTGGCAAAAGATCACGTCCTGGTCCCCCACGGTAAGCCCGCCCCTGGGGGCCAAATCCTGACAACTCAATTGGCTGGAGGGCCACACTGACCCCTGACCCCTCCTCCCAGGGGGGAGTCACCTGAGACATGACTTAAAAGGGCTGAACTCACAGACTTCTCTCTCTCTTCACTCAGATGCCCAAGCAACAACAGAACCCCTCCGGGGTTCTACTAGTTAACTCGGTATTTTTAAGAGACTTTCTTTGTCCTCCTCTTCTCCACGCTGCTCAAGTTGTTTTCTGACCTCAAGAGGTCTAACCACACGACTCAGTAACTAAGGAGGCGATTAGACATCGAAACAGGAAGTGCCCCGCTGGACGGACTCC
Source organism: Limanda limanda (assembly GCF_963576545.1). Lineage (NCBI taxonomy): Eukaryota > Metazoa > Chordata > Actinopteri > Pleuronectiformes > Pleuronectidae > Limanda > Limanda limanda. Next base: position 20,596,133 of record NC_083641.1, on the reverse strand, counting down.
CACCCTTCCATAGACTTTACTTTTTCTTTTTTCCAACGATCTACAAACGGCTTCAAACCAGCCGTCCCCTGCAGAAGCGCGACGTTCATCCCGCTGAGGAGTAAGATGCAATCCACTCCGTTCCTGTAAAACAGCACGATCTCCGCTGTTACAGAAGAAGACGAAGTTTCATTCCGTCAAGGCAGCACGAATAATTCGCTTCCTTTTCCGGTCCAGCGGCCGAGCCCGGAGCTCCGCTCGTGAGAGAGACTACGTGATTCACTGGCCCCCGACACATTCGCGCCGAGGTGCAGACACACCGCGAGGGTGGTACAGTAAGACTTGATTATCTGGGCAGATGTTAGTTTTGATACGTAGCATATTATTTAATATTTGATTGTATTTGTTGCGAGACCGCTGAGTCTCATTGTTTTAGCCGGCTACGACGAGCCGCTACTTCCGGTTCATTTCCGGGTTTTGTGTTAGTGCTTGAGGCCGCGAGGAAAGCCTCCGCCCGCACTGTTAACGTCTGTGTGAGTCTGCAGTGATTTCACCGATCAGAACCTCGGCCCACAACGCTCGCTTGAGGGCTGAGGGGTGAATCACAGTTAACTCATCTCAGGCGTGTATTTTTAAGAGCTTCTTTGAACTCTCCTTACATGTTTTCTCATGTTTTTTTTCTCTCTCTCTCTCTCCTTCTAAACCGACCTATACACACTTCTGACCTGTATTTATAATACAGGTCATGTCACATAGTTAAATCTATGCTTAGAGAGGCTGAACACATCTGGAAACCATTCGGCCCCAAAGCCAAGCAGAGATAAGAATTCTCTTTGTCTAAAATTTCCTTTGTGTAATTCATGTGACGACCACCAGTGTGCGCTCCGGCCACATGGTGTCATTAACATATTCTCCATTTTGGATAACGTTAAGTTAAACCCACCATTTTGAGTCTATTATTGCCACGCCTCCGCTCTCTCTCTCCTCCCATCCTGGCTCTAAATTCATAACGGCTCCGCCATCTTGTTTTGTAGTCAATCCGCCATTTTGAGAGTTTTTAGGCCTTGATTCCACGAATCATGATCGGCCTCCATCTTAGATGTGATGTCACTACGCGTCATCGCCACCCCCCTTCTTTTTCTCTCTCTCGCACACACACACACACACACACACATACACACACACACACACACACACACACACTTTGATAGACACAGACAGACACACACACACACAGAGACACATAGATGGACCAGAGGTTACATGCGTGTTCTAAATTGTGATAAGCTGCTGTTGTTATCTTTGAAATATGGGAGTTTGTTAAGATGATGAATCATTAAATAACACTAACTTTATTTCACACACACACACATAGACACACACACACAGAGAGACACTTTGACACAGACACACACACACATAGAGACAGACATACATAGGTAGACCGCAGGTTGTCCATGTATTTTCTGAATTGTGATAAGTGCTGCTGCTGTGTTTACCTTTGAAATATTGGAGCTTGTTAAAATGATAAATCATTGAATAACATTATAACTTTATTTCCCCTTTTTAATAAATACTTTTGTAATTAAAGTATCTGTAGTCTGTGATTATTTGTGCATATGTATGTGATTGCAGCTGGATTATGATCGCCTGTGCTCGAACTTAGAAGCCTTCACTGTTTATTAAGTAATCGTAAATATTAAAATATTGACATTATTAATTTGACATTTATCATTATGAGACTGATAATTATAGCTTGACATCGTTGGTCCCTGGTAACCAGGGTGGTGCCCCCCTTTCTCAATTATTAATATAGATAGTATTATTCTTAAATTGATAATTTTATTGTTTTAGACTAATTATTTTCATTATTCTTGGTTGATAACCTTATCATTGTTAATTGACAGCTTGTACTTTCTAATTGATAATTCCTATTTTCTCATTAGTGGTTTTATTGTTATTTGATTACTGATCATCTTCAATTAATAATTTAATTATTTTTGATAGATAATTTTTATTATTTTAATAATCCTATTTCATGATTATTAATAATTAGCCAACGTCAAGTCTACTCCTATTGCACAACAGTCCGTTTTCAGGCAGACGCTGTGGTCAACACATCTTTAAACTGCTTGGGGTCCTCTCCCGGGAACACTGGTTTAGGGATTGGGGAAAGGGCACCATGTGGCTTGGGAGGATATGCACAGGAAACGGGCTGGATGAGAAGACATTGAGGAGGCAGAGGAGAGAGTATATGAGGAAGTGAATGATTTCCCTGTACTTGAGATAGAACGGGGTACTTCCCAAAGGTACATGAGCACCCCCGTAAACGACTCTTTCCAGTTTCATCATGACACAGCAAGAAATGCCTTTGAAGAAGTGGAAACTAATGTTGACGAAGATCCCCTGGATATAATGCTGACTCACCTAGACGTGGCAGCCAATGGAAGTGGCTCACAAGTCCAAACAAACGCCATGCCATCTACCAAAACCACGGATAAATTCTCAACTACCCCCTACAGAAGCAGCCTATTTCATATTCTGATCCTCAACAACAGTTTCCCCTATATCCACCTCATGGAGCATTTACACACACCCCGTCCCCAATCAATTAACCTTCGTATTAGTTATCCGATCATCACCAACACCAGAACCACTCCCAGCCTTCAACCTTCCACAGACCCATCAACTCCAGCACCCCAACCCTAGTCAGCAGGGTCAGAATGGCTACAACGGTCCTCAGGGCAATTCTACAGCCCCTGACAACAGCAGAGACTTCATTAGTTCCTACAAACAACAGAGGAGCTACTGTGGCGGCCAGCTCCTTAACAGACCTCAACAAAACAGCCCAGGGTACAACCAGATCGAGAGGGAGCAAATGAAAGGTTTCCACAATGGTTTCTCCTCATCTGAAAACTCTCAGGGCCAATCTGCTGCATCCACAAACATCTGTAGAGACAAAGGACTACCTATTCCTTCTTCAGATTGCGATGCAATATACACCCCCCTGGAGTATGACTGCATCAAGCCCTCATCAGAGTCATCAGCTGCCGACAGATCTGCAGAAGTTATCAATCCAGGTTCGTCTTTTTGTTGTTTCTCCGTGGAGTCGAACCAGAGACCTTTTCTGCCCATAGTCCAAGTTTCTGCCACTAGTCCACCGCCTCTATTATTGATATTATAGGGACAGGAATTCAAAAGTTTTTTCCCAAGACCACATGATTCCCAAATTTAAGCTCACATATTCATTTTACTTTGACCACATTGGTAAACTTGCCAATAATTTAAAAGTTTCACATTTTACTGCATGAAATGGCAGATCACGTTTCAGGACGACCATCAGTTATTTGGATGGCTGATTAATCCACATAGAAAACAAGTAGCAGGGGAAAGACATCAAGTACTTTATCTGTTTTCCTTTACTGATGTTTCTTGCTCACATATTTAAAACAATATACTTTTATCTTCTCTCTCAAGTTGTTTTTGACAGTTTAGCAAACGTACACACTCACACCCTCCATAATCACTTGCAAGCAATGATTTTTTTTTCCACCATCACTCTAGAGAGGGATAATTTGGTGTTGTGCCGCTTGTGTCATCTGTTTCACTTCCATGGAAAAGGCTGCACAACGATTATATATACTCATATCAACACTTGGCCTGTGCAGGGACGGAGGTATGTTTCTGTCAAGATACCATTTTCTCACTTAACATGTTATACTAATGCTGATAACGTGCTTTCTCTTTGCAGGTAACTGGCATGATATTGGGATTTTGCATTTCAACATAGAACATTTTTATGTTATTCATCTTTGTTGAACGTTGTCTATGAGGCACTTTCTGAGTTTTAATGCAGTCTATTTCCAGGTTGGACCAGTCAGGTAAATTGTGTTTGAATTCATCGCACCTCTGGTTGATGTATATTCTGTCTATTTCAGATTAAATTACCCAAAGTTTTTCTTAATGTCCAGAACAGTTGCGTCCATGTTCTGGTTGCCCCGGCTCCTCGCCCGCTGGCTCTTCTCAGCTCTGTCTCTGCTGCTCCTCAGTGCAGTGGGCAGACAGACGGGGGGTCTGGAGGGGGCTCAGGCGACGACGTGCACCAGGTGGAGCGCACTGAACAACAAGGTCCTCTCTCAGGACGGGGACGTGATCCTTGGTGGACTTTTTAATCTGTATTACATACCTTCAGCTGTACAGCAGGACTTCATCAAGCAGCCACGCTATGAACCTTGCACTGGGTAATCACATGTGGCTCCACTGTATTTCTACTGTTATTATGATTCTGATATGATCATCAAATACCTGTAGGTGTTGATGTATGTGACATTTTTATATTTCAATGACTGACATTGCAGTGGTTCAGATTTTCTCCTCTTTTCTCCTCCTGTGCTCTCAGCTTAGATCTTGAGACATTGAAATATTTGTATGCTTTGGCGTTTGCGGTGGATGAAATCAACGGGAACAGCTCCCTGCTGCCGGGAGTCAAGCTGGGCTACAGCATAGTGGACAGCTGCAGCCGATACCCGTGGGCACTGCAAGATGCACTGTCACTGGTCGGAGGAAACACACGCAGCTGCAGCTTAACAGCATCTACGCCACAGTCTGCATCGCATGGACAACCTGGAGACATAAGTATGACTTGATATGATTCCATGTGCTTTCAACATTTGATTTGTCCATTAAAACAACAACTGGATTCATAGATTATTTTATACCATTGAATATCTGTTGCTATGACAGGAACAAATGGACTGTGAAGCTCACTGTGTTCTTCAGTCTGTCAAATAGTTAAAACAAATGTGAAATTATTGATGAACAGCCACTTATTTGTGTTGTGTGATGCACAGTGTGTAAATCTGTATTTGCTCTATTCTTTGGTTATATTTGTTTTTTGTTGAAGACATATTTTGTGAGAACATTCTAATGATAAAGTTCAGTCTTATCTTCTCTCTCTTCTCTTCTCTTCTCCTCAGGTGGGAAGCCTGTTCCTCTGCTGATTGGGGCTTCCTCGTCCTCAACAGGGATAATATTGTCCAGGACCCTGGGGCCTCTCTCTATACCAATTGTGAGTTTTATCACCAGAGGAAATCTAATTCTCACGAGTCAGTTGCTTGCATTTAAATGGTGAATTTAAATAAAAGATGGTGCTGTACCTCTGTGTCTCTCCCTCAGATCAGCTACCTGGCCACCTGCCCCTGTCTGAGTGACCGGCTCAAGTTTCCTAACTTCTTCAGAACGATCCCCAGTGACATTTACCAGGCCAGGGCCATCGCACGACTGGTCATACGCTTCCACTGGACGTGGGTTGGGGCTGTACATGAAGACACTGCCTATGGTCAATTGGCGATGCAGGTTATGATATTGTTGTGATATATTGAATTAAAATATTTCACAAATAGCATATATTTATTGTTTGTTTTCACATTATGTTTCAGGTATTTAAGGAGGAGATTAAGGGGAAGGGTGTGTGTCTGGACTTCGTAGAGAGCGTCCACAGAGAGACCATTGTGAGAGATGCCAGACGTGCGGCGCTCACAATTCAAGCTTCAACTGCGAGGGTGATTCTCATCTTCTGCTGGTACACTGACGCAAAGAAGCTGTTTCTGGAGCTAAATGCAAGAAATGTGAGTAACTGGCCTGTACATTTGTATGACTTTGTCATTTGAGTGTATTTATTTGAAGAGTGCATTCCTCCTGTAGGTGACTGACAGACAGTTTCTGGCCAGTGAGGCCTGGAGCACCAGTGACGATCTCCTCCAGGACTCTGCCGTCTCCAATGTGGCCAGCGGCGTTCTTGGCGTGGCTATCCAAAGTTCAACAATACCCGGGTTTGAAAAATATCTCAGGAATCTGCACCCAGTTCGTCGTCCGCATGACGGATTCTTAAGAGACTTCTGGGAAAAGGAGTTTGGATGCAGTGCAGGGGGGGCTGCATCGTTTGCATATTACTCTTCATCTCACCGTGCATCAAATGGCTCCACTTCATCTCCTGCCAAGGAGTCTGTTCAGAGAGCCTCTCTGCCCCCATGCAGTGGCACAGAGTCTCTGGAGGGGCTGCAGCATCCCTTCACTGACACCTCTCAACTCAGGGTAGTTTATAATGTCTACCTGGCTGTGTATGCTGCAGCCCACGCCCTCCACAGCCTCCTCTCCTGCTCCAGCAGAGACAGAGACATCTCAATATGCTCCTCTGCAGATCACATCAATCCAAAAGAGGTACCAGTGGAGGAAAAGTTTGTGTTTGTTTTGCCTGTCTGTTATTTAGCACTAATGGGCAGTTTACCAAAAACTTACTGGAAAGGGAAGAACCCATTAAACCAACAAAATATTGGTTCAGATTCAGGGTCAGATTCAGGATTTTGTTTAATTTCTTGCTTTCTTTAAAATTGCTTGATAGGCCATTTTCCCACCTTTTTCTGAATCTCTCAAGACATAATGCATTTGTAAAGTGAAAATATCATAGAACAAATAAAATTTTGTGCAAATCTGGATAATGTTCTGGACTTTGTGAATCAAAATAAGGTGTTCTTGCTAAAGTCACTGTATTTATCATGTATTCCTTTCACCTTTATCAGAGAATGCATGTTTTGCCTGTGTTTAATGTGAGCAGTTTGCTGAAGTTTTTGCATATTTCTGTGGACATGGTATATGTATCTGAAGCAGTACATATATATATATATAAATATATGTATATATATATATATACATATACTGTGCGGTATGTATTCAGTATTATATTCAGTATGGTGATAAAGCTCTTTGAGTACTCTTCTAGCTCTTAAAATTCAATAAAAGTGCACTTTTGTGTACGGATTTCATTCTGACTGCTTCTTCAACGTTTTTTCCCTTCAGCTGTTGCAGCACTTAAACCAGGTGAACTTCACCACACCACAAGGTGAAATGTTTTATTTCCAAGGAGCCGACACTCCGGCAAAGTATGATCTCGTCAACTGGCAGAAAACTCCAGAGGGGCCAATGAAGCTCGTTCTGATTGGCCACGTGGACGGGTTTGATCTCCACCTTAACCAATCAGCCATTCAGTGGAGCACGGGATCCAATCAGGTCATTAATTTGAAAGAAATTCTAATTCAATACTTGCTGTTGGAATGAATGTTGTTGTGAATGTTGTGTCACTGACTGTTTGTGCAGGTGCCAGTGTCAGTGTGCAGTGAGAGCTGTCCTCCAGGCAGCCGACTGGCCAACAGGAAAGGAGAACCTGTCTGCTGCTTCGACTGTATCCAATGTGCTGAGGGAGAGATTAGCAATAAAATTGGTGATGAATTTATTACAAAACACCAGCTCTAGTTTCTATCCTTTACTTCACGCTTTGAGTTTTATTATTCTCTCCTCCATCCTCTCTCTTTCCCTTTGCCAGGTTCCCCTCACTGTGATCCCTGTCCGTCTGAGTTCTGGTCCAACGCTGATCGAACGGCCTGCGTCCCTCGCCAGCTGGACTTCCTCTCCTTTAATGAAACTCTGGGCATTACCCTGACGGCAGCAGCAGTGTCTGGTGCCACGGTGACGGCTGCGGTGCTCCTGGTTTTTGTTTACTACCATCAAACACCTATGGTAAGAATAACCCAGAGTTTTCAGTTTGCAGTTTGCATTTCACCTTTCTTTCCTCCATAAACTGCTGATGTGCTTCTCCTGTAGGTGCGAGCCAACAACTCAGAGCTGAGCTTCCTGCTGCTTCTGTCTCTGAAGCTCTGCTTCCTGTGCTCGCTGCTGTTCATCGGTCGTCCGTCAGTCTGGGCCTGTCGCTTCCAGCAGGCGGCTTTCGGGATCAGCTTCGTGCTTTGTGTTTCCTGCCTGCTGGTTAAAACCATGGTGGTTCTGGCTGTTTTCCGTTCAGCTCGGCCCGGTGCTGGATCCTTGATAAAGTGGTTTGGTCTGTGGCAACAGAGAGGAAGTGTCGGCCTCTTCACCTGTATACAGGTGTGAATAATGTAATATTGATGATACTCAATCAATTAACAACACAACTCGTGATTTATAACAATTAATTTACAAGAATGAAATATAAAGTTTGAGATAAAGTGCTAACCAGTCCTGTAGCGCAGAAGAAAACTTGAGTCATGATGTAGGTTATTTTTCATTTGCTAAAAATATCACCACACCTTGTTTTATATTTATGAGTAACTATGCTAAATGAAATATATTTACTATTCACACAGGTTATCATCTGTGCGATATGGCTGTCCCTCAGCCCCCCAGTGCCTCAGCAGGATTTTGGTATCCGAGGGTCAAAGGTCACCCTGAGGTGTGCAATGGCCTCTGTGGTTGGCTTCTCTCTGGTCCTGGGCTACATCGGCCTGCTGGCCTGCTCCTGCCTCTTCTTGGCTTTTCTCGCCCGGAAACTCCCCGACAACTTCAACGAGGCCAAGCTGATCACCTTCAGCATGCTGATCTTCTGCGCCGTCTGGGTCGCCTTCGTCCCAGCGTACATTAGCTCTCCTGGGAAGTACATTGTCGCTGTGGAGATTTTTGCGATCCTTGCCTCCAGCTATGGTTTGCTGCTCTGCATTTTTGCCCCGAAATGTTTCATAATTCTCTTGAAGCCTGAGAAAAACACTAAGAAACACCTGATGGCCAGATAGTTATTGATGTATGTATCAATTTGTTCATAGTAATAATTCCAATTCTAAATGTGCCTCTCTGAGTTATGGCTTCGATTTGTAGATGAATAAGAACTACTGTTCTCAGAAATCATTGAAAGATTCAGTAACAACATCCAACATCCATTGAATTTAGATGCAATGCTACCCAATAAAATATGTATTAACTCTGTGTAAAGCTGTGTTTAAATACTGAACTTCAAATGAATAAAACTCAAAACCACGGAAAGCAGAATAAGTTCTTCATAATTACAAGATTTTGTGTCATATCATAATGTTTTATACACTATATACATGTGTCATTCAAAGTGAATAATAAATATTTTACAATTTGTCAATAGATCAGGTACAAATGTTTTGTATTTAAGATAGTTGAGACAAGTATACCTGCAATTTAAACAGCCTGTGAATGACTCGTCATCATAGTTAATAAGGATTATAAAATTATCTTAATTTTTTTTAATCAGCAGTGAGACATATATAAATTCAATACTCATTACTTCAATACACTTTACTCGATACCTGCTATCATTTAGTCTAATATGTATGTGCCCAAGTACAACCGCTAGATGGCAGCATTGCACAATCTTAGTCTTTCTCTGCATGTAATTTCACTACACAGTTCAGTACAAACTTCTCTCAATGATGCCTTAACATGCTCTTTCCATCCCATCTTCATTTTTTGTGCTTCTTTATGGTAGATAACTGACTAGGATGGTCCTGCTGGTAATCTAAAACACCTATTGTCATGTTCTGTCATTTTAGTTTGTTGATTTGATATGAGTCTCTTTGTGTTTTCTGTTTCCTGTTTTATTTTGTAGTCTCTGTTCCTTGTGTGTTGTTTCTGTCTTTACTTCCTGTCGGTGATTGTCTTCCTCAGTCCTCATGTGTAACACCTGTGTTTAATTGCCCCTGCCTTCTGTAAGGGAAATATAGCAGTTGACCATAATAATCATGTATTTCCCGTCTGTTTGATCATAATTGAATCTGAAGACACAGTAACCTGATTTTCTCTATGACAATGTAACCCTTATCATGCTGCCTCCTGAACTATTGAATAAGTATTCATCTGACTGTTCTTTTTGATCCTGCTGCTCTTCCTGTAGACACTGAATGTATATTGGCCTAACTGCTGTAGACCTGTAACCTAATTTCCTCTAGACAATGTATCTTTGATCATGTGTTTCCTGTAGCCACTAAATGCATATTGCCTTGATTGCCCTCGACTTGACATTGTTGTATTCGTGTGATCTAAGGATCTCAACCTTTGACTGTTTAACACACCCCCTCCAGTATGGGAGTGGTTAGCCAAATGTATAAAGACACTGAAGTGTTTTCTATCGGTGTGCATATTACAACTAACCCTGTGGTATGCACCATGCTCGAGCATTAAAGGTGACGATACTGTAAGAGTTTTTGAGACTCGTTTTTTCGTTGGTAGTGGGATTGTGGAAATTGCGACAACATTTGGGGGCTCGTCCGGGATCCTAACTCATCCAAGCTTCAAACCACTTTCAAGACCAAGTTTGAATCTGCGCGCAGTTGGTGAGGGATTGTTAGTTGCCCAATAACCAGAAGTCTACCTCTCCTGAAGGGCAAGTTGTAATCGACTCCCAGGGTGAGAAGAGGCTGCTTGTGAGATTTTGGAATGAAGATTGTTTGATACGGATTTTAAATTAATTTTTCCAACAGAGGTACAGTATTGAAGAACCAACAAACTGACGTCTGAGATGCAATGACATTACTTAGGAGTGACGACCGATTGACAAAGGAATTAATGAGTATAATGTCAATTAATGTCATCTGATCTCTGTGCTGGTAAGTGAGTGACTGCGAATTTATCGAAATGGGGAAATTTGATGGCAAACCCTTGACTGAAGTGTGTGATCTAATGGGATGTGCAAATTTAAGTGTGAGAAACATGATGATGACTCGTGTAAACAGCTTCTGGTGTGGGTAGGAAAGTCTGCATTTTCTGAGAATGGTAGTTTTAGTATAAATCGAATACAGGCGCTACAAGATGACACAGCCTCAGCCCCATCTCCACAACAACAAGAGCACGCGACATCCACCATTTTCCAATGACTGAGGTGCAAAATCCAAGAGCGGACGCCGATGCAGTGATGTATGTCTACAGAGCCTGGACACCAGAGGAGCTGAATTTCCAGTGAACTGTCAGACAAAGCGACACAAGGAGGGCCTGCAGTTGTTGAAGTACTTGCCCACATTGTACAAAGGCAGAATTTGAGACAAACCAGAAGTCGCTTGCTCCACAGCATGAAACTAAAATGGGGCAGAGTATAAGGAGACTGGCCAGAGACACACATGTGCTATGACTGGAGAACAAATGCTGTTCGCGGACATGTGGAGAGACTCTATGAGAACAGCCTGCTGAAAAGGTGGTCAGATTGATTAAAGTCTTCAAAGAAAACCGCTGAATGTTGCCACCAGAAGAACCTGACAACTCTGCGAGAGACTGTATCAGAACAAGGCTGAAAAGGGGATCCACTGGACTTATTTTTCACGAATCCCAGAGACTGCACAGAGGATGATGCATGGCTTGCCGCAGCGGCGGAGGAGACTCCAGATTCAGGTGAACGCACCCCCAACACCACATACACCTACAAACATTACATAGAAGTGTTTTAACATGAGAAAAAGGCAAGTGGATCTGAAGTTTTACCTGAAATAAATTTGGTAGCAGGCAAAATATCACATTTCTGGTAGATTCTGGGGCCATAAAACAAATTATCTTCTAAATTGGGTGGTTTATATATATTTTCACTGATGGGGCAACAGGCACCACAATTAAATAATCATAAACCACACCACTGTCTGTTACCAAAACAGATGGGGATAAAAAGTCATGTTGACTTGTAAATTTGTTAGCAGGACACCAAATGCGTATCTTAGGCTTGATTTTTGCATTGTAAACAGGAAGGGGTTAAAGTCACCAGAACATGAGATATCCCAAGTGAATATGTACAACCAGATTATGGTCAGCCACTGTACGTATACCAATGGGACCTGTTACCCTCTGGGCACAGGAACATAACTTCAGATCTGCTTGAAATAGCACACACACACACGGCGTCATGCAAACATCTGATTTACATTGAACAGCCAAAGTTAGTTAAGGACTAGACACAGAGTAAAAAAAAAAATTGGTTTTAGGAAGATAAAGAAAGTGATTGTATTACTAGTTATTGGGTGTGTACTACGATAATACACTGTACGCATTGACTGTTGTGTTGACCCCCACAATAGCCAAATTCTTTAATATACTTAACTCATCACCACATGTGTCTCTAGCTAAAGCAAATAATGTGCAGTGGGAAAATTTGGCACCCATGGTCACTCAGTGTTCACTATATTGTATATGGGAGGATAGGGGAGAAGGAATTCAATATTCATCCCAAATGCAAACATAAAGATGCCCATTTCAGAGCACTTTTCTGGGGAAATCGAATTGTGTATTTAGAAAAACTGCTAAATTTAAAACATAAGGTTTGGAGTTAACCATTGACTCTTCAGACTTACAAGAAGTGCAACAAATGTATGGGCTAATAATAAATATGATCTGGGATTATTTAAAACTGAACCTCTCAATGTGACACCAAGGAGCACAAACCGTTAATGTCAAAACACAACATCCACTAAAAACAGAAGCAGTAGCAGGGATAACACCAGTATTTTAAAACCTGGTAAAAACCGGAGTCATCATTCCATGTGCACACTCACCAATAAAATGCTTACTAAATAAATTTAAATTAAAGAAAAGGGAGAAAATATACAAGTTTCGCTGGTTCCACAAGAAAGCATGTGGTTTTTGTTTGTTTTGAATTGTTGATTTGCCTAATGCATTTTTCAGTGTCCCAGTTCAACCACACTCTCAGTATTGGTTTGCAATTCACAATTCTGGGCAAATCATATATGTTCAGACATATGTCCAAAGGTTTTGTGGAATCCCCCGCAGTCAGGTCACGGTTACGCAAGTCTGGGGGACTTGGCATTGCCAGCACGTAAAGCGCGCTGATATAAATGTTGATGATTCAATGATTTGTTCACCAACATCACAGGCCTTTTAAAGTCGACATAGGTAGCATGCTAAAATATCTTGCAGACCAGGGCCACAACGCCATCCTGGCTAAGCTGCAATTTGTCCAGAAAAGTGTAACTTTACTAGGACACGAAATTTCTAACAGCGGTAAAACTGAGCTCAAACGAGTGGAAGCCATCCTCAAGATTCCAACACCGCGTACTAAAAAACAATTAATGTCATTTTTAGGGATGACAGGCTACTGTAATCGGTGGTTTCGTTTGTTTTAGTTTTTATTGAAAATTGTAGGGGTTCACAAATTACTCCTTCACGTTTTAGTTCAAAATGTTAACATTTTCTGACAGGCAACACTACAGAAGGCCAGGACAAACAAGCCCCTGGCAAACCGTTTGATCACTTGCAAATGGGTTTCCTTGAACTAACACAATGTGAAGGAAAGGAATATTGTCATGTGGCTGTTGACATGTTTTCCCTACAGATAAGCAGATGACTCTGCAGTGGCAAAGGTGTTAGTGCAAGAAAACAATCACCCTGGGAATCCCACATGAAATCGACAAGTTCTGTGGCAAGGGCCAGAACAGGTATGTACTGTGTGGACATAACCAAAAATGTTGAGCCTTATACACACAGGTAAATGCAGCAAATCCCGCAACCAGCAGAGGGCCAGTTCATAACCGGAAACCAGGAGACTGGGTGCTGATATGGGACCTGGACAGGAACCACTGGAGGAGGCTCAGATGGACAGGACCCCATCGGGTGTTCCTCACCACACCTGCAGCGGTTGGTGTGAAGGAAGTCACCACAGAGACACATGCCAGCCATTGCGGAAAGGTGCCGCCACTTGAGACGGAGGCCCAGAGAGAGAGTCCCGCCTCCTCACAGACGAGGAACGGAACAGCAGAGAGATAACGGCTCTCACTAAGGTGTAAAAAACATAGCAACAACCACCCGCTGTTGCAGACCAAGGAAGAAACTGCAAAAAAAGAGACAGAAGGAACTAAAAAAAAAAAAAAAAAAAGAGAAGCAATACCAGGACCAACTCATCATAACTGACCCGACAGTGAAATAGACATAATTTATTTTATCTTATCATTTTTAACAGAGCGGAACGACCAAGTGAGTTCAAAACTGACTGGAAATATCCAAATTCAAGATCATTGAGCATGCAATGCTCCAACATCATGTAGAACTCCTAGCTCTGCCTACTAGTTTAAATGACACAGAATGCTGGCCTGTAAGTAATCCAGATTATATTTATAGCATCATGGCAGGAGGGTGGATAGCCCCATGGAAAACTCAAACCCAAATAATGTTCTTAGGATTTAATGTACGTAATTATTCAAAGCCTTTATTTTCAGCTAAATCCTCAGCCCGCTACTGATCAGTCACTTGGCCTCCTCTGCGACTGCATCCTCTGTCAATGTTTTTTCTTTATGTGTACAGGATCCTAGCCACATAATTATAGCAAATATTACTTATTGTAATCAAACAAAGACTTTTTATTTTTTACTGACAGTCTGCATTGCCAGAAAAGGTTTTTTTTTTTTTTTTTTTAGTCGGTGGGGAACAGGGTTGCAGTTTTCCAAGAGAATCCCAGTCATTTTTAGTACCCCTAATCAGGGAAGTATCTGCTAACATTACTCCACCCTCATATGGGGCGTTTACTGAACAACGGATAAATGATGTGCACGGGTTGGACCCTTTTTCGAATGTGTTTGGCCCCCTGTCATCCATGGGTACATCGTTTTGTTTTTAATATAACACATGACTGAAGTAACCCAGACAGAGTGGGACTTCCCCCACCTTATAAAGCATTGTTGATCCAATATGATCAAAAGGGCGGATTGTAAGGGAAATATAGCAGTTGACCATAATAATCATGTATTTCCCGTCTGTTTGATCATAATTGAATCTGTAGACACAGTAACCTGATTTTCTCTATGACAATGTAACCCTTATCATGCTGCCTCCTGAACTATTGAATGTGTATTCATCTGACTGTTCTCTTTGATCCTGCTGCTCTTCCTGTAGACAGTGAATGTATATTGGCCTAACTGCTGTAGACCTGTAACCTAATTTCCTCTAGACAATGTATCTTTGATCATGTGTTTCCTGTAGCCACTAAATGCATATTGCCTTGATTGCCCTCGGGTTGGGACTTCCCCCACCTTCCCCCACCTTATAAAGCATCGTTGATCCAATATGATCAAAAGGGCGGATTGTAAGGGAAATATAGCAGTTGACCATAATAATCATGTATTTCCCGTCTGTTTGATCATAATTGAATCTGTAGACACAGTAACCTGATTTTCTCTATGACAATGTAACCCTTATCATGCTGCCTCCTGAACTATTGAATGTGTATTCATCTGACTGTTCTCTTTGATCCTGCTGCTCTTCCTGTAGACAGTGAATGTATATTGGCCTAACTGCTGTAGACCTGTAACCTAATTTCCTCTAGACAATGTATCTTTGATCATGTGTTTCCTGTAGCCACTAAATGCATATTGCCTTGATTGCCCTCGACTAGACATTGTTGTATTCGTGTGATCTAAGGATCTCAACCTTTGACTGTTAACACACCCCCTCCAGTATGGGAGTGGTTAGCCAAATGTATAAAGACACTGAAGTGTTTTCTATCGGTGTGCATATTACAACTAACAACTGTGGTATGCACCATGCTCGAGCATTAAAGGTGACGATACTGTAAGAGTTTTTGAGACTTGTTTCTTCGTTGGTAGTGGGATTGTGGAAATTGCGACGACACTTCCCTCTGTGTTTCCCTTTGTCCTCTGTCGCATCGTTGTTCTTCTACCCGCTGTCGTCCATGGTGCTGTCCTGATCTCCTGAGCTTCTTCTCCTTTGTATCCCCGCGTAAGCTTTGTTGTGTTTTGTTTGTTTCCCCTTTAGTGTTCACGTTTGTTTTGTTAAAAGAACTTCTTTAATTAAATTACCTTTTATTTTTTAACTCTGCATCTGGGACCATCTCCTTCATCAACAAACCGTAACAGAACGATCCGATCACAATATGGACTCAGCAGAGATAAGTTCTGTTCATGATCAAGTTTTTTATTTAGATATTTTGGTTGAGGAGCTAGTTTCACTGGGACCCCAGAGCATGTCAGAGACCCTGGAGGAGATCTCGGTAGTCGAAGCATGGCTTAAAGATCGACCTTGGGTGAGTCACTTTGTCCCTCGTTGAGGTGCGGGACAGACTAAAGAAATACCTCAACCCTCCAGCCCCATCCACTAACCCGTACTGGTGCACCAGCCTGGCAATTGGTGGACCCCGCAGCCTCAAGAAGGGTTCTGCTGAGGGTGGTGGACGATGGAGAGGGGGAATCCACAGAGGGGGAATCCACAGCAGAAGCCTCTCTCCAGCAGCAGGCTCACATGCCACCTCCAGCCCTGACTGGGCCCCAGCCACCTCCAGCCCCAACTGGGCCCCAGCCACTTCCAGCCCCGACTGGGTCGCATTCTCCTCCAGTCCCTGTCCCACGCCTGAGGGTCCCGGCAGACGGCACTCTGGTTCCGGCGTCGGAGGTCCTCTTGGCTCCTGCTCCAGTCCCTCTCCCACGCCGGAGGGTCCCGCCAGACGCCACTCTGGTTCCAGCGTCGGATGTCCTCTCGGCTCCTGCTCCAGTCCCTGTCCCATGCCTGAGGGTCCCGGCAGACGTCACTCTGGTTCCGGCGTCTGAGGTCGTCTCGGCTCCTGCTCCAGTCCCTGTCACGTGCCGGAGGATCCCGGCAGACGCCACTCTGGTTCTGGCTTTGGAGGTCCTCTCGGCTCCTGCTCCAGTCCCTGTCCCGCGCCGGAGGGTCCCGGCAGACGCCACTCTGGTTCCGGCGTCGGAGGTTCTCTCAGCTCCTGCTCCAGTCTCTGTCCCGCGCCGGAGGGTCCCGGCAGACGCCACTCTGGTTCCGGCGTCGGAGGTCCTCTCGGCTCCTGCTTCAGTCCCTGTCCCACGCCGGAGGATCATGGCAGACGCCACTCTGGTTCCGGCGTAGGAGGTCTTCGCGGTGCCAGCTCCAGTCCCTGCTCCTGTCCCCGCTCCAGTCCCTGTCCCGCACCAGAGGTCCTGGCAGATGCCACTCTGATTCCGGCGTCGGTGGTCCTCGCTGTGCCAGCACCGGTACCTGCCCCACGTCCAGGGCTGAGGTCGGACCCCTTGCCCTCTGCCCCTGACCGGTCTTCGGGCCGCCCGCCTGAGGAGCTCCCGTGCTTGGCCCCTGACCGGCCTCCGGGCCGTCCACCGGAGCCCTTGTTCTCCACCCTTGAGCGGCCACGGCGCAGCCCTCCTGAGCCTCAGAACTCTGCCTTTGAGCGGCCACGGTGCCGCCCTCCCGAGCCTCAGAAAACTGTCCCTGAGCGGCCACTCTGTCCCAAGTCAACAAACCGTAACACCTATTGTCTGGAGGTTGCATCGTTTGAAAACATATCAGTAATGCGTCCACCCAGTGTATTTTGTTTGACAGTGGTCTGAGAAATGTGCCATTAGATCCCATTTGACCAAACCAATCCCATTTGACCATCTTTGTCCTAATCGGATGTTCTCAAAGTTTAACCTCGAAAGCCTAATTTCCAGCGGCGTTCTTGGCGTGGCCATCCGAAGTTCAACAATACCCGGGTTTGAAAAATATCTCAGGAATCTGCACCCAGTTCGTCGTCCGCATGACGGATTCTTAAGAGACTTCTGGGAAAAGGAGTTTGGATGCAGTGCAGGGGGGGCAGCGCCGTTTGCATATTCCTCTTCATCTCACCGTGCATCGAATGGCTCCACTTCATCTCCTGCTAAGGATTCTCTTCAAAGAGCCTCTCTGCCCCCCTGCAGTGGCACAGAGTCTCTGGAGGGGCTGCAGCATCCCTTCACTGACACCTCTCAGCTCAGGGTGGTTAATAATGTCTACCTGGCTGTGTATGCTGCAGCCCACGCCCTCCACAGTCTCCTCTCCTGCTCCAACAGAGACAGAGACATCTCAACATGCTCTTCTCCAGATCACATCAATCCAAAAGAGGTACCGGTGGAGGAATAGTTTGTGTTTGCTTTTGCCGGTCTGTTATTTAGCACTAATGGGCGCATTACCACGAAACTTACTGGAAAGTATTAAACCAACAAAATATTGGTGCAGATTCAGATTTCCCACCTTTTTGTGAATCTCTCAAGACATGATGCATTTTTGACATCAATAAAGTGATAATATCATAGAACAAATTAAATTTTGTGCGGATCTGGATAATGTTCTGGATTTTGTGAATCAAAATAAGGTGTTCTTGCTTAAGTCACAGTAGATGCAGGCAGATGGGGAAGTCTGGGGATTGAACCGGCAACCTTCTTGTTGGAGAACGACCACTCTACCCCCTAAGCCACACAGCCCCCTTTATCAGAGAACGCATGTTTTGCAGGCGTTTAATTTGAGCAGTTTGCTGAAGTTTTTGCATATTTCTGTGGACATGGTATATGTATCTGATGCAGTACATATATATATATAAATATATATATATATATACATATACTGTGCACTATATATGCAGTATTATATTCAGTATGGTGATAAAGCTCTCTGAGTACTCTTCCAGCTCTTAAAATTCTAAGTGCAGTTTTGTTTACGGATTTTATTCTGACTGCTTCTTCACCTTTTTTTCCCTTCAGCTGTTGCAGCACTTAAACCAGGTGAACTTTACCACACCACAAGGTGAAATGTTTTATTTCCAAGGAGCCGACACTCCGGCAAAGTATGATCTCGTCAACTGGCAGAAAACTCCAGAGGGGCCAATGAAGCTCGTTCTGATTGGCCACGTGGACGGGTTTGATCTCCACCTTAACCAATCAGCCATTCAGTGGAGCACGGGATCCAATCAGGTCATTAATTTGAAAGAAATTCTAATTCAATACTTGCTGTTGGAATGAATGTTGTTGTGAATGTTGTGTCACTGACTGTTTGTGCAGGTGCCAGTGTCAGTGTGCAGTGAGAGCTGTCCTCCAGGCAGCCGACTGGCCAACAGGAAAGGAGAACCTGTCTGCTGCTTCGACTGTATCCTATGTGCGGAGGGAGAGATTAGCAATAAAATTGGTGATGAATTTACTACAAAACACCAGCTCTAGTTTCTATCCTTTACTTCACGCTTTGAGTTTTATTATTCTCTCCTCCATCCTCTCTTTCCCTTTGCCAGGTTCCCCTCACTGTGATCCCTGTCCGTCTGAGTTCTGGTCCAACGCTGATCGAACGGCCTGCGTCCCTCGCCAGCTGGACTTCCTGTCCTTTAATGAAACTCTGGGCATTACCCTGACGGCAGCAGCAGTGTCTGGTGCCACGGTGACGGCTGCGGTGTTCCTGGTTTTTGTTTACTACCATCAAACACCCATGGTAAGAATAACCCAGAGTTTGCTGTTTGCAGTTTGCATTTAACCTTTCTTTCCTCCATCAACTGCTGATGTGCTTCTCCTGTAGGTGCGAGCCAACAACTCAGAGCTGAGCTTCCTGCTGCTTCTGTCTCTGAAGCTCTGCTTCCTTTGCTCGCTGCTGTTCATCGGTCATCCGTCAGTGTGGGCCTGTCGCTTCCAGCAGGCGGCTTTTGGGATCAGCTTCGTGCTTTGTGTTTCCTGCCTGCTTGTTAAAACCATGGTGGTTCTGGCTGTTTTCCGTTCAGCTGGGCCCGGTGCTGGATCCTTGATAAAGTGGTTTGGTCTGCGGCAACAGAGAGGAAGTGTCGGCCTCTTCACCTGTATACAGGTGTGAATAATGTAATATTGATGATACTCAATCAATTAACAACACAACTTGTGATTTATAACAATTAATTTACAAGAATGAAATATAAAGTTTGAGAAAGTGCTAACCAGTCCTGTAGCGCAGAATAAAACTTGAGTCATTACGTAGTTTATTTTTCATTTGCTAAAAACATCACCACACCTTGTTTTATATTTATTAGTAACTATGCTAAATGAAATATATTTACTATTCACACAGGTTATCATCTGTGCCATATGGCTGTCCCTGAGCCCCCCCGTGCCTCAGCAGGATTTTGGTATCCGAGGGTCAAAGGTCACCCTGAGGTGTGCAATGGCCTCTTTGGTTGGCTTCTCTCTGGTCCTGGGCTACATCGGCCTGCTGGCCTGCTCCTGCCTCTTCTTGGCTTTTCTCGCCCGGAAACTCCCTGACAACTTCAACGAGGCCAAGCTGATCACCTTCAGCATGCTGATCTTCTGCGCCGTCTGGGTTGCCTTCGTCCCAGCGTACATTAGCTCTCCTGGGAAGTACGTTGTCGCTGTGGAGATTTTTGCGATCCTTGCCTCCAGCTATGGTTTGCTGCTCTGCATTTTTGCCCCGAAATGTTTCATAATTCTCTTGAAGCCTGAGAAAAACACTAAGAAACACCTGATGGCCAGATAGTTATTGATGTATGTATCAATTTGTTCATAGTAATAATTCCAATTCTAAATGTGCCTCTCTGAGTTATGGTTTCGATTTGTAGAGGAATAATAACTTCTGTTCTCAGACATCATCTAAAGATTCAGTAACAACATCCAACATCCATTGAATTTAGATGCAATGCTACCCAATAAAATATGTATTAACTATGTGTAAAGCTGTGTTTAAATACTGAACTTCAAACAAATAAAACTCAAAACCACAGAAAGCAGAATAAGTTCTTCATTATTACAAGATTGTTTGTCGTATCATAATTGTTTATACACTATATACATGTGTAATTTAAAGTGAATAATAAATATTTTACAATTTGTCAATAGATCAGGTACAAATGTTTTGTATTTAAGATAGTTGAGACAAGTATACCTGCAATTTAAACAGCCTTTGAATGACTCGTCATTATAGTTAATAAGGATTATAAAAATGATTCTAATTTTTTTTAATCAGCAGTGAGACATATATAAATTCAATACTCATTGCTCTACCTGCTGATATCATTTAGTTTAATATGTATGTGCAGAAGTACAACCGCTAGATGGCAGCATTGCACAATCTTAGTCTTTCTCTGCATGTAATTTCACTACAGTTCAGTACAGACTTCTCTCCATGATGCCTTAACATGCTCTCTCCGTCCCATCTTCATTTGTTGTGCTTCTTTATGGTAGAGTACTGACTAGGATGGTCCTGCAGGTAATCTAAAACACCTATTGTCTGGAGGTTGCATTGTTCGAAAACATATCAGTAATGCGTCCACCCAGTGTATTTTGTTTGACAGTGGTCTGAGAAATATATAGATGTGCCATTAGATCCCATTTGACCAAACCAATCCCATTTGACCATCTTTTTCCTAATCGGATGTTCGCAAAGTTTAACCTCCACAGCCTCATTTCCAGCTTCCCCTTCACAGTTGTATTTGGTGATCCATCTGTCTGTGTTTTGCTATTGCCTTTTATTGTCTGGACTGTTAGTTGTTGTAATTGAATCGTTGGTCTGCTTGGTGTTCAACATTCAAATGGTAGTACCTAAGCCTGTCTTTATTAATCTTTTTCTTTCTGTGTCCACAGGAGCTTGTCGGCTTAATAGGCCCAGGGCGTCCTCTGTTAACTTTATCAAATCATCACTTTCTTTCGAACCAAGCATCTCTTCCTCTTCAAAGACATACAGAAATAAAGAATCTGACCATCAGCGGAGGCTTCTTGTCTGGTAATTGGTGGAGGAGACATAAGAAAGGAAGATGACTATGTCAACTATCCATCAAAAGACAATGAAATCAAAAAATCAAAGATCATCTCCGCAGGAACAGTGAAAAACTCTTTGGTCTCATCTTCCGCGAACAACAAGATGGGACTAGAAACATCGTCAAACAGCACAACGTTCACTGCTGCACCTTCAGCCTCCTCATCCTCCTCTTCTGCCCCTTCCTCTGTGGCCCCTCTTTATCCTGTTGGTATGGACTGTGATCTAAAGAGTTCCACATCTTTGCATGACAGCAGCTCCAGACTCATCGATGCTGTGTCCTTGGGCAATGAGCAAGACACATGTGGCTCTATTTTTGCTCTGATTGGTCAATTTGAAAGCACCCTTGACCAAATTGATTTCAAAACATCTTCCCATGATCACACTCCCTCCCGTCACTCGAACTTCAGGCCTACCACTCCAAAAGCGCTGCAAGATTTAAGGCCTCTTCTAAAGACAAGCACAGCCTCTCTTAACTCGAAACACCTGACAAGTCCCCAACAAGCAGCTCAAAAAATGTATCATGTAAACCACGAAAATCCTTCTATTGAGTTCTCAGAGAAACACTTCTACTCCAGTCCTCTTCTCCAGCCCAGAAACCGCTGAGCTTGAGGAGGTGTACACCATTTTGGACGAGGAGGTGCTGTTGCCTGCAACAGTGCACAACCTGAGGAAACAGACGGTTCATTTTCAGGCAGACGCTGTGTAGAACACGTCTTTAAACGGCTTGGGGTCCTCTCCGGGAACACTGGTTCAGGGATTGGGGAAAGGGCACCATGTGGCTTGGGAGGATATGCACAGGAAACGGGCTGGATGTGAAGACATTGAGTAGGCAGAGGAGAGAGTATTTGAGGAATTGAATGATTTCCCTGTACTTGAGATAGAACGGGGTACTTCCCAAAGGTACATGAGCACGTCCGTAACCGACTCTTTCCAGTTTCATCATGACACAGCAAGAAATCCTTTTGCAGAAGTGGAAACTAATGTCGACGAAGATCCCCTGGATATAATGCTGACTTCACCTAGACGTGGCAGCCAATGGAAGGGGCTCACAAGTCCAACCAAACGCCATGCCATCTACCAAAACCACGGATACATTCTCAACTACCCCCTACAGAAGCAGCCTTTGTCATATTCTGATCCTCAACAACAGTTTCCCTCATATCCACCTCATGGAGCATTTACACACATCCTGTTCCCAATCAATAAACCTTCGTATCAGTTATCCAATCTAATCAATCTAATCTAATCCAATCAAACATCTACAGCCCCTGACAACAACAGAGACTTCATTAGTTCCTACAAACAACAGAGGAGCTACAGTGGCGGCCAGCTCCTTAACAGACCTCAACAAAACAGCCCAGGGTACAACCAGATGGAGAGGGAGCAAAATGGTTTCTCCTCTTCTGAAAGCCTCCATGGCCAATCTGCTGCGTCCACAAACATCTGTAGAGACAAAGGCCTACCTATTCCTTCTTCAGATTGCGATGCAATATACAGCCCTCTGGAGTATGACTGCTTCAAGCCCTCATCCGAGTCCTCAGCTCCAGTGGTCCATCTACTGCCGACAGATCTGCAGAAGTTATGAGATGCATCTCAACATGGACCAGAATCTCAAAGGAAAGTTTCCAATATCTTGGGACCATGAAGACCTGATGCTGAGAGCAAAGTAAGGCTGTACACTGTCGTGTGTGTTTGTATCGACAAAACACATACATATAATACATAATACAGTTCCAAACTTTCTTTAGAAAGAATGTTTAGCAGTTATTATTGATATTATAGAGACAGGAATTCAAAAGTTTTTTCCCAAGACCACATGATTCCCAAATTTAAGCTCACATATTCATTTTACTTTGACTACATTGGTAAACTTGCCAATAATTTAAAAGTTAAAGTTAAAGACCAAATGAATTTCACATTTTACTGCATCTTACAAAGTTTAATGTCCAGAAATGGCAGATCACGTTACAGGAAGACCATCAGTTATTTGGATGGCTGATTAATCCACATAGAAAACAAGTAGCAGGGGAAAGACATCAAGTACTTTATATGTTTTCCTTTACTGACGTTTCTTGCTCACATATTTAAAACAATATACTTTTATCTTCTCTCTCAAGTTGTTTTTGACAGTTTAGCAAACGTACACACTCACACCCTCCATAATCACTTGCTAGCAATGATTTTTTTTTCCACCATCACTCTAGAGAGGGATAATTTGGTGTTGTGCCGCTTGTGTCATCTGTTTCACTTCCATGGAAAAGGCTGCACAACGATTATATATACTCATATCAACACTTGCCCTGTGCAGGGAGGGAGGTATGTTTCTGTCAAGATACCATTTTCTCACTTAACAAGTTATACTAATGCTGATAACGTGCTTTCTCTTTGCTGGTAACCGGCATGATATTGGGATTTTGCATTTGGACATATAACATTTTTATGGGATTCATCTTTGTTGAACGTTGTCTATGAGGTACTTGCATTTTTCTGAGTTTTAATGCAGTCTATTTCCAGGTTGGACCAGTCAGGTAAATTGTGTTTGAATTCATCGCACCTCTGGTTGATGTATATTCTGTCTATTTCAGATGACATTTACCCAAAGTTTTTCTTAATGTCCAGAACAGCTGCGTCCATGTGCTGGTTGCCCCGGCTCCTCGCCCGCTGGCTCTCCTCAGCTCTGTCTCTGCTGCTCCTCAGTGCAGTGGGCAGACAGACGGGGGGTCTGGAGTGGGCTCAGGCGATGACGTGCACCAGGTGGAGCGCACTGAACAACAAGGTCCTCTCTCAGGACGGGGACGTGATCCTTGGTGGACTTTTTAATCTGTATTACATACCTTCAGCTGTACAGCAGGACTTCATCAAGCAGCCACGCTATGAACCATGCACTGGGTAATCACATGTGGCTCCACTGTATTTCTACTGTTATTATGATTCTGATATGAACATTCAAATACCTGTAGGTGTTGATGTATGTGACACTTTAATATTTCATTGACTGACATTGCAGTGGTTCAGATTTTCTCCTCCTTTCTCCTCCTGTGCTCTCAGCTTAGATCTGGAGACATTGAAATATTTGTATGCTTTGGCGTTTGCGGTGGATGAAATCAACAGGAACAGCTCCCTGCTGCCGGGAGTCAAGCTGGGCTACAGCATAGTGGACGGCTGCGGCCGCTACCCGTGGGCACTGCAAGATGCACTGTCACTGGTCGGAGGAAACACACGCAGCTGCAGCTTAACAGCAACTACGCCACAGTCTTCATCGCATGGACAACCTGGAGACATAAGTATGACTTGATATGATTCCATGTGCTTTTAACATTTGATTCGTCCATTAAAACAACAACTGGATTCATAGATTATTTTATACCATTGAATATCTGTTGCTATGAAAAGAACAAATGGTCTGTGAAGCTCACTGTGTTCTTCAGTCAAATGGTTAAAACAAATGTGAAATGATCGATGAACAGCCACTTATTTCTGATGTGTGATGCACTGTCTGTAAATATGTATTTGCTTTATTCTTTGGTTATATTTGGTTTTTGTTGAAGACATATTTTGTGGGAACATTCTAATGATAAAGTTCAGTCTTATCTTCTCTCTCTTCTCTTCTCTTCTCTTCTCTTATCTTCAGGTGGGAAGCCTGTTCCTCTGCTGATTGGGGCTTCCTCGTCCACAACAGGGATAATACTGTCCAGGACCCTGGGGCCTCTCTCTATACCAATTGTGAGTTTCATCACCAGAGGAAATCTTGAGTCAGTTGCTTGAGTTTAAATGGTTAATTTAAATTAAAGATGGTGCTGTGAAAAATGCTGTACCTATCTGTGTCTCTCCCTCAGATCAGCTACCTGGCCACCTGCCCCTGTCTGAGTGACCGGCTCAAGTTTCCTAACTTCTTCAGAACGATCCCCAGTGACATTTACCAGGCCAGGGCCATCGCACGACTGGCCATACGCTTCCACTGGACGTGGGTTGGGGCTGTACATGAAGACACTGCCTATGGTCAATTGGCGATGCAGGTTATGATATTGTTGTGATATATTGAATTAAAATTAGGGCTGGGCAACGATTGAAAGTTTTCGCATGATTTCCCTGATTAATCACGATTAATCGCATTTGTATACGCAAAATCCAATTAATTTTATTTTCAATGTTCTGCCATATGAACGAAAGTGCCATAACATTTGTTGTGCAAACACTTTTAACATCAGCATTTAATACAGTAGCAGTTAAATAAAATATTCAGTGTAAATCTCAACTTAACAATGTTATCAAAGCAAATACAAAATTAAAGCTCAATACCACTGCCAGGGCATTAATGTTATCCTCTTCGTTATGAAAAATGTATACTCCTCCCTGTGTCTAACGTAGTCTGCCGAAGCCTCGCTCCGCTCGCTGTTTCGTTGAGTGATTTGCTGATATCAACTGTGTGTTTTGCATTTAGGTGATATTTTAGACTGGAAGTACTCCGGTGATAAGAAAATTCACCTTGGCAGTGGCTACAAATTACTTTGGTTCTGTCGACTCTGTTGCTGGAAGAACCTTAAAATGAAAATGGCCATGTAAAAGCTCCGTACCCTTATCCATGGTTGTTAATCCGCCAATTATTTTCTTTTTTCCGGTTCAGCAGCAGTCAGCAACAGACTTTCACAAAATAAAAGCCTGACTTTCACAATAAAACAATAAATAAGCAAACCTGAATTAATGCGAGATAAAATAATTGTCTGAGTTAAATAAGTGATGAGTTAACTCGATTAAAACGAGTTAACTTGCCCAGCCCTAATTAAAATATTTCACAAATAGCATATATTTATTGTTTGTTTTCACGTTATTGTTTCAGGTATTTAAGGAGGAGATTAAGGGCAAGGGGGTATGTCTGGACTTCGTAGAGACCGTCGACACAGAGACCATTGTGAGAGATGCCAGACGAGCGGCGCTCACAATTCAAGCTTCAACTGCGAGGGTGATTCTCATCTTCTGCTGGTACACTGACGCAAAGAAGCTGTTTCTGGAGCTAAATGAAAGAAATGTGAGTAACTTGCCTGGACATTTGTATGGCTTTATCATTTGAGTATATTTATTTGAAGAGTGCATTCCTCCTGTAGGTGACTGACAGACAGTTTCTGGCCAGTGAGGCCTGGAGCACCAGTGACGATCTCCTCCAGGACCCTGCCGTCTCCAATGTGGCCAGCGGCGTTCTTGGCGTGGCCATCCAAAGTTCAACAATACCCGGGTTTGAAAAATATCTCAGGAATCTGCACCCAGTTCGTCGTCCGCATGACGGATTCTTAAGAGACTTCTGGGAAAAGGTGTTTGGATGCAGTGCAGGGGGGGCTGCATCGTTTGTATATTACTTTTCATCTCATCGTGTATCGAATGGCTCCACTTCATCTCCTGCCAAGGAGTCTGTTCAGAGAGCCTCTCTGCCCCCATGCAGTGGCACAGAGTCTCTGGAGGGGCTGCAGCATCCCTTCACTGACACCTCTCAACTCAGGGTGGTTTATAATGTCTACCTGGCTGTGTATGCCGCAGCCCACGCCCTCCACAGCCTCCTCTCCTGCTCCAGCAGAGACAGAGACATCTCATCATGCTCCTCTCCAGATCACATCAATCCAAAAGAGGTACCAGTGGAGGAATAGTTTGTGTCTGCTTTTGTCTGTCTGTTATTTAGCACTAATGGGCGGATTACCACAAAACTTACTGGAAAGGGAAGAACCCATTAAACCAAAAAAATATTGGTGCAGATTCAGGGTCAGATTCAGGATTTAGTTTAATTTCTTTCTTTCTTTAAAATTGCTTGATAGGCCATTTTCCCACCTTTTTGTGAATCTCTCAAGACTTGATGCATTTTTGACATCTGTAATGTGAAAATATCATAGAACAAATTACATTTTGTCCAGATCTGGATAATGTTCTGGATTTTGTGAATCAAAATAAAGTGTTCTTGCTACAGTCACTGTATTTATCACGTATTCCTTTCACCTTTATCACAGAAGGTATGTTTTGCCTGTGTTTAATGTGAGCAGTTAGCAGAAGTTTTGCATATTTCTGTATATGTATCTGATGCAGTACTTATATATATACTATGCAGTATGTAAGCAGTATTATATGCAGTATGGTGATAAAGCTCACTGAGTACCATATACGCTCTAAAAGTTCTCAGTATAGTTTTGTGTACGGATTATGTTCTGACTGTTTCACCTTTTTTTCCATTCAGCTGTTGCAGCACTTAAACCAGGTGAACTTTACCACACCACAAGGTGAAATGTTTTATTTCCAAGGAGCCGACACTCCGGCAAAGTATGATCTCGTCAACTGGCAGAAAACTCCAGAGGGGCCAATGAAGCTCGTTCTGATTGGCCACGTGGACGGGTTTGATCTCCACCTTAACCAATCAGCCATTCAGTGGAGCAGGGGATCCAATCAGGTCATTCATTTGAAAGAAATTATAATTCAATACTTGCTGTTGGAATGAATGTTGTTGTGAATTAATCACATCGTGTCACTGACTGTTTGTGCAGGTGCCAGTGTCAGTGTGCAGTGAGAGCTGTCCTCCAGGCAGCCGACTGGCCAACAGGAAAGGAGAACCTGTCTGCTGCTTCGACTGTATCCAATGTGCTGAGGGAGAGATTAGCAATAAAATTGGTGATGAATTTATTACAAAACACCAGCTCTAGTTTCTATCCTTTACTTCACGCTTTGAGTTTTATTATTCTCTCCTCCATCCTCTCTCTTTCCCTTTGCCAGGTTCCCCTCACTGTGATCCCTGTCCGTCTGAGTTCTGGTCCAACGCTGATCGAACGGCCTGCGTCCCTCGCCAGCTGGACTTCCTGTCCTTTAATGAAACTCTGGGCATTACCCTGACGGCAGCAGCAGTGTCTGGTGCCACGGTGACGGCTGCGGTGTTCCTGGTTTTTGTTTACTACCATCAAACACCCATGGTAAGAATAACCCAGAGTTTGCTGTCTGCAGTTTGCATTTCACCTTTCTTTCCTCCATCAACTGCTGATGTGCTTCTCCTGTAGGTGCGAGCCAACAACTCAGAGCTGAGCTTCCTGCTGCTTCTGTCTCTGAAGCTCTGCTTCCTGTGCTCGCTGCTGTTCATCGGTCGTCCGTCAGTGTGGGCCTGTCGCTTCCAGCAGGCGGCTTTCGGGATCAGCTTCGTGCTTTGTGTTTCCTGCCTGCTTGTTAAAACCATGGTGGTTCTGGCTGTTTTCCGTTCAGCTCGGCCCGGTGCTGGATCCTTGATAAAGTGGTTTGGTCCGCGCCAACAGAGAGGAAGTGTCGGCCTCTTCACCTGTATACAGGTGTGAATAATGTAATATTGATGATATTTAATCAATTAACAACACAACTAGTGATTTATAACAATTAATTTACTAGAATGAAATATATAGTTTGAGATGAAGTGCTCACCAGTCCTGTAGCGCTGAAGAAATCTTGAGTCATGATGTAGTTTATTTTTCATTTGCAAAAAACTTCACCACACCTTGTTATATATTTATGAGTAACTATGCTTAAATGAAATATATTTACTATTCACACAGGTTATCATCTGTGCCATATGGCTGTCCCTCAGCCCCCCCGTGCCTCAGCAGGATTTTGGTATCCGAGGGTCAAAGGTCACCCTGAGGTGTGCAATGGCCTCTGTGGTTGGCTTCTCTCTGGTCCTGGGCTACATCGGCCTGCTGGCCTGCTCCTGCCTCTTCTTGGCTTTTCTCGCCCGGAAACTCCCTGACAACTTCAACGAAGCCAAGCTGATCACCTTCAGCATGCTGATCTTCTGCGCCGTCTGGGTCGCCTTCGTCCCAGCGTACATTAGCTCTCCTGGGAAGTACGTTGTCGCTGTGGAGATTTTTGCGATCCTTGCCTCCAGCTATGGTTTGCTGCTCTGCATTTTTGCCCCGAAATGTTTCATAATTCTCTTGAAGCCTGAGAAAAACACTAAGAAACACATGATGGCCAGATAGTTATTGATGTGTGTATCAATTTGTTACATTCTTATAATTCCAATTGTAAATGTGCCTCTCTGAGTTATGGCTTAGATTTGTAGATGAATAATAACTTCTGTTCTCAGACATCATTTAAAGATTCAGTCACAACATTCAACATCCATTGAATTTAGATGCAATGCCATGCAATAAAAAATGTATTGACTCTCTACTGTGTTTAAATACTAAAATTCAACGAATAAAACTCAAAACCACAGAAAGCAGAATAAGTTCTTCATTATTACAAGATTGTGTGTCGTATCATAATGTTTTATACAGTATATACATGCATTCATTCAAAGTGAATAATAAATATTTTAGAATTTGTCAATAGATCAGGTACAAATGTTTTGTATTTAAGATAGTTGAGACAAGTATACCTGCAATTTAAACAGCCTGTGAATGACTCGTCATTATAGTTATGGTCATGATGTAGTTTATTTTTCACTTGCAAAAAACTTCACCACACCTTGTTTTATATTTATGAGTAAGTATGCTAAATGAAATATATTTACTATTCACACAGGTTATCTGTGCCATATGGCTGTCCCTCAGTTTAATATGTATGTGCCCAGGTACAACCGCTAGATGGCAGCATTGCACAATCTTAGTCTTTCTCTGCTTGTAATTTCACTACAGTTCACTAGGTATGTTTTTTTTGTCTCACACTAGAGAGGTTAATATGAACATGTTCTGTTCTGGGGCCAGATATCTAAAGGTTTATTTGTTTCATAGTGGATATAACAACATTTGGATATAGGTAAATATGTAGTCAAAGAAAAACTAATATGGACAAATATATTATGTAACACTTGTATTAAAGTTCTGTTAATCAATTGTACAAATATTGTGTTTTTGAATTGTTTAGAAAACAGTTAATAGATCAAATTAAATACATTCAGACAGATCAGTTAGCAAGGTATAGTTTAGATGTTTAACTGCTAGTTCAAAGCAAACTGCTCCATGTTCATAATGTTATAAGTCAGTGCAGACCACAGTGTGTCACTGTCTCACTACAATCCTATACAGTATATAAATGCCCATTTTTTGTCAAGTATAACACAATGAGGGTAAGAGGGGGACTGGGCATCACCTGAAATGGATACTCTACAGAAAGGTAAAAGTCTGAAGTCCAAGCTAACATGGTTACTTTACCTGAAATATTTGTGTCACTGGCCACAAACTCAATTTGTACCAAAGGCTAATCTTTATTCACCAGCTACAATATAGTTTCAAACTTTTTAACCCTTGTATTGTTCTAGGGTCGGATTGACCTTTAGTGTGTGTGTTTGTGTGTGTGTGCATGCGTGTGATCATCCACAAGCCCTGGCTAGTCAGGTAGAGGGTTAGGGTGACCCAAGGATTGTCCTTATCCAATTCTCCTGGGTGTAGTTGACACCAATTGATTGTCATTCTCGATTCTTCTGGGGGGCCAGTTAGACCCCCAGGGAGGGTGCTGGGGTGCTGCACTGTGGGATCAGTCAGGCTCCTCCTCCGCCGTTGCTGCGGCTCTAAGCGGGGTCCGTCGGGGCCCCACGATACACACGAAGGCCCGGGCCGGTGACATCGCCTCGAAGTTCCGCCTGTTCATCACGCTGACGGTAGAGAACATCATCCTAGAGATGACGAACCGGGAGGGTCGTCGAAAATACGCTGACGAATGGAAAGGGATAGATGAGACCGACCTGCGCGCCTACGTAGGGCTGCTGATTTTAGCTGGCGTGTACAGGTCCCGGGGCCACGCCGCCGCCAGACTGTGGGACCCCGAGAGTGGCCGAGCGATAATTCGTGCCACGATGCCCCCAAAACTATCCACACGTACTCCAGACTGCTGCGCTTCGATGACCGTGAGATGAGACGCTGGAGACGAGCCAAGGGCAAATTGGCGGCTGTGCGAGAGGTCTGGAACACGTGGGTGGTGCGGCTACCGTATCTCTACAACCCGAGGCCCGAAGTGACCGTGGATGAGCAACTGTTTCCGTTCAGAGGTAAGTCTATATATTATTATTATTATTATTATGTTATGTTATTATGTCATGTACATAGCGGCTGCTAGTCCTCGTCCTCCTCTCCTCTCCTCTCCTCTCCTCTCCTCTCCTCTCCTCTCCTCTCCTCTCCTCTCCTCTCCTCTCCTCTCCTCTCCTCTCTTTCCGTTTCCGGTGTGAGTGAGTGGTGGTGGTGGAAGCGTGAGTGGCGCGGAGAATTTGAACTGGGTTTGCCTGTTTACTGGGATTTCCCTGGTTTTTGTTTCTCATTTCATATCTGCATGATAAGGTAAGCCTTTTCTTTATTATCGTCCTCAAGTGGCAACGACAGACCGCGGGTTTGTCGGGGGTCTCTGGAGGAATGGCGTCCACGGAGACGCCACCTCCGTCACTCCGGCAGGGAGTCAGAATAGTCCCGCCGGGGGACAACGTTAAGGTGGAGGAAGTCCTGCTGGCTGTTGGAGAACAGGTGGGACATGATAATGTAGTTTATGCCTCCAGAATGAGCAAAGCGGTGGTGGCATTTCTCAAGGAGGAACCACAGGTGCACCAGCTGATTGCCAGTTGAGTGTTTATCAGGGACGGCTTCGTGCAGGTGAAACCGCTGTCGGTTCCCGCAACTCGGATCACGGTATCCGGAGTTCCGCCTTTTATTTCAAATGAGATCTTAAGATCCGAGCTCAGCAGATTCGGTAAATTTTCTAGCGGGTTCAGAACGTTAAATCTCGGTTGCAAGGATCCCAAATTGAGACATGTACAGTCCTTGAGACGGCAGGCGTTTATGTTCCTGTCATCCACCACGAACTCTCTGGAGGTCTCCTTCAGAGTGAAGCACGGGGACGGGTTCTACATGGTGTACGCCAGCTCCGGGAGCTTTAAGTGCTTTGATTGCGGGGATGTAGGGCACAAGCGCTCCTCCTGTCCGCACCATCAGCGGGCCGGTGAAGCGGCAGGTGGCAGTGGCAGCGGCCGCTGCCACTGCTGAGGAGGCGGCGGATGCGGCGGCTGCCGCTGCCGTTGCCGCTGCCAAAGGGGCGGCGGATGCGGCGGCTGCCGCTGCCGAAGGGGCGGCAGGTGCGCATAGCACCGAAGCAGCGGCTGCACCTGGCGGCTCGGGGGCCGCGGCGGCACCGAGCACCGAACCGGAAACTGAGCCGAGCGGCTCGGGGACCGGGGCGGCGGCCGGCGCTGAACCGGAAACAGCGCCCGGCGCCGCAGCGGAGGACGCTCCTCGCGCTGGAGTGTCAAAGCCCACTCGCGGCAGAGCCTTAAGTGGCGGTGATGCAGTGAGTGGGGGGGACGGTTCACAGCCTGAAGCAGAGAAGTCAGAGGGGCAGAGTCTGTCCAAGAAATTGCGTGTGTCTGAGGACCTAGAGAAATCCTCCCAGTCTGCAGCTGCAGAAATGTCACAGGTTGAGGAGGCAGGTCCCTCAGGTGCCACAGAGCACTGTGTGAACAACGATGAGGGACAGAGTCTGCCAGCCAGTCAGGCCCCAGGTGAAGAGATGGAGGAGGAGTCAGACCTAGAGAGTGTAGCATCTTTTGGGACCCCAGCTAGAGATATCTCCCTCTACACTTTGGAAGAAATAAACAACTTTCTTGACGTAACCTATGCGAGAGTAGCCAAAGTGGAAGAGTATTTTGATGATACAGAAAAATGTATTAGATCGGTGGCGTTTCTGAAAAGACAGTATGGGTTGGATCAGCTCGACGAGAAGAAACGTTTCCGTCTGAAAAAACACATGACAACCCTGAGGAAACAGGCTAAAGGAAAAACAACGAGACAGACGAGGAGCACTGTAAAATAATCATGCATCACTTGGTGTTTTCTTCTTCACTGATTTCTGTATTTTTCCTGTTTATTTTCTTTTCTGACTTTTCTATGAGGAAATTAAAAATAGGGTCACTTAACATTAACGGGGGAAGAGAAAGTAAAAAAAGAGCTGTTATAGCAGAGATCTCGGCTCAAAAACACATTGATGTGTTATTTTTGCAGGAAACACACACAACATCGAGTGATGAAGTAGACTGGGGTTTATGGTGGAGGGGTCCTCATGTCTTAAGCCATGGCTCCAACTTCATTGCAGGAGTAGCTGTAATGTTCACCAAAACAATAAATGCAACCATCTTATCCGTTACAGAATTAGTGAAGGGGCGGTTGTTATTAGTAAAAGCAGAAATAGAAAATACAGTGTTGGTTTTTGTGAACGTCTATGCCCCTAATCAAGGTGCAGAGAGAGTACGCTTTTTTAAGTTACTAGAAAACGAACTTAAAAACTATCAGCAGGATCAGCTAATTGTCGGAGGTGATTTCAATTGTACTCTAGATTTTACTAAGGACCGGACCAGTGAAGAACCTCACCCCCAGTCAGCGCAGACCCTTAACAGTCTTATTAAACAGCAAGATCTGGTTGACACCTGGAGGTTAAAGCATCCAACAGCCAGACAATATACATGGATGAGGGTCAGAGAAAACAGGGTGACGGCAGCCAGACTAGACATGTTGCTTATATCCCAAAACCTTCGAGCCAGACTAAGTGACAGCATCATTAGCCCGGTTGGTTTCTCAGACCATCATCTGGTTAGCATAGAGTTAGTAATTTCACCAGGGGAGAGGGTTAAATCCTACTGGTGTTTTAACAACAAACTGCTGCAAGACACTGCGTTCTGTAAAGCTTTTGAGCTGTTTTGGCGCCAGTGGAAAAATAAAAAAACAGATTACAGTTCTTTAAAGCTCTGGTGGGAGATAGGCAAGGCACAAATTCGTGTGTTTTGCCAACAGTACACCTCATACTCCACTGCCACAGCTAAAGCAGTCATTCAAGAACTGGAGGCTAGCATTATAAACATAGAGGAGGGCTTAGTTGCAGATTCCACCACAGGTCAAACACTACTGAAGGAAAAAAAGTTGAAATTGAGCTCATACCTGCAGGAGAGGGTTAAGGGAGCTCTCGTGAGGTCCCGGCTGCTTCATCTAACAGACATGGATGCACCAACTGCTTTCTTTTTCGATCTTGAAAGATCAGTTGCACAAAGAAGACAGCTCACCTGCATTAGACTCCCAGGGGGCGGAATAACCACCTGTCCAGGCGAGATGAGGAGCCAGGCATCAGCTTTTTACACCGACCTGTTTGGTGAGGAAAGTTGCTGCATGGAGTCCCGTGAGGAGCTGCTGCAGGGACTACCCCAGCTTAGCCAAGAGGAGAAAACTGCCCTCGACTCTGAGCTAACTCTGCAGGAGCTGACAGAAGCGGTGAACCAGATGGCATCAGGACGAGCGCCAGGGATTGATGGTCTCTCCAATGATCTGCTAAGGAGATTCTGGAGCATCATTGGTCCGGACCTACATGGCGTCCTTTTGGAATGTTTGAGAACAGGTTCACTTCCTGTCTCTTGTCAGCGAGCAGTAATCTCCCTGCTGCCAAAGAAATGAGATTTGGCCTTACTTAAAAACTGGAGGCCCGTTGCTCTCCTGTGCACAGACTACAAGGTACTTTCAAAAGCCTTAGCCAACAGACTAAAAAACATTTTGGAGATGATTGTCCACAGAGACCAAACGTACTGTATACCAGATCGGACAATCATGGACAATATTTTTCTGATAAGAGATGTTATGGATGTATGTAAAAAATATGAGTTTGATTGTGGAATTGTTTCTTTGGATCAAGAGAAAGCTTTTGATAGGGTAGATCACTCTTATTTATTTGACACTTTAAGAGCTTTTGGTTTAGGTGATGGGTTTATTGCATGGCTCAGCCTATTATATAATGGTGCACAATGCATGATAAAGATGGGGACAGGGCTGACCAGACCAATCAAGGTACAGCGGGGGATAAGACAAGGCTGTCCAATCTCTGGGCAGTTATACAGTCTGGCCATAGAGCCTTTGCTTTGAAGGTTGAGGGGTAAGATCAGTGGCCTCTCACTGCCTGGCTTCCCAGATCCCGAGTACTCCCTCATAGTCTCTGCATATGCAGATGATGTAAATGTGTTGGTCTCTAATCAACAAGATGTTTCTTCTTTACAAGAAGCACTGTCACTGTATTGTAAGGCTTCCTCTGCACGGGTGAACTGGGAAAAGAGCGAGGCTTTGTTGGTGGGACAGTGGAGAGGGCAAGCAATACCAAGTCTGCCTGGTGGTCTTGAGTGGGGGAAGGAGGGGTTAAGAGTTTTGGGTGTATTTTTGGGTAGCGATGTGTTTCTAACAAAAAACTGGGAGGGAGTGAAGGAGAAGGTGTGTGCTCGGTTGTCTAAGTGGAAATGGTTGCTACCCCAGCTGTCCTATAGGGGAAGAGCTTTGGTTGCCGGCAGTCTGGTTGCCTCGACTCTCTGGCACAGGCTTACGGCTCTGACGCCACCGAGAGGACTAATTGAGGAACTACAAAGAGCCATACTGGATTTCTTCTGGTCTGGCAAACACTGGGTTCGGGCAGCAGTCCTCTATCTGCCGGTGGTGGAAGGAGGACAGGGACTGGTGGACATCAAGTCCAAAATTGTCGCTTTTCGCCTTCGGGCAGCTCAAAGACTACTGTACAACTGTGGGCCGAGGTGGGTTGATGCGGCACGTCTGCTGCTGAGGAGAGCTGGAAGATTGGGCTACGACAAACATCTCTTCCTTTTAAGAACGGAGGACATGGATCTCACCGGGCTGACCCCGTTTTACAAATCAATGTTAGATGCATGGCAGATTTTTCATGTCAGTAGAGAAAACAATGAAACACCTGGTTTGTGGCTGTTTGAGGAACCGCTGTTCTTCAATGACTTTATTAGGTCGGAAACACTGCAGTCTGCCAGCGTCAGAGACAACCTCAGACGAGCTGGATGCACCAAACTGGGCCATCTGATAAAGATGACAGCAACATCGGTGGATACCCTGAGAGCGAACAGCAATATCAACTCTACCAGACGGATAAACAAAGTGTTGGAGGAGGTCTGTGCCGCCCTGCCACAAACCATGAGAGTCTTTGCAAGCAACAATACTCTGTGTGACCAGTGGAGTGATGACTCGGAATACAGTTTCCCCTCCTTATTCATCAGCCCAGCTGTTGGGGAGTGGCAGGAGAGGCGTGGTCAGTTGTTGTCCTTCCCAACTCCTCACCTAGACAGCTTTCAGACTGTGGGAAAAAAGTCTGTCTACCAGACCTGTGTAAAGGTTCGTAATTTGCACTCTCTGGAAGAGATGAGAGAGTCGAGGTGGACTGGGCTATTGGAGCCAGAGGCTTCTCCGAAAGGCAGCTGGCGGGCCTTGTACAAACTGCCCATTGAAAAACGGACAGCAGACCTCCAGTGGAGAGTAGTGCACGGGGCGATAGCTACAAACAGATACAGAGCGCACCTTGATCCGGAGCTGGGGGAGGGGTGTACGTTCTGCTCCCAAGCTGAAACACTGGAACATTTATTTGTTCAGTGTCCACGGCTGGAAGCACTTTTTAATGTGTTGAAAGGGTGGTTTCAGGGCCTGGGTGAGGTATTTTCTTTTGGTTTGTTCATTTATGGTCCGAAATATTCTGCAAAGGAAAAAGCTGTACACAACCTGGTAAACTTTGTCTCTGGTTCTGCAAAGCTAACCATTTGGCTGACACGGAGGAACCAAGCACTGGACACTGGTAGCGTGCATCCGGCGCCAATGCTGGTTGGATTTCTGAAAGCCAGACTCAGAGTAGAACATGCCTACTACAAAATGATGGACAATTTGATGACATTTAGCCGCATATGGGCTGTTGCGGGGATTCTATGCACCCTTGGGGATGAAGGGGAACTGATTTTTAACCTGTAATTTGAGATACGACAGTTGGTATGGATGTGTGAGTGGGTATGTACATGTGTGTGTGTGTATATATCGAAAATAATCTATATGTAGTATTTATTAACCTTGTTTGGTTGCGGTGTACAGCTGGTGGCTGACGTAAGAAGTGTTTTTGTTCCTGGAAATAGAAAATAAATGGATTTTGAAAAACCTCTCCTCTCCTCTCCTCTCCTCTCCTCTCCTCTCCTCTCCTCTCCTCTCCTCTCCTCTCCTCTCCTCTCCTCTCCTCTTCTTCTTCTTCTTCTTCTTCCTAGGCCGGTGTCCTTTCCGTCAGTACATGCCCAGCAAGCCGGCGAAATACGGGATCAGGCCGTGGGTGACCTGCGATGCAAAATCCAGCTGCGCTTGGAAGATGCAAGTGTACTCTGGAAAGCTGGGCAGCGGACACCCGAAGGGAACTTGGGGTTGCGGACAGTGCTTGATGAAACAGTCGTAGCGACAATTACTTCACCTCCTACGAACTCGCACGGCAGCTGCTGAAGAGGAAGATCACCGTGGTCGGCACAGTTCGGAAGAACAAGCTCGAGCTCCCGATCGGCTGCTCACGGACAGGGGAAGAGAGGTGTTCTCATCCAAGTTTGCATTCACGCCCACCGCCACTCTGGTGTCTTACATCCCAATGAAAAACAGGAACCTGTTGCTCCTGAGCACGCTGCACACCAAGGCCGACGTCAGTGACAGCGCAAACGGGAAAACGGTCATCGTCCTGGACTACAACCGCGGCAAAGGTGGCGTGGACAACCTAGACAAGGTGATCAAAACATACAGCTGCAGGAGGATGACCGCGCGCTGGCCCCTGGTCGTCTTTCACAACATTATCGACGTCTCTTCCTACAACGCCTTTGTGATATGGAGAGAGATCAACCCAGACTGGATGATGGGCAAGCTGAACAAGGGGTCCTAGCTGTGAAAGGCTCTCGTTTCTCCGTTCATCGAAGCGCCAACGAAACCACCAACGCGCGCACATGTCTCAGTTTTCACTGTGGAGCCGTAAATTGACCTGCTGCAATTGATGCTGTCGCTTATCTGTCACAAACACCTCAGGGGTCATGCAGGAACTAGGAAAATATGAAGGATGATGACGGTTTTCTATTTGCACTGTTTAATTTTAAGTCATATTCTTTAATATGTTGTACCATTTAATAAATAATCCCATATGGAACTCTTCATTTTTGTTGATTTTGGCGCCTCTTTGGAAAGACACGATTGTGTTTCCACTGTCTCCTGTTGGGTTAGGAATAGGGTTAGGGTTAAGGAGCGAAGAAAAGACACAGAGCTGTTTGTCGGATGCACAGTGATGAGGTAATGCAAGCATTTTTGCACATCTGTTGCTTTTTATGTCCTACTGCATCTTGCAATGCAATAATAATGTGAACATATGACAAACCTGTTAGGAGGAAGGGTACGGGGTTAGGGTTTAATCTAAACAAGCACATTTTTTAAGTTGAATTGGATTTCTGGAAATCACCTGATAACTCCACCACACTATCTCATGAGTGCTTTGCCTCAGGAGATAGGGCGGGTGGTCTACTAACCAGAGGGTCAGAGGTAAAACCCTTTTTTTATACCCTGAGCAGGTGTATCAGTGACGTGTCAATTTAGAGTTTCCAGGTCTGCATGTCTCTGAACTGTGGGAGGAAGCTCGAGTGCTCCACACAACAAACTCCACAAATGAGATCCTGGCTGAACCGGGGTTCAAACCGGGAACCTTTTTGCAGTGAGCCAACAGTGCTGCCCACTGCATCACCGTGCCATCTCAAAAACACAACATCTCCTTAAAGATGATCATACTGAACCTATATCAAAACAACAACGTGTCGTGGGCCCTGATGCGAAAGGTGTGGCCCTCTGTGGATTAAATTCATAAACAAATAGTTTGATAGAGATGTAACTCTGCTGGGATGTCTGTGGTCGCTGCCCTCCAGCTAAACCCCCTCATGTCTGTATCACACTATGTCCACACCAAGTCATTATACCATTGTTATGCCTTCAACTTCCAGAGAAGTGATTTGCAGGTGCAGTATCCTCCTGTTTCCACCATGGGCTTCGTAAATGGTATAAAAACGCAGAACAGCGTCTATGCAGAGCAGAGCAGGGGGGGCTTACACCTCGTCAGTCGTCAGGTCAAGTTGTATCTGTTATAGTATACATTGTGCCATTAGGATTATTTCATTGGTGAAAATATTATCTTTTATTCTTTCACATCAAGACAAATTGATTTAATGTTCTCTGCATGTCTCATTTTTGTATTTTTATGCTCATGAGAAGTTATCTAACAGATATATTTGGCATATACAAAGTATAGAGAGTCACTGCATCAATGTCTTGGTTCTTCTGGCTCTTCACGCTGCGGCCCTGCTCAGCCCCGTCCCTGCTCCTCGTGGGGCTGGTGGGCAGACAGCTGGGGCTCCGGGTGGGATGGCAGGTGGTTCAGGCGGTGACTTGTTCTCAGTGGGGTCCGTCCGGCGCCCAGGGTCTGTTACAGGACGGGGATCTAGTCATCGGTGGGCTCTTCAGTCTTTATAACAAGCCTCCAGCTATAGATCAAGAGTTTACTCAGCAACCACTTTACCAATCCTGCAGCAGGTGAAACTCTCAACTGCTTTGTTTACATATCAATTTTACATAAGTTATTGTTAGCCATATTCATATAAAGTTAAATATTTGTGGTTCTTTAACATCGATATGTACAATATCATCTTATTAAATAAGTTGAAATGCTTATTTCTTTGCAGACTTTACAGATCATTATGACAGATAACTATGTGTCATTTTGACTCATGTTCTCACTCTTCCTCTCCTGCGCTCTCAGTTTGGAAGATCTTCCGCTGCAGTACATATATGCGATGGTGTTTGCGCTGGAAGAAATCAACCTCAGCACAACGCTGCTTCCAGGCGTGAAGCTGGGCTACCACATCCACGACAGCTGTGCTCTACCCCTGTGGGCTTTGCGGGCAGCACTGTCCCTGGTTGGAGGAGACGGCAGCAGCTGTAGTTTAACTGAAGAAACTGGAGAAAGGAGAGGTACTAAATGCCCCTTTGTATTTACCCAGTGTGCATCCTTCTCTAATAAATACAAATGATGACAGTATTAACTGAATCAAGCAGAGTTGTCATTTAACTGATGATTTTATTCCACTTTATGTTATTATGTCATCAGCTGATCCGCCTGTTCCATTGATCATCGGTGGCGATTCATCTATAACAGCCTTGATACTCTCCCGACTCCTGGGGCCACTCTCTGTTCCTTTAGTGAGTTGTTTATATTGAATATAGAT
Source organism: Limanda limanda (assembly GCF_963576545.1). Lineage (NCBI taxonomy): Eukaryota > Metazoa > Chordata > Actinopteri > Pleuronectiformes > Pleuronectidae > Limanda > Limanda limanda. The sequence goes on along the minus strand of NC_083641.1, from coordinate 20,555,749 downwards.
AGACAAAATATAAAGAAATATACAAGACAAAAAGGAAAATGCTACCAATACACTAAATTACAATTATAAAAATCAGATTTTCACTTTTAAATTGGAACTTCATGAAATATTCTATGGTTCAACATTTACAGTTTTTAATTTCTTCCATAGCTCTTTGGCTCTGTATCTCGAAGCATTGTTTAATTGCTGATGTGAGGACAGCAAAAGTGAACTGAAACATTTACTGTAAACTGTATTTACCGTGGTATTAGTTAAAGCAGAAAACATATTTCCACCTGGATGAAAATAAATTACAACTGTCTTTTTTTGTGCATGAGACTTTAGGATGTAAATGTGATGCAGTTTTCTGTAATCAATTAACCAAAAGTTTGGAACATATAAGGAATCCTTCCACTGTCGACCCTTTAAAAACTCTTTTGGATGATTTTGCTTTTGAGTAAATAATCCATGTGTTTTTTAGCAATGCACACTTAAAATTGCTTTAACCCCTTTCACACATGTTCATTGTTTTGAAATATTTTCCCGTCTTCATGTTCTGTTTTTAAGCTAAAGTCATTCTATTCATGTAAAGCACTTTTAAGAAAAGTTTATTATAATTATGTGATGTTTTTGTAACATTTAGATGAGCTACACAGCAAGCTGCCCGTGTCTGAGTGACAGACGCCAATTTCCCAACTTCTTCAGGACCATGCCCAGTGACATTTACCAAGCCCGAGCCATCGCCCAGCTTGCAATAGGTTTAAAATGGACTTGGATCGGAGCGGTGGTGGCAAAAAACAGTTACGGCCTAACGGCGATAAAGGTGTTTCCACTTCTTATGTACCAGAAATGTTTCGCCATCTGCACAAGAAATCAGCAAAATAATATTTAAATGTAAAAATGTTTATATCAGATATTCCAGGAGGAAACTCAGGGGTCAGGCGTGTGTCTGGCATTTGTGGAGACTCTCCGAAGGGAAAACATTGTTAGCGACGCCAAACAGGCAGCGCTCGCAATTCAGGCCTCGACCGCAAAAGTGATTCTGATCTTCTCGTGGTACACAGATGTGAGGGAACTGTTCCTGCAACTGTCCGGGAGAAATGTAAGACACAATTCTGTATATTAAATCTGAAAATTGACTTATTTATTATAATTTGTTTTCATAAATGATATTTTTTATTGTGCTTTTATCGCCAGGTGACTGATAGACAGTTTCTGGCCAGTGAGGCTTGGAGCACGAGTGTTAATCTTCTCGAAAACCCTTCCACCCTTAAAGTGGCACGCGGTGTCCTCGGCGTGGCCATTAGGAGTTCACCAATACCTGGATTTGAAAAGTATCTCAGAAATCTGAATCCCTCTCATCGTCCTGATGATAAGTTCTTGAGAGAATTCTGGGAAAAAATGTTTAATTGCCGTCCTGGATCTTCAAATCTTTCTTCATCTACCACTTTGCCATCCCGTGCAGAGCAGAGGGCGCCTCTTCCGCTCTGCGATGGCACAGAGTCCCTGGAGATGTTGCAGAATCTCTTTACTGACACCTCTCAGCTGAGGGTCACATATAATGTGTACCTTGCTGCTTACGCCGCAGCCCACGCCCTTCACAGCCTCCTCTCATGCCCCAACAACGACAGCTCTCCTGGAAACAGCAGCTCCACCTGCTCCTTTCCAAAACACATCCAACCCATAGAGGTAATCACAGTTATTTCAGCTTCATTTTGACAACACACATTTGCAAATCCTTAGGGTGTTGATATCTGACACTCAAAAGCATTTTGAAAAATACTTACTGTTTCAACATTTTGACGCTTCCAGGTGCTGCAGCACTTGAGCAGAGTGAACTTCACCACACCTCAGGGTGAAATGTTTTACTTCCAAGGAGCCGATGTTCCAGCCAAGTACGACCTCGTAAACTGGCAGAAAACACCCGAAGGCCGACTCAAGCTTGTTCTGATCGGTCGTGTGGACGGATTTGACATCCGCCTTAATGAGTCAGCCATTCAGTGGAGCACGGGATCCAATCAGGTGCTTAAAGAGTAGAGATCTCGATTAGCAAAAAAACATTTACTAAATTAAAAGCTTACTGTGATTTTATGTTTTGTTCAGGTGCCTGTCTCAGTGTGCAGTGAGAGCTGCCCCCCCGGGACCAGGATAGCCTCCAGGAAAGGAGAACTTGCCTGCTGCTTTGACTGCATCCCGTGTGCTGACGGAGAGATTAGCAATACAACTGGTGAGGAAATAACCACTTTCCAATAAAAATGTATTCAGTCTGCACCAATAGGCTTCCAATAATCAAATCATTCTGTCATTGATTTGTCTGCATCCCTCTGCCAGGTTCTCCTCGCTGTGATCCTTGTCCGTCTGAGTTCTGGTCCAACACTGATCGAACGGCCTGCTTCCCTCGCCAGCTGGACTTCCTGTCCTTTAATGAAACTCTGGGTATTACTCTGACGACCGTTGCTATATCTGGTGTTGTGGCGACAACAGCAGTGTTTGTGATGTTCCTATACTATCGACAAACACCTATGGTAAGTATACAGTCTAATTTATCAGAGATTATAAAGTTCAAGAAACAATAATCTATTGCTCCATGATCAAAATAAAGGTGTTAATTAATCATCCTTTTAATATCAGTTCAAGTTCGATTCTTATTTGTAGGTGCGAGCCAACAACTCAGAGCTGAGCTTCCTGCTGCTTCTGTCTCTGAAGTTGTGCTTCCTGTGCTCGCTGCTGTTCATCGGTCGTCCGTCAGTCATGGCCTGTTGCTTCCAGCAGGCGGCTTTTGGGATCAGCTTCGTGCTTTGTGTTTCCTGCCTCCAAGTCAAAACCATTGTGGTCCTGGCAGCGTTTCGCTCGACTCGGCCCGGTGCTGGGTCCCTGATGAAGTGGTTTGGTCCAGGCCAACAGAGAGGAAGTGTTTGTGTTTTCACCTCTATACAGGTCAGAGTTGGATGTGGCTTTCTTAATAATACGATTATGACTCATTAGTATATTTCCCGTCCTTAAACCTGATTTTCTGCAATGCTTTTTTCAATCAAGGTTATCATCTGTGTTATTTGGCTATCTCTCAGCCCCCCTTTGCCTGAACCTGACTTCGAAATTCCGGGGTTGAAGGTCACACTGAAGTGTGCCATGGCCTCTGTGGTGGGCTTCTCTCTGGTCCTGGGCTACATCGGCCTGCTGGCCTGCTCCTGCCTCCTCTTGGCCTTTCTCGCCCGGAAACTCCCCGACAACTTCAACGAAGCCAAGCTGATTACCTTCAGCATGCTGATCTTCTGTGCCGTGTGGGTCGCCTTTGTTCCTGCTTATGTCAGTTCTCCTGGAAAATATGCAGTTGCCGTGGAGATATTTGCGATTCTTGCCTCCAGCTATGGTTTGCTTTTCTGTATCTTTGCTCCAAAGTGTTTCATTATTCTTTTGAGGCCTGAGAAAAATACTAAGAAACACCTGATGGCCAGATAGTGAAGAAACTTAAGACTGCTTGGGTGACGTATGAAAAGGATAATATTCAAACAGCCATTGTGAGTCATCAAATAGTTTGATTTCTTTATCAATTTCATTATCGGATCTTTCTGAATATGTGACAAACTGTATCCTAAAATGTTAGAAAGAAGACATTTTTGTTGTCTGCACTTTACTTAAAAATCCATTTTATTTCACTCTATAATGTCAGATATATTTACAAAGACGATGGAATACTTTGTGTTGCAGATAAATCCATATTTTATTACAGTAATCGTTATTATTTACTTCATTTTTTTATTTTACATTAATAAAAATAAATGTAAATCAGTTCCATGGTTGTGTCTTTGTTTCTCATATTGATTCCACACATCTGCTTGCATTATGGGAATGCCATTAGAGTAACAATCAATTACAACAATAATCAATCCAGACCATAGAATACAGAAACATTTAGTTATATTTTAATTATGATATAATCAAGAAAACGGCAATAATTCCCAGTACAATCATTTAAACCCACTTCTACACCCACATGGATGAGATATCACATATTAATTCAAATGCTAGTGGAAGAATATGAGCCTGCTAACACAGCCACACTTCACTTGTTCTTGCATTAGAATCATTTCAATGATCTCATACATCTTCAGAGCTGCAGTGTTTTCCAGGGAAAAAGATGCTGACATTGAGTTTAAGTCCATGTGTGTCTCTTCATGTACTGCAGCCAATGATGGTTAAGTTCAATTCATTCATAGTGTGTTAAAGTTTGTCTGAGGGTCAACTGACCTCATGAAAAGTACAAATAAAAGTCACTGATACCATTTGAATTGCAAGTATCACAAATCACGATGTGAGTGTGATCTCATTCACGTTATCCAATTTATTTTGCATTAGATCTTCACCATTGATCATCAACTCAATGAACTGAGGCTGTCATTTTTATTGTGTATAAAAATTGACTCATTCTGTATAATGAACAGAAACACAAACTTCATGACTCAATTCCTCGACTCATGATGGCTTTCTTTGTGTTCCGCTCTGGTCTCAATAGGATGATGTAACATTTGGGTCCAAACAGCGCCCCCAAGAGCCCAAAACTAGAGGCCAGGATGGCAAATACCTCCACTGCATCTGCGTATTTGCCTGGTGAACTGATATACGCGGGGACAAAGGCCACCCACACTGCGCAGAAGATCAACATGCTGAAGGTAATGAGTTTTGCCTCATTGAAACTGTCTGGGAGATTCCTCGCCAGAAAAGCTAACAGGAAGCTGAGCACAGCCAAAAATCCAATGTAGCCAAGCAACACTGCAAAGCCAATGGTGGAGCCGACTACACACTCATACACTATCTTGTCATTGTGGTACTGGGTGTTTTTATGAGGAGATGGTGAAGCAGACACAATCCAGGTAGTGCAGATCGCTGCTTGAACAGAAGTAAGAACCAGAACTGTCCCTCTTTGCTGCACAGAGCCAAACCACTTCAGAGTGGCTCCCCCTCCTGGCTTGGAGGCCTTGAACACGGCCAGCACCACCATGGTTTTAACCAGGATACACGACACACAAAGCACAAAGCTGATGCCAAACGCTGCATGTCTCAGCTGGCACGTCCATGCTCTGGGTCGTCCGATGAACAGCAAAGAGCAAAGGAAACATAACTTCAATGAGAGCAGGAGCTGGAAGCTGAGTTCAGAATTGTTGGCTCTAACTAAAGGTGTCCTGCGGTGATGGATGAAGATGCCCAGGACGACAACACAGATAAACGTGCCCAGCAGGGAGGTGGTTGTCAGGCAGATACCCAGAGGCTCATGGTAGGAGAGGAACTCTGTTTTCTTTGGAACGCAGCGGTCATTCTGGGGGCTGGACCAGAAATCCTCTGGACAGCTGGTGCACTCCGTGGAGTCTAGAACAGGGAAAATGTGGAGATATGTGTTTATATTATATTAATAAGTCCAAACTACAAAGTTTTAAATTGAACCCTAACCAGTTTTATTGCTGATTTCCCCTTCAGAACAGGGGATGCAGTCAAAACAACACGGAGCTTTCCCCTTCTTTCGGGCCATGCGGGTGCCTGGAGGACAGCTCTCACTGCACACTGACCGAGGAGGCTGCACGGATACAAAGTTACATCCATCATTACCTCATCTTACTATACTGAGTTATTGAGTTATATAATGGTCTATTAAGTCAGAAATAACCTGTTTAGATTCAAAGTTCCAGAGGATCTTCTTGTCATGAAGTGTGAGTACTTCACCTTTAGTGGCTGATTTCTTAACCTCACCCACTCGTTGAACTTTAGTTCCTCCCTCAGGGAGCCACTGCCAGTTCATGATGTCATAGATCGGTAAGACATCACCATTCTCATCAAATGACACCTCGTCCCCAAACGGTGTGGTGAAGTTGACGCCTTCCAAGTAATAAACAAGCTATATAAATCAAAATTAGGGATAGAAAGAAAACCAAAGAGGGCATATGAAAATATTGCAGTTATTAACATGACTTTTACGAATTAATACCCAAAAAATGGAACATCAGTTCTGCATAATTATGAACATGCCAGATTACTTAAAAAGTTATTATCAAAGACATGATTTTATTCTCTCTGATCTGATAACGAATTCAGAAAATGCTAATTACCCCATAGTGGAACTAATAAAGTATTATCTTATCTAACCTTATCTCATCTTATAAAGCCCAATTTTATCATATGGTTAATATTTCAACAATTCTATATTACAAAACAAATATATCAAATTACACTAAATGCTGCTCTGCTCTAAATGCTAAATACAGGTACACATTAACAGGCAGAGTGTAATCTGATATCTCACCTGCCACAGCTCCAGTCTGTGTAAGTCCCCACAGCTGTGCCCTGTGAAAGGTCCTCTCCCGGGCTCACACTGCAGCATGTCATGCAGGGCGTAAGCCAGAGCATACACAGCCTTGTACACGTTGTATTCTGGCCGGAGGTTTGAAACGTCCATAAACTCAGTCTCCACAGTCTCCAGATCTTCCTGCCCAGTGCACAAGGCTCCTCCAGCATCCATCCAATCTGACGGGGGTGGCGCTAATCTACACAGAAATGTGTGTTCCCAAAACTGATTTACCTGAAATATATTAAAAACTGAATGTTTTTAATGATGACATTGGATCATTTCAGCAAATATACCACAACGGATTGCAAGGTCAAATTCTCACCAGGCTATTGCCAAAGCTGTTGTTGTGGTAAAGATCAGGACGTATTGTTAACAGAAAATCCCTGAGTCCTGGTATTTCTCCCCGACGGATGGCGATGCCCAGTGTTCCACCCAGGTAGGGCATGAGGCGGGGGGTGTGGAGCACAGCAGCCGATGTCCAGGCTTCACTGGCCATCCACTGCAGGCCTGTCACATTCTGCCTCTCCACCTGTAGATTGCATGACAACAAGTATACAAATTCATACTGTAATTTTAAATGCAATTTGCAATATTACTGCACATTTAGCAAGTGTTTGACAATGAAAAAACTCTAAAAAGCATTTGGTGTTGTTTGAAATTGTATTTTCAGTCCAACCTCTTCCATGAGGTTAATCATGTGACTCTCATGTGCGAACACGATGACCACACGAGCTGTGGATTTCTTCATCACGTTCACAATCCTCCTCAGCTCAACTCGGTCGTCGCCCCAGGGCAGAATCTCCATGTAGGCCAGACAACCTCCACCAGACGGACCCAGGTCAGACTGGAAGGATCGGGCGGCGTGGACCCCGTAGTCATCGCCGCTGATGAGCAGACCTGCCCACATCCAGCCGAAGCGTTTTAGAAGCTGAATCATAGCACGAACCTACAGTGAAGAAGTTAGTGCACAGGCTTGAATAATCTCTCATTGGAAATCCCGCCAGACAGGTTCCATGTTTAATTACTGTCTGTAAATGTTGTGATCTGACACCATACAACCACCAATTACCAAAATATTTTTGCCTGTTATACACAAAATATATCTCATTACAGTTTGAATGCTCTTAATAGATTTTCACCTGGAAAGCATCACTTGGGATCGTCCTAAAGAATGAGGGAAACTTTTGCCGATCACTCAGACAGGAACATGTAGCAAAATAACTCACCTGCAAATAACAAAACAAAAAGACTGTACATCCTGAAAAGCTGCAAAGTATATTTTACTTTCTAACATGTGATTATATTATACAATATAATATGTTTAATCCATGTAAAGTGTCTTTGAGCAGCGGGTTATGTGTTATTATTTGATTATATATCATTATTATTCAAAACAATGATTACGTGATGAAGGAGAAGAACTCACCATAGGCACCCTGTATAAACCTAAGACAGTGGAGATTGCGATAGAACGTCTGGAGGAAGAATCGCCCACGACCCCCAGGACAGGAGGGGTTCCCACACATGTGTCGTTTAAAGTCCCCCGCTCCTCTTGACCGTTGGCTAAAAACATCGCTGCACTGAATCCAATTCCTAGTCTGCGGCAGTTATCGTACAGACTGTATCCCAGAGTAACATTGGGCAGCAGGTTGGAGTTTCTGTTGATCTCATCGATAGCGAAGGCCATGGTCTGGGCCTGTCTGAATCCTATCACATCAAAACTAACACACAAAACACTAGTGTTCACTGATGAAAATAAAAAAATGAAAAATGCAAAACCAGTTGAAAAGCAACAATAGTAAGAATATTATGTAAATGTAAAAATATACATAATTAGAATGGCATAAAGAATATATACATTGTTTTGTTTTCTCCACTGCTTCTTCTGACAGACTCACCCGTGGCAGGTCGGCTGACGTGGTGCAGACGTATACGACAGGTCTGGATAGGCAGAGAAGAAGTGGGTTGCAAACAGCCCACCCAGGACCACATCTCCAGTCTTGTGCATCCCGTTTAGATGAAACTGTCCCTGTAACCTGCAGGAGGAGGAATAAAGAGGGGAGGACACGGCCGAGGAAAAGCAGGAACACATCAACATTTGAAAGAGCAAGCAAGTGTTTATAACTGCCCTCATGACTTTGCTCAGCTTTATTCTGAGAGCTGCAGACCTCATTTGCTCTGTTGCCACACTTTTATTGACATGCATTGTTGTTTAATCCTGCACACACCACCCATCAGGGCAGAGGGAGAAGTAAAGGGGCAGGGCCTAAAATCCTATTTACCTGAGACTCATCTGTGGGTCTTCGATAATAATAAATGACATGATAAAATACAATAATGTACTCAAGGAGCATAACATTTATAAGCATGTTTTATAATTATTTATCATGAAAATAATTTTTAGATTTATTATATATATATATATGTTGTGCAATAGGAGTAGACGTAACGTTGGCTAATTATTAATAATCATGAAATATGATTATTAAAATAATAAAAGATTATTTATTAAAAATAATTAAAAATGATAAGGCCATAACTTATCGTAGAGGGGCACCACCCTCGTTACAGGGACCAACGCGTCAAACTATAAATATCAGTCTCATATGATACATATTAAATTAATAATCTCAATAGTTAATATTTATGATTATTTCTTAAACAATGAAGGGTTTTCGAGTTCAAGCACAGGCTATCGTAATCCAGCTGTATTCACACACATATGCACAAATAATCACAGACTACAGATACTTTAATCACAAAAGCATTTATTAAAGAAAGGGGAAATATAGTTAATGTTGTTCAATGATTCATCATTTTAACAAACTCTAATATTTCAAAGATAACAACAGCAGCAGCACTTATCACAATTCAGAAAATACATGTAAAACCTGCGGTCTACCTATGTATGTCTGTCTCTGTGTGTGTGTGTCTGTGTCAAAGTGTCTGTGTGTGTGTGTCTATGTGTGTGTATGTGAAATAAAGTTAGTGTTATTTAATGATTCATCATCTTAACAAACTCCAATATTTCAAAGATCACAACAGCAGCAGCACTTATCACAATTTAGAAACACATGTAACCTATGGTCCATCTATGTGTATCTGTGTATGAGTGTCTGTCTGTGTATGTGTCTATCAGTGTGTCTGTGTGTGTGTGTGTGTGTGTGTGTGTGTGTGTGTGTGTGTGTGTGTGTGTGTGTGAGAGAGAGAGAAAAGGGGGGCGTGGCGATGACGTAGTCACGTGGTGACGTCACATCTAAGATGGAGGCAGACAATGACTCAAGTCATTAGGCCTAAAAACTCTCAAAATGGTGGTGACTACAAAACAAGATGGCGGATTCGTTTATGAATTTGGAGCCAGAATGGAGGGCGGGTCTAGAGATGAATAATCTCCTATGGCCGCCGGACCACGTGTGAGACACAAAGGAGGAGGTAGAACAAAAGGATTCTTTGTTCTAGCTTAGCTTGGGCGCTGAAAGGCGTCGAGGTGCGTTCAGGCTCCTTAAGTAAAGATCTATCTCTACAACATGAACTGTATGAATACATATCGGACGTGTATATACGTAGGCTTAGGAGAGAGAGAGGGATAGATAGAGAGAGGAAGCATGCAAGGAGAGAACGAACTCTTAAAAATAGGCCGGAGATAAGTTAACAGTGGTTCATCACTCAGCCCCCAAGCGAAAGTTGTGGGCTGAGGTTTTGATCGGTAAAATCACTGCAGACTCACACGGACGTTAACAGCGCGGCAGGAGGCGCTTTCACGGCACACATTACTGTAACGCAAACACTGCCGTTAAACCGGAAACGGGAAGTGGCCGGCTCGTCGCCACTAAAACACTGGAGACTCAGCGGTCTCCTATAAAACAAATACACTCAAGTATTAAAACAATACGCTACGTATTAAACTAACATCTGCCCAGACAGTTTCGCCTCTTACTGTGACCGTGGTTTCGTGGGGTGCATGCGCGTTCCGCGTGGATATCCCGCAAATCCAGTGAATAGCTCGTAGTCTCTTAGGCGAGCTCCCGTGAGCACCGCAGGGCCGAACAGGAGCGGATTGGTCGTGCTCCGTGACGGGATGAAGCTTCGTCTTCTACGGTAGCAGCGGAGATCGTGCTGCCTTACCGGAACGTGCGGCTGCTTGTAGCCGGTTGAAGATTGTGTGGAAAAAGAAAGTAAAGTCTGTGGAAGTGTCGGAGTCCGTCTCGCGGGTAGCACTTCCTGTTCGATCTTTCAAGTTAAAACAGCAAAAAGTCCTATCAAAATAAAACTTTGACTGAGATAAAAGAAAGAAAAATGAAATTAGTTAAAATAAACGTCTTATCGCCTCCTTAGTTACTGAGTCGTCTGGTAAGGCCTCTGGAGGCCTAGTTGCGACTTGAGCAGCAGGAAAAATGGCATGAAAGAGGACAAAAGAGAAAAGTAGTTATTCCCTCCTGAAGTTGCTGGGTTAACTAGGAAGACCCCAGGGGGGTCTAGTTGTTTCGTCAGCATCGGAGTGGAAGAGAGGACAAAGAGAAAGATTTCTGTGAACTCAGCCCTTTTGTAGCACCTGAAAGGTACCGGCCCCCTGGAGGAGGGGTCAAGGGTCAGTGTGGCTCTCAGCCAATTAACTATCACAATTTGGCCACAAGGGGCGGGCTTCGCCCTCAGTGGACGTCTCAGGTTTCATTTAGGTCTCTGGAGAGCTGCTTGCAACATCTCCCCCCCAGGGCCGGCTGGGGGGGGGGGGTTGGGGTGTCGACACCCAGGAAACTCTAGGGCTGGTCTCAGGATCGCGTTTAGGCCTCAAGTTTTTATGGGCCTTTGTCTGAAAACTCAGATCACTGGGGCCTCAGTCCCAACATATATATATATTAATATAAGATATTATGCACTTTTGATAATACTATAACAATGTTGTGTTTTTATAAATGTATTTAAGTGTATCTTTTTATATATATAATATGTATATGTACAAAAGCATAATACACACACACACACAGCCACAGCTGTAAATATCAATTTTGGTTGGGTGTTTCTGAGCCTGGGATAAAGTGTGGGGAAGCTCACAGTTCAGTGTCACTATTATCACTATGATGAAGTAAATAGTGGAACAAAGATTATAATCACCATGTTTTCATCTACCTACTTATTGTAGTCTCAACAGTGGGAAATGATTTCACTGTTTCCCAGACTTTACCTATAAGTGCTGTAGTTGAGAACGATTTCTGGTCCCTGATGTAGGTAAAGGTCTCATATATTCGACAAGTAGGTTGTATATTTCTGTCCCCTGCTTTGAGGAAGGAGAGGTCATGTCTACAAATTACTTTATTTCTTCTTAAAGCATTACTGTCAACAGTGTTTGTGTCCCAGGGAATTAACAAATATATAATTAGAGAAAAAAACACTATATTAAAATGTAATAATATACAACCATTTCAGTCTTTTTAATTAAACACATCTTTATTGTTTTAGTTTAAGGTGATACTCATGGTGGGATTAAAAAACACAGAGTGGATCAGATTATTTCACAGATTTATCTCAAGAGTTAATTTTGTCACTCTGTGTGGCCTCGACTCATGATGGCTTTCTTTGTGTTCCTCTCTGGTCTCAATAGGATGATGTAACATTTGGGTCCAAACAGCGCCACCAAGAGGCCAAAACTTGAGGCCAGGATGGCAAATACCTCCACTACATCTGCGTATATGCCTGGTGAGCTGATATACGCGGGGACGAAGGCAACCCACACTGCGCAGAAGATCAACATGCTGAAGGTAATGAGTTTGGCCTCGTTGAAACTGTCGGGGAGACTCCTCGTCAGAAAAGCTAACAGGAAGCTGAGCACAGCCAAAAATCCAATGTAGCCAAGCAACACTGCAAAGCCAATCGTAGAGCCAACTACACACTCATACACTATCTTGTCATTGTGGTACTGGGTGTTTTTATAAGGAGCTGGTGAAGCAGACACAAGCCAGGCAGTGCAGATCGCTGCTTGAACAGAAGTAAGAACTAGAACTGTCCCTCTCTGCTGCACAGAGCCAAACCACTTCAGAGTGGCTCCCCCTCCTGGCTTGGAGGCCTTGAACACAGCCAGCACCACCATGGTTTTAACCAGGATACACGACACACAAAGCACAAAGCTGATGCCAAACGCTGCATGTCTCAGCTGGCACGTCCATGCTCTGGGTCGTCCGATGAACAGCAAAGAGCAAAGGAAACATAACTTCAATGAAACCAAGAGCAGGAAGCTGAGTTCTGAATTGTTGGCTCTAACTAAAGGTGTCCTGCGGTGATGGATGAAGATGCTCAGGACGACAACACAGATAAACGTGCCCAGCAGGGAGGTGGTTGTCAGGCAGATACCCAGAGGCTCATGGTAGGAGAGGAACTCTGTTTTCTTTGGAACGCAGCGGTCATTCTGGGGGCTGGACCAGAAATCCTCTGGACAGCTGGTGCACTCCGTGGAGTCTAGAACAGGGAAAATGTGCAGATATGTGTTTATATTATATTTATATGTCCAAACTACAAAGTTTTAAATTGAACCCTCACCAGTTTTATTGCTGATTTCCCCTTCAGAACAGGGGAGGCAGTCAAAACAACACGGAGCTTTCCCCTGCTTTCGGGCCATGCGGGTGCCTGGAGGACAGCTCTCACTGCACACTGACCGAGGAGGCTGCCCGGATACAAAGTTACATCTATCATTACCTCATCTTACTATACTGAGTTATTGAGTTATATAATGGTCTATTAAGTCAGAAATAACCTGTTTGGATTCAAAGTTCCAGAAGATCTTCTTGTCATGAAGTGTGAGTACTTCACCTTTAGTGGCTGATTTCTTAACCTCACCCACTCGGTGAACTTTAGTTCCTCCATCAGGGAGCCACTGCCAGTTCATGATGTCATAGATCGGTAAGACGTCTCCATTCTCATCAAATGATACCTCGTCCCCAAATGGTGTGGTGAAGTTGACGCCTTCCAAGTAATAAACAAGCTATATAAATCAGAATTAGCGATAGAAAGAAAACCAAAGAGGGCATTTGAAAATATTGCAGTTATTAACATCACTTTTACAAATTAAAACCCAAAAAAGGAAAAATAATATAATCAGTGACATGATTTTATTCTCTCTGATCTGATCAAAAATTTGGAAAATGCGAATTACCCCATAGTGGAACTAATAAAGTATTATCTTATCTTACCTTATCTCATCTTATAAAGGCCACTTTTAATCATATGGTTAATATTTCAACAATTCTATATTACAAAACAAATATATCAAATTACACTAAATGCTGCTCTGCTCTAAATGCTAAATACAGGTACACATTAACAGGCAGAGTGTAATCTGATATCTCACCTGCCACAGCTCCAGTCTGTGTAAGTCCCCACAGCTGTGCCCTGTGAAAGGTCCTCTCCCCGGCTCACACTGCAGCATGTCACGCAGGGCGTAAGCCAGAGCATACACAGCCTTGTACACATTGTACTCTGACCTGAGGTTTGAAATGTCCATAAACTCAGTCTCCACAGTCTCCAAATCTTCCTGCCCGGTGCACAATGCTCCTCCAGCCTCCACCCAACCTGATGGGGGTGGCTCTAATCTACATTGAAAAGTGTGTTCCCAAAACTGATTTACCTGGAATATATTAAAGACTGAATGTTTTTAATGATGACATTGGATAATTTCAGCAAATATACCACATTGGATTGCAAGGTCAAACTCTCACCAGGCTATTGCCGTAGCTGTTGTTGTGGTAAAGATCAGGACGTATTGTTAACAGAAAATCCCTGAGTCCTGGTATTTCTCCCCGACGGATGGCGATGCCCAGTGTTCCATCCAGGTAGGGCATGAGGCGGGGGGTGTGGAGCACAGCAGCCGATGTCCAGGCTTCACTGGCCATCCACTGCAGGCCTGTCACATTCTGCCTCTCCACCTGTAGATTGCATGACAACAAGTATACAAATTCATACTGTAATTTTAAATGCAATTTGCAATATTACTGCACATTTAGCAAGTGTTTGACAATGAAAAAACTCTAAAAAGCATTTGGTGTTGTTTGAAATTGTATTTTTAGTCCAACCTCTTCCATGAGGTTAATCATGTGACTCTCATGTGCGAACACGATGACCACACGAGCTGTGGATTTCTTCATCACGTTCACAATCCTCCTCAGCTCAACTCGGTCGTCGCCCCAGGGCAGAATCTCCATGTAGGCCAGACAACCTCCACCAGACGGACCCAGGTCAGACTGGAAGGATCGGGCGGCGTGGACCCCGTAGTCATCGCCGCTGATGAGCAGACCTGCCCACGTCCAGCCGAAGCGTTTTAGAAGCTGAATCATAGCACGAACCTACACTGAAAGAGTTAGTGCACAGGCTGGAATAATCTCTCATTGGAAATCCCGCCAGACAGGTTCCATGTTTAATTACTGTCTGTAAATGTTGTGATCTGACACCATACAACCACCAATTACCAAAATATTTTTGCCTGTTATACACAAAATATATCTCATTACAGTTTGAATGCTCTTAATAGATTTTCACCTGGAAAGCATCACTTGGGATCGTCCTAAAGAATGAGGGAAACTTTTGCCGATCACTCAGACAGGAACATGTAGCAAAATAACTCACCTGCAAATAACAAAACAAAAAGACTGTGCATCCTGAAAAGCTGCAAAGTATATTTTACTTTCTAACATGTGATTATATAATACAATATAATATGTTTAATCCATGTAAAGTGTCTTTGAGCAGCGGGTTATGTGTTATTATTTGATTATATATCATTATTATTCAAAACAATGATTACGTGATGAAGGAGAAGAACTCACCATAGGCACCCTGTATAGACCTAAGACAGTGGAGATTGCGATAGAACGTCTGGAGGAAGAATCGCCCACGACCCCCAGGACAGGAGGGGTTCCCACACATGTGTCGTGTAAAGTCACCCGCTCCTCTTGACCGTTGGCTAAAAACATCGCTGCAATGAATCCAATTCCTAGTCTGTGGCAGTTATCGTACAGACTGTATCCCAGAGTAACATTGGGCAGCAGGTTGGAGTTTCTGTTGATCTCATCGATAGCGAAGGCCATGGTCTGGGCCTGTCTGAATCCTATCACATCAAAACTAACACACAAAACACTAGTGTTCACTGATAAAATAAAAAAATGAAAGATGCAAAACCAGTTGAATAGCAACAATAGTAAGAATACTATGTAAATGTTAAAATATACATAATTAGAATGGCATAAAGAATATATACATTGTTTTGTTTTCTCCACTGCTTCTTCTGACAGACTCACCCGTGGCAGGTCGGCTGACGTGGTGCAGACGTATACGACAGGTCTGGATAGGCAGAGAAGAAGTGGGTTGCAAACAGCCCACCCAGGACCACATCTCCAGTCTTGTGCATCCCGTTTAGATGAAACTGTCCCTGTAACCTGCAGGAGGAGGAATAAAGAGGGGAGGACACGGCCGAGGAAAAGCAGGAACACATCAACATTTGAAAGAGCAAGCAAGTGTTTATAACTGCCCTCATGACTTTGCTCAGCTTTATTCTGAGAGCTGCAGACCTCATTTGCTCTGTTGCCACACTTTTATTGACATGCATTGTTGTTTAATCCTGCACACACCACCCATCAGGGCAGAGGGAGAAGTAAAGGGGCAGGGCCTAAAATCCTATTTACCTGAGACTCATCTGTGGGTCTTCGATAATAATAAATGACATGATAAAATACAATAATGTACTCAAGGAGCATAACATTTATAAGCATGTTTTATAATTATTTATCATGATAATAATTTTTATATTTATTATATATATATATATTAGGGCTGTCAGTTTAACGCGTTATTAACGGCGTTAACGCAAACCCATTTTAACGCCGTCAATTTTTTTAACTCGAGTTAAAGCAGAGCGCTCCTTCAACAGTGTTTTACTGAGCATACGTCAAAAGCAAACATAAACATAAACCCAGTCCTTTACACTATTAGGCTGCAGCTATATGTTTTTATTTATTTAAAAATAGGGTACTTCTTATTCATACATTTTCCACAAATAAGGGGAGGACTCAAATAGCCCTACAAAGTTCTGTGTTTCATTTATTTCAAAGTAGGCCGACACCTGCCTGTGTATTTTGTTTGTTTGTTATTTGTTGCTTGTCTGTTTGAGTAGCTAGCTTAAAGCAAAGAAGTAGTAGGCTTACCTTTTATTGGTAACCTAACTGTTATGGTTCATTGTTTCTGAAATAAGAGGTCTGACTGCTATGTTCACAGCAAACTTGAAAAAAAGAAATTATTAAGCCATGGTTTAACTGCACTATAGGCTGAGTCCTTGTTTACCTGAAATGTGCACTTTATAATTTTATTTTGTACCGCCCTGTTTGGCAATGATGTTTTTCAATAATATAAAACATTTGCAGAAAGCAAGCCAATCCACTTTTCCATGTTGATAAGAGCATTAAAACAAAAGTAAAATTATGGAAAAATAATAAATGAAGGAACATTCAGAATAGATACAAATTTGCGATTAATTGCGATTAATCGCGAGTTAACTATGACAAAATGCGATTAATCGCGATTAAATATTTTAATGGTTTGACAGCTCTAATATATATATATATGTTGTGCAATAGGAGTAGACTTGATGTTGGCTAATTATTAATAATCATGAAATATGATTATTAAAATAATAAAAGATTATTTATTAAAAATAATTAAAAATGATAAGGCCATAACTTATCGTAGAGGGGCACCACCCTGGTTACAGGGACCAACGCTTCAAACTATAAATATCAGTCTCATATGATACATATTAAATTAATAATCTCAATAGTTAATATTTATGATTATTTCTTAAACAATGAAGGGTTTTCGAGTTCAAGCACAGGCTATCGTAATCCAGCTGTATTCACACACATATGCACAAATAATCACATACTACAGATACTTTAATTACAAAAGCATTTATTAAAGAAAGGGGAAATATAGTTAATGTTATTCAATGATTCATCATTTTAACAAACTCTAATATTTCAAAGATAACAACAGCAGCAGCAATTCAGAAAATACATGTAAAACCTGCGGTCTACCTATGTATGTCTGTCTCTGTGTGTGTGTGTCTGTGTCAAAGTGTCTCTGTGTGTGTGTGTGTCTATGTGTGTGTATGTGAAATAAAGTTAGTGTTATTTAATGATTCATCATCTTAACAAACTCCAATATTTCAAAGATCACAACAGCAGCAGCACTTATCACAATTTAGAAACACATGTAACCTATGGTCAATCTATGTATATCTGTGTATGTGTGTCTGTCTGTGTATGTGTCTATCAGTGTGTCTGTGTGTGTGTGTGTGTGTGTGTGTGTGTGTGTGTGTGTGTGTGTGTGTGTGTGTGTGTGTGTGTGTGTTTGTGTGAGAGAGAGAGAAAAGGGGGGCGTGGCGATGACGTAGTCACGTGGTGACGTCACATCTAAGATGGAGGCAGACAATGACTCAAGGAGTCATTAGGCCTAAAAACTCTCAAAATGGTGGTGACTACAAAACAAGATGGCGGATTTGTTTATGAATTTGGAGCCAGATTGGAGGGCGGGTCTAGAGATGAATAATCTCCTAAGGCCGCCGGACCACGTGTGAGACACAAAGGAGGAGGTAGAACAAAAGGATTCTTTGTTCTAGCTTAGCTTGGGCGCTGAATGGCGTCGAGGTGCGTTCAGGCTCCTTAAGTAAAGATCTATCTCTACAACATGAACTGTATGAATACATATTGGACGTGTATATACGTAGGCTTAGGAGAGAGAGAGGGATAGATAGAGAGAGGAAGCATGCAAGCAGAGAACGAACTCTTAAAAATACGTTAACAGTGGTTCATCACTCAGCCCCCAAGCGCACGTTGTGGGCTGAGGTTTTGATCGGTAAAATCACTGCAGACTCACACGGACGTTAACAGCGCGGCAGGAGGCGCTTCTCACGGCAAGCATTACTGTAACGCAAACACTGCCGTTAAACCGGAAACGGGAAGTGGCCGGCTCGTCGCCGCTAAAACACTGGAGACTCAGCGGTCTCCTATAAAACAAATACACTTAAGTATTAAAACAATACGCTACGTATTAAACTAACATCTGCCCAGACAGTTTCGCCTCTTACTGTGACCGTGGTTTTGTGGGGTGGGTGCGCGTTCCGCGCGGATATCCTGGAAATCCAGTGAATAGCTCGTAGTCTCTTAGGCGAGCTCCCGTGAGCACCGCAGGGCCGAACAGGAGCGGATTGGTCGTGCTCCGTGACGGGATGAAGCTTCGTCTTCTACGGTAGCAGCGGAGATCGTGCCGCCTTACCGGTACGTGCGGCTGCTTGTAGCCGGTTGATTATCGTGTGGAAAAAGAAAGTAAAGTCTGTGGAAGTGTCGGAGTCCGTCTTGCGGGTAGCACTTCCTGTTCGATCTTTCAAGTTAAAACAGCAAAAAGTCCTATCAAAATAAAAGTCTGACTGAGATAAAAGAAAGAAAAATGAAATGAGTTAAAATAAACGTCTTATCGCCTCCTTAGTTACTGAGTCGTCTGGTAAGGCCTCTGGAGGCCTAGTTGTGACCTGAGCAGCAGGAAAAATGGCATAAAAGAGGACAAAAGAGAAAAGTAGTTATTCCCTCCTGAAGTTGCTGGGTGAACTAGGAAGACCCCAGGGGGGTCTAGTTGTTACGTCAGCATCGGAGTGGAAGAGAGGACAAAGAGAAAGATTTCTGTGAACTCAGCCCTTTTGTAGCACCTGAAAGGTACCGGCCCCCTGGAGGAGGGGTCAAGGGTCAGTGTGGCTCTCAGCCAATTAACTATCACAATTTGGCCACAAGGGGCGGGCTTCGCCCTCAGTGGACGTCTCAGGTTTCATTTAGGTCTCTGGAGAGCTGCTTGCAACATCTTCCCCCCCAGGGCCGGCTGGGGGGGGGGGTTGGGGTGTCGACACCCAGGAAACTCTAGGGCTGGTCTCAGGATCGCGTTTAGGCCTCAAGTTTTATGGGCCTTTGTCTGAAAACTCAGATCACTGGGGCCTCAGTCCCAACATATATATATATTAATATAAGATATTATGCACTTTTGATAATACTATAACAATGTTGTGTTTTTATAAATGTATTTAAGTGTATCTTTTTATATATATAATATGTATATGTACAAAAGCATAATACACACACACACACACACACACACACCCACAGCTGTAAATATCAATTTTGGTTGGGTGTTTCTGAGCCTGGGATAAAGTGTGGGACAGCTCACAGTTCAGTGTCACTATTATCACTATGATGAAGTTAATAGTGGAACAAAGATTATAATCACCATTTCATCTACCTACTTATTGTAGTCTCAACAGTGGGAAATGATTTCACTGTTTCCCAGACTTTACCTTCGAGTGCTTTAGTTGAGAACGATTTCTGGTCCCTGATGTAGGTAAAGGTCTCATATATTCGACAAGTAGGTTGTATATTTCTGTCCCCTGCTTTGAGGAAGGAGAGGTCATGTCTACAAATTACTTTATTTCTTCTTAAAGCATTACTGTCAACAGTGTTCGTGTCCCAGGGAATTAACAAATATATAATTAGAGAAAAAAACACTATATTAAAATGTAATAATATACAACCATTTCAGTCTTTTTAATTGAACACATCTTTATTGTTTTAGTTTAAGCTGATACTCATGGTGGGATTAAAAAACACATAGTGGATCAGATTATTTCACAGATTTATCTCAAGAGTTAATATTGTCACTCTGTGTGGCCTCGACTCATGATGGCTTTCTTTGTGTTCCTCTCTGGTCTCAATAGGATGATGTAACATTTGGGTCCAAACAGCGCCACCAAGAGGCCAAAACTTGAGGCCAGGATGGCAAATACCTCCACTACATCTGCGTATTTGCCTGGTGAGCTGATATACGCGGGGACGAAGGCAACCCACACTGCGCAGAAGATCAACATGCTGAAGGTAATGAGTTTGGCCTCGTTGAAACTGTCGGGGAGACTCCTCGTCAGAAAAGCTAACAGGAAGCTGAGCACAGCCAAAAATCCAATGTAGCCAAGCAACACTGCAAAGCCAATCGTAGAGCCAACTACACACTCATACACTATCTTGTCATTGTGGTACTGGGTGTTTTTATAAGGAGCTGGTGAAGCAGACACAAGCCAGGCAGTGCAGATCGCTGCTTGAACAGAAGTAAGAACTAGAACTGTCCCTCTCTGCTGCACAGAGCCAAACCACTTCAGAGTGGCTCCCCCTCCTGGCTTGGAGGCCTTGAACACAGCCAGCACCACCATGGTTTTAACCAGGATACACGACACACAAAGCACAAAGCTGATGCCAAACGCTGCATGTCTCAGCTGGCACGTCCATGCTCTGGGTCGTCCGATGAACAGCAAAGAGCAAAGGAAACATAACTTCAATGAAACCAAGAGCAGGAAGCTGAGTTCTGAATTGTTGGCTCTAACTAAAGGTGTCCTGCGGTGATGGATGAAGATGCCCAGGACGACAACACAGATAAACGTGCCCAGCAGGGAGGTGGTTGTCAGGCAGATACCCAGAGGCTCATGGTAGGAGAGGAACTCTGTTTTCTTTGGAACGCAGCGATCATTCTGGGGGCTGGACCAGAAATCCTCTGGACAGCTGGTGCACTCCGTGGAGTCTAGAACAGGGAAAATGTGCAGATATGTGTTTATATTATATTTATATGTCCAAACTACAAAGTTTTAAATTGAACCCTAACCAGTTTTATTGCTGATTTCCCCTTCAGAACAGGGGATGCAGTCAAAACAACACGGAGCTTTCCCCTTCTTTCGGGCCATGCGGGTGCCTGGAGGACAGCTCTCACTGCACACTGACCGAGGAGGCTGCACGGATACAAAGTTACATCCATCATTACCTCACCCTACTATACTGAGTTATTGAGTTATATAATGGTCTGTAAAGTCAGAAATAACCTGTTTGGATTCAAAGTTCCAGAAGATCTTCTTGTCATGAAGTGTGAGTACTTCACCTTTAGTGGCTGATTTCTTAACCTCACCCACACGGTGAACTTTAGTTCCTCCATCAGGGAGCCACTGCCAGTTCATGATGTCATAGATCGGTAAGACGTCTCCATTCTCATCAAATGATACCTCGTCCCCAAATGGTGTGGTGAAGTTAACGCCTTCCAAGTAATAAACAAGCTATATAAATCAGAATTAGCGATAGAAAGAAAACCAAAGAGGGCATATGAAAATATTGCAGTTATTAACATCACTTTTACAAATTAAAACCCAAAAAAGGAAAAATAATATAATCAGTGACATGATTTTATTCTCTCTGATCTGATCAAAAATTTGGAAAATGCGAATTACCCCATAGTGGAACTAATAAAGTATTATCTTATCTTACCTTATCTCATCTTATAAAGGCCACTTTTATCATATGGTTAATATTTCAACAATTCTATATTACAAAACAAATATATCAAATTACACTAAATGCTGCTCTGCTCTAAATGCTAAATACAGGTACACATTAACAGGCAGAGTGTAATCTGATATCTCACCTGCCACAGCTCCAGTCTGTGTAAATCCCCACAGCTGTGCCCTGTGAAAGGTCCTCTCCCCGGCTCACACTGCAGCATGTCACGCAGGGCGTAAGCCAGAGCATACACAGCCTTGTACACATTGTACTCTGACCTGAGGTTTGAAACGTCCATAAACTCAGTCTCCACAGTCTCCAAATCTTCCTGCCCGGTGCACAATGCTCCTCCAGCCTCCACCCAACCTGACGGGGGTGGCGCTAATCTACACTGAAAAGTGTGTTCCCAAAACTGATTTACCTGGAATATATTAAAGACTGAATGTTTTTAATGATGACATTGGATCATTTCAGCAAATATACCACATTGGATTGCAAGGTCAAAATCTCACCAGGCTATTGCCGTAGCTGTTGTTGTGGTAAAGATCAGGACGTATTGTTAACAGAAAATCCCTGAGTCCTGGTATTTCTCCCCGACGGATGGCGATGCCCAGTGTTCCACCCAGGTAGGGCATGAGGCGAGGAGTGTTGAGCACAGCAGTTGATGTCCAGGCTTCACTGGCCATCCACTGCAGGCCTGTCACATTCTGCCTCACGATCTGTAGATTGCATGACACCAAGTATACTTATTCATACTGTAATTGTAAATTGCAATATTACTGCACATTTAACAAGCGTTTGAAAATGAAAAAACTCTAAAGAGCATTTGGTGTTGCTTGAAATTGTATCTCCAGTCCAACCTCTTCCATGAGGTTAATCATGTGACTCTCATATGCGAACACGATGACCACACGAGCTGTGGATTTCCTCATCACGTTCACAATCCTCCTCAGCTCAACTCGGTCGTCACCCCTGGGCAGAATCTCCATATAGGCCAGACAACCTCCACCAGACGGACCCAGGTCGGACTGGAAGGATCGGGCGGCGTGGACCCCGTAGTCATTGCTGCTGATGAGCAGACCTGCCCACGTCCAGCCGAAGCGTTTTAGAAGCTGAATCATAGCACGAACCTACACTGAAAGAGTTAGTGCACAGGCTGGAATGATCTCTCATCAGAAATCCTGCCAGACAGGTTCCATGTTTAATTACTGTCTGTGAATGTAGTGATCTGATACATAAAACCACCAATTACAAAAATGTTGTTCCCTGTTATACACATAATATATCTCATTACAGTTTGAATGCTCTTAATAGATTTTCACCTGGAAAGCATCACTCGGGATCGTCCTAAAGAATGAGGGAAACTTTTGCCGATCACTCAGACAGGAACATGTTGCAAAATAACTCACCTGCAAATAGCAAAACAAAAAGACTGTACATCCTGAAAACGTGCAAAGTATATTTTATTTTCTAACAGATTATATAATACAATATAATATGTTTAATCCATGTAAAGTGTCTTTGAGCAGGGGGTTATGTGTTATTATTTGATTATATATCATTATTATTCAAAACAATGATTACGTGATGAAGGAGAAGAACTCACCATAGGCACCCTGTATAAACCTAAGACAGTGGAGATTGCGATAGAACGTCTGGAGGAAGAATCGCCCACGAACCCCAGGACAGGAGGGGTTCCCACACATGTGTCGTGTAAAGTCACCCGCTCCTCTTGACCGTTGGCTAAAAACATCGCTGCACTGAATCCAATTCCTAGTCTGCGGCAGTTATCGTACAGACTGTATCCCAGAGTAACATTGGGCAGCAGGTTGGAGTTTCTGTTGATCTCATCGATAGCGAAGGCCATGGTCTGGGCCTGTCTGAATCCTATCACATCAAAACTAACACACAAAACACTAGTGTTCAATGATGAGAATAAAAAAATGAAAGATGCAAAAACAGTTGAATAGCAACAATAGTAAGAATATTATGTAAATGTAAAAATATACATAATTAGAATGGCATAAAGAATATATACATTGTTTTGTTTTCTCCACTGCTTCTTCTGACAGACTCACCCGTGGCAGGTCGTCTGACGTGGTGCAGATGTATACGACAGGTCTGGGTAGGCAGAGAAGAAGTGGGTTGCAAACAGTCCACCCAGGACCACATCTCCAGTCTTGTGCATCCCATTTAGATGAAACTGTCCCTGTAACCTGCAGGAGAGGGAATAAAGAGGGGAGGACACGGCCGAGGAAAAGCAAGAACACATCAACATTTGAAAGAGCAAGCAAGTGTTTATAACTGCCCTCATGACTTTGCTCAGCTTTATTCTGAGAGCTGCAGACCTCATTTGATCTGTTGCCACACTTTTATTGACATGCATTGTTGTTTAAAACTGCACACACCACCCATCAGGGCAGAGGGAGAAGTAAAGGGGCAGGGCCTAAATTCCTATTTACCTGAGACTCATCTGTGGGTCTTCGATAATAGTAAATTACATGATAAAATACAATAATTTACTCAAGGAGCATAACATTTATAAGCACATTTTATAATTCTTTATCATGATAATAATATTTATATATAGATATATATATTAATATAAGATATGATGCACTTTAATAATACTATAACAATGTTGTGTTTTTATAAATGTATTTAAGTATATCTTTTTATATATATAATATGTATATGTACAAAAACATAACACACACACACCCACAGCTGTAAATATCAATTTTGGTTGGGTGTTTCTGAGTCTGGGATAAAGTGTGGGACAGCTCACAGTTCAGTGTCACTATTATCACTATGATGAAGTATATAGTGGAACAAAGATTATAATCACCATGTTTTCATCTACCTACTTATTGTAGTCTCAACAGTGGGAAATGATTTCACTGTTTCCCAGACTTTATCTATAAGTGCTTTAGTTGAGAACGATTTCTGGTCCCTGATGTAGGTAAAGGTCTTATATATTCGACAAGTAGGTTGTATATTTCTGTCCCCTGCTTTGAGGAAGGAGAGGTCATGTCTAGAAATGACTTTATTTCTTCTTAAAGCATTACTGTCAACAGTGTTCGTGTCCAAGGGAATTAACAAATATATAATTAGAGAAAAAAACACTATATTAAAATGTAATAATGTACAACCATTTCAATCTTTTTAATAAACACATCTTTATTGTTTTAGTTTAAGCTGATACTCATGGTGGGATTCAAAAACACAGAGTGGATCAGATTATTTCACAGATTTATCTCAAGAGTTAATCTTGTCACTCTTTGTGGCCTCGACTCATGATGGATTTCTTTGTGTTCCTCTCTGGTCTCAAAAGGATGATGTAACATTTGGGTCCAAACAGCGCCACCAAGAGGCCAAAACTTGAGGCCAGGATGGCAAATACCTCCACTACATCTGCGTATATGCCTGGTGAGCTGATATACGCGGGGACGAAGGCAACCCACACTGCGCAGAAGATCAACATGCTGAAGGTAATGAGTTTGGCCTCGTTGAAACTGTCGGGGAGATTCCTCGTCAGAAAAGCTAACAGGAAGCTGAGCACAGCCAAAAATCCAATGTAGCCAAGCAACACTGCAAAGCCAATGGTGGAGCCGACTACACACTCATACACTATCTTGTCATTGTGGTACTGGGTGTTTTTATAAGGAGCTGGTGAAGCAGACACAAGCCAGGTAGTGCAGATCGCTGCTTGAACAGAAGTAAGAACCAGAACTGTCCCTCTCTGCTGCACAGAGCCAAACCACTTCAGAGTGGCTCCCCCTCCTGGCTTGGAGGCCTTGAACACGGCCAGCACCACCATGGTTTTAACCAGGATACACGACACACAAAGCACAAAGCTGATGCCAAACGCTGCATGTCTCAGCTGGCACGTCCATGCTCTGGGTCGTCCGATGAACAGCAAAGAGCAAAGGAAACATAACTTCAATGAAACCAAGAGCAGGAAGCTGAGTTCTGAATTGTTGGCTCTAACTAAAGGTGACCTGCGGTGATGGATGAAGATGCCCAGGACGACAACACAGATAAACGTGCCCAGCAGGGAGGTGGTTGTCAGGCAGATACCCAGAGGCTCATGGTAGGAGAGGAACTCTGTTTTCTTTGGAACGCAGCGGTCATTCTGGGGGCTGGACCAGAAATCCTCTGGACAGCTGGTGCACTCCGTGGAGTCTAGAACAGGGAAAATGTGCAGATATGTGTTTATATTATATTTATATGTCCAAACTACAAAGTTTTAAATTGAACCCTAACCAGTTTTATTGCTGATTTCCCCTTCAGAACAGGGGATGCAGTCAAAACAACATGGAGCTTTCCCCTTCTTTCGGGCCATGCGGGTGCCTGGAGGACAGCTCTCACTGCACACTGACCGAGGAGGCTGCATGGATACAAAGTTACATCCATCATTACCTCACCCTACTATACTGAGTTATTGAGTTATATAATGGTCTGTAAAGTCAGAAATAACCTGTTTGGATTCAAAGTTCCAGAAGATCTTCTTGTCATGAAGTGTGAGTACTTCTCCTTTAGTGGCTGATTTCTTAACCTCACCCACACGGTGAACTTTAGTTCCTCCATCAGGGAGCCACTGCCAGTTCATGATGTCATAGATCGGTAAGACGTCTCCATTCTCATCAAATGACACCTCGTCCCCAAATGGTGTGGTGAAGTTGACGCCTTCCAAGTAATAAACAAGCTATATAAATCAGAATTAGCGATAGAAACAAAACCAAAGGGGGCATATGAAAATATTGCAGTTATTAACATCACTTTTTCGAATTAAAACCCAAAAAAGGAAAAATAATATAATCAGTGACATGATTTTATTCTGTCTGATCTAATCAAAAATTTGGGAAATGCGAATTACCCCATAGTGGAACTAATAAAGTATTATCTTATCTTACCTTATCTCATCTCATAAAGGCCACTTTTATCATATGGTTTATATTTCAACAATTCTATATTACAAAAAAAATATATCAAATTACACTAAATGCTGCTCTGCTCTAAATGCTAAATACAGGTACACATTTACAGGCAGAGTGTAATCTGATATCTCACCTGCCACAGCTCCAGTCTGTGTAAGTCCCCACAGCTGTGCCCTGTGAAAGGTCCTCTCCCCGGCTCACACTGCAGCATGTCATGCAGGGCGTAAGCCAGAGCATACACAGCCTTGTACACATTGTACTCTGACCTGAGGTTTGAAACGTCCATAAACTCAGTCTCCACAGTCTCCAAATCTTCCTGCCCGGTGCACAACGCTCCTCCAGCCTCCACCCAACCTGACGGGGGTGGCGCTAATCTACACAGAAATGTGTGTTCCCAAAACTGATTTACCTGGAATATATTAAAGACTGAATGTTTTTAATGATGACATTGGATCATTTCAGCAAATATACCACATTGGATTGCAAGGTCAAACTCTCACCAGGCTATTGCCGTAGCTGTTGTTGTGGTAAAGATCAGGACGTATTGTTAACAGAAAATCCCTGAGTCCTGGTATTTCTCCCCGACGGATGGCGATGCCCAGTGTTCCACCCAGGTAGGGCATGAAGCGGGGGGTGTTTAGCACAGCAGTTGATGTCCAGGCTTCACTGGCCATCCACTGCAGGCCTGTCACATTCTGCCTCACGATCTGTAGATTGCATGACACCAAGTATACTTATTCATACTGTAATTGTAAATTGCAATATTACTGCACATTTAGCAACCGTTTGAAAATGAAAAAACTCTAAAGAGCAATTGGTGTTGGTTGAAATTGTATCTTCAGTCAAACCTCTTCCATGAGGTCAATCATGTGACTCTCATATGCGAACACGATGACCACACGAGCTGTGGATTTCCTCATCACGTTCACAATCCTCCTCAGCTCAACTCGGTCGTCGCCCCTGGGCAGAATCTCCATGTAGGCCAGACAACCTCCACCAGACGGACCCAGGTCAGACTGGAAGGATCGGGCGGCGTGGACCCCGTAGTCATCGCCGCTGATGAGCAGACCTGCCCACGTCCAGCCGAAGCGTTTTAGAAGCTGAATCATAGCACGAACCTACACTGAAAGAGTTAGTGCACAGGCTGGAATAATCTCTCATCAGAAATCCTGCCAGACAGGTTCCATGTTTAATTACTGTCTGTAAATGTGATGATCTGACACGATATAACCACCAATTACAAAAATGTTGTTCCCTGTAATACACAATATATATCACATTACAGTTTGAATGCTCTTAATAGATTTTCACCTGGAAAGCATCACTCGGGATCGTCCTAAAGAATGAGGGAAACTTTTGCCGATCACTCAGACAGGAACATGTTGCAAAATAACTCACCTGCAAATAGCAAAACAAAAAGACTGTACATCCTGAAAAGATGCAAAGTGTGTTTTATTTTCTAACATGTGATTATATAATACAATATAATATGTTTTATCCATGTAAAGTGTCTTTGAGCAGGGGGTTATGTGTTATTATTTGATTACATATCATTATTTTTCAAAACAATGATTATGTGATTAAGCAGAAGAACTTACCATAGGCACCCTGTATAAACCTAAGACAGTGGAGATTGCGATAGAACGTCTGGAGGAAGAATCGCCCACGACCCCCAGGACAGGAGGGGTTCCCACACATGTGTCGTGTAAAGTCAACCGCTCCTCTTGACCGTTGGCTAAATACATTGCTGCACTGAATCCAATTCCTAGTCTGCCGCAGGTATCGTACAGACTGTATCCCAGAGTCACATTGGGCAGCAGGTTGGAGTTTCTGTTGATTTCATCGATAGCGAAGGCCATGGTCTGGGCCTGTCTGAATCCTATAACATCAAAACTTACACACAAAACACTAGTGTTCACTGATGAAAATAAAAAAAATGAAAGATGCAAAAACAGTTGAATAGCAACAATAGTAAGAATATTATGTGACTGTAAAAATATACATAATTAGAATGGCATAAAGAATATATAAATTGTTTTGTTTTCTCCACTGCTTCTTCTGAAAGACTCACCCGTGGCAGGTCGTCTGACGTGGTGCAGACGTATACGACAGGTCTGGATAGGCAGAGAAGAAGTGAGTTGCAAACAGCCCACCCAGTACCACATCTCCAGTCTTGTGCATCCCGTTTAGATGAAACTGTCCCTGTAACCTGCAGGAGGAGGAATAAAGAGGGGAGGACACGGCCAAGGAAAAGCAAGAACACATCAACATTTGAAAGAGCAAGCAAGTGTTTATAACTGCCCTCATGACTTTGCTCAGCTTTATTCTGAGAGCTGCAGACCTCATTTGCTCTGTTGCCACACTTTTATTGACATGCAGTTTTGTTTACACCTGCACACACCACCCATCAGGGCAGAGGGAGAAGTAAAGGGGCAGGGCCTAAAATCCTATTTACCTGAGACTCATCTGAGGGTCTTCGATAATAATAAATTACATGATAAAATACAATAATGTACACAAGGAGCATAACATTTATAAGCACGTTTTATAATTCTTTATCATGATAATAATATTTATATTTATTCTATATATATATATATTAATATAAGATATTATGCACTTTTGATAATACTATAACAATCTTCTGTTTTTGTAAATGTATTTAAGTGTATCTTTATATATATCATATGTATATGTACAAAAACATAATACACACAAACACACACACACCCACAGCTGTAAATATCAATTTTGGTTGGGTGTTTCTGAGTCTGGGATAAAGTGTGGGACAGCTCACAGTTCAGTGTCACTATTATCACTATGATAAAGTAAATAGTGGAACAAAGATTATAATCACCATGTTTTCATCTACCTACTTATTGTAGTCTCAACAGTGGGAAATGATTTCACTGTTTCCCAGACTTTACCTTCGAGTGCTTTAGTTAAGAGCGATTTCTGGTCACTGATGTAGGTAAAGGTCTTATATATTCG
Source organism: Limanda limanda (assembly GCF_963576545.1). Classification (NCBI taxonomy): domain Eukaryota; kingdom Metazoa; phylum Chordata; class Actinopteri; order Pleuronectiformes; family Pleuronectidae; genus Limanda; species Limanda limanda. The sequence goes on along the minus strand of NC_083641.1, from coordinate 20,526,119 downwards.
ACAAGTAGGTTGTATATTTCTGTCCCCTGCTTTGAGGAAGGAGAGGTCATGTCTAGAAATGACTTTATTTCTTCTTAAAGCATTACTGTCAACAGTGTTCGTGTCCCAGGGAATTAACAAATATGTAATTAGAGAAAAAAACACTATACTAAAATGTAATAATATACAACCATTTCAGTCTTTTTAATGAACACATCTTTATTGTTTTAGTTTAAACTGATTATCATGGTGGGATTAAAAATCACAGAGTGGATCAGATTATTTCACAGATTTATCTCAAGAGTTAATTTTGTCACTCTGTGTGGCCTCGACTCATGATGGCTTTCTTTGTGTTCCTCTCTGGTCTCAATAGGATGATGTAACATTTGGGTCCAAACAGGGCCACCAAGAGGCCAAAACTTGAGGCCAGGATGGCAAATACCTCCACTACATCTGCGTATATGCCTGGTGAGCTGATATATGCGGGGACGAAGGCAACCCACACTGCGCAGAAGATCAACATGCTGAAGGTAATGAGTTTGGCCTCGTTGAAACTGTCGGGGAGATTCCTCGTCAGAAAAGCTAACAGGAAGCTGAGCACAGCCAAAAATCCAATGTAGCCAAGCAACACTGCAAAGCCAATGGTGGAGCCGACTACACACTCATACACTATCTTGTCATTGTGGTACTGAGTGTTTTTATAAGGAGCTGGTGAAGCAGACACAAGCCAGGTAGTGCAGATCGCTGCTTGAACAGAAGTAAGAACTAGAACCGTCCCTCTCTGCTGCACAGAGCCAAACCACTTCAGAGTGGCTCCCCCTCCTGGCTTGGAGGCCTTGAACACAGCCAGCACCACCATGGTTTTAACCAGGATACACGACACACAAAGCACAAAGCTGATGCCAAACGCTGCATGTCTCAGCTGGCACGTCCATGCTCTGGGTCGTCCGATGAACAGCAAAGAGCAAAGGAAACATAACTTCAATGAAACCAAGAGCAGGAAGCTGAGTTCTGAATTGTTGGCTCTAACTAAAGGTGTCCTGCGGTGATGGATGAAGATGCCCAGGACGACAACACAGATAAACGTGCCCAGCAGGGAGGTGGTTGTCAGGCAGATACCCAGAGGCTCATGGTAGGAGAGGAACTCTGTTTTCTTTGGAACGCAGCGGTCATTCTGGGGGCTGGACCAGAAATCCTCTGGACAGCTGGTGCACTCCGTGGAGTCTAGAACAGGGAAAATGTGCAGATATGTGTTTATATTATATTTATATGTCCAAACTACAAAGTTTTAAATTGAACCCTAACCAGTTTTATTGCTGATTTCCCCTTCAGAACAGGGGATGCAGTCAAAACAACACGGAGCTTTCCCCTTCTTTCGGGCCATGCGGGTGCCTGGAGGACAGCTCTCACTGCACACTGACCGAGGAGGCTGCACAGATACAAAGTTACATCCATCATTACCTCATCTTACTATACTGAGTTATTGAGTTATATTATGGTCTGTAAAGTCAGAAATAACCTGTTTGGATTCAAAGTTCCAGAAGATCTTCTTGTCATGAAGTGTGAGTACTTCACCTTTAGTGGCTGATTTCTTAACCTCACCCACACGGTGAACTTTAGTTCCTCCATCAGGGAGCCACTGCCAGTTCATGATGTCATAGATCGGTAAGACGTCTCCATTCTCATCAAATGACACCTCGTCCCCAAATGGTGTGGTGAAGTTGACGCCTTCCAAGTAATAAACAAGCTATATAAATCAGAATAAGCGATAGAAAGAAAACCAAAGAGGGCATATGAAAATATTGCAGTTATTAACATCACTTTTATGAATTAAAACCCAAAAAAGGAAAAATAATTTAATCAGTAACATGATTTTATTCTCTCTGATCTAATCAAAAATTTGGGAAATGCTAATTACCCCCTAGTGGAACTAATAAAGTATTATCTCATCTTACCTTATCTCATCTCATAAAGGCCACTTTTATCATATGGTTTATTTTTCAACAATTCTATATTACAAAAAAAATATATCAAATTACACTAAATGCTGCTCTGCTCTAAATGCTAAATACAGGTACTCATTAACAGGCAGAGTGTAATCTGATATCTCACCTGCCACAGCTCCAGTCTGTGTAAGTCCCCACAGCTGTGCCCTGTGAAAGGTCCTCTCCCCGGCTCACACTGCAGCATGTCACGCAGGGCGTAAGCCAGAGCATACACAGCCTTGTACACGTTGTATTCTGACCTGAGGTTTGAAACGTCCATAAACTCAGTCTCCACAGTCTCCAAATCTTCCTGCCCGGTGCACAACGCTCCTCCAGCCTCCATCCAACCTGACGGGGGTGGCGCTAATCTACACTGAAAAGTGTGTTCCCAAAACTGATTTACCTGGAATATATTAAAGACTGAATGTTTTTAATGATGACATTGGATCATTTCAGCAAATTTACCACATCGGATTGCAAGGTCAAACTCTCACCAGGCTATTGCCGTAGCTGTTGTGGTAAAGATCAGGACGTATTGTTAACAGAAAATCCCTGAGTCCTGGTATTTCTCCCCGACGAATGGCGATGCCCAGTGTTCCACCCAGGTAGGGCATGAGGCGGGGAGTGTTAAGCAAAGCAGTTGATGTCCAGGCTTCACTGGCCATCCACTGCAGGCCTGTCACATTCTGCCTCACGATCTGTCGATTGCATGACACCAAGTGTACTTATTCATAGTGTAATTGTAATTTGCAATATTACTGCACATTAAGCAGCCGTTTGAAAATGAAAAAACTCTATAGAGCATTTGGTGTTTAAAATTGTATCTTCAGTCCAACCTCTTCCAACAGGTCAATCATGTGACTCTCATATGCGAACACGATGACCACACGAGCTGTGGATTTCTTCATCACGTTCACAATCCTCCTCAGCTCAACTCGGTCGTCGCCCCTGGGCAGAATCTCCATGTAGGCCAGACAACCTCCACCAGACGGACCCAGGTCAGACTGGAAGGATCGGGCGGCGTGGACCCCGTAGTCATTGCCGCTGATGAGCAGACCTGCCCACGTCCAGCCGAAGCGTTTTAGAAGCTGAATCATAGCACGAACCTACACTGAAAGAGTTAGTGCACAGGCTGGAATAATCTCTCATCAGAAATCCTGCCAGACAGGTTCCATGTTTAATTACTGTCTGTAAATGTAGTGATCTGACACTATACAACCACCAATTACAAAAATACTGTTCCCTGTTATACACAAAATATATCTCATTACAGTTTGAATGCTCTTAATAGATTTTCACCTGGAAAGCATCACTCGGGATCGTCCTAAAGAATGAGGGAAACTTTTGCCGATCACTCAGACAGGAACATGTTGCAAAATAACTCACCTGCAAATAGCAAAACAAATAGGCTGTACATCCTGAAAACGTGCAAAGTGTATTTTATTTTGTAACATGTGATTATATTATACAATATAATATGTTTAATCCATGTAAAGTGTCTTTGAGCAGCGGGTTATGTGTTATTATTTGATTATATATCATTATTATTCAAAACAATGATTACGTGATGAAGGAGAAGAACTCACCATAGGCACCCTGTATAGACCTAAGACAGTTGAGATTGCGATAGAACGTCTGGAGGAAGAATCGCCCACGACCCCCAGGACAGGAGGGGTTCCCACACATGTGTCGTGTAAAGTCAACCGCTCCTCTTGACCGTTGGCTAAATACATTGCTGCACTGAATCCAATTCCTAGTCTGCGGCAGGTATCGTACAGACTGTATCCCAGAGTAACATTGGGCAGCAGGTTGGAGTTTCTGTTGATCTCATCGATAGCGAAGGCCATGGTCTGGGCCTGTCTGAATCCTATCACATCAAAACTAACACACAAAACACTAGTGTTCACTGATGAAAATAAAAAAATGAAAGATGCAAAAACAGTTGAATAGCAACAATAGTAAGATTATTATGTGAATGTAAAAATATACATGATTAGAATGGCATAAAGAATGTATATATTGTTTTGTTAATTTCTCCCCTGCTGTCTTCTTCTGACAGACTCACCCGTGGCAGGTCGTCTGACGTGGTGCAGACGTATATGACAGGTCTGGATAGGCAGAGAAGAAGTGGGTTGCAAACAGTCCACCCAGGACCACATCTCCAGTCTTGTGCATCCCGTTTAGATGAAACTGTCCCTGTAACCTGCAGGAGGAGGAATAAAGAGGGGAGGACACGGCCGAGGAAAAGCAGGAACACATCAACATTTGAAAGAGCAAGCAAGTGTTTATAACTGCCCTCATGACTTTGCTCAGCTTTATTCTGAGAGCTGCAGACCTCATTTGATCTGTTGCCACACTTTTATTGACATGCTGTGTTGTTTAATCCTGCACACACCACCCATCAGGGCAGAGGGAGAAGTAAAGGGGCATGGCCTAAAATTCTATTTACCTGAGACTCATCTGTGGGTCTTCGATAATAGTAAATTACATGATAAAATACAATAATGTACACAAGGAGCATAACATTTATAAGCACGTTTTATAATTCTTTATCGTGATAATAATAATATTTATTATATATATGTTGTGTAATAATTTTTTAAAAGTGATACCATAAAGTGGTGTGCCATTAGGCATTCAATAAATGTGGTTATCAAAATAAAATATAAAACATTAATATTTAAAATATTAATATTAAATCATAACTTTAATTGGTCAAAGTTACCTCGGGGCATCACCCTTCAAAGCAAGGGAAAAGATAGCCAATTCATTGATTAAGATCAGTCTCATTTAGATCTAGTTCAATAAGAAATCTCAATATTTTCATAATATATATTATTAAAGATTATATAATGAAAAGTGAAGGTTATGGAGTTCTTGACAGTGTAGAGGTTGGCAAAATTTACTTATGCAACATTCATGAAAGAACATTTGTGAAAGGAAGACATTTATTATGAACATTATAAAGTATAAAAACACAAATTACTAACAGAGTACTAACTACACAAAGATGTGTATGTGAGTGTGTGTGTCTATGTTAGTCAGTGTGCTTCCCAATATGGTGGTTTAATTTAAAATTCGCACCTTCCTGAGCGTGCTTTCAAGATGGACGCTGGCCACCCCAAAGTTAACAGCCCCCCCCCCACCAGTAGCGGGAGTCTGAGCTAATGAGGTGAAGAGATATGCGTGTGTCGTTGTGGCTGCTAAGCTAGACAAAGAGTGTAGACTGAAATGCAAAGAAAGACCTTGAAGAGCATTACAAACTAGCCTTACTTTCGGATAACTTATAACCAACATATCACAACACAACACAAATTAAACTTATAAACATCACACAGAATCAAATATACAGTCTTGCTTAGCCCAGTTATGTTATCCGTCCTTGGAAAAGGGAAAAGAGGTTGCTATGCAGTTCGTCCTGCCAGTTGTTTGAAGTCTTCTGGCTTTGTGTGGTTGAAGTCCTCGCGGTTCTGTTGAGCTGTGGGGCTCAGTTCCTGGTTCGAATTTCTCCTGCAGGACATCGAGTCGCTGCTAGGAGTTTGGAAGAGCTTGGTTTGAGAGGCAGTTTCCTTGAGAAGATGAGCTGGAAGCTAGACCTTTGCGCTCCTCTCGTCGATTTGGATGCGAAGAGAAGATGCCAGGCTTCCCCCTCGGCGATGCAGGAGAAGAGAGGCTGCTGTCCTTGGAGGGATTGTAGAAAGAGAGACAATCAAGGGAGACCTCACCTTATATTGGCCCGGTGACCTCACAGGTCATGGGGCCAGAGTGACCAATAGGAGGTGACCCTCGTGACTTTTCACACTTTCCGGAAATTTTCCGGGACAAAGGGTCATGCAGAACATGTGGTTTCAGGCTTTTGACTACCCATGAAGGCCGAAAAAGAGGCCTGTGGTCCCACAAAAACCATGTCCCAACATATATATATATATTAATATAAGATATTTAAGCACTTTTGATAATACTATAACAATGTTGTGTTTTTATAAATGTATGTAAGTGTATCTTTTGATATATATTATATGTATATGTACAAAAACATAATAAACACACACACACACAGCTGTAAATATCCATTTTTGTTGGGTGTTTACAAAGGCCCTTTTATGCTCCTACGTATCCGTTTCTCGGAGAGGGCTCCACGACGGGCGAAGAGTCTTTTTGATTTTTACTTGTCCGACCACTGTACGTCGAAAAAAATTCACCGCCAAACCCATAGGTGGCGCAACGGAAGACGAGCTCAGAGAAGCCTACCCCAATTTTGGGAAGAAGAAGTCCACGTGTGTCTGTTTATCTCTGTCTCCCACACACTGAACCATGGCAACTAACAGAACTAAATAAAGTGACACCCAGCGGGTCAAAATGCTGATGTTATCGTTCCCCGGTCTTGTTTCCGAACTGTGTTGCTGATTCCACAGCTTGTAGCTTGAAGCTAGACGGAGCTAGCAGCTACACGGAGCTAGCTCCCCTCCCAGCTTCCACACACAGTCAGCAGGACTCCCGGCACTAACTACTACCCAGTGTTTGCTTCTAACCTGGCGGTATTATAGAAACAGTGTCATGATAGAAGTGGAATTAAAGTCGTGACGGCGGGTTCTTGCACTGTTACCACCGCAGTTAGCATGGTGGCTAGCCCGCTAGCCTAGCCTGCTAGCGCCGTTTTGAAAGCTCGTTATAGTCGTATGTGACCGTGCACACATGCCGTCAGTGCTCTAACGAGCCACCGTCAGCCGTCAACTCCGCTGGCTTAACACACACGTCACATTAATCGTAGAATCGTAGTTGTGTTTGGGTTCGATGCTACAGGGAAGGAAACAGGAAGTTTGAGGTCCGGAAATGACGTCGTAGGGAAATGACGTCGTAGGGAAATTATGTCGTTCGCGGACCAATCACAGCCAAGAGCTGTCCGTGGGCTCTCTGACATGAAGACGGACAGTTAGAAAAATCAGACGTGTACGAAAAGCTCTCTGAGGTAATCGGAGAGGGCGTTCCACGACGGAGAGGGCGGTCTTATCTATCCGTTTTACAAAATACGTACAAGCACTGTGATACAGTGTGGTACAGCTGACAGTTCAGTGTCACTATTATCACTATGATGATGTAAATAGTGGAACAAAGATAATAATCATCACCATGTTTTCACCTGCCTATTTATTGTAGATTCAACAGTGGGAAATGATTTCACTGTTTCCCAGACTTTACCTATAAGTGCTTTAGTTGAGAACGATTTCTGGTCACTGATGTAGGTAAAGCTGTCATATAGACAACAACTGAGTTGTATATTTCTGTCCCCTGCTTTGAGGAAAGAGAGGTCATGTCTTGAGATTACTTTATTTCTTATTAAAGCATTACTGTCAACAGTGTTTGTGTCCCAGGGAATTAACAAATATATAATAAGGGAAAAAAACACAATGTTAAATGTAATAATATACAACCATTTCAGTCTTTTTAATAGACACATCTTTATTGTTTTAGTTTAATCTGATAACCTTGTTGGGATTAAAAAAAACTGCGATGCCAATCGTGGAGCTGACTACACACTCATACACTATCTTGTCTTTGTGGTACTGGGTGTTTTCATAAGGAGCTGGTGAAGCAGACACAAGCCAGGCAATGCAGATCACTGCTTGAACAGAAGTAAGAACTAGAACTGTCCCTCTCTGCTGCACAGAGCCAAACCACTTCAGAGTGGCTTCCCCTCCTGGCTTGGAGGCCTTGAACACAGCCAGCACCACCATGGTTTTAACCAGGATACACGACACACATAGCACAAAGCTGATGCCAAATGCTGCATGTCTCAGCTGGCACGTCCATGGTCTGGGTCGTCCGAAGAATGGCAAAGAGCAAAGGAAACATAACTTTACAGAAACCAAGAGCAGGAAGCTGAGTTCTGAATTGTTTGCACGCACCATGGGGGTGCAGCGGTGATGGATGAAAATGCCCAGGACGACAGCAGAGAAAATCGTGCCCAGCCGGGAGGCGGTGGTCAGGCAGATACCCAGAGGCTCATGGTAGGAGAGGAACTCTGTTTTCTTTGGAACGTAGTGGTCACACTGGGGGCTGGACCAGAAATCCACTGGACAGCTGCTGCACTCCACAGAGTCTATACATTTTTAAAAAAAAAAAGGAAATTCCAACTTGGAAACACTATTGGTAACACTTAAATGAATTAAGTGCAAGGCATGTCTGAAGCCTGGAGGGTCAAAGCTAACACACAAACAGACAAAGTTAACCATTGTGAAGGTTATAAAGTACATAAGGCTAAGGAACTGAAAAATACAAAGCAAAGGCATCCTCTCTGCGATGTACAGTAAGATGACGTAGAGTAGGAGGGAATCGTTAGTCTGAAAAGCTATATAAAGCAGTGATTACACACTTATTGCCCACATGCACACACTTGGGGGATGATGGGGATCTCAGCTCTCTTTGTTTACCTCGTATGGGCTCTGGGTTTGTTTGAGCTAAACTCTGTTCTTGGCTTGAACCAGGCTGGGATCAAGTGTAAGCTGCAGGATACGGTTCATCCACCTGCCTTCTCAATGGACGGGGACTATATGGTTGGGGGGGTTTTCTCCATTCACTACTACATGCACACAGTGAGATATAACTACACCACGATGCCTGAGCCTCTGAGGTGCACGGGGAGGTTTGTATACGAGGGGGGAGTGGGGAATAAAAGGATGTTGGACCGTGTGGGGACATGAATGTTTTAATTTGTATATTGTGCTTAAAATCTTGTTGTTTTCATTTTTTAAATATGTTGCATGTGTTATATTCTAAATGTGTGGCTATAGCAGACACTTTTATGATCTGTGATTCTTAAATGAAAACAGTTGTTTTCAACATCTTTTCTATTAATATTTCACTGAATAAGAACAGATGAATATGAATTTAGTTGTCATTAGTTGTGTGAAATTAGTTGACCATTGTCATTCATTACATCTTTTGTGAATTTTTGACTGGTATGTCTATAAATTGTAGATATTATGTTTATTATTAGTAATAGTATTTTTAGTAGAAGTAGTATTATTGGGCTATTCCTATTATGATGTTATATATGATGAGGTATGATGTTCTTGTTTTTGATTTGGTCTGTGAAGCACATTGTAAAAGGAAGTTATTATTCTAATTATTACTATTATTAGTTGTTGTAGTAGTAGTACTAGTAGTACCATTTTCATTAGTAGTGGTATTATTAGTACAATAAGTATGCCTGTAACTTTTACGTTATAGGCTATGATGATAATTGTGATTATTATTATAATTATTATTGGTAGTAGCACTCCTGTTCGTATTACTAGTATTATTCTTAGGCCTGTGATTTTCCCATTAAAACATGTGATCCCATTCTATGTAAACAACAACATGCTCACATACATGTGTGCATGTGCAGCATCGACTCCCGTGAGCTGCGCTTCTCACGTGCCATGATCTTTGCCATTGAGGAGATCAACAACAGCTCGAACCTGCTGCCGGGCGTCACGCTCGGTTACCACATCTATGACTCGTGTGCCTCGGTGCCGATGGCGGTGCGTCTGGCCTTCCAGCTCTCCAACGGCCAGGACCCGGATTTCAGCCTCGGCAACGACCACAACTGCTCCCAGTCCGGAATGGTGATGGCCATGGTTGGCGAGTCCGGCTCCACGCCATCCATCAGCATGTCGCACGTTATTGGGCCCTTTAACATCCCTCAAGTAAATCTATTTGTGTTTCTACTCAATTCATTCATCATTAACCAGTGTTATTCATGGGTGTTTTTCCCACTGTGTTGCTCCAGGTGAGCCACTTTGCCACGTGCGCCTGCCTCTCCAACAAGAAGCAATACCCGAGTTTCTTCAGGACGATCCCCAGTGACCAGTTCCAGGCCAACGCGCTGGCCAAACTGGTTAAACACTTCGGCTGGACGTGGATCGGTGCTGTGCGCTCAGATTCGGACTATGGCAACAACGGCATGGCGTCTTTCCTGGATGCTGCGCACAGAGAGGGCATCTGCGTGGAGTACTCCGAGTCTTTCTACCGCAACAACCCGCGCAGCAAGATCCAGAGAGTGGCTGAAGTGATCCGCAGGTTTCTGCACCACAGGCTGTGTTGACACTGAGCTTCTGCACATTACAACAACTAAAATTATTCAGTCACATATACAATTAGAAAGATATTTATTCAGATAGTGACAAATACGTAAGTAATAATGTAATAAAATACAAAACAATGTAATAACTAATACTGAATAAGAACTGACTTTTTTTTTTTTTTGTTTATTGATCTTAATGGCCTGAATACAAATACCCATTGAGAAACTGTACATTCGAGACACTGACGTTCTCATTTTGCTTGTTTAAATTGCCTTATCCATATTAACTGTGTGCATTATGCATTACATCATCTCTCCAGGTCGACAGCCACAGTTATTGTGGCCTTCGCAGCCTCTGGAGACATGAGGATCCTGTTGGAGGAGCTGTCCCGGGAGCCTTCTCCTCCTCGTCAGTGGTTAGGAAGCGAGGCCTGGGTGACTGACTCACAGCTGCTGAGGTTCTCCTTCTGTGCCGGGGCCATCGGAATTGGCATCCAGCAAGCTGTCATCCCCGGCCTGAGGGACTTCCTGCTGGATCTGCCCCCCACCAAAGTGTCTGCGTCCCCGGTGCTGACTGAGTTCTGGGAGACTGAATTCGACTGCAGGCTGGACCGGAGTAAGGAAGTTGTGCTGAATTATTTTTTACTCTTAAAACATAGGTCACACTATCAATTGTGTTGTTGATTGTCAGAATTTGTGGAGCTGCATGGTAATTAACGTTTATTTATTTGTGGTTCACAATTAACATCAAAGATACATGAAAAATAAATGAGATGACATATGATAAATATGCAAGCTGAAAATATAATAAGGTACAAGGTAATAATGAAATAGATATTAAATAAGTATAAAATAGAAGACAAATAAGATAAATAAACATAGATGGAGAACATTAACAACATAATAAAGTTATTTAAAAGGATACTGACAGTGTACATGCTGCATACTTATATAATGTGCAGTGATATCATAGCAATAGTAATTGTAATGATATATAATTATAATGGAAAAGCACAGTAAAGCAAAATACTATGATAATATCATATTCATGTTTTTGTTTTGTAAATATTAATATATGTAAAGTCAGTTTCAAGGAAATTTTTCTTATTATTTTCATAAATGTAAATGATAATTAGTAAAAAGCACAGTCTCTTCCTCGTTGTGTTTTTTGTTGCAGCCACAGGAGAGAGTCTATGTGATGGAACTGAAGACATACAGAGGCTCCAGAGCCCGTACACCGACACGTCTCAGCTCCGCATCACCAACATGGTGTACAAGGCCGTTTATGCAATAGCTCATGCCATTCATAACGCAGTGTGCCAGAAAACTAACTCTACAAGAGAGTGTGACAAACTCACCAGGATAGCGTCCAAACAGGTCGGTCCAAACAAATACGTCACATACGTACCAAGATGAAAATGTACTTTACATTATTTACTTCCTGTCTTCTTTCATTTCATCTTCACAGGTTCTCACTGAGCTGAAGAAAGTCAGTTTTTCCCAGAACGGTTATGATGTGTCGTTTGATGCCAACGGAGACCCGGTGGCCACATATGAGCTGGTCAACTGGCAAAGAAGAGCGAGTGGCAGCATTGAGTTGGTGACAGTCGGGCACTACAATGCGTCGCTGCCGGTCGGCCAGGAATTCCACATCAGCAGGAACTTCACGTGGGTGGAGGGAAGCAAACAGGTGAAGGGCCAAAAGGTAACACTTATACCAGCTGTGTAGCCATAGTGTGATATCTGTGTGAGTTTGTGTGTCTGTGTGACAGGTGCCTGCTTCAGTGTGCACGGACAGCTGCCCTGCAGGAACCCGTAAAGTGCTGCAGAGAAGGAAACCCATCTGCTGCTATGACTGTGTACCATGTCCTGAGGGAGAGATAAGCAATGCTACAGGTGAAACAAGAACACGAGGAATGTTCAACACCAGTTGATGCACCCACCGACTTGTAGGAAACATTTCGGACAAAGCAGGTCTGAAGAAGGGCCTCTGCTGCAAGCATTATGTTTTGGGGTCATTTGATGTACGTTCCATTATTGTCATCACACATCTCAAGGATACCTTTAGGGAATCCTTTAACATTTGGCACAAACATTCACTTGGACTTAATGATGTACTGATTGGATTTGGGAGCAAAAGCTCAAATGTCAAGGTCATTGGTGGCCTCAAAACTTTGGTCTCATAATGATCTTGGTTTCTAGAACATGATATCTCCCGTCTGGCTGTAGGGAATTTCTTTAAACTTTTATAAGGTTTTTTAAATTTTATTTCTTGTTATATTTGGGTGTGGTTTTCTTTCAAACCATTATTGTTGTCTTCCACCTCCCACACGTATTTTGGTGTGGTTTTCGTTACCTCTGTCAAGCACCTAGTGTTCATTATATAAAGTTTACATCAAATATAAGGCTGCTGAAAGTGTTTTTCTTCATTTATTTTTTCAGATTCACCTGATTGCTTCCCCTGCTCTGAGGAGTTCTGGTCCAACGCAGAGAGAAACACTTGTCTCCCTAAGCCTGTAGAGTTTCTCTCCATCCATGAGGTCCTGGGAATCATCCTGGCTGCGTTCTCCGTTGGCGGCGCGTTTCTCGCTATCATAACAGCGGCCGTATTCTTTCGTAACAGGACGTCCCCAATTGTCCGGGCGAACAACTCCGAGCTGAGCTTCCTGCTGCTCTTCTCGCTGACTCTGTGTTTCTTGTGTTCACTTACTTTCATGGGAGCACCCTCCGAGTGGTCCTGCATGCTGCGACACACGGCGTTCGGCATCACCTTCGTCCTTTGCATCTCTTGTGTCCTCGGCAAAACTATAGTGGTGTTGATGGCCTTTAAAGCAACACTTCCAGGTCGTAACATCATGAAATGGTTCGGCCCTCCGCAGCAAAGAATGACTGTGGTGTCCTTCACGTTTATTCAAGTTCTAATATGTATTATTTGGTTAGTTCTCAGTCCCCCTTTTCCAATGAAAAACCTGACCACATACAAAGACAGAATCATCCTGGAGTGTGCGTTGGGTTCAGCCATTGGGTTCTGGGCTGTGCTCGGGTACATAGGCCTGTTGGCCTTCTTTTGCTTCGTGTTAGCCATCCTTGCTCGGAAGCTTCCTGATAATTTTAATGAGGCAAAGCTCATAACGTTCAGCATGTTGATATTCTGTGCCGTCTGGATCACTTTTATTCCAGCTTACGTCAGCTCTCCTGGTAAATTCACTGTGGCTGTGGAGATATTTGCCATCCTGGCCTCCAGCTTTGGATTAATTCTGTGTATATTTGCTCCAAAGTGTTACATCATATTGTTTAAGCCCGAAAAGAACACCAAGAAACATTTGATGAACAAGAATGAATCCTAGTACATCTGAGCTCTGGGGATATTTATGATGGCAGCACACAATAGTTCTTCACCTAGTTTGTGTGAATATTTACATTTGCATGCTTTTTCTTATATTGTATTTTGTGAACGTCTTTAAAATCTATTGTTTTATTATTTTACAAATAATTAACAATTCGTGCTGGAAATATGAAATAAACTATGAAAAGTTTTTGCAACAACAAAAAGAGTTTTGTCTTCACTATAAAACCTAAAAACAAATTGCACATCATAGTATATAAGTTGTGGTGTAATTGAAATAAAAATAAAGACTGGTTACAGTGCCCTCAAGTGTTATTGTAACATTGTTTGTAAACTCCTGTCCTGCAATGTTAACAAATACATGAGAAATAATCAGCAGCAACTTAATACAAAATTCAAAAATTTAAATCAACAACATAAGATCATTTTATTCATGAAACAATTAAGAAAACATAAGATTTGTAGAAAATATTGCTTATTTCCTCAGGTTTCTCCGGTTTCAGCAGAATTGTTCTACATTCGGGTTCTAACATTGCCACCAAGAGACCAACATGTTTGGTCAGATTAATATTTATGGTCTGTATTTGGTAAATGGTCTGTATTCATATGTAGCACCTTTCTTTTTCCATTAACCACTCAAAGTGCTTCACTGTACAGTTTTGCCTTCCACCCACTCACACGTTCATGCAGTGCTTCCACATGCAGCACTTTCTCTATCACACATCATTCATACACTGACATCAGCTGTCTTTCGGGTTCAGCGTCTTGCCCAGTGACGCCTTGGCGTGTGTGGAATGAGGGAGACGGGAATCAAACCCACCTCAACCTCCCGAGCCACCGTGGATCCTTAAGTTTTTTGCATGGAAGGGAAAAGATTGTTTTTTTCATTCATGTTTCAAATGGGCCAATCTTATTACATAGTGACAATAATCTGGTTTATTTGAAAGAAAAAGATATTCATGTGTGAAGGGTGAATTCTGCATGAGAAAGAGTGGCCTATATTCTAAAACATCAACAATGCACAACTGTCAGCTCTAGATATGACCACTAGATGGAAGCAGTCAACCAATCCCCTTTCTCAGGTCTGTTTTGTTAACCATGGTGGAAGGTATTTTTCCAACTTCACCAATATATCAATATATCCCTTCACAATTTCATGTGATTTCAATCCTCCTTAGCTCAGCTGGGTTTTCGCCCCAGGGCAAAATTTCTCTGTGTAGGACAACTGCAGCGTCATTGTCACTCATCAGGCAACAGCAGAGAAAGTGAACAAAGGTGACTACACAGCCATAATCCATGTAGTAATATATAATGTTCTTGTTTTCCTGGTTGAAGAAGGAACAATCGGGTGGGAACGTATACTTTGAACATTTAATAATGGAAAATAAAATCATTCTCTGATGACGAGTGGGGAAAAAAAGAAACTTACAAAAGGTCAATTTGAATAAGCCTGTCACACTTTTCATGATACATGTTGAGTTCACAACATTAATCTCCATTAACAACTCACAATTGTGTATTAACTGTAAGACACGCAAATCCACAGTTTACACTGTAAAAATATCTTCATCCACTGAACTCTCATGTTATTTTACACCTAAACTTTCTTACTATATGAAAAATAATCGGTTTTAAGTCTTGATGCATTTGATGTGAATCTCACCCTTCGCCCCTTCGCTGATTTGGTTCCGAGATGAACGTCAACTCAGAAAAGACACATCTGTAGCAGACTTCAAACAACTCAGTCAGAAGCAAAAGCAGATGTGTGGGGCAACAAATTTCCCCTTAACTGCTCTCCTCCTGTTTACAATCGTTTTGCAGTCACATTATATAATAAACAGGACCTAACTCAGCCATTCATACATCATCATTATTCTCTTCTACTTTATTTTGCATTGTGCACTCCAGTAAAGCGAGCCCTATCATCATATATGCCTCCTTGTGTCAGCGTGTCTGTGAATTTGTCCTGCAACTTACTTTGTATGCTTGCTTGTTTGTATGCTTTTTGTAGCTCGTTCTATGTCTCTCCTGTGCTGCTTCATGTACTATTGTCATGTCGACTTTTTGTTAGTTTGTTGTGCATGTACTGTCTGCTTTGGTGGGCTACTGCCTCGATGTCTAACACATATAGATGTCCTCTATAAGTCCTAGTCTACCTTTTCAATTTGTGTTTGTTTGATGCTGACTCTTGTTTGTCCTGCATGCTTCATGTATTTTAATGCTTGAACTACTGAATACTTGTATGTGGTTATAATTAATGTTTTATCTGTTGCTTTTCTATGTTCTTTTTTAAACTCTTTCTGTTATTTGCTTATTTGCTTTTTAGGGAGCCTATTGTTACATCTGGCCAAGGACTGCAGATGGAAACTAACCTTCTGGCTAAATCTGGCATATTTACAGAAATGTCTATTAATATGCACTGTCCCTGTCAAAATAAACAAACAAACATATATGATAGAGAACAACTTCTGTCCATCGAGTTAACGATAAAAAACACTTTTTCACCGGCACCAACAACAAACAAAGGAGACTACCCATGGCGCTGGTTACCTGCGATACCTGGAACACGAAGGCGACGAAGGAAACGAGGGTCCCGAGCAGGCGTCCTGGTCAGGCTGAGGAAACGTGAGAACCGGCCTCCTCTACCAAGCATTCTTCTGGCTAATGTTCAGTCCCTGGATAACAATCTGGATGAACTTCGTAGCAGGATGGCTTTTCAACGGACCATGTTTACACTCCCTTCCGGGGTGCGTATAAGGCCCTCCCCCGCCCCCCATTCGGCAAATCAGATCACGTTTCAGTTCTGCTGCTGCCTTCCTATAGGCAGAAACTCAAGCGTGACAGACCGGTGACTCGGACCATTCAGCGGTGGTCCGACCAATCAGACTCGGCTCTTCAGGACTGCTTCAGCACGACGGAGTGGTGCGTGTTCCAGGATGATGACATCAACACGTACACGGACGCGGTCATCTGCTACATCAGCAAATGCATCGATGACGTCTTACCCAGGATTTCTGTACAAACATTTCCAAATCAGAAGCCCTGGATCAATTGTGACGTCCATGCTAAACTAAAAGAAAGGACCGTTGCCTACATCTCAGGGGATCTGGAGGAATACAGGTAGTCCAGGTACGCGCTCCGGAGTGCTATAAGCAGTGCTAAGAGACTGTACAGGGACAAAGTGGAGTCCCACTACAAGGGCTCCAACACTAGGAACATGTGGGCCGGACTGAAAACCATCACAGACTACAAAGCTAAGACCAGCAGTGCTGATGATGTGTCGTCATCTCTCCCAGAGGATCTGAACACTTTTTACGCCCGCTTTGAGAGCAGCCCCCCGGCTGGGGAGATCAAAGAGGCCCAGGAGGACCGCTGCCCCCCCCGTCAAATCCAGGGCAGACGTGTGGAGATGTCTCAACCGGATCAACACACGCAAGGCACCTGGACCTGATGGCATCCCTGGCCGATCTCTCAAGGTGTGTGCAGATCAGCTGGCAGATGTGTTCACAGACATCCTCAACAAGTCTCTGCTCCAGTCTGTAGTCCCCGCATGTTTCCAGAAGATTATCATTGTCCCTGTTCCCAAGAAAACTAAAACCCTCTGCCTGAACGACTACCGCCCAGTAGCACTTACTTCCATCATAATGAAGTGCTTTGAGCGGCTGGTCCAACCCTTCATCACCTCCTCCCTCCCTGTCTCTCTGGACCCTCTGCAGTTTGCCTACAAGCCAAATAGGTCGACTGCAGATGCCATCTCCCTCACCCTCCCCACTGCCCTCTCCCACCTGGACCAGAGGGACACATATGTGAGAATGCTGTTCGTCGACTACAGTTCATCATTCAACACCATTGTGCCCCTGAAGCTCGTCACCAAGCTCAGAGACCTTGGGCTCAACATCGCCCTCCGTGAGTGGATCCTGAACTTCCTGACGGGCAAGCCACAGGCGGTGCGGATCGGCAGCTCCACATCCTCCAACCTGACTCTCAACAACGGTGCCCCCCAGGGCTGCGTGCTCAGTCCTCTCCTGTACTCCCTGTTCACGCATGACTGCGTGGCCACCCACAACTCCAACACCATCATCAAGTTTGCTGACGACACCACTGTCATAGGCCTGATCACCGGCGACGATGAGAAGGCCTACAGAGAGGAGGTCAGAGCCCTGACATCTTGGTGCCAGGACAACAACCTCCTTCTCAACGTCGGCAAAACTAAGGAGCTGATCGTGGATTACAGGAAGGGACAAGGAGTGGAACACGCCCCCCTCTTCATCAACGGGACCCCGGTGGAGCGAGTCAGCACCTTCAGGTTCCTCGGGGTCCACATCAGTGATGACCTGACCTGGACCCATCACACAGACTCCATCAGGAAGACGGCCAGGCAGCCACTCTTCTTCTTCCGCAGGCTGCGGAGGCTCCACATGGACTCCAGGATCCTGTGCAACTTCTACAGGTGCACCATAGAGAGCATCCTGACTGGCTGCATCACCGCCTGGTACGGCAGCTGCACCGCCCTGAACCGTAAGGCTCTACAGAGGGTTGTGAAGTCTGCTCAACACATCACCAGGACGGAGCTGCCATCCATGGAGGACCTCTACACCCAGCGGTGCAGGAGGAAGAGCAACCGGACTAAAAAGACCCCCTTTATCCCAGCCATAAACATTTCTGCCTGCTGCTGTCTGGCCGGCCGACGGTACCGCAGCATCCGGGCCCGCACCACCAGGCTCAGAGACAGTTTCATCCCCCAGGCGATAAGACTTTTAAACTCCTCGGAACTGCAATGACTCCACCAAACCAGCACCCTGGAATATTTACATATTTGCACCGGCACCATAATAACCCTATTTGAATATTTGCACTACTGCACAAACTGAGCATTCATCTGTAAAGATATATATTTAGATGCATATACTTTATTTTCTATTTTAAATTTTTGATATTCTATTTCATTGTTATTCTATTTTATTCTATTTTATACTATTTCTATTTTTATTTTATTTTTTTGGGTTGAAATTACTGAGCATTGCTTAAAGAGAGTGTGTGACCCAAGCATTTCATTGACAGTGACTACTTCATGTTATCTCTGTTCATTTGACAATAAAAATCTTGAATCTTGAATCTTCGCCACCCATTGTAGGAAGTGATGGAAAGGAAGGGAGGACCGAAGATACACATTTAGAAGCCACATTAAATGTTACATTTTGGCACAATTAAATAACCTAATAACAACAGCTTTGCTGAAATACGTTTTTTCAACCAGTTTAAAAACATTTACCATTTATTTGTTCATTTCCTCTCTTTTCACAGATCAAAATACCTTAAGGCAAAAAATACATCAATGCTCATGTGTTCAGAGTATGGTGCAGGTGGACACAAATTCACGAGCGAAGCAAGAGGCAGGTTCAATCAAATGAATTCTTCACAAAAATTGAAGCAAACAGCCAAACTAAAACCAGTGGTGTATAAAATACTTGAAAGCTATACTTGAGTAAAAGTATCATCACCTGGATAATTCTAAAGGGAATAAATGGATGGGGGATGTGCTAGCTTTGATTAAGGCCCTGCCCTTTCTACACACATCACTACTGGTGATGAAAAAAAATCTAACAGCCCTCCAAATTGACATTTCTAGTGAAGTGCAAAATGTGTCCGTTTCTTTAATATGGTTTAGTGAGGTCCTCGGATTGGCCCTGCCAGAGTTGGTCACGGCTCTGGTGGTGCACAGAGAAGACGTTCAGACTTGACTATCTAGACGAAGTAAAACTCGTAACAAAGTTTCTGAAGGTGAACCTGAGGAGGCATCATTACTGGTCGACCAAGGCAGCCCGACCAAACTCCGGACGCTTAGGGTGTCGCGCTGCTCCCCATTAGCAAACAAACCGCCGGGCCTGCGTATCTCCCGAAGCAGGGGGCACGCGAGTGAATGATATAAGAAGTAGAAAGTACAGAAATTTGTGTTTAAATGTATTGAGTAAGGGTCATCAGGAAAATAAATACTCAAGTAATGTACAGATATGTAAAAAATCTACTTAAGTACAGTAATGCATGGAAAGAGACCGAATAGAGGGGAGACCTGGTCTTATATTGGCTTGGTGACCTCATCGGTCATGGGGCCCAGAGTGACCAATAGTGGCGATAGTGACACTTGTGTCTCCGGTTGGTTTAAATCATAAGTAATGAGTAGCGGGCCTGCTGAAATTTAAGTAATTTTTTTTTGTTAGTTAGTTGCACAAGTACTTACTGACAAAAGTAAAGTTGAAAATTACTTTGTTTCTTCCCAAAGCATCACTGTCAACAGTGTTCTTGTCTCAGAGAATTACCAAATATATAATTCAAGAAAAAAACACTATATTAAAATGTAATAATATACAACCATGTCAGTCTTTTTAATAAACACATATTTATTGTTGTAGTTTAATCTGATAATCCTGGTGGGATTAAGAAACACAGAGTTCATCAGATTGTTTCACAGATTTATCTCAAGAGTTAATTTTGTCACTCTGTGTGGCCTCGACTCATGATGGCTTTCTTTGTGTTCCTCTCTGGTCTCAATAGGATGATGTAACATTTGGGTCCAAACAGCGCCACCAAGAGGCCAAAACTAGAGGCCAGGATTGCAAATACGTCCACCGCATCTGCGTATTAGCCTGGTGAGTTGACGTAAGCAGGGATGAAGGCACCCACACTGCGCAGAAGATCAACATGCTGAAAGTGATGAGTTTGGCCTCGTTGAAGTTGTCGGGAAGATTCCTCGCCAGAAAAGCTAACAGGAAGCTGAGCACAGCCAGTAATCCAATGTAGCCAAGCAACACTGCAAAGCCGATCGTGGAGCCGACTACACACTCATACACTATCTTGTCATTGTGGTACTGGGTGTTTTTATTAGGAGCTGGTGAAGCAGACACAAGCCAGGTAGTGCAGATCGCTGCTTGAACAGAAGTTAGAATCAGAACTGTCCCTCTCTGCTGCACAGAGCAAAACCACTTCAGAGTGGCTCTCCCTCCTGGCTTGGAGGCCTTGAACACCGTCAGCACCACCATGGTTTTAACCAGGATACACGTCACACAAAGCACACAGCTGATGCCAAACGCTGCTTGTCTCAGCTGGCACGTCCATGCTCTGGGTCGTCTGATGAACAGCAAAGAGCAAAGGAAACATAACTTCATTGAAGCCAAGAGCAGGAAGCTGAGTTCTGAATTATTTGCACACACCATTGGGGTGCTGCGGTGATGGATGAAGATGCCCAGGATGACAGCACAAAAAAATGAATGAATTAAGTGCAAAGGCCATGGTCATGGCACGTCTGAAGCCTGGAGGGTCAATGCTAACACATAAACAGACTAAATTAACCACTGTGAAGTTATATATATTGATATGATATAATGAAACTGTTGAATTTTGCAGGAGTGTGAGACCTGCCCCTGGCAGCTGAGCTGAGTCGGCTCTGAGGTGAACGTCAGCTCAGGGAACACGGAGGTGTAGTGGACTTCAAACAACCCACCCAGAATCACTTCACCAGGCTTGTGCATCCCATTCAGATCAAACTGCCTCCTGAGCTTACAGGATGAGGAGTGAGAGGAAGACTCAGATGAGAAAAGGGAGGAAGGGAACATAATCAATAATGAGAAGCCATGAAAGAAGAAAAATTTGTCTGCAAATGGCCCCTTTACTGCCAAGACAAGAACAAAGCAAAGGCATCAGGTGCTACTCAGGAAATTGAGACGCTTTTCTGAATGGGGATTATTTTCTCTCTCTCTATAATAAACCTCCTTGTAGAGAGGAATCGGTGATCCGTAAATTAAAAGTACAACTCTACAGTCTGTTGAATTCGTAAAAGCTGAAGTAAGCAATTGCACATTTACTAGTGTGAACTCATATTTTAAGGGTGGTTTCCTTTAAAATACTAATGACTCTTAATAATTAAAAAAATAATTACCACCTTCCATCTCATTGTGATTTGGTTGAGCCTTCGTAGATCTCTGCATTTGATCAGAAAACACACTGTTATAACTGTGGGCCCCATGTATTCATTTACTTTTAATTAATGTTTGTATCACTGTGTTTTGAGTTGAATGTATCATACTATATTTTAATTTAGTTTCTGTTTTGGGTTTTAGTTATAATTATGTGGTTGCTCAGTTACCTCCACCGAGGAGGTTATGTTTTCGCCCCTGTCCATTGGTCTGTTTTTTAGCAGCTTATATGAAAAAAACATTCAACAGGTTTAAACTAAGCTTGGTAGAATGATGTGACATGAGCCAAGAAAAGGACATACTCAATTTGGTTGTGGATCCGGTGAAAGTGGTGAATCCAGCCTTTTTTCCACCCACCTACTCTAATAATGTGAGATTAAGCGTGTTTTGGAAATTTTCACCAATTTTCCAGGGAATAATTCCTGGCTCTCAACCGACATTTAGAAGACTGTAACCACGAGTGTGTGAAATGTTGGGCCTTGTTTGTTTTAAATGGTAATTTAACAAGAGTAGAAGAGAAACAGAGGCACTCAGTGTAGGTTATAAAGTGCATAAGGCAAAGGAACTGAAAAATACACAGCAAGGACATCCTCTCTGTGATGTACAGTAAGATGATGTACAGTAGGAGGGAATCTTTAGTCTGGAAAGCTATATAAAGCAGTGATTACACACTTATTGCCCACATGCACACACTTGGGGGATGATGGGGATCTCAGCTGTCTTTGTTTGCCTCGTATGGGCTCTGGGTTTGTCTGAACTGAACTCTGCTCTTGGTTTGAACAGGGCTGGGAACAAGTGTAAGCTGCAGGGTACGGCTCATCCACCTTCCTTCTCAATGGACGGGGACTATTTGGTTGGGGGGGTTTTCTCCATTCACAACTACATGAACACAGTGAGATATAACTACACCACGATGCCTGAGCCTCTGAGGTGCACAGGGAGGTTTGTATAACATGGAGAAGTGGGGAATAAAAGGATGTTGGACCGTGTGGGGACATGAATTTTTTAAATATGTATATTGTGTTTAAAATCTTGTTGTTTTAATTTTTTACATTAAGTTACATTTGTTATATTCTAAATGTGTGGCTATAGCAGAAAAGATTATGATTTGTGATTCTTAAATAAAAACAGTTGTTTTCAACATCGTTTTTATTAATATTTCCCTGAATAAGAACAAATAAATATGAATTTAGTTGTCATTAGTTGTGTGAAATTAGTTGACCATTGTCCTTCATTACATCTTTTGTGAATTTTTGACTGGTATGTCTATAAATTATAGATATTATTTTATTATTAGTAATAGTATTCGTAGTAGAAGTAGTATTATTGGGCTATTCCTATTATGATGTTATATGTGATGAGGTACGATTTTCTTGTTTTGGATTTGGTCTCTCTGTGAAGTACTTTGTAAAAGCAAGTTATTATGATAATTATTATTATTATAAGTTGTTGTAGTAGTAGTACTAGTAGTACTATTTTCATTAGTAGTGGTATGATTAGTACAATTAGTCTGTAACTTTTCCGTTATAGGCTAAGATGATAATTGTGATTATTACTATAACTATTACTAGTAGTAGTACTGTTCGTATTATTAGTATTATTCTTAGGCCAGTGACTCTCCCCTTTAAACATGTGATCTCATTCTATGTAAACTATAACATGCTTACATACATGTGTGCATTTGCAGCATCGACTCGCGCGAGCTTCGTGTCTCACGCGCCATGATCTTCGCCATCGAGGAGATAAATAACAGCTCGAACCTGCTGCCGGACATCACGCTCGGTTACCACATCTACGACTCGTGCGCCTCGGTGCTGATAGCGTTGCGTCTGGCCTTCCAGCTCTCCAACGGCCAGGACCCAGAGTTCAGCCTCGGCAACGACCACAACTGCTCCCAGTCCGGAATGGTGATGGCCATCGTTGGCGAGTCCGGCTCCACGCCATCCATCAGCATGTCGCGCATCCTGGGGCCCTTTAACATCCCTCAAGTAAATCTATTTGTGTTTCTACTCAATTCATTCATCATAAACCAGCGTTATTCATGGGTGTTTTTGGAGATGAAGAATCCCACTGTGTTGCTCCAGGTGAGCCACTTTGCCACGTGCGCCTGCCTCTCCAACAAGAAGCAGTACCCGAGTTTCTTCAGGACGATCCCCAGTGACCAGTTCCAGGCCAACGCAATGGCCAAACTGGTTAAACACTTTGGCTGGACGTGGATCGGTGCTGTGCGCTCAGATTCGGACTATGGCAACAATGGCATGGCGTCTTTCCTGGACGCAGCCCACAGAGAGGGCATCTGCGTGGAGTACTCCGAGTCTTTCTACCGCAACAACCCGCGCAGCAAGATCCAGAGAGTGGCTGAAGTGATCCGCAGGTTTCTGCACCACAGGATGTGTTGACACTGAGCTTCTGCACATTAAACCTACTAAATATATTCAGTCACATATACGATTAGAAGGATATTTATTCAGATAGTGACAAATACAAACTAATGCAATAAATAGTACTGAATAAGAACTGACTCTTTGTTTTTTTTTGTTTATTGATCTTATAGGCCTGAATACAAATACCCATTGAGAAACTGTACATTCAAAACACTGAAGTTCTCATTTTGCTGGTTTAAAAAAATCCTTATCCATATTAACTGTGTGCATTATGCATTACATCATCTCTCCAGGTCGACAGCCACAGTTATTGTGGCCTTCGCAGCCTCTGGAGACATGAGGTTCCTGTTGGAGGAGCTGTCCCGAGAGCCTTCTCCTCCTCGTCAGTGGTTAGGAAGCGAGGCCTGGGTGACTGACTCACGGCTGCTGAGGTTCTCCTTCTGTGCCGGGGCCATCGGAATTGGCATCCAGCAAGCTGTCATCCCCGGCCTGAGGGACTTCCTGCTGGATCTGCCCCCCACCAAAGTGTCTGCGTCCCCGGTGCTGACTGAGTTCTGGGAGACTGAATTCAACTGCAGGCTGGACAAGAGTGAGGAAGTTGTGCTGACTTATTTTTTCCTCTTAAAACATAGGTGACACGATCAGTTGTGTGGTTGATTGTCACAATTTGTGGAGCTGCATGGAAATCAACGTTTATTTATTTGTGGTACACAATTAACATCAAAGATACATGAAAAATAAATGAGATGACTCAATATATGAGATGAAAATATTTGAATTAAGAGAATATTTCAAATGTATAAGGTATAAATATGCAAGCTGAAAATATAATAAGGTACAAGGTAATAATTAAATAGATGTTAAATAAGTGTAAAATAGAAGACAAATAAGATAAATAATCATAGATGAAACATAAACTTAAAGATGGAGAACATTAAGAACATAATAAAGTTATTTAAAAGGATACTGACAGTGTACCTGCTGCATACTAATAATAATGTGCAGTGATATAGCAATAGTAATTGTAATGATATATAATTATAATGGAAAAGCACAATAAAGCAAAATACTATGATCATATCATATTCATGTTTTTGTTTTGTAAATATTAATATAGGTAAAGTCAGTTTCAAGGACATTTTTCTTAATATTTTCATAAATGTAAATGATAATTAGAAAAAAGCACAGTCTCCTCCTCGTTGTGTTTTTAGGTGCAGCCACAGGAGAGAGTCTATGTGATGGAACTGGAGACTTACAGATGCTCCAGAGCCCGTACACCGACACATCTCAGCTCCGCATCACCAACATGGTGTACAAGGCCGTTTATGCAATAGCTCATGCCATTCATAACGCAGTGTGCCAGAAAATTAACTCTACAAGACAGTGTGACAAACTCACCAGGATAGAGTCCAAACAGGTCGGTCCAAACAAATACGTCACATATGTACCAATATGAAAATGTACTTTACATTATTTACTTCCTGTCTTCTTTCATTTCATCTTCACAGGTTCTCACTGAGCTGAAGAAAGTCAGTTTTTCCCAGAACGGCTATGATGTGTCGTTTGATGCCAACGGAGACCCGGTGGCCACATATGAGCTGGTCAACTGGCAAAGAAGAGCGAGTGGCAGCATTGAATTGGTGACAGTCGGGCACTACAATGCGTCGCTGCCGGTCGGCCAGGAATTCCACATCATCAGGAACTTCACGTGGATGGAGGGTGGCACACAGGTGAGGAGCCAAAAGGTAACACTTATACCAGCTGTGTAGCTATAGTGTGATATCTGTGTGAGTTTGTTTGTGTCTGTGTGACAGGTGCCTGCTTCAGTGTGCACGGACAGCTGCCCTGCAGGAACCCGTAAAGTGCTGCAGAGAAGGAAACCCATCTGCTGCTATGACTGTGTACCATGTCCTGAGGGAGAGATAAGCAATGCTACAGGTAAAATTAGAACACAAGGAATGTTCAACACCAGTTGATGCACCCACCGACTTGTAGGTAACATTTCGGACAAAGCAGGTCTGACGAAGGGCCTCTGCAGGAAGCATTATGTTTTGGGGATATTTAATGTACGCCCCATTATTGTCAACATATATCTCAAGAATAGCTTTAGGGAATCCTTTAACATTTAGCACAAACGTTCACTTGGACTTAATGATGTACTGATTGGATTTGGGAGCCAAAGCTCAAATGTCAAGGTCATTGGTGGCCTCATAACTTTGGCCTCATAATAATCTTGGTTTCTTGAACATGATCTGTTCAAGAAACTAAGATTCTAATTTCTTCAAAATTTGATCAGTTGTCAATATTATACTGATAAATAAACAGTATTGAAGATTTTTTATATTTTATTTCTTGTTATATTTGGGTGTGGTTTTCTTTCAAACCATTATTGATTTCTTCCACCTCCCACTTATTTTAACATTTCATTCATGGACACTTCGAATTGTCGGGTTTTTGTTACCTCTGTCAAGCACCTAATATTCATAACATAAAGTTAACGTCAAATATAAGGGTGCTGAAAGTGTTTTTCTTAATTTTTTTTTCAGATTCACCTGATTGCTTCCCCTGCTCTGACGAGTTCTGGCCCAACACAGAGAGAAACAAGTGTGTCCCTAAGCCTGTAGAGTTTCTCTCCATCCATGAGGTCCTGGGAATCATCTTGGCTGCGTTCTCTGTTGGCGGCGCGTTTCTCGCCATCATAACAGCGGCCGTATTCTTTCGACACAGGACGTCCCCGATCGTCCGGGCAAACAATTCCGAGCTGAGCTTCCTGCTGCTCTTCTCGCTGACTCTGTGTTTCTTATGTTCACTAACTTTCATGGGAGCGCCCTCCGAGTGGTCCTGCATGCTGCGACACACGGCGTTCGGCATCACCTTCGTTCTTTGCATCTCTTGTGTTCTTGTGAAAACTATAGTGGTGCTTATGGCCTTTAAAGCAACACTTCCAGGTCGCAACATCATGAAATGGTTCGGCCCTCCGCAGCAAAGAATGACTGTGGTGTCCTTCACGTTTATTCAAGTTCTCATATGTATTATTTGGTTAGTTCTCAGTCCCCCTTTTCCAATGAAAAACCTGACCACATACAAGGACAGAATCATCCTGGAGTGTGCGTTGGGTTCAGCCATTGGGTTCTGGGCTGTGCTCGGGTACATAGGCCTGTTGGCCTTCTTTTGCTTCGTGTTAGCCGTCCTAGCTCGGAAGCTACCTGATAATTTTAATGAGGCAAAGCTCATAACGTTCAGCATGTTTATATTCTGTGCCGTCTGGATCACTTTTATTCCAGCTTACGTCAGCTCTCCTGGTAAATTCACTGTGGCTGTGGAGATATTTGCCATACTGGCCTCCAGCTTTGGATTAATTCTATGTATATTTGCTCCAAAGTGTTACATCATATTGTTTAAGCCCGAAAAGAACACCAAGAAACATTTGATGAACAAGAATGAATCCTAGTACATCTGAGCTCTGGGAATATTTATGATGGCAGCACACAAGAGTGCTTCACGTAGTTTGTGTGAATATTTACATTTGCATGCTTTTTTATATATTGTAATTTTGTGAACCTCTTTAAAATCGATTGTTTTCTTTTTTTACAAATAATTTACATTTCGTGCTGGAAATATGAAATAAACTGAAAAGTTTTGCAACAAAAAAAAGAGTTTCGTCTTCACTATAAAACATAAAAACACATTGCACATCATAGTATATAAGATGTGGTGTAATTTAAATAAAAACAAAGACTGGTTACAGTGCCCTCAAGTGTTATTGTAACATTGTTTGCAAACTCCTGGCCTGTGATGTTATCAAATACATGAGAAATAATCAGCAGCAACTTAAAAAAAATTTAAAATTTAAATCAACAACATAAGATCATTTTATTCACGTAACATAAGATTTGTAGAAAATATTGCTTATTTCCTCAGGTTTCTCCGGTTTCAGCAGAATTGTTCTACATTTGGGTTCTAACAGTGCCACCAAAAGGCCAAAATGTTTGGTCAGATTCATATTTATGGTCTGTATTTGGTAAATGGTCTGTATTCATATATAGCACTTTTCTTTTCCCATTAACCACTCACAGTGCTTCACTGTACAGTTTTGTCATCCACCCTCTCACACGTTCATACAGTACTTCCATGTGCAATACTTTCTCTATCACACATCATTGATACACCACCATACATGGTCTTGGCCAATGACGCCTTGGCGTGTGTGGGATGAGAGACGGGAATCAAACCCATCTCAACCTCCCGAGCCACAGGGGATCCTTCAGTTTATGCATTGAAGGGAAAAAGGTTGATGTTTTCATTCAGGTTTCAAATGGGCCAATCTTATTACATAGTGACAATAATCTGGTTTATTTGAAGAAAAATATATTCATGTGTGAAGGGTGAGTTCTGGATGAGAAAGCGTGGCCTATATTCTGGAAATTTAAGTAAAACATCAACAATGCAAAACTGTGGATCAGCTCTGGATATGACCACTAGATGGAAGCAGTCAACCAATCCCCTTTCTCAGGTTTGTTGTGTTAACCATGGTGGAAGGTATTTTTCCAACTTTACCAAAATATCAATAAATCCCTTCACAATTTCATGTTTCCTCTCTTGTTGGATCTCACAGTGAGTTGATTTCCTCGTCACATTCAAAATCCTCCTTAGCTCAGCTGGGTTTTCGCCCCAGGGCAAAGGTTCTCTGTGTAGGACAACTGCAGCGTCATAGTCACTCATCAGCCGACAGCAGAGAAAGTGAACAAAGGAAACTACACAGCCATTTTCCATGTGGAAATATATAATATTCTTGTTTTACTGGTTGAAGAAGGGACAGTCGGTTGGGAACGTATACTTTGAACATTTAATAATGGAAAATAAAACCATTCTCTGTTGACAAGTCGGGGGGAAAATAGAAACTTACAATAAGTCAGTTTGCATAAACCTGTCACACTTTTCATTAAACATGTTGAGTTCAACCACATGAATCTCCATTAACGACTCACAAATTGCGTATTAACTGTAAGACACGCAAATCCAATACATTTGTAGTTTACACTATAAAAATATCTTTATCCACTGAACTCTCATGTTATTTTAGACCTAAACTTTCTTAGTACATGAAAAAGAATCAGTTTTAAGTTTCTTGATGCATATGTTGTGAATCTCACCTTTCGCCCCTTTGCTGATTTGGTTCCGAGATTAACGTCAACTCAGAAAAGACACATATGTAGCGGACTACAAACAACTCAGCAGTGGTGTAAAGTAACGGAGTAGAAGTACTTTGTTACAGTACTTAAGTAGTTTTTTTGAGGATCTATACTTTCCTTGAGTATTTATATTCATCCGGACTTCTACTTTTACTCCACTACATTTAAAAGAAAAAATATATACTTTTACTCTGTTACATTTTCATTGAACACCTCGTTACTCGTTACAAATTAAAATCCGAATATAATTATAATTGTCTCTCATCGGGATATTGGATTATCCGGACTGTGCGTGTTTGCGCGAGAACCGACGGTGTCTCGCGAGGATAACCTGAGGGCGGCACGGGAGATAAGCCGTTAGCGGTCAACCCGACTACACCGGAGTAAACCACCATGGCTACCTCATCCACCTCATCTATCGCTGATGCTGAAGACACGGCAGAAGAACCAAATCAACCACACACGTGGCCGTATCTCGCGAACATGTTTGCCTTCGTGGGGATACAAGATACATCCTATCGAAATGAAGTGCCTCTTGTGTCTACCAAAGGAGACAGAAATAATGGCGTTTCAAAACTCTCCATCGAACCTCAAAAAACACATTTAGGTAAGTGAATTAAGTAATGGCAGCCAGAGTCATGTTATGTATTGTGCCAGGAATAAGTGCAAAAGTCTTGCTAGTAAAATATAGTTTGCCAACAGAACAGATACAGTTGAGCATTTTACTTAACATGCTTAACATGCGTGTCTACAAAGTAGACACGTGCATGTGCATCCACAAAGTAGACACGTGCATGCGCGTCCAGGTATGGTCCAAGTGTAGGCGTGCATACACAAATTGTTGTTTGGATTGCATGTAGCTCATAATTTTTATAGTTCACCACATTAACAGCTATTTGTAGAGTATATTCTTTCTGCTGAATCTATGTATATTCTGTATGTCCATTGTCTGAGTGCAGTTGCTAATTAATTCTCCCATTTATATTCTCTGGCTGCAACATATAGTTGCATATCCTACCTCAGTAACTTAGGAAAGATGCAATTCTATTTATATACAATGTAATATAATCATCGGCCGATATCATTGGTAATAACTGTTTACCCTACCCTACTAGTTTAGTGTCAAAATTTCTGCTGTGAAAGGGATATTAAAATGTATTAACAATAACATTCATGTTTAAACAAACTGTAGGCTGCCTGTCATTGTAATAACTGCTGTGTGATGCCTTGAGCATCTGTGTTAGGAAAGAAACAAATTGTTCTACACAGGGGTTCTCCATTGTTGGATCTGAAATTTAAGGATTAGATTCAAGTTTATAAATCAACAGCAGTGTGGTTGGCTTTTGTGTTGCGATGGCAGACACCTTGTAGTGTGGATTTTATCGTACACTAGCCTAACCAAAACTATGGTGGGTAAAAACAGTTCAACAAAATTAAAATAACAATAACTGATATGCAGGGCAGTAACAGATAGGGATTCTACAAATTCACAGGGCTGGAAGCACACTGTAGCTCTTTCTCAGGTTCTCTTATCCAACTTGGGCTGATATGCTAGGCAGTAGCAGCCAGGTACAAGCTCTGTTACATAGGGCCGGTGGCACGCTATGTCTTAATTCAAAAGCATTTAAAAGTTACAGGAATTTTCACAGCTTGACCAGTTAACATTGAATATGTGTTATTCAAATGTTAAAAGAAATTCTTTAAATTTCAACAAAAAACATTCAACTAGAATTATTCGAAACGATAGCAATCTTTTAGTGTAACACTATGGGGACTTTACAAATGGTAGTTATTAATAATGAATTATTAATAAACATTTAATTTATGAGTAAATTAAATTTTGACCACAATGCACTTGTTTGTAAATACAGTTGAATGTCTGCTCCGGTGGCAGACTAGTGGAATTGAATTCAAACCTTTAGCTTGACTGCAAATTCCAAATTCAGTTATTTCTGGCGTTGGCCAAAACTGAAAAACACATTAATATTGCATAGTCATGAAGTTTTGCCAACTGTACTCTGCCTCACACGGGCTGCACCATAAATGTTGTGCAATAATGCTTAGGAGTGATACCATGAGATGGTGTGCCTTTAGGCGTTCAATAAATTTGGTTATCAAAATAAAATATAAAACATTAATATTTAAAATATTAATATTAAATCATAACTTTAGTTGATTTAAAGTTATCTCGGGGCACCACCCTTCACAGAAGGGAAACGATAGCCAATTTATTGATTAAGATCAGTCTCATTTAGATCTAGTTCAATTAGAAATCTCAATATTTACTATTAAAGATTATAAAATTAATTAAGCTTTATAGAGTTCTTGATAGTGTAGAGGTTCGCAAAATTCACTTATGCAACATTAATGAAAGAACATTTGTGAAAGAAAACATTTATTAAGAACATAATAAAGTATAAAAACACAAATTACTAACAAAACGTACTAACTAACAAAGATGTGTATGTGTGTGTGTGAATGAGGGTGTTCTCAAAATGGTGGCCTGGCCCACTAAGGTTAACACTAGAGATGAGCCGGATACTCGGCTGAAACGAGTATCCGGTACGGATAAAGCACTTTCGCCGAGCACGAGTATTATACGACTAATACGAGTCAATATCTGTGCTCGGACTGAATGAAAATCCTCACACAGCGTCACAGTGCTCCTCCCCTTCACACACTGCTCTGCTCACTCACTCACAGAACAGCTCTGTGTCTCTCAGTCACTCAGGTCCGCGGGTCTTTTCCGTTAACGTTTAGGGTTTCTTCAGCTTGAAGTTTGTTTTTATTTCAGTTTGTACTTACTTATTAACCAGTAGAGTTCTGTTAAACGTGGGTTCGTTCAGACGTGGTGCTGGTAGAAAGCGACTCGCGTTGCGTCTCTGCCTGTCGGAGATTTTTTTTAATTTTTTCGCTGCATCGCTCTTGTTCACATGAATGTGATTATACCGTGTTTGTTTTAATTATCCTCATCCAAAGCAGGAGAGACCCGCGTCTCCTATCAATCTTGTGATCCGTAGAACACAGTCTCCCCGCCCCCCTCTCTCTCTCTGTCTCTCTCTTACTCACTCATACACACACACACTCACACTCACACACACACACACACATACACACACACACACACACAAACACACACACACACACACCTGGTGTGGAAATACATTTTAAAACATTTCACTTCATAATTGCAACAGCATGTGTTGTATTCATTGTTGCAAAACTTGTTCTGTAAATAGTTTGTATGCGATTGTGGAGAGCGTAACTCACATTAACTTTCATTTAGCTTGTAACTACAATAACACAACATATATCAAACTTTAAAAACACCACAAAGAATCAAATAAAGAGTCTTGCTTCTAGTCTAGTATCATTATTAAGCCCAGTATGTTACCAGTCCTTAGAAAGGGAGAAAGTTGCTGTGCAGTTTGTCCTGGCTTTGTGTGACGTCTCCGGTTGGTCGTAAGGGTTCTGCTCCCGCCGTTCTGTCTTAGCGGTTCTGTTGCGCTGTGCAGTTCAGTTGCTTATTGAATCTTAGCTCTTACGTGCAGGACATTGAGTCGCTGCAAGGAGGTTGGAAAAAGCTTGAGTTGCGAGGAGGATTCCTTGAAGAGATGAGTTGGAAATTGCACCTCTGACCTCCGGTTGTTGGGAAGAGAAGATTTGAGCTGGAGCAGCCTGGATCCCCCTCCCTCTGAGTTGCAGGAGAGATGGCTGGACGCCTGCTGTCCTCGGTGGGTGGATGGAAAGAGAGAGAATTGGGGGAGGCCTGCTCTTAAATAGGCCCAGTGACCCCCAGGTCATGTGACCAGATTGACCAATTGGAGTTGACTTTTGTGGCTTTTAACACCTATGTGTGAAGATGTCCAGAACAGAAGGAACCTGTGGCCCCCTGGGAGACTGAGTTCCTTGAATGTCTCAGAACAATGGAACCTGTGGCATCTTGGGAGATTGAGTTCGCTCCAGCACATGCGGCCATGTGGTTTCAAGTTTTGTCCACACATGTAGGCTGAGAAAGAGGCCTGTGGTTTGCACAAAAACATTGCCCAACACCACCCATTGCAGGAAGTGATGTAAAGGCAGGGAGGACCTAAGATACACATTTAGAAGCCACATTAAATGTTACATTTTGGCACAATATTGAATGGAAATGTATCAACAACAAATTAAATCATCTTCTGACAGTTTTTTGGGGGTTAAATGATTTAATGCAGTGGAAATGGTCAAATTCAATTTCGTTCATGTTTTCGTTCAGGTGTTAAATGACCTTAGAATCCTGTTAGTGATTGAATTGTATGCTTTATTTTTTATGGACAATCATCAAACTTTGTCATGGTGTTCAAAAAACATTACAAACCAAGACAAATATTAACATTACATAGATGTTAATCTGCCATGTCCACTATAGAAGGTATACAGCAATATACCAAATTATTAGCGCGGTTCTCAAATTCACAGATGAGGGGCAACCATTTTAAATAACCTGATAACAACAGCTTTGCTGAAATAAGTTTTTCAAACAGTTTAAAAACATTTACAATTTCCTGTTTTCATTTCCTCTCTTTTCACAGATCAAAATACCTTAAGGCAAAACATACATCAATGCTCATGTGTTCAGAGTATGGTGCAGGTGGACACAAATTCACAAGCGAAGCAAGAGGCAGGTCCAATCAAATAAATTCTTCACAAAAATTGAAGCAAACAGCCAAACTAAAACCAGTGGTGTATAAAGTACTTGAAAGCTATACCTGAGTAAAAGTATCATCACCTGGATAATTCTAAAGGGAATAAATGGATGGAGGATGTGCTTGCGTTGATTAAGTCCCTGCCCTTTCTACACACATCACTACTACCCATTGGATGGTTTAGTGAGGTCCTCGGATCGGCCCTGCCACAGCTGGTCACGGCCCTGGCAGAGAGCAGAGAAGACAATCAGACCTGAAGGTGAACCTGAGGAGGCATCACTACTACTGGAAAGAGACAGAATAGAGGGAAGACCTGGTCTTATATTGGCTTGGTGACCTCATAGGACATGGGGTCCAGAGTGACCAATCGTGGCAATAGTGACACTTGTGTCTTCGGTCGGTTTTCACACCTCTGTGTGACGTGGAGGCACCCTGGGAGACTGAGTTCTGGAAGCTCTAGTTTTCTCCAGAACAAAGGACATGCGGCCTTAAGGCCGAAATATGCTACTCCGACTCCATTGCAGGCAGGGGGTTGCACGGATGACTCTTTTTATTTATGGTTCTCCGAAGGCTGTGGGTGCTGAAAACAATTCACCTCCAGAACAGTAGGTGGCGCAACGGAGTTTAGAGAAGCCTACGTCATGACGGCTTTGTATGTAGAAGAAGTCCACGTTTGTTTATCTACCTCCTCCCGGCGTCTTTGTACGCACTCGTAGCTGTATAGGTGCTTGTACCTCTGGACCTCTTCCACTAGGCGCTCTTCAATGTTGTTGTCCATATTAGAACTGTAGACGTGTTTGGGTTTAAAAGTGGCGGTATTTTGATATAGGCAACAAAACAGGAAGTTTGAGGAAGTGCACCCGCATTTGGTCTAAGGTTGTTTAGGCTGTTATGTGAATAGTTGGCTATGCCTTCCAGTAACCAGTGTGTTAAATATGTTATCGTGCATTGTTCCAGGGATATGGAATTGAGTTTATTAGCTGTTAAAGCTTCTGGGTTTTTACGGACCTGTAACACCCCTGTGGAGATTGTTATATTGGTTTGTTCCAGTGGTGGGGGCGGGGTTAGATACCATTTAAGCCGGACCATCACTATGTGAAGGGAGCTGCAACTGAGAGGACGTGAGTCTGCGAGCTCCCTAGAAGTATTTTCACGGAAAGTATATTGATATTGTAATCATTTATTTGGGCCATAGTGCTTATTTGTTTTCTTATTTTCAAGTGTTTGTTTTTTGTTTTTGCTCTTTTGTTTTATTTTATATTTGACTGCCTTGTAAGCATCATTTTGGTAATAATAAAATACCCTCTTACAAACGGCATCTCCAAGTACTCCTGAGAGTGATTTCCAACTCGCTCAGCCGCTCATCGTCATACCTACCTTTAACATTTGGTGGCAGTGGTGGGATCCAGTGGCCATGAGCGGCTCTCAGTGAGAAGAGATGGAGACAAGAAGTGGAGGTCCGGCACCTCCTGGGGCTGACACTACAGGAGACCCGGGAGCAAGGCCGAAATCTGCAGCGTTGTCCAGGACGCATCCTCCAATGGCCGTAGACAGGACTGATCGGCTGGAGCATATTATGAAGACGGTGGTGGACTGTCAGCGGAGGCAACAGGACCAGTTGGACGTAGAGGCACAACGGCATGACCAGAGGTGGAAAACCATGGAGCATCAATTTCACCAACTACAGAGGCTGGTGAGAGGGCAGCAAGACAACCCGCCCATCTCCCGCCCCTCTTCGACTCAAGGGCTACTTCCCCCTGTACCAGCTCCACAGCCACGTCCAGGTCTAGTACCAGCGTCAGGACTACAGAGCTCCCTTAACTCCTCTGCTATCAGCCTAGCCACGTCTCCACACTTCCATCCGGGGTGGTCGAACCCCAAAATGTCCCCATATGAAGAGGACGAAGATATTGAACATTATTTAAAGACATTTGAAAGGCTTGCGGCAGCCAGTCAGTGGCCCTTAGATACGTGGGCATTTTGTTTAGTGCCCTTGTTAAAAGGGAAAGCCAGAGCTGCTTTCGTAGCAATGAACATTGAGGACAGTCAGGACTATGTCAAAGTGAAGCAAGCCGTTCTCAGGAAATTTGAGATCAATGCAGAGACCTATCGCCAGCGTTTCCGCTCCAAGACTATCCTGGAGGGAGAGACGGCGAAGGAGCTCCAAGATCGACTCAAAGACCTCCTGGAGAAGTGGCTGGACCCAGAGACAAAGTCCAAGGAGCAGATCTGTGACCAGGTCATACTGGAGCAGTTCCTGGGGATGCTTAACCAGGAGCTACAGATATGGGTGAGAGAACGCACCCCACACTCCTCGGCTGAAGCGGCGGAACTGGTGGAGACCTTCGTAGCCGCCAGACAGTCCAGACGGTGCTACCAGCTGAGCCCACACAAGTCCTGGAGAAGACCTCAGCAGACAGCCCAGCATGAGCCGCTGAAGACACCGGTCGGTAAGTCTGAGGGTGGTAGTGGTCGTGTGTTCAGTCCCTCTAACAGCCCCTATAGGCCCAGCCCCAGTGTGAAGCCCCCTCCAGCTAGTACATCTCGGGTCCTGATCTGTCACCTGTCAGCAAGGCCACATTAGACCCCATTGCCCGATGATGCAAGCCACTGACTCAAGACTGTGTTATCTCTCGGGCCCTAGTAAACACATAGCATTCACTCCGGCTGATGTAACTGTCCCCGTCATGATAGGAGGCAAGACACTACAGGCTTTGGTTGACTCCGGTAGTAGTCAATCTTTTGTTCTTAAATCCTGTATGAAGTCTAATTATCAGCCAGTAGGTAGCGTTAGAGTCCGCTGTATCCATGGTGATGAGTCTGTGCATCAGACTTGCGAGGTCCCCATTGTAATCAGCGGTCAAAAGTATTTACTTACCGTAGGGCTCTTGGATAAATGTCCCTATCCTGTGATTCTAGGCCAGGATGTGCCAGTCTTAACGGAGTTGTTGCAGAATGTTAACACAGCGTCTAGCTATGTTTTAACTAGGGCACAGGCCAGTAAGAAAACAGAACCAGATTATTTATCAGAGTTACCGTATAGTTGCCATGGGGGTAAACTAAAAAAATCCAAGGCAGAGAAGCGTAGAGCTAAAGTGGCAGGTACAGCGGTGCCAGAGAGTCTTTCCCTGCCACCACTGGAGGGCAGTGAAGTCCTTGTGCCAGATTTTGGCAAATTACAGCAGGAAGACCCGACCCTTAGCTCTAGCTTTGCCTCGGCGAAGACCCCAGATGAGGCTAGGGAAGACATCAAGGAGGGAGGTGTTTGTTTTGTCATGCATGATGAGACACTGTACAGGGAGAGTGCAGACAAGGAACAGTTAGTGGTTCCAGAGGCTCTGAGAGGCCGAGTACTACAGCTGGGGCATAGCATTCCGTGGGCAGGACACTTAGGCAAAGAAAAGTCTGAGAAAAGAATTGTGAACAGGTTTTACTGGCCTGGTTTTCAGAAAGACATAGCGGAATACTGCAAGTCATGTCCGGAGTGCCAATTGTCTGCTCGCTCGCATAGAGGCTTGAAAGCTCCTCTCATCAGTCTCCCCATTATAGATGTGCCTTTCAGTCGTATAGCCATGGATGTAGTTGGTCCCCTAGAAAGGAGTAGGGCGGGCCACCGGTATATTCTAGTTATATGTGATTATGCAACACGTTACCCGGAAGCTTTCCCCCTCAGAAATACAAAAGCTAGGC
Organism: Limanda limanda; assembly: GCF_963576545.1. Lineage (NCBI taxonomy): Eukaryota > Metazoa > Chordata > Actinopteri > Pleuronectiformes > Pleuronectidae > Limanda > Limanda limanda. The sequence continues at coordinate 20,488,820 of NC_083641.1, read as the reverse complement.
AAGTAGCCAACTGGTTAATTCAATTATTCTCCCGGGTGGGGATCCCCAAAGAGGTATTGACAGACCAGGGCACCAACTTCACCAGTAAGTCTTTAAAGCAGGTGTACTCCATGTTAGGGATCCGGGCAATCAAAACCACACCCTATCATCCGCAGACTGACGGCTTGGTTGAGAGGTTCAATCAAACCCTGAGGTCCATGTTGAGGAAATTCGTGTCTGACTCGGGAGCTGACTGGGATCAGTGGCTCCCCTATCTGCTTTTCTCCTGCAGAGAGGTACCGCAGGCATCCACCGGGTTCTCCCCCTTCGAGCTTTTGTATGGCCGGGAGGTGAGAGGCCCGCTTGACATTCTCCGTGAGAGCTGGGAGGGGGACGCTCCTCACCAGCCGGTAAACATCTTGAGCTATGCCATAAAGATGCGGGAGAAGTTGGAACAGCTGAGCTCCATGGCACATCACCATCTGGCCAAGGCTCAGACAAGACAAAAGACATGGTATGACCAGACTGCACGCAGCCGCTCTTTCAATCCTGGAGAGAAAGTACTGCTGCTGCTACCCTCATCTGAAAGCAGTCTGTTGGCTAAGTGGCAAGGGCCATATGAAGTGCTTCGCAAGGCCAGCGAGGTAACCTATGAAATTGCCATGCCGGACAGACGTCACTCAAGGCACCTCTACCATGTCAACCTACTGAAGAAATGGAACGACCGTCCGGCGGCCGTCCAAAACCAGCTGTGGGCGCGGACCGTGGAACAGGAGGAAGAACCAGTGGAGCTGTATTTTCCTACAGCTGGTGGTGAGTCTCCCTACCCCTCCGTCACCCACCTGACACCTGAACAGCAGGAGGACCTGCTGAGCATCATCCCCATAGGCCTGTTCCGAGACCAGCCAGGGCGGACCGAGGTTATCACCCATGACATCCAGCTCACGTCTCCAGGTCCCATCCGGCAGACCGCTACCAGGGTTCCAGCGCGGCTGATATCTACGCTGAAGCAAGAGGTACAGGACATGCTGGAGATGGGGGTGATTGAGCCTTCGCACAGTGAGTGGTGTAGTCCGGTGGTCCTAGTTCCAAAAAAGGATGGCGCGCTTCTGTATTGACTTTTCAAAGCTGAACAGCATCTCGACATTTGATCCCTATCCCATGCCCCGTGTGGACGAGATGGTGGAGCGCTTGGGGAGGGCAAAGTTCCTCAGCACTTTGGACCTGTTGACCGCCTTCCGTGCTCCATCGGGTCTATACCAGTTCCGGGTCATGCCCTTTGGCCTTCATGGCGCCGCAGCAAGCTTCCAGCGTCTCATGGATGAGGTGCTGAGGGGCGCTGAGGACTACGCCGCGGCCTATATTGATGACGTTATTATACATAGTTCCTCCTGGGCGGAGCATCTTCATCACCTTCGCGATGTCTTCCGGCGGATCCATTGAGCAGGGCTGGTGGTGAACGCCAGCAAGTGCCAGCTTGCCAGGTCTGAGGTCTGTTACCTAGGCTACAGCCTGGGCAGCGGCACTATCCGACCCCAAATCGGCAAGGTGGACGCCATCCGCGATTCCCAGCCGCCCTCTACTAAAAAGGGGGTGAGGTCATTCCTGGGATTAGTCGGCTGGTACCGACGTTTCATCCCTAACTTCTCCAGCCGGGCTGCACCGTTGACAGACCTAACTCGCAATACCAGTCCCAACAAGGTGGTTTTGACAGCTGAGTGTGAAGCAGCTTTTCAGGACTTAAAAGAAAGCATGTGTCGGGATCCTGTGCTCCAGAGCCCGGACTTTTCCTTGCCCTTTACAGTGCAGACAGACGCCTCAGGCCTTGGCCTGGGGGCAGTGTTGTTGCAGGGGGAGGGGGAGGACAAAAGACCAGTACAGTATGTGAGCCGTAAACTGTTCCCTCGCGAGACTCGCTACTCCACTGTTGAGAAAGAGGCGTTGGCTATTAAGTGGGCCATTGACACTCTTAAGTACTATCTGATGGGCAAAGACTTTCTCCTTGAGACGGACCACAGAGCCCTGCAGTGGCTCCATCGCATGAGGGATTTTAATTCAAGGATTACTCGTTGGCACCTGTCGTTGCAGCCCTACAAGTTTACGGTGAAGTACAAGGCTGGCAAAGACAATGTTATTGCGGACTTCCTTTCGCGCCATGCCATGGACGCTCTCTCTTAAGGAGGGGGGTGTGTGACGGAGCGCCCGGCGCGGCAGTAGTGCACTGCCTGTTTACACTTGTGTGGCGGGGCGCACGGCGCCCGTCACGGCAGTAGTGCACTGCCTGTTTAAACGTATAATTATGACTAATGTGAAGTGTATGTGTTGATGTTAAGTGTATGCGTTGCAGGTTACCGTGGTGCTGTGTCGCGTCAGTGTTTGGGGAAGGCGAGCAGTCCGGAAATATGGATGTAAATAGACACGCACTTCCGGTGTAACCGGAAGTGCACCCGCATTTGGTCTAAGTTTGTTTAGGCTGTTATGTGAATAGTTGGCTATGCCTTCCAGTAACCAGTGTGTTAAATATGTTATCGTGCATTGTTCCAGGGATATGGAATTGAGTTTATTAGCTGTTAAAGCTTCTGGGTTTTTACGGACCTGTAACACCCCTGTGGAGACTGTTATATTGGTTTGTTCCAGTGGTGGGGGCGGGGTTAGATACCATTTAAGCCGGACCATCACTATGTGAAGGGAGCTGCAACTGAGAGGGCGTGAGTCTGCGAGCTCTCTAGAAGTATTTTCACGGAAAGTATATTGATATTGTAATCATTTATTTGGGCCATAGTGCTTATTTGTTTTCTTATTTTCAAGTGTTTGTTTTTTGTTTTTGCTCTTTTGTTTTATTTTATATTTGACTGCCTTGTAAGCATCATTTTGGTAATAATGAAATACCCTCTTACAAACGGCATCTCCAAGTACTCCTGAGAGTGATTTCCAACTCGCTCAGCCGCTCATCGTCATACCTACCTTTAACATGGGGGTGGTGGACGTTGGAGAGGGGGAATCCATGGCCAGAGGTCCCAGCCACGTCCAGCTCCGACTGGGCCCCAGTCACCTCCAGCTCCGACTGGGCCCCAGCAAACCTCCAGCTCCGACTGGGCCCCAGCCAGCTCCAGCCCGACTGAGCTCCAGCCTGCTCTGGTTCCTGCATCAGCCCCGACTGGGCTCCAGCCAGCTCCAGTCCCAGCCCCGACTGGGTCCCAGCTAGCTCCAGTCCCCGCTCCAGTCCCTGCTCCACACCGGCGGTTCCTTGCTGACGTCACGTCTCTTCCGACGTCGGAGGTTTCAACGGCAGTGCCAGCTTCAGTCCCTGCTCCGGTCCTGGCCGAAGTCTCCCCTCTTCGGGCGGCAGAGGTCTTCACCTCAGCACCTGCTCCGGTTCCTGCTCCTCGTCCGGGGCGGAGGTCGGACTCCTTGCCCTCTGCCCCTGACCGGTCTTCGGGGCCGCCCACCTGAGGAGCCTCAGAACTCTGCCCTTAAGCAGCCACGGCAACGCCCTCCAGAGCCTCAGAACTCTGTCCCTGTGCGGCCACGGTGCCGCCCTCCTGAGCCTCAGAACTATGTCCCTGTGCGGCCACGGTGCCGCCCTCCTGAGCCTCAGAACTATGTCCCTGTGCGGCCACGGTGCCGCCCTCCCGAGCCTCAGAACTCTGTCCCTGAGCGGCCACGGAGCCGTCCGCCTGAGCCCCTGGGCATGTCCCGGAGTCCCTCCTCCGGTTCCCCCCTCCTCCCTCCCGTCTCAGTTTTGTTTTTTGGGGCGTCTGGTATCCAGCCCTTGAGGGGGGGGGTTCTGTAACAGTCTGGCAATTTAGATGGTAATTGTCAGGCCTAAAGTGTTTTCTGTTTTAGTTGATCTCTGTTGTTTGTTTGAGTTGTTTTCATGTTTGCACTCTGTTTCTGTTTCCTGTTTTATTTTGTAGTCTTGTGTTCCTGGTGTGTTGTCTCTGTCTTCACTTCCTGTCGGTGATTATCTTCCTCAGTCCTCATGTGTTTCACCTGTGTCCAATTGCCCCTGTCTTCCCTGTGCATTTAAGCCACTGTGTTTCCCCTTGTCCTCTGTCGGGTTGTTCCACGTCGTTTCACGTCGTCTCTATGGTTAGTTCATTGTCTGCTGTTTTGTCCAGCTTCCCTGTGCTTGTTTTCCTTGTTCTATGTGCGCCTTGTCGCCAGTGCTACTGCTAGTGTTCCTGTTTTGTTTGTTTGTCTTGTTAAATAGACTTTTTGTTATATTAAATTACTTTTATTTGATATCTCTGCATTTGGGTCCATCTCCTTCATCTAGCGGTAACACTTATCGTAGCGGGGAACCACCCTGGTTACAGGGACCAAAAAGTCAATCTATAAATATCAGTCTCATCTGATAAAAAATAAAATTAATAATCTCGAAAGTTAATATTAATGATTATATAATAAACAATGAAGGGTTTTTAAGTTCGAGCACAGGCTATCATAATCCAGCTGTATTCACACACATATGCACAAATAATCACAGACTACAGATACTTTAATTACAAAAGCATTTATTAAAAAGGGGGAAATAAAGTTAATGTTATTTAAGGATTCATCATTTTAACAAACTCCAATATTTCAAAGATAACCACAGCAGCAGAACTTATCACAATCCAGAACACACATGTGAAACCTATGGTTTATGTATGTCTGTCTGTGGGTGTGTGTGTGTGTGTGTGTGTGAGAGAGAAAGAGAAAGGGGGAGTGGTAATGACGTACTCTGAAAATGGTGCTCTAACTCACCGGGACTACAACCAAAATAGCGGATTCGTCTTAGGAATGTGAAGCCAAAATGGAGGAGAGAGAAAGGAGGAGTGGCCAAAATAAACTCTCAAAATGGTGGTCTAACTCACGTTATTCAAAATGGAGCCTATGTTAATGACACCATGCGGCCGAAACCCAAAATGGCGGTCGCCACGTGAATTAACACAAAGGAATTTTCAGACAAAGAGAATTCTTTATCTCTGCTTTGGCCTTGGGGCCGAATGGCTTGCGATGCGTTTAATGTGTGAATACAGATCGGACGTGTGTTTAGGTAGGTTTAGGAGAAGAGAGAGAGAGAGAGAGAAAGAAAATAACAGAGGAGCTCTTTAAAACACAGTCAGAGACAAGTTTTACAGTTACTTTACCACTCAGCACCCAAGCGGCGTTGTGTGCTGAAGTTTGACCGGTAAAGTCTCTGTAAAGTTGGTCAGACGGTCACAGTGCAGCCGGAGATGCTTCGTCGCGGCGCTTAACTACTGTAACACAATAAAACCCGGAAATGAACTAGAAGTGCCGGCTCGTTACGGCTAAACAGGAGACACTGAGGTCCCACAAACAAATACACTCAAATATTAAACGACACGCTAAGTATTAAAGGAGACCTATTATGCCCATTTTACCACAAGTTGATATGGTTCATTGGGGTCTTAATGAAATGTCTGTAACATTTTTTGGTCAAAATACCACAAGGATCATTTAAAACAGCAGCCTTTTTACCCTGTCTAAAACAGCCCTCTTCAGATTGACCTGTTTTGAGTCCCCCCGCCCCCCCCTCTCCTCGCCCCGCCCCCATCTCACCACCCCGCCCCCCCTGTCAATCACACACACACACACATCCACTTTCTCTCTCCTTAGCATATTTAAGGTTGTTAAAATAATTTTAAGTCACTGTCCTACACATATATTTCTGTATTTGTTTGTTGTGTTTCTTCATTGAAGCTACAATTTTAAAACTACAACACCTTCTGATAAGGATGTACATTTATTTAAATACATGCATTAGATATGTGTGTATACAGTATTTAATTGTATGTGTATATTTATTCATACAGGGCATATATACACAGACACATGCACACACACAGACACACACAGAGATAGACACAGACACACACGCACACACACAGACACACACACACAGGCAAAGGGATGTGGGGGCTAGCTTTGGAAGCTAACACTGCTGCAACTTTTGCGGCAAAATGCACTTAAAACCCCGGGTATGAGTCTATTATAAAGCGAGCGACGGAGGCGGCAATGAGCTGCTGGTGACCGGCACCGGTTCGTGCAGCTCGGGGTGCGTGGAGCAAATCTACCTGGAAAAAACACCAACAGCTCGCGGTGTCTCCCGGCTCCGGGTTCGCGCTGCCGGATTGCGGCTCCCGGGCTCCGGTGGTGGCGCCGAGCTCCGGGCTACGCGATGGCTCCGGGCTACGTGGTGCGAGGCAGCTAGTGGAGGCAGCTAGTGCGAGGCAGCTAGTGGAGGCAGCTAGTGCGAGCCGGAGCGCGGAGCGGAGGTCCGGTCGGAGCTCCGGCCGGCGGAGCTCCCCGGCGTAAACAAACACATCCACCAGAAGCAAGCAGCTGACATGGAGCCAGCAGCCCCTCAGCGAGCCCGGGCTGAGGAGGGAGCTGTGGCAGGTAAATCAACCCGACCGCAGGCTCTGTTTCCTCCACCTCTCACCCAGCTGATCGTGAGATCGCGGCTTCTGCCCCGGCAGCCTCCTCCGTGATCACGGAGCAGGAGCCGTGGAGCAGGAGCCCCGGCTCCGCGTTCACGGAGCCGGGGCTCCTGCTCCGTGAACGCGGAGCATCAGCCGGAGCCCGAGCTGAGGAGGGAGCTGTGGCAAGTAACTCACCCCAACCGCAGGCTCTGTTTCCTCCGGCTCTCACCCAGCTCCCTGGCTGGTTAGCGCTGTCTTCTGAAGCTGGAGTCACATGAACAGCTTTGTGAGGATTTGTGCAGCCCAGCCCTGAGCATATCAGTGGTCGAATTCGTTTCATGCTGCTAGTTTGCTTATCCAAGTGTTTCTAGGATCGCAAGAATGCAATGGCGGCTGTCCAGACACCGAAGGACCGTCTATAAAGTGGGAGGTTCTTAAATCTGTGGTGGTTTCATCTATTGGTGGGATAGATCTATGGGGGGAGTGGGTTTTGGTCGTTAGTGACGTACATCGAACCAATAATCCCATTGGACCAGTGTTAATTTTGGCAGCTATTTTTGATTTAGTCTTAGTCTTTTGACGAAAATGCATATTAGTTTTAGTCTAGTTTTAGTCATTTTTATCCTTCTTAGTTTTAGTCTAGTTTTAGTCGACGAAAACAAATTACATTTTAGTCTAGTTTTATTCACATTTAATAGCCACATTAAACTCCTTATCTTCCCTTCTCAGGCCCAGGGACCCCCTGTGTTGTGTCTACAACTGCGTACTAGTCTAGCTTTCAGTACTTAGGTTGTCCATTAGATGTCCCTCCTATAGGTCTATAGCAGGGGTCGGCAACCTTTACTATCAAAAGAGCCAATTTGCCCCCTCTTGCCCCAAATAAAATTTGTCTGGAGCCGCAAAACATATTAATAACAAAGCTGATAAAATTTTATATAAAGTTATACTATACTAATCTGTAGATTATTGCATTTATGAAATTATAGAACAACAATAAAGAAAACTGTTGACATTTTATTTATTTTTACCTGTTACAACAAAGGGAAACACCAAATGCTTATGAAGAGGAGAAGAAAATACACAGGCAAGTGTAGGCCTACTTTGAAATAAATTAAACGCAGAACTATGTAGGGTTATTTGAGTCATCCCCATATTTGTGGGAAATGTATGAAATAAGAAGTACCCTATTTTGAAATAAATAAAAACATATAGCTGCAGCCTATATATTTTAGTTGGCGTTGGCGAAATGTGAAAACAAAAATTGAAAGCAGATCAGACTGGAGGCGGACACAGAAGCTGGAGCTCGGTAGAAACCAACTGCAGCCTCTGCTCTGATCCAGAAGCTGCGGCGCTGATCTCAGAGCAGCTGAGACCAGAGGAACTCTGTGTTTTCACTGTTTCCATAGTTAAGAAGCAGTCACTGAGCAGCTGCTTCATGTGAACGAGCTCTGATCTCACTGTCTCTCCGAGCGAGTGCGCTGCGGCAGGGGGCGGAGCCGCGGGACCGGAGCGCTACCTGGCAGCACACACGCACACACACACAGACACACACACTCGCCGCTCCGGGTACTTCATGACGGCCTGATACGATTATGTTTTTAAAAATTGTTGTGACTTAGTCAACCGCCAACATTTTCGTTTCGTCTCGTCTCGTTAACGAAAATTAAAATAGATTTCGTCATAGTTTTTATTTTCAAAGATCCATTTCGTTACGTCTTCGTCTCGTCTTAGTCATGGGAAAAGGGGCGTTAACGAATATTTTTCGTTATCGTTATCGTCAACGAAATTAACACTGCATTGGACGCACTCTCGCACATAGTTCCTGACATAGAGGAAACACAACAAATCGCGTGAGTTGTTTTTTTCCAGCGTTTTTGGGACGGTAGACGTGCCAGATACCCAAAATAACGTGTAGAAGCACTACAAAAGTGGCATTTTCATAATAGGTGCCCTTTAAAACTAGTCTCTGCCCAGACAAAATAGCCTCTTACTGTGACCGTGGTTTCGTGGGGTACGTGCGTGTTCCGCGCGAATGTCCCGGACGTCCAGTGAATAAAACTCGTGGTCTCTCAAGAGGGGCTCCGGAGCTCGGCCGCTTGACCGGAAAGGGAGCGGATTTCCTCGTGCTGCCTTTAACGGAATGAAACTTCGTCTTCTTCTGTGGCAGCGGAGATCGTGCTGCTTTACAGGAACGGAGTGGATTTTCTCATACTCCTCCGCGGAATGAACGTCGCGCTTCTGCAGGGAATGGCTGTGTTGAAGCCGTCTGTAGATCGTGTGGGAAGAATAAAAGTCTGTGGAACTCAGCTCTGCCTGCAAGTGAACTTCCTGTTTGATCTTTCAAGTTAAAACAGCAAAAAGTCCTATCAAAATAAAACATCGACTGAGATAGAAGAAAGGAAATAAAATTAATTAAAAAGAACGTTTGTGGTTGCTCCCTATAGCAACTAAATCATCTGGATAGACCTGGAGAGGTCTGGAGAGGGCATCAGTGCAGGGAAAAAAGCAGAGTTCTGAGGGGGCTCAGCTGTTTTATCCTACCTTCCAGGTACATGCCCCTGGAGGAGGGGTTATGGGGTTCAGTGGGCTCTCAGCCAATGGACTGTCAGATTTTGACCACAAGGGGCGGGCTTCGCCTTCAGTGGACGTCTCAGGTTTCATTAGGGTCTCTGCAGACCCCCAAGCAACATCTCCCCCCAGGGAACACAGAGGTGTAGTGGACTTCAAACAACCCACCCAGAATCACTTCACCAGGCTTGTGCATCCCATTGAGATAAAACTGACTCCTTAGCTTACAGGATGAGGAGTGAGAGGAAGACTCAGATGAGAAAAGGGAGGAAGGGAACATAATCAATAATGAGAAGCCATGAAAGGAGAAAATTGTGTCTACAAATGGCCCCAATACTGCCAAGACAAGAACAAAGCAAAGGCATCAGGTGCTACTCAGGAAATTGAGACGCTATCATGTCAGGTTTAAGTGAACTTTTGGTGTCTATGCTTTTCTGAATGGGGATTATTTTCTCTCTCACTATAATAAACCTCCTTGTAGAGAGGAATCGGTGATCCGTCAATTAAAAGTACAACTCTACAGTCTGTTGAATTAGTAAAAGCTGAAGTAAACAATTGCACATTTACTAGTGTTTCGGGTGAACTCATGTTTTAAGGGTGGTTTCCTTTAGAATACTAATGACTAGAGATGAGCCGGATACTCGGCTGAAACGAGTATCAGGTACGGATAAAGCACTTTTGCCGATCACGAGTATAATACGAGTAATCGGAGTCATTATCTGTGCTCGGACTGAATGAAAATCCTCACACAGCGTCACAGCGCTCCTCCCGTCACACACGGCTCTGCTCACTCACAGAACAGCTCTCTGTCTCTCAGTCACTCAGGTTCACTGCGCATCGGGACTGTTCCATAGGCTCAGTCAAGGAAGCAGAAATGATTCGTTCATTTCCCGACTGGGTCTTCTTCTTCTGGGTACGAGTCTTTGGAAAAATTTTCACGAGACCTGCATTGGCTCAGTAGAGGAGCGCTGGAGATGTAGCGAGGGACGTTCACTGTCTCCCGGAGAAATTAACACTCTTTGTTTTTAGTATAGAAAGACGTGAATTATATTTGTTCACAAGTCATAATGACTGGTTTTGTTATTTTCACTTTACATTTACACTTACTTTACAGTAAATTAAACCTCTATTAAATACAGTACAACATGACAGTTTGTATGGTTTAAAATTGTCATTTATTATCACACTGGCATTTAATTATCACTGCAAACAATTACACTGCACTAAACTTTAAGTGTTAATGTAAAGTGAAAATAACAAAACCAGTCTGTATGACTTGTGAACGAATATAATTCACGTCTTTCTATACTAAAAACAGAGTGTTCATTTCTCCGGGAGACAGTGAACGTCCCTCGCTACTCACTCACACACACACACACACACACACACACCTGGTGTGGATATAAATTTAAAAAAAATAAAAATAAAAAAATCATAAAAAAATGTCAAAGTTAAAAAAGAAAGTTATGTTGAACCAGCCCACTTCCGGGTTAAATCACACCCACTTCCGGGTCAGGCCCCGCCCACTCCGAGTACGGATACGGATACGGATAATTCATATGGTTAACAGATACAGATACAGATACAGATAATGCTGTACTCGCTCATCCCTACTAATGACTCTTAATAATTACAATTTAAAATAATTACCACCTTCCATCTCATTGTGATTTGGTTGAGCCTTCGTAGATCTCTGCATTTTATACAAAAACACACTGTTATGACTGTGGGCTGTTATTGCCCCTATTTATTCATTTATTTTTAATTAATGTTTGTATCACTGTGTTTTGAGTTGAATGTATCATACTATATTTTAATTTAGTTTCTGTTTTGGGTGTTAGTTATAATTATGTGGTTGCTTAGTTACCTCCCCGGAGGAGTTTATGTTTTTCGCCCCTGTCCATTGGTCTGTTTTTTAGCAGCTTATATGAAAAAAAAAATGAAACAGGTTTTAACATAGCTTGGTGGAATCAGTGTTAATTTTGGCAGCTATTTTTGATTTAGACTTAGTCTTAGTCTTTTGACGAAAATGCATATTAGTTTTAGTCTAGTTTTAGTCATTTTTATCCTTCTTAGTTTTAGTCTAGTTTTAGTCGACGAAAACAAATTACATTTTAGTCTAGTTTTAGTCGACGAAAACAAATTACATTTTAGTCTAGTTGTAGTCACATTTAATAGCCACATTAAACTCCTTATCTTCCCTGCTCAGGTCCAGGGACCCCCTGTATTGTGTCTACAACTGCGTACTAGTCTAGCTTGCAGTACTTAGGTTGTCCATTAGATGTCCCTCCTATAGGTCTATAGCAGGGGTCGGCAACCTTTACTATCAAAAGAGCCATTTTGCCCCCTCTTCCCCCAAATAAAATTTGTCTGGAGCCGCAAAACATATTTGATAACAAAGCTGATAAAATTTTATATAAAGTTATACTGTGGCGTGCACTCATGGGTGTGTCCTCTCACCCAGTGGTCGATGGGAAATGTAAAGTCTGTAGCTATATATACTTCCCGTATGGGGAACATGTGCCTGTTCTTCCTGGCTACTGAATAAACAACAGTAAGCAGTACCTGCGTCTCTGCCTTTCCTTGTCCTGCCACATTGGTGACCCCGTTTTTTGAACATGTTCGAGGTGAAGGAGGATAGTGTCCCTTCCTCATCGGGGGAAGACGTTTTTTCTTCCCCGGCTCCCGTGGACCGTGTCTCCACGACAACCATGGCGCAGCAGCTTCCAGGATCGAACAGCTCCGCGGAGCACGTTAAGCTCCCGGAGTTTTGGCAGAACGACCCCGCGCCGTGGTTTCAGCACATCGAGGCTCTCTTCCATCTGCGAGGAGTAACGGCAGACGACTCCAGGTATTTTTTGGTGGTCGCGGCTTTGGACCAGCAATCCACCCGGCGCGTGATGCAGCTCCTGCGGGCCCCGCCGCTGCGAGGGAAATACGCCGCCATCAAGCAGCTTCTCCTCCGGCGCTACAGCTTGTCAGCCGCGGAGAGAGCGGACAAGCTACTGTCGCTTCCCGGTTTGGGTGATGGTTCGGCAGTGGACCTGATGGACGAGATGCTGTCGTTGCTGAGCTCCGAGGATGAGGGTTTCCTGTTCCCGCACATCTTTCTGCGCCAGCTCCCGCTGCAGGTGCGCGCAGCCCTCGCCAACTCTTCTTGCTTGGCGGCCGGCAACTTCCGTGGATTAGCTGAGGAGGCGGACCGGATCCTGCTGTCTTCGAGGAACGTCTCCGTGCAGAGTGTGGCCGTGGAGTCCTCCCAGTCGACGTTGGAGAACGAGGTTCCGGCAGTGACGGCTTCAGTCTCCACCCGCACACAGCGCGGCCAGCTGTGTTTCTTCCATCAGCGCTTCGGCAGCAAGGCGCGCCGCTGCGTTCCTCCGTGCGCGTTCCAGGCACCGGGAAACGGAAGAGCCGGCGCTCGGTAGCAGCCGTGGGCGCTGGTGATCAAGAGGAGCTGCTGTTCGTTCATGACTCCATATCAGGTAATCAGTTTCTGGTGGACTCCGGCTCGCAGAAGAGCCTTCTCCCTCCTGCAGCTACGGACCTCTCGGCCCGTGGCAGTGGTCCGCGTCTGACAGCGGCTAACGGCTCGGCTATAGAGACGTTTGGTACCAAGTCTGTGACTGTGTGTTTCAATGGACGCAAATTTCTGTGTGATTTTGTTGTAGCCTCCATTACGGTTCCTATTACCGGAGCAGATTTTCTGTGCACTAATGGGTTGTTAGTGGATGTAACTAATCGCAGGCTCATTGATGCTGTGTCTTTTGCGTCTTTTCCGTGTCAGTCAGGGGGACCCGGGCCGTTAACACACGCTAATTTTGCGGCGTCAAAGGATGTCTTCCAGCGCTTACTGGCGGAATTTCCTTCGCTGACAACACCCGCATTTTCTGCCGCGGTTACTAAACACGGCGTGGAACATTTCATTCCCACTGCGGGTACGCCTGTTTTCGCACGTTCGCGTCGCCTCGACACCGTGAAGTTAGCCACCGCGAAGGAGGAGTTTGCTACCATGGAGCGTTTGGGGATCGTTAGGCGGTCCAACAGCCCGTGGGCTTCACCGCTCCACATGGTGCCCAAGGCAGACGGTTCTTGGCGGCCGTGCGGCGACTTCCGCCGTTTAAATAACATTACGGCCCATGACCGTTACCCAATTCCGCATGTTCAGGATTTTTCGATTCGTCTGGCGGGCATGACAATTTTTTCTAAAATCGATTTGGTGCGAGGTTATCATCAGGTGCCTGTGCGGGCAGAGGACGTGCCCAAGACTGCTGTCATTACGCCGTTTGGGCTTTTCGAGTTCCTGCGGATGCGGTTCGGCCTTAAAGGCGCAGCGCAGACGTTTCAGCGATTGATGGACTCGGTGCTACGTGACCTCGCGTTTGTTTTCGTCTATTTGGACGACATCTTGGTGGCCAGCCCGTCGGCTGATGAACATTTGTCGCACCTTAGGCAGGTTTTCCAGCGCCTTGATGGGCATGGTCTCATTGTCAACACAGCCAAGTGCCAGTTTGGGCTGTCTGTCATAGACTTTTTGGGCCATCGCATTTCGTCGCAGGGTGCGGTTCCTTTGCCCTCGAAGGTGCATGCAGTTGCGGATTTTCCCCGTCCGGTCTCGGTCAGGTCGCTACAGGAGTTTTTGGGCATGGTAAACTTTTACAATCGTTTCTTGCCTCGTGCGGCCCAACTCCTGCAACCATTGTATGGTGCTTTGAAGCTTAAGAAAGCCAAGGACCAGGTTGATTGGACCCCTGTGAGGATCCAGGCTTTTGAGGGGGCTAAGGCTGCCCTGGCTAACGCGGCGCTTCTGGCGCACCCCGCGTCTCGCGCGCCCATCGCCCTCACGACCGATGCTTCAGATGTGGCTGTTGGTGCAGTTGTTGAACAGCGGGTTGCGGGTGCATGGAAGCCCCTTGCATTTTTTAGCCGCGGTTTGCGAGACAGTGAGCGAAAATACAGTGTGTTTGACCGGGAACTGTTAGCGTTGTACCTGGCTACGCGTCATTTCCGTTTCCTGCTGGAAGGCCGCCCTTTCACAGCCTATGTTGTCCACAAACCATTGACGTTTGCTATGGCAAAGGTGACAGAGCCATGGTCTGCTCGCCAGCAGCGCCATCTAGCGGCGATCTCCGAATTCACAACGGACATCCAACATGTGGCGGGTAAAGCGAACCCGGTTGCAGACTGCAACCGGGTTTGCAACCGGTGCGACTGCCTGTCGCGGGTGCTGGTGTGTCCTGTGCATCTTGGGGTTGATTTTTCCGCACTGGCTGCCGATCAACCTGGGGACCCGGGTATCGTTGCACTGAGAGCTGCGAGTACCGGTCTGGAGCTGGAGGAGGCAGTTGTGCAAAATGGTGGGCCTGCCCTCCTTTGCGACGTCTCCACGGGCCGCCCCCCCCCGGTGGTGCCGGTTGCTTGGCGCCGTCGGGTCTTTGATATGGTGCACTCTCTTTCTCATCCGGGTGTCCGGGCGTCGGTGAAGTTGGTGTCTTCGAAGTTTGTGTGGCCTGGCCTTCGCAAAGAGGTCAAGGAGTGGGCGGCCACATGTGTGGCGTGTCAGCGAGCTAAAGTTCACCAGCACACTAGGGCGCCCCTCGAGCCATTTTTGATTCCAGCCAGGCGTTTTGATCATGTGCATATCGACCTTGTGGGGCCTCTTCCCCCTTCCCAGGGTTTTACACATCTCCTTACCATGGTAGATCGGACCACTAGGTGGCCAGAGGCGGTTCCTCTGTCTTCCACGACATCTGCGGACGTGGCACGCGCTTTTCTTTCAGCTTGGGTCTCACGTTTTGGTGCACCGTCTGATATCACCTCTGACAGAGGCCCGCAGTTCATTTCGGAGCTCTGGTCGGCGCTAGCAAAGTCTTTGGGCACACAGGTTCACCGTACCACTGCCTACCACCCCCAGGCTAACGGTTTGTGTGAACGTTTTCACCGGTCGCTTAAGGCGCCATTGCGGGCTGCGCTCTCAGATGCAAACTGGTTGGATCGGTTGCCGTGGGTGATGCTCGGGTTGCGCTCGGCTCCTAAGGCTGACCTGGATGCCTCGCCTGCAGAGTTGGTGCTCGGTCAGCCGCTCCGCATTCCAGGGGAGTTTCTGCCTCACAGCTCGGCCCCCTTTCCGCGTCCTGCGTCACAGTCCGCTTGTGCACCGGTGCCCGTGCATCGTTTTTCTCCTCGGTCTTTCGTGCCAACGGATCTCGCGACCGCTCGGTTTGTTTTCGTGCGTCACGATGCTCACCGGTTTCCCCTCCAGCCCCCGTATGACGGCCCGTTTAGGGTGTTAGAGGCGGGTTCTAAAAGTTTCATTCTGGACATGGGCGGGCGCAGGGAGCGTGTTTCGTTGGACAGACTTAAGCCAGCTCATCTGTTGGCCGGCGAAGAGGTGCTACCGGCCCGGGTTCCCCGTCGTGGTCGCCCCCCTTCTAAGACCCCTGTGTTGTTTTCTCCAGTTGTGCCTTCTGATCCTGTGTCTGTTGTAAATGATGTCCCTTCTGCTTGTTTCACCCCTGCGTTTGCGGACGGGGATCGGCATAGCCGTTATGGTCGCCTCGTTAAACCCCCTGAGAGGTACTGACTTTTGTCCCATTTTGTATTTTTCCCTCTGGGTGTTCGGGGGGGGGGCTGTGTGGCGTGCACTCATGGGTGTGTCCTCTCACCCAGTGGTCGATGGGAAATGTAAAGTCTGTAGCTATATATACTTCCCGTATGGGGAACATGTGCCTGTTCTTCCTGGCTACTGAATAAACAACAGTAAGCAGTAGCTGCGTCTCTGCCTTTCCTTGTCCTGCCACAATACTATACTAATCTGTAGATTATTGCATTTATGAAATTATAGAACAACAATAAAGAAAACTGTTGACATTTTATTTATTTTTACCTGTTACAACAAAGGGAAACACCAAATGCTTATGAAGAGGAGAAGAAAATACACAGGCAAGTGTAGGCCTACTTTGAAATAAATTAAACGCAGAACTATGTAGGGTTATTTGAGTCATCCCCATATTTGTGGGAAATGTATGAAATAAGAAGTACCCTATTTTGAAATAAATAAAAACATATAGCTGCAGCCTATATATTTTAGTTGGCGTTGGCGAAATGTGAAAACAAAAATTGAAAGCAGATCAGACTGGAGGCGGACACAGAAGCTGGAGCTCGGTAGAAACCAGCTGCAGCTTCTGCTCTAATCAAGAAGCTGCGGCGCTGATCTCAGAGCAGCTGAGACCAGAGGAACTCTGTGTTTTCACTGTTTCCATAGTTAAGAAGCAACCGGGGAGTCAGTGACGGCCTGCTTCACATGAACGAGCTCTGATCTCAGCTCTCTGAGCGAGTGCACGGGGGCGGAGCCTCGGGACCGGTGCGCTGTCTGGCAGCTCACACACACACACGCACACACACACACGCACACACACACAGACACACACACTCGCCGCTCCGGGTACTTCATGACGGCCTGATACGATAATGTTTTTAAAAATTGTTGTGACTTAGTCAACCGCCAACATTTTCGTTTCGTTTCGTCTCGTTAACGAAAATTAAAATAGATTTCGTCATAGTTTTTATTTTCAAAGATCCATTTCGTTACGTCTTCGTCTCGTCTTAGTCATGGGAAAAGGGGCGTTAACGAATATTTTTCGTTATCGTTATCGTCAACGAAATGAACACTGGGTGGAATTATGGGACATGAGCCAAGAAAAGGACATACTCAATTTGGTTGTTGATCCGGTGAAAGTGGTGAATCCAGCCTTTTTTCCACCTACCTACTCTAATAATTTGAGATTAAGCGTTTTTGGAAATTTTCAGCAATTTTCCAGGGAATAATTCATGGCTCTCAACTGATAAAAGTCTGGCACATTTAGAAGACTGTAACCACGAGTGTGTGATATGTTGGGCCTTGTTTGTTTGGAACTGAAAAATACACAGCAAGGACATCCTCTCTGTGATGTACAGTAAGATGACGTACAGTAGGAGGGAATATTTAGTCTGGAAAGCTATATAAAGCAGTGATTACACACTTATTGCCCACATGCACACACTTGGGGGATGATGGGGATCTCAGCTCTCTTTGTTTGCCTTGTATTGGCTCTGGGTTTGTCTGAACTGAACTCTGCTCTTGGTTTGAACGGGGCTGGGATCAAGTGTAAGCTGCAGGGTACGGCTCATCCACCTGCCTTCTCAATGGACGGGGACTATGTGGTTGGGGGGGTTTTCTCCATTCACAACTACATGAACACAGTGAGATATAACTACACCACGATGCCTGAGCCTCTGAGGTGCACGGGGAGGTTTGTATAACAGGGGGGAGTGGGGAATAAAAGGATGTTGGGCCGTGTGGGGACATGAATGTTTTAAATATGTATATTGTGTTTAAAATCTTGTTGTTTTCATTTACATTAAGTTACATGTGTATATTCTAAATGTGTGGCTATAGCAGAAACGATTATGATTTGTGATTCTGAAATAAGAACAGCTGAATATGAATTTAGTTGTCATTAGTTGTGTGAAATTAGTTGACTATTGTCATTCATTACAACGAATTTTTGACTGGTATGTCTATAAATTGTAGATATTATTTTTATATTAGTAATAGTATTTGTAGTAGAAGTAGTATTATTGGGCTACTCCTATTATGATGTTATATATGATGAGGTATGATGTTCTTGTTTTGGATTTGGTCTCTCTGTCAAGCACTTTGTAAAAGCAAGTTATTATTATAATTATTATTATTATAAGTTGTTGTTGTAGTAGTACTAGTAGTACCATTTTCATTAGTAGTGGAATTATTAGTACAATAAGTATGCCTGTAACTTTTACGTTATAGGCTATGATGATAATTGTGATTATTATTATAATTATTATTGGTAGTAGTACTCCTGTTTGTGTAAAAGTATTATTCTTAGGCCTGTGATTTTCCCATTAAAACATGTGATCCCATTCTATGTAAACAACAACATGCTCGCATCCATGTGTGCATGTGCAGCATCGACTCTCGTGAGCTGCGCTTCTCACGCGCCATGATCTTTGCCATTGAGGAGATCAACAACAGCTCAAACCTGCTGCCGGGCGTCAAGCTCGGTTACCACATCTATGACTCATGTGCCTCGGTGCCGATGGCGGTGCGTCTGGCCTTCCAGCTCTCCAACGGCCAGGACCCGGATTTCAGCCTCGGCAACGACCACAACTGCTCCCAGTCCGGAATGGTGATGGCCATCGTTGGCGAGTCCGGCTCCACGCCATCTATCAGCATGTCGCGCGTTATTGGGCCCTTTAACATCCCTCAAGTAAATCTATTTGTGTTTCTACTCAATTCATTCATCATTAACCAGCGTTATTCATGGGTTTTTTCCCACTGTGTTTCTCCAGGTGAGCCACTTTGCCACGTGCGCCTGCCTCTCCAACAAGAAGCAATACCCGAGTTTCTTCAGGACGATCCCCAGTGACCAGTTCCAGGCCAACGCGCTGGCCAAACTGGTTAAACACTTTGGCTGGACGTGGATCGGTGCTGTGCGCTCAGATTCGGACTATGGCAACAACGGCATGGCGTCTTTCCTGGACGCAGCGCACAGAGAGGGCATCTGCGTGGAGTACTCCGAGTCTTTCTACCGCAGCAACCCGCGCAGCAAGATCCGGAGAGTGGCTGAAGTCATCCGCAGGTTTCTGCACCACAGGCTGTGTTGACACTGAGCTTCTGCACATTAAAGCAACTAAATATATTAAGTCACATATACGATTAGAAAGATATTTATTCAGATAGTGACAAATACAAAACAATGTAATAAATAATACTGAATAAGAACTGACTTTTTGTTTTTTTTGTTTAATGATCTAATAGGCCTGAATACAAATACCCATTGAGAAACTGTACATTCAAAACACTGAAGTTCTCATTTTGCTGGTTTAAAAAAACCCTTATCCATATTAACTGTGTGCATTATGCATTACATCATCTCTCCAGGTCGACAGCGACAGTTATTGTGGCCTTCGCAGCCTCTGGAGACATGAGGTTCCTGTTGGAGGAGCTGTCCCAGGAGCCTTCTCCTCCTCGTCAGTGGTTAGGAAGCGAGGCCTGGGTGACTGACTCACAGCTGCTGAGGTTCTCCTTCTGTGCCGGGGCCATCGGAATTGGCATCCAGCAAGCTGTCATCCCCGGCCTGAGGGACTTCCTGCTGGATCTGCCCCCCACCAAAGTGTCTTCGTCCCCGGTGCTGACTGAGTTCTGGGAGACTGAATTCGACTGCAGGCTGGACCGGAGTGAGGAACTTGTGCTGACTTATTTTTTAATCTTAATACATAGGTGACACTATCAGTTGTGTTGTTGATTGTCACAATTTGTGGAGCTGCATGGTAATTAACGTTTATTGTGGTTCACAATTGACATCAAAGATACATAAAAAATACATGAGATGACATATGATAAATATGCAAGCTGAAAATATAATAAGGTACAAGGTAATAATGAAATAGATATTAAATAAGTATAAAATAGAAGACAAATAAGATAAATAAACATAGATGAATCTTAAGCTAAATGGAGAATGGAGAACATTAAGAACATAATAAAGTTATTTAAAAGGATACTGACAGTGTACATGCTGCATACTAATAATAATGTGCAGTGATATCTTAGCAATAGTAATTGTAATGATATATAATTATAATGGAAAAGCACAATAAAGCAAAATACTATGATAATATCATATTCATGTTTTTGTTTTGTAAATATTAATATAGGTGAAGTTTGTTTCAAGGACATTTTTCTTATTATTTTCATAAATGTTATTGATAATTAGTAAAAAAGCCCAGTCTCCTCCTCGTTGTGTTTTTTGGTGCAGCCACAGGAGAGAGTCTATGTGATGGAACTGAAGACATACAGACGCTCCAGAGCCCGTACACCGACACGACACAGCTCCGCATCACCAACATGGTGTACAAGGCCGTTTATGCAATAGCTCATGCCATTCATAACGCAGTGTGCCAGAAAACTAACTCTACAAGAGAGTGTGACAAACTCACCAGGATAGAGTCCAAACAGGTCGGTCCAAACAAATACGTCACATACGTACCAAGATGAAAATGTACTTTACATTATTTACTTCCTGTCTTCTTTCATTTCATCTTCACAGGTTCTCACTGAGCTGAAGAAAGTCAGTTTCTCCCAGAACGGTTATGATGTGTCATTTGATGGCAACGGAGACCCGGTGGCCACATATGAGCTGGTCAGCTGGCAAAGAAGAGCGAGTGGCAGCATTGAGTTGGTGACAGTCGGGCACTACAATGCGTCGCTGCCGGTCGGCCAGGAATTCCACATCAGCAGGAACTTCACGTGGGTGGAGGGTGGCACACAGGTGAGGAGCCAAAAGGTAACACTTATACCAGCTGTGTAGCCATAGTGTGATATCTGTGTGAGTTTGTTTGTGTCTGTGTGACAGGTGCCTGCTTCAGTGTGCACGGAGAGCTGCCCTGCAGGAACCCGTAAAGTGCTGCAGAGAGGGAAACCCATCTGCTGCTATGACTGTGTACCATGTCCTGAGGGAGAGATAAGCAATGCTACAGGTGAAACAAGAACACGAGGAATGTTCAACATCAGTTGATGCACCCACCGACCTTCTTCAGCATGTCTGAAGAAGGGCCTCTGCTGGAAGCATTGTGTTTTGGGGTTATTTGATGTACGTCCTATTATTGTCAACACACATCTCAAGCATACCTTTAAGGAATCCTTTAACATTTGGCACAAACATTCACTTGGACTTAATGATGTACTGATTGGATTTGGAAGCCAAAGCTCAAATGTCAAGGTCATTGATGGCCTCATAACTTCGGCCTCATAATGATCTTGGTTTCTAGAACATGATGTCTCCCATCTGGCTGTAGGGAATTTCTTTAAAATGTTATCAGTTGTCAATATTATACTAATAAATAAACAGTATTGAAGGTTTTTTATATTTTATTTCTTGTTATATTAGGGTGTGATTTTCTTTCAAACCATTATTGTTGTCTTCCACCTCCCACACGTATTTTGACATTTAATTTATAGACCCTACGAATTGTCTGGTTTTTGTTACCTCTGTCCAGCACCTAGTGTTCATTATATAAAGTTTACATCAAATATAAGGCTGCTGAAAGTGTTTTTCTTCATTTATTTTTTCAGATTCTCCTGATTGCGTCCCCTGCTCTGACGAGTTCTGGCCCAACGCAGAGAGAAACACGTGTCTCCCTAAGCCTGTTGAGTTTCTCTCCATCCATGAGGTCCTGGGAATCATCCTTGCTGTGTTCTCCGTTGGCGGCGCGTTTCTCGCCATCCTAACAGGGGCCGTATTCTTTCGTCACAAGACGTCCCCGATCGTCCGGGCGAACAACTCTGAGCTGAGCTTCCTGCTGCTCTTCTCGCTGACTCTGTGTTTCTTGTGTTCACTAACTTTCATGGGAGCGCCCTCCGAGTGGTCCTGCATGCTGCGACACACGGCGTTCGGCATCACCTTCGTCCTTTGCATATCTTGTGTCCTCGGCAAAACTATAGTGGTGTTAATGGCCTTTAAAGCGACACTTCCAGGTCGTAACATCATGAAATGGTTCGGCCCTCCGCAGCAAAGAATGACTGTGGTGTCCTTCACGTTTATTCAAGTTCTAATATGTATTATTTGGTTGGTTGTCAGCCCCCCTTTTCCAATGAAAAACCTGACCACATACAAGGACAGAATCATCCTGGAGTGTGCGTTGGGTTCAGCCATTGGGTTCTGGGCTGTGCTCGGGTACATAGGCCTGTTGGCCTTCTTTTGCTTCGTGTTAGCCATCCTTGCTCGGAAGCTACCTGATAATTTTAATGAGGCAAAGCTCATAACGTTCAGCATGTTGATATTCTGTGCCGTCTGGATCACTTTTATTCCAGCTTACGTCAGCTCTCCTGGTAAATTCACTGTGGCTGTGGAGATATTTGCCATACTGGCCTCCAGCTTTGGATTAATTCTGTGTATATTTGCTCCAAAGTGTTACATCATATTATTTAAGCCCGAAAAAAACACCAAGAAACATTTGATGAACAAGAATGAATCCTAGTACATCTGAGCTCTGGGGATATTTATGATGGCAGCACACAATAGTTCTTCACGTAGTTTGTGTGAATATTTACATTTGCATGCTTTTTCTTATATTGTATTTTGTGAACGTCTTTAAAATCTACTGTTTTATCATTTTACAAATAATTTACATTTCGTGCTGGAAATATGATATAAACTATGAAGAATTATGCAACAAAAAATAGTTTTGTCTTCACTATAAAACATATAAACAAATTGCACAGCATAGTATATTAAATGTGGTGTAATTGAAATAAAAATAAAGACTGGTTACAGTGCCCGCAAGTGTTGTTGTAACATTGTTTGTAAACTCCTGACCTGCAATGTTAACAAATACATTAGAAATAATCAGCAGCAACTTAAGAAAAATTTAAAATTTAAATCAACAACATAAGATCATTTTATTCATGTAAAAATTATGAAAACATAAGATTTGTAGAAAATATTGGTTATTTCATCAGGTCACTCTGGTTTCAGCAGAATTGTTCTACATTTGGGTTCTGACAATGCCACCAAGAGGCCAACATGTCTGGTTGGATTAATATTTATGGTCTGTATTTGGTAAATGGTCTGTATTCATATATAGCACTTTTCTTTTTCCATTAACCACTCAAAGTGCTTCACTGTACAGTTTTGTCATCCACCCACTCACACGTTCATACAGTGCTTCCACATGCAGCACTTTCTCTATCACACATCCTTCATACACTGACATCAGGTGTCTTTCAGGTTCAGCGACTTGCCCAGTGACGCCTTGGCGTGTGTGGAATGAGGGAGACGGGAATCAAACCCACCTCAACCTCCCGAGCCACAGCGGATCCTTCAGTTTTTGCATTGAAGGGAAAAGATAGATTTTTTCATTCATGTTTCAAATGGGCCAATCTTATTACATAGTGACAATAATCTGGTTTATTTGAAAGAAAAGATATTCATATGTGAAGGGTGAATTCTGCATGAGAAAGAGTGGCCTATATTCTGGAAATTTATGTAAAACATCAACAATGCAAAACTGTGGATCAGCTCTGGATATGACCACTAGATGGAAGCAGTCAACCAATCCCTTTTCTCAGGTCTGTTGTGTTAACCATGGTGAAGGGTATTTTTCCAACTTCACCAAAAGATATCCCTTCACAATGTCATGTTTCCTCTCTTGTTGGATCTCACAGTGAGTTGATTTCCTCGTCACATTTAAAATCCTCCTTAGCTCAGCTGGGTTTTTCGCCCCAGGGCAAAGTTTCTCTGTGTAGGACAACTGCAGCGTCATAGTCACTCATCAGCCGACAGCAGAGAATGTGAACAAAGGAAACTACACAGCCATTTTCCATGTGGTAACATATAATGTTCTTGTTTTACTGGTTGAAGAAGGGACAGTCGGGTGAGAACGTATACTTTGAACATTTAATAATGGAAAATAAAACCATTCTCTGATGACAAGTCGGGGGGAAAATAGAAACTTACAATATGTCAGTTTGCATAAACCTGTCACACTTTTCATTAAACATGTTGAGTTCAACCACATGAATGTCCATTAACAGCTCACAAATTGCGTATTAACTGTAAGACACGCAAATCCAATACATTTGTAGTTTACACTGTAAAAATATCTTTATCCACTGAACTCTCATGTTATTTTACACCTAGACTTTCTAAGTACATAAAAAAGAAACAGTTTTAAGTTTCTTGATGCATATGTTGTGAATCTCACCTTTCGCACCTTCACTGATTTGCTACCGAGATTAACGTCAACTCAGAAAAGACACATATGTAGCGGACTATAAACAACTCAGTCAGAAGCAAAAGCTGATGTTCGGGGCAACAAATTTCCCCTTAACTGCTCTCCTCCTGTTTACAATCGTTTTGCAGTCACATTATATAATAAACAGGACCTTACTCAGCCATTTATATGTCATCATTATTCTCTTCGACACCCATTGCAGGAAGTGATGTAAAGGCAGGGAGGACCTAAGATACACATTTTGAAGCCACATTAAATGTTACATTTTGGCACAGTATTGAATTGAAATGAATCAACAACAAATTAAATCATCTTCTGACAGTTTTTTGGGGGTTAAATGATTTAATGCAGTGAAAATGGTCAAATTCAATTTCGTACATGTTTTCGTTCAGGTGTTAAATGACCATAGAATCCTGTTAGTGATTGAAGTGGAAGTGCTTTATTTTTTATGGACAATTATCAAACTTTGTCATGGTGTTCAAAAAACATTACAAACCAAGACAAATATTAACATTACATACATGTTAATCTGCTATGTTCACTATAGAGGGTATACAGAAATATACCAAATTTTTTGGGGGGTTCTCAAATTCACAGATGAGGAGCAACCATTTTAAATAACCTGATAACAACAGCTTTTCTGAAATAAGTTTTTCAAACAGTTTAAAAACATTTACCATTTCCTGTTTTCATTTCCTCTCTTTTCACAGATCAAAATACTTTAAGGCAAAACATACATCAATGCTCATGTGTTCAGAGTGTGGTGCAGGTGGACACAAATTCACGAGCGAAGCAAGAGGCAGGTCCAATCAAATAAATTCTTCACAAAAATTGAAGCAAACAGCCAAACTAAAACCAGTGGTGTATAAAGTACTTGAAAGCTATACCTGAGTAAAAGTATCATCACCTGGATAATTCTAAAGGGAATAAATGGATGGAGGATGTGCTTGCGGTGATTAAGTCCCTGCCCTTTCTACACACATCCCTACTACCCATTGGATGGTTTAGTGAGGTCCTCAGATCGGCCCTGCCACAGTAAAATGCAATATGACGTAAATAGTGGAACAAAGATTATAATAGTCATGTTTTCATCTGCCTATTTATTGTAGACTCAACAGTGGGATATGATTTCACTGTTTCCCAGACTTATAAGTGCTTTGGTTGACAACGATTTCTTGTCACTGATGTGAGAAAGTTCTCATATAGACAACAACTGAGTTTGATGTTTTTGTCACCTGCTTTGAGGAAGGAGAAGTCATATCGATATTTTCCAGAAGAATCCACATGAATTAGACTGGACCGTTGTGTGGGCTAACACCGATCCACAGATTCACTTATGAAGACAGATTACGTCTCCATTTGTCAGCCTGTAGTTATCAAAGAAATCAAAACTAATGAGTCGCGGGCATGCTGAAATTTAAGTAATTTTTTTTGTTAGTTAGTTGCACAAGTAGTTACTGACAAAAGTAAAGTCCTAAAGTATTACTGTCAACAGTGTTCTTGTCCCAGGGAATTAACAAATATATAATTATAGAAAAAAACAGTATATTAAAATGTAATAATATACAACCATTTCAGTCTATTTAATACACACATCTTTATTGTGTTAGTTTAAGCTGATAATCATGGTGGGATTAAAAAACACATAGTGGATCAGATTATTTCACAGATTTATCTCAAGAGTTAATTTTGTCAGTTTGTGTGGCCTCGACTCATGATGGATTTCTTTGTGTTCATCTCTGGTCTCAATAGGATGATGTAACATTTGGGTCCAAACAGCGCCACCAAGAGACCAAAACTAGAGGCCAGGATGGCAAATACCTCCACTGCATCTGCGTATTTGCCTGGTGAGTTGACGTAAGCAGGGACGAAGGCCACCCACACTGCGCAGAAGATCAACATGCTGAAAGTGATGAGTTTGGCCTCGTTGAAGTTGTCGGGGAGATTCCTCGCCAGAAAAGCTAACAGGCAGCTGAGCACAGCCAGTAATCCAATGTATCCAAGCAACACTGCAAAGCCGATCGTGGAGCCAACGACACACTCATACACTATCTTGTCATTGTGGTACTGGATGTTTTTATAAGGAGCTGGTGAAGCAGACACAAGCCAGGCAGTGCAGATCGCAGCTTGAACAGAAGTAAGAACCAGAACTGTCCCTCTCTGCTGCACAGAGCCAAACCACTTCAGAGTGGCTCCCCCTCCTGGCTTGGAAGCCTTGAACACCGTCAGCACCACCATGGTTTTAACCAGGATACACGACACACAAAGCACAAAGCTGATGCCAAACGCTGCATGTCTCAGCTGGCACGTCCATGCTCTGGGTCGTCCAATGAACAGCAAAGAGCAAAGGAAACATAACTTCAGTGAAACCAAGAGCAGGAAGCTGAGTTCTGAATTGTTTGCACGCACAATAGGGGTGCTGCGGTGATGGATGAATATGCCCAGGACGACAGCAGAGAAAATCGTGCCCAGAAGGGAGGTGGTGGTCAGGCAGATACCTAGAGGCTCATGGTAGGAGAGGAACTCTGTTTTCTTTTGATCACAGTGGTCACTTTGGGGGCTGGACCAGAAATCCTCTGGACAGCTGCTGCACTCCATGGAGTCTATAGAAAAAAGAAAAAAAAAAAGAAGAAAATTCTCTTTTTGCTGAAACTTGGAAACACTCTATTAGTGACACTTAAATTAATTAAATTCTATGAAATCAAGTTAGAAATTTTGTTAATATAACATAACTCATGTGTGTGTTTTTTTAAGTTGGTCTGTTTTCAGTGAAGGATGTACCCCGCCTCTCGCTCAATGTCCACTGGGATTGGCTCCACCCCCTCCCTCCACCTTCAAAGCAGTATATATGATGCATGCATGGATGGATGGATAATATATGATGGTATTTTATAACATTGGACTGATACCAACCTGTTTCATTCGTGAACTCTCCCTCAGAACAAGGGACACAGTCAAAACAGCACACAGGTTCCCCCTTCTTTCTGGCCATGCGGGTTCCTGGAGGACAGCTCTCACTGCAGACTGACCGAGGAGGCTGCAGTCATCATCAAAAAACAGTTACTCTACACCATTTGATGTTAATATCCCATGCCATATTAAACAAGAGCATAAACCACAACAAATATATTTAACCTGTTTGGATTCAAAGTTCCAGAAGATCTTCTCGTCATGAAGTGTGAGTTCTTCACCTTTAGTGGCTGATTTCTTAACCTCACCCACACGTTGAACTTTAGTTCCTCCATCAGGAAGCCACTGCCAGTTCATGATGTCATAGATCGGTAAGGCATCGCCGTTTTCATCAAATGACACTTCATCACCAAATGGTGTGGTGAAGTTGACCTTCTCCAAGTAATTCATAAGCTATAATGGGGAGAAAACAGAAAATGTATATATCATCATGGCGAATATGTTGATTGCGCATACGTTTTCAGAATTTAAAAATTGAGTAATACAAACTATAGTTTCCTCAACACATGAAAATACAATTCAATCTGATTCCTTTAATTACCTGTGCCAAAGAGGATACGTTTTTAACCCCTGTTCATTTGTTGGTTGGTTTGTTTGAAAGCAAGATGCATGATAACTTACGATTATCACAAAACTTGCAGGTAGAATTATGAGAAAAAAAATACATTTCTGAATCAGGATCCCTAATTTTCCCAGAGAATAATGAATGGATCTTGTTAATATTATAAAAGTAAAGCCACATTTAAGGGACTGTCATAATATGACAAATAAAGTAAATATTGTGAATTTCGTATTGTGACTTCTGTTATTAAATATTTTGTTTTTTACTCAAAGAAATTAAGAGTAAACGCTACCAGGCCTCGTCACATCACAGTTAATAATATCAAAGTGTCAAACATGGGGGATCAGTTTAACAAAGGGTGTAAATTACACACCTGCCATGGCTGCAGGCTTTGCACAGCAGCACAGCTGTGGCCACTGAAAGGTCCTCCCCCTGGCTCACAGCGCAGCAAGTCATCTAGAGCACACGCCAGAGCATACACTGCCTTGTAGATATTGTACTCAGGCCGGAGGTTAGAGACATCTAGAAACTCTGCCATATTCTCTATGTCTTCATCCCCAGTGCACAACGCTCCTGCTGCTTCCATCCAAGCTGCCGAAGCTGGAGCAAATCTACACTGAAATGTGTGTTCCCAAAACTGTCTCACCTGAAATGCATTTAGAGGCTGAAATCACAGTATTTCATCATTATATAATGACAGATCTGCTTGTAAGATTATAATCTCACCATGCTATTTCCATTGTTAGTGTTGTCTTCTCTGTCAGGACGGATGTGTAACAGGAAGTCCCTGAGTCCTGGTATTTCTCCCCGACGGATGGCGATGCCCAGTGTTCCGCCCAGGTACGGCATGAGGTCGGGGGACTGCAGCACAGCAGCTGATGTCCAGGCTTCACTGGCCATCCACTGCAGGCCTGTCATATTCTGACTCACCACCTGTGCATTGCATTATACTGAATATATTTTTTTTCAGGCTAATGTACAACAGCTTTAATTTACTTTGTAGCACAGAACAATTATAAAATATAGAAAATACAAAACTCAGTTAAGTGTAATACACTTAGTAAGAAACACGTGCACAATTTAAAATGAGGTTGACTCTCAAATCTTAAGGCACCACAAGAGTTAGATAAGTAAATACCTCTTTCATTAACTGTATCATGTGGATCCGATGTGCAAACACGATGATCACACGAGCTGTGGATGTCTTCATCACCTCCACAATCCTCCCTAGTTCGACTGGGTCGTCACCCCAGGGTAAGATCTCTGTGTAGGCCAGACAACCTCCACCGGACGCAGCCAAGTCAGACTGAAAAGATCTGGAAACGTGGAGTCCGTAGTCATCATCACTGACCAGCAAGCCTGCCCACGTCCAGCCAAAATGTTGGAGTATCTGAATCATGGCACGCACCTAAGTGAACACAGAGAGGGATGATTGCAAAGATTCATGTCTCTCAGGTAACTCTTCTTAAGGTGCTCTTTCATTTAAATCCAGTATTGTGTTTGAGGCAAAATCCAGGGGACATCTTTGATGTGCAAACAACTTCCTGTGAGCCATAATTTGAATTTATTTATCTGTATATAGAGTTTCACCTGAAAAGCATCACTTGGTATCGTTCTGAAGAAGGACGGGAATCTTCGACGGTCACTCAGGCAGGAACACGTGGCAAAATAACTCACCTGATAAAAAACAGCAACATATGGTATCCATACAGCAATTGCTTTTCATACAAGTCAGCAGAATTCATTAAATAATTCATTAATATAAAAAAAGTCCTCGCAATACAATGTACATGTCCTAATTTAAAATTTCAGATTTATTCAAATGAAGCATCAAGACTGAAAAGAAACTTACAATGGGCAGTTTGAATAAACCTATCACATCAGAGGTTGCGATAGAATTCGTTGAGATGGAATCCCCCACAATCCCCAGGACTGGAGGAGGCCCCACACAGGCCTCCTGAAGCAGAGAGTCCTCCTCTCGTCCGCTGGCCAGAGACAATGCGGCACTGAATCCAATCACCAGCGTAGCACAGTTATCGTACAGACTGTATCCCAAAGTCACATTAGGCAGCAGGTCAGCGCTTCTGTTGATCTCTTCGATAGCAAAGGCCATGGTCATGGCATGTCTGAAGCCGGGAGGGTCAAAGCTAACACATAAACAGACACAATTAAGCACTGTGAAGTTATATATGTTGATATGATATAATAAAACTGTTGAATTCTGCAGGAGTGTGAGACTTACCCCTGGCAGCTGAGCTGAGTCGGCTCTGAGGTGAACGTCAGCTCAGGGAACACGGAGGTGTAGTGGACTTCAAACAACCCACCGAGAATCACATCACCAGGCTTGTGCATCCCATTGAAATAAAACTGCCTCCTGAGCTTACAGGATGAGGAGTGAGAGGAAGACTCAGATGAGAAAAGGGAGGAAGGGAACATAATCAACAATGAGAAGCCATGAAAGGAGAAAAATGTGTCTAGAAATGTCCCCATTACTGCCGTCCGTCCCTCCAGCCCCATCTCTGATCTTAATGCAGGAGCGCTTGATTTTATATGCAGGGGGATTTTCTTTATAGTTTCATCCCGCCCACCAGGGCTTGGGCAGACATTTGGGGGAGGGAAAGCTCATATGAAATTTATACACATGATTTCATAATTCACATGTTTTGATTTGAATTATTTTGCTTTTGTGAAGTTGGAGGTAATCGTGAGTTTCCGTCTCTCTGTCACCAAGAACTATCTTGAGTGGAAAGATCAGTTAATCGTCATTTTATATATAACAAAGAGTATAAATGATGAAGGAGATTAAAGACAAGAACAAAGCAAAGGCATCAGGTGCTACTCATGAAATTCAGACAGTATCGTGTCTAGTTAAAGTGAACTTTTGGTGTCTATGTTTTTCTGAATGGGGATTTTTCTCTCTCTCACTATAATAAACCTCCTTGTAGAGAGGGACCGGTGACCCATCATTTAAAAGTACACCTCTACAGTCTGTTGAATAAGTAACAGCTGAAGTAAACAATTACACATTTACTAGTGTTTCGGGTAAACTCATGTTTTAAGGGTGGTTTCGTTTAAAATACTAAATGACTTAATAAATCAAATTTAAATTATTACTACCTTCCATCTCATTGTGATTTGGTTGAGCCTTCGTAGATCTCTGCATTTTATATAGAAACACCCTGTTTGTATGACTGTGGGCTGTTATTGCCCCTATTTATTCATTTCTTTTTAATTATTGTTTGAATCGCTGTGTTTTGAGTTGCATGTATCATACTATATAGTATTTTATTTTCTGTTTTGGGTATTAGTTATCATTTTGTGGTTGCTTAATTACCTCCACCAAGGAGGTAATGTTTTCGCCCCCGTCCATTGGTCTGTTTTTTAGCAGCTTATATGAAAATACCATGAAACAGGTTTTAACATTGCTTGGTGGAATGATGGGACATGAGCCAAGAAAAGGACACATTAAATTTAGTTGCGGATCAGGTGAAAGTGGTGATCAAGGCTTTTTTCCAACCACCTACTCTGACAATGTGAGATTAAGTGTTTTGGGAAATTTTCACCAATTTCCCAGGGAATAATTCATGGCTCTCTATGGAAAAAAAATCTGGCACATTTAGAAGACTGATATCCACGAGTGTGAGAATGTTGCTTGGCTCGACTGAATTTAAAGGGGACTGTTGAGCCTTGTTTGTTTTAAATAGTAGTAACACAAGTAGAAGAGAAACAGAGGCACTCAGGAAGGTTATAAAGTACATTAGGCTAAGGAACTGAAAAATACACAGCAAGGATATCCTCTATGTGATGTACAGTAAGATGACGTACAGTAGGAGGGAATCTTTAGTCTGAAAAGCTATATAAAGCAGTGATTACACACTTATTGCACACATGCACACACTTGGGGGAGGATGGGGATCTCAGCTGTCTTTGTTTACCTCGTATGGGTTCTGGGTTTGTTTGAGCTGAACTCTGCTCTTGGTTTGAAAGGGGCTGGGATCAAATGTAAGCTGCAGGGTACGGCTCATCCACCTGCCTTCTCAATGGATGGGGACTTTGTGGTTGGGGGGGTTTTCTCCATTCACTACTACATGAAAACAGTGAGGTATAACTACACCACGATGCCTGAGCCTCTGAGGTGCACAGGGAGGTTTGTATAACAGGGAGAAGTGGGGAATAAAAGGATGTTGGGCCGTGTGGGGACAAGAATGTTTTAAATTTGTATATTGTGCTTAAAATCTTCAGGTTTTAATTTTTTTAATGTTAAGTTACATGTGTTATATTACAAATGTGTACAATATGGCTATAGAAGGGATTATGATTTGTGATTCTTAAATTAAAACAGTACATTTATTAATATTTCACAGAATAAGAACAGATTAAAAGAGTAATTGGTAAATTAGTTGCGTGTAATTATTGACTATTGACATACAATAAATCTTTTGAGAATTTTGGACTGGTATATCTATAAATTGTAGTTACTATTATTAGTAGTAGTAGTATATATTAGTAGTATTAGTAATAGTATTTGTAGTAGTAGTAGTATTTTTGGGCTATTCTTATTATGAAGTTATAAATGATAAGTTATAATATTCTTGTTTTTAATTTGTGTTCTGTGTGAAGCACTTAGTAACAGCAACTTATTATTATAATTATTATTATTTGTTGTAGTAGAAATAGTAGCTGTAGTAGTACTAATAATAATATATATATTGTATGTTTATATAAATATGAAGTAGTGGTATTATAAGTACAATAACTATGCGTCTGGTTTTTCTGTTAATGTGATTAGTTTATGATGATAATTGTGCGTATTATTATAACAATTAGTAGTAGTAGTAGTACTCCTGTTCGTATTATTATTATTATTCCTAGGCCTGTGATTCTCCCATTAAAACATGTGATCCCATCCTATGTAAACTCCAACATGCTCACATACATGTGTGCTTGTGCAGCATCAACTCGCGTGAGCTGCGCTTCTCACGCACCATGATCTTCGCCATCGAGGAGATTAACAACAGCTCGAACCTGCTGCCGGGCATCACGCTCGGTTACCACATCTACGACTCGTGCGCCTCCGTGCTGATGGCGGCGCGTCTGGCCTTCCAGCTCTCCAACGGCCAGGACCCAGAGTTCAGCCTCGGCAACGACCACAACTGCTCCCAGTCCGGAATGGTGATGGCCATCGTTGGCGAGTCCGGCTCCACGCCATCCATCAGTATGTCACGCGTCCTCGGACCCTTTAACATCCCTCAGGTAAATCTATTTGTGTTTCTACTAAATTCATTCATTTTAAACCAGTGTTATTCATAGTTGTTTTTGGAGACGAAGAATCTCACTGTGTTGCTCCAGGTGAGCCACTTTGCCACGTGCGCCTGCCTCTCCAACAAGAAGCAGTACCCGAGTTTCTTCAGGACGATCCCCAGTGACCAGTTCCAGGCCAACGCGCTGGCCAAACTGGTCAAACACTTTGGCTGGACGTGGATCGGTGCTGTGCGCTCAGATTCGGACTATGGCAACAACGGCATGGCATCTTTCCTGGACGCTGCGCACAGAGAGGGCATCTGCGTGGAGTACTCCGAGTCTTTCTACCGCAACAACCCGCGCAGCAAGATCCAGAGAGTGGCTGAAGTGATCCGCAGGTTTCTGCACCACAGGCTGTGTTGACACTGAGCTTCTGCACATTAAAGACAACTAAATATATATATAGTCAGATATACTAATTTATTCAGATAATGGCAAATACAAACTAATGCAATAAATAATACTGAATAATAACTGACTTTTTATGTTTTTTGGTTATTGATCTTATAGGCCTGAAAAGAAATACTCATTGAGAAACTGTACATTCAAAACACTAAAGTTCTCATTTTGCTGGTTTAAAAAATCATTATCCCTATTAACTGTGTGCATTATGCATTACATCATCTCTCCAGGTCGACAGCCACAGTTATTGTGGCCTTCGCAAGCTCTGGAG